>NC_091810.1:38925000-39550000 GCF_041296235.1 Equus asinus
ACACAGCCCTCTTTTGGCGTGAAGTCGGAAAACAATTTTCCAGGGCAACACCAGCCTAAATCTTGGTCCCTGCCTAATCCCCTGTAAATAAGATAACTCTGGCTGGAAACATGGATTACCCCAGGGAGGCCTCTCTCTCTGTCTCTGGAGACAACATGCCTACCTGGCAACACGCCTTCCCTGACAACCACTTCAACGGGCTGGGGTAGACAAGGTGAAGCCTGCCACAGCTCAGGGAGGTCAGACACTCCTAGAAGGGGCTGAGTGGGCACGTCTCCAAATCATGTAAGTATCAAGGAGCTGTACTTAAATGACTTCTGCTAAGAGAAAAGCTTACAAAAGCAGGGTACCCAATTCCACTTCTGGAAGCTTGTCTGAGCTTCCCACACCCCTATCAACATAATGGCATGTGATTAAACTGTCTTATTCTGCTAGCCCTTTAGCATACATGGAAACAAAAAAAGTCATAATCCTACCATAAAGCTGTCATATTTTGAGGGCTATTTAACAAATTGATTTCCCGAAAAAGAACAGGTATTGCTGCACATTATACACCACCCCCACAAATGCTCCTAAGTGAATGCAAATTGGCCTCTAAAGAATTTGTCTAATGTGTTAATATAAAGATTTCTATGACCAATGAAGCTACAAAGTCCTACTTAAGAAATAATTCACGCTTTCCTAACTTCTTGTTCTTTTTCATACTGTTGTAAAAATATGAAACTTAACGGTTTCATTTTCTTTTCATTGTAATGTTTTTGTTTGGGAGGAAAAAAAAAGGAACATCAACCGATAACTTCCAAAAGGGTCCCGAAGCCACATTTAGTCAGGTCAGGCCAGGTCCCCTAATGTCCAGCCCCAGAGTCCATTTACAGCCTTGACAAATACATCTGGATGGTGGATGCCTCCGCACTACACAGAAGAATCATTAATCGTGGCTCCATGAATAAATGTGGGCTGTCACCCTGAACAGAGCTAACATAGGCAGCACATGTGCCCTCCACTGAAAATCTGGGACTATGGGTGCCCTGGCAAATGGCCAAGTACTAATTTGAGGTGCAATTGAAGACCCCCTAAAGCAAATTCCAGATAAGCCAGATAATAAAATTTTCATGTCAAACTATTCCCAATATTTCCTCCAAATTTGGTGAAAATCTCCTTGGTGTTTTCCTCTCAACAGGAAATAAACAGATGCTTTCAGTGTAGGTACTGTGTAATGGGTAAACTTTCCATGATCTCTTCTTCCCAGTCCTAAACACCAATGCTCAATTCATTTTTGGTTAGTTGGTTTTGGGAGATTTCTTTATTGAACTTTCTGAATTGGCAATACGTGCATATATTATGCAAGTCAAAAGTACAAAAGGATAGACAGTGAAAACTACAGCATCTTCCCTCAGCTCTTCCTGGTAACTCCCAAGGCAACACCTGTTACTTCGATGCTAGTGATACTCTTGTAGGCATCCCAGAAAAAAAGCAGCCTAATCTGGAATGTGTTGTGCACCTTGCTTTTTTTCCTCCTAGTTAACAAGACATCCAGGGAAATACAGATAAACATATGTATCAGTTCACAGAGTTGCTTCATTAACCCAATGTATGTAACAGCTGCACATATGCCATTATTTAGCATAGCATAATTTATTAAAACAGCCCCTATTAATGGGCTATCAAGTTGTTCCTAATTCTTTCCAAATTCAAACACTGCTGCGGAGAATAACCTGACATAAGTCATTCAGCACTTGTAAAAGTTCATCTGTAGGATATACATGTGGGGGCAGAGTTGTGGGGTCAAAGAGTAGGTGCGCGTATAATTGTGATGGACATAGCCTAATACTTTCATAGAAGCCATACCAATTTCAAGTCCTCACTAGTCATATCCAAGATTACCCAATTCCCCACAGCCTCACCAACTATTTAGGGCACAAGCCAACTCTAAAAGGCCATTAACCCTGACACTGAGAACAATGAGAGGAATCAAAGGGCTGGCATGGGCCAAATCCTCCTTCCATTCATTCCTCTAGCCCCCAACTCTATCTGCCCCATGGCAGCAGAGCAATTAACATCATAGTCTTGGTGGGCACAAAGAACTGAAGTTCCCATCTCTGCCACTCCTGAGTTGAGCGACCCTGTCTTAATATTTACATTCTCTAAAGCTCACTTTCCTCATCTGTGAAGTGGACATGCATGCATGCATCTTTCTACTAAACAAATATAAGCTAGCCCCTCCCCATGCTAGAATGAAGGAAGGATTAAATGAGATAACCACAATGCATGGCCCCTTGAATATTTAGCAAATGTTCACAATGACTGCATTCCCACTCAGAAACCAACAAGAGGTGAAAAATCTTTCCAAGGCCAAATGAGCGATCAAGGTAATAAGAGACATGACACTGTTGTATGCCAGGCTGCCAGGAAATGCTCTCCTCTGTGCCTGTTGGTGTGCTGGCAGCCAATTAGACAGGCAAGAGCCACATCCTGGTGGGAGAGATAAAGTGTACACATTTTTTATTACAGCTGATGACAAAATGCTGTGAGGGAAATAAACAAAATGGAAAATAAGATAGGACAGGGACCCCAGTTGATATGGTAGAGGAGCCTTGTGGGGAAGCGGGGCACTCAGATCTCCTTGCAAGAAACAGCTTGCTGTTCAGCTGCAAGGAACCTTCAGGATCCAAGCAGCTTTTGGGCCAAGATGATGCTCTTCCCAAGCAGCCTCCAGCCAAGGGCTACAAAGGGTTGGGGGGTACTGCGGCCTGGCCATTTCTGCTCAAAGCTGGACTCATACAATCGACAACCTTTGCTCCAGAGCTTCCCGAGGGGTTGGCTGAGACTGTGTCAGATCTGCAGTGTGTTCTGAGGTTCTCCCTGTCTAATCCTGCCTCTGCCCTCTTTATCTGTTACAGGCATTAACCCCCAATAACTCCTTGCACCGCTAACTCAGCATCTGCATCCCTCAACTGATATGGATAGGGTACCCTGTTGGGATCACCAAGGGCACTCTTAATCTTAACCAAACCCTCTTCACCTGCTTTATCAGCTCTTTCTTTCTAACCAAGCTAACCTGCCCTCCATGATAAGACTCTTAGTCTAACCCTTCTCCATCAATGCTCCTGTTTGCACATGCCAGCTTCCCTATCTTGCATACTTTCTGCCTCCACTGATAATTCCCAATTTTCAAAAAGTACAGGCTCTTTGCCCAACTCTTCACAGGCACTGTCCCAATTAATCCTCGTAACTATTAGCTTATGGCGTAGGTAGGTACTCTTATGTACGAGAGAGAGAGAAGCTTCATCTCTAGGAGAACAGACTTGGGTTAAATAATTAGTCCCAAGGTCAGTCAATGGCAGGGAAGGGACTCATACCCAGGTGTCTCTGGTGACATAGATCATGGTCATTTTTACTGCCCTACCTTGGTTCTTTAAAACCTGGTTCCCAAACTCAACTACTCCAGGAAGCCTCCTCCAGTAAACTATAAAACTTAAATCTGCAAGTCCCTTGGAATCTCACAGGCAAGTTTTTATCTATATTAATCCACATTTGTTGATTCTTAGTTTTGAAACTGTTCCAATTGATTTCACATGGTCCAGTTTTGGCTCCCAAACGAAGCTGTAAATGCCCCAGGATCAGAGGCCACCACTTTAATGACTTTTGTGTTTCCCACAGCACTTGGTGCGAGACTTCCCACAATAACAACCACGCCAGGTCTGGGAGCTCCTGTCACACGTTGAGAGAGCCCCTCTGGGCTTGGACGTGTTCCCTTTGTTTCTCCCAGTGTCACTGGAGTGTGGAAAATACTGGCTCAGAGAAAACCCACACAACAATGACTGCATTTTTGAAGGGCCGTAAATGCTCCAAACAAGATATGAAAGGAAAAACTAAATGTACTCTCACCTTGAAAGAACAGCCAACCACTCCGGAAAGGACACACACAGGCACATACCTGCATCCAGACAGCGCGTCCTGGAGAAGAACTAGCCACAGTGTACTAATGTGGAAACAGCAGGGAAAACACCACCACACACACACAAACACACACACACACCCCCATATGTGAAACAGGAGAGGCTGTGATTGCCTCACAACCCAGAGGGCAAAACTTCTATTTGAGCTACTTTTAAAAATACAGAAAACACATCTGGTTGCTTCCAGAAACAAAGGAGAAAATAGTGTCAAATGGAGCCATGACATTCTCATAGCTGTTTTGTCTCCAGGGAACCTCAAAGTTGTGTGCCACTGCAAGACCACACTCTGTCATGCTTCCTGGTACCACGGAGCTGCTTCATCTAAACCACGGATGAAGGTACACATGTCTAGGTGTTACCAATATAACACTGCATTCTAATCACAGCCCCAAGATAATAATCAGGTAATTTCTACTTTGCGCATAAAGGCTGTTATTAAATGCCTCGTCTCAAATGGGAAGTCTCCTTTATAACTAAATTTATTCAGTTTTTCAAATGTGGGTTTATTTGCTCATAGATGTTTTTCAAAAAGGCTTCCAAAATCCAAGTGAGGGTTAAGTCACAAGTCCAGAGAGGACTCAAACAGCATGACTCGAGAGAACTAAATTTAACAGACGAGCAAAGGGAACACTATGTCCTATGAAGAGGAAAACAATTCAAAGGGATTTCCAGTTTAGTTTGGCTACTGAAATCACGGTTTTAGAAAAGGCCACAAATTCAAAAGTACTCCTGAGACAGCCAAATAACCCCCAGGATAAAGGAGCTGTTAAGTGTCATTTTGCAGAGGAGAATTTAGATATTTGGTTAACCGAATAGTATAGGAACCACACATTTCCTAAAAGGGAAAGAAAAATATCCTTGACTTGGAATTGAAAATTACAGTTCCACGGAGAATTGACTACTAATTCTAGGCCAGTCCATAGCAACAGCTGTTACTACTGCTTCATTGACACGAAATCCATTCAGAAAACTGTCCTGAGCCAGAGCGACTGATGCCATTCTCATTCTGCCGTGGCCTTACCCAGGGTTTCCACGTTGGGGCTGCTGTCAATTATCAACCCAGCTGTCTGCAGCCATTGTGCTGATCTTTCTAGCCTGCCTTTTGCAATGCTGACTGCAAAGAGCAATTCAAATTTACAGAAAATAAAAACACCTCGATGGCTCTGTAATGGCTTACTTTTCAGCCCAGGTGTGACATCCCTGTAATTAGTCAGGCAAGACACCATGAGCTTTGTTAGACCGACAAACAATCCATTTATCTGCCATAGAGGAGCTATTCATACCACATGGAAAATTAAGTAAGGAGGGGAAGAAAAAAAAGCTTTCCACTTAAAGACAATTTAGCTAATAGATCACATATGTTCAGTTTTGTCTTCCTCTAGCCTTTTTCTGGCTTTAAATTTTATTACCCGGGGCATTGGCACCAAACAGAATCTTCTTCGTTGCTTAGGAATTAATCCACCCCTGCTGTTTATTCCTCATTTGAGTCATAATCCTCCGTTTGTGACATCACAATTAGCCACTTGTGGTGATGATTATAATGTCATGAACAAAGGATTATGACTTGCAGCTGGAAACGAAACAGCAGGAGCACTAACTGCTGGGCAAAGAAGGTCCTCTTTTCAAATACCATACCCTGGAATCAAGAACTGGGGGTAGGAAAGGAGAGCAGGGCGGGGCAACTCTAACAGGGAGAGATCCACCTTTTGATGGAAGCTCTAAGAAAATCTACCAGTAGTGTTACATGGTAAACAAATACAGAATATTTCCTGGCTCCATTTTTCCTCACCTGCCCACTTAAAGAAAAAAATTACGTTAAATAGTACAAAGAACTCCAATATATCCTTCACCCACACCCACCATTGTCAACATTTAGCCGCATCTGCTTTATAACTTTCCGTGTGCGTATTTTTTCCTCCACCATCTGAGAGTAGGTTGTAGGTATCATGCCCCTTCAACCCCAAATACATCAGCGAATTTCTTAAGACCGAGAATGTTCTCTCACATAACTATAGTACAATTATCAAATACAAGAAATTCAACATTGCAGTATAGTAATATGATCTAATTCACAGTCCATGTTTGAATTTCACCAATATCCCACAAATTTCTTTTATGTCATTAGTTTTCATTACTGACTCACTTTTCAATAATCAAGAAAATGAAGGCTACATCTTTTTTCAACTCTCTTCAACGGTCAACAAGATTACTAACCCAAAATTCAGGATATAAAAAAAATTTAAATCTGGAGTGAGAAAAATCATAACAGCTACCATTTATTTGGCGTTTACTATGTTCCCATTTCAAGCATTTTGCATGAATTGTCTCATTTAAACCTCATAAAAACTCCATGGGGTGTGAGTCCTTATAATCCACATTTGATAAAAGAGGAATGAAAAACCATCCCCCGAGAATGAAGCATATATTGGAAAATACATCAAGGTGAAACAAACCGCCAAGACTTCTCCCTAGGACAGTGCTTCCTCTAAAGAGCTGAATTCAAGCTGGTCCTAGCAGGCAGTCTGACGTGAATAGATTACTGAGATCCAGTCAACCTTCCAGACAAACTAGAAGCAGATCAATACTCCACTGTAAATGAAGACTGCAATTAAGTATGCAGATTGCAGGTCACAGCTGATTGTAATGTTTCAGCGTTTGACCATTACAGAATATTCCAATATGTCTGGCCCTCTGAGCAAGTTTTACGGTTGGTTATGCAGTGGGCAGCTTCTATGGCATTATTAACTGCCTATTTAACAGATCCAGGAATGCCATTTATTCTAAACACAGAGTGAAGGTTTTAAAAGCAAGAAAAGAAGCTTTTTGCAAGCTAAAGGCTTTTAGGATGGGATGGACTTTAAATCGCCTGTTTCACAGAGAAAGAAATGGCTCCAGGGAAGCTTGAACATTATTATATTTTTTTAGGAGAACATAAAGACAAAAGATTAACTCAACCTGACTCAAAACAAAAGCTGTTCATCTAAACTGGTTGTGGAAAGAACACAAATGCACTACCTAAAAGCCATGACCACATTTGAAAATAATGATTTCCATATCACTCTTGTTTCTCATTAAACACATCCCATGGTGCACTTCACATGTGCCATCTTCAAATTTCCATCACCTAGTAAGTTATACTGTGGACACCAGACGCCAACCAACCGAGCGCCAATGATTATCCCATTGCATCCTGCATCCCCAGTCATCCCCACCCAGCACCCTTACCGTAACCTTGTGATCAGAAAGAGACACAGGAAAAGTCTGCTCATCAGTGTATGCCCATACCCCATATCAGGGGCTGCTATTTCCATGTCTTCCTTTCCTCCCCCTTTTATCACTTATGTATTTTTGCTTTTGTTTTTTTAAGGAAAAAAAGGAGAACTTTCTTCAAAAGCTGCCAATGGATCACCCACATATTTTGCCTGTTCCCACAGTGTTTATTATAAAGTTGAATAATTGCCAACATTTTAAAATTAGGACATTTCCCTAAAAATCCAGATTTCTGGCTTCTCTTGAGACTCAACTGGGGCAACAGCAGATACACATCTACCCAAGGCCATGCTGGTGGATCAGAGTGCCAGCAGCCCCCTGAGATGAAGGCCCAGCCATTCACTACATCCCCCAGCACCCTCTGCTTCACTCAATAACACTCAATCCTACAATGACCTCACAACTAACTGTCTAAAATGGGGTGCTTCTGAGAGTGAAGGGAGGCACTGTTAATAATTACAGTAGGACAAGCTGGCATTAACGAGACATATGGTCACCCTACTGGGGTAACCAGTGTTGGCTCCAGCTTCAAATCTCTGCAGCAGGTATGTCTTCATTCTTTCCTAGTCCAAATGCTTTGGTACACTGTGTTCGTCAGTTTTGCTCTGGGATTGAGAGGCTGGGAAATTTTAATGTCTAATTAGTCCATTGCTTAAGGGGACAATCAAAATTGAGAAAAAGAAAATGTTCCAGTAGCAGAGGAGTTGAGGAAAAGTGGGACAAGATGAAGGGGGCAAGGTGTCACGGATTTACTTCTCCTGGGGATCATCCCTGACTTCCCATCAAACGCTATTAAGCCTTGTTAACCTCTGATCATCAAAGCTTTTGTTAGCTGCAATCTAAGGAGGAGACCTAGAAACCATACTGTTAAAGTTCTGCAAGTGCTTACCAGAGTCACTCTGGTCTGGCTGGTGGTGGGGTACTACATTTCTGGTATCTTTTAAGGAAAAACAATACAAACTCTGAAACTGAGCAACTACTCAAAAACCTAGCATGGATTCTGTCCTCCTGATGAGCTGTCAAGATCTCCTTTTATAATGAACCCAACTCGCAGTTGGGCTCCTTGCCAAATGTGGCAGCCATTAGTCTGAAAACAGAAATGTTCAAGCTTTGGAGTCATATAATCAAAATCAATTACTATACCATTTGGGACTTTGTATACACTATCCCTGAGGCAGCAAGCTTTCAAGCTATGCAATTTGAGTATGGCACGATCTTGCAGTGTCTCTATCAGTCTCTCCAATCACATCAGACACCAGCCAAACCAAAAAACTCAACTACTCCAGAAAAGTTTACAAGGAAGACATAAGAAAAAGGAGAAAAATTTATCTAATACAGAGATCCTTAGTGAGGAATGGGCATTCAAAGGCATCCCAAAATTTAGGGATGGGGATGCAATCTGAAAGAGCATATCGGGCATTACAATGGGCATTTACTTTTGGAGAACACAAAGAAAGCTTCCATCAACTAACCAATAGAAAGTGGACAAGTTTCGAGTTATTTTTAAGTTATCAGACTGGGACATAGTTATGACAAGATTGTAGAATAATGCAGGTAATTCTTTTCTAGAAACATAAGATGGCAAGCTGAGAAACCTGGAAGCAAGGATGAAAAATCCACTTTGGGCTCTCAGCCAGTGAACTTTCTATCACGGAGGTGGCCATCTTGTCTGGTGATGCTCCAAGCTAGAGGGATCAAAGATGCAAAGACAGAGGGAGAAGTTACAATGGACTGCACTTCTTTCAAAATAAGAAGGGGATGAAGGGAAATACCATCAGGACGTACCTGACAATTCCAATCCCACCAGGCTCCTCTTGTTCCTGACTCCCCCTTTGTGTTTTCAGACAACTTTATCTGTAAAGACTAGACCACTAAGCAAACGTTTTAAAACACATGTTGACTATTTTTTCCCTGGAATAGGGAATGAATATCTATCTCTCCCTTCATTTTTTAAAACTCATCAGGCTACCCCTTCAGTGATCTGAATGGTTTCCTCAGCAGCTGGTGTTCAAGGATCCTTCGAAATCATTTTATACTCATCATCCATGATCCTTTGGCTTGGGGGAGGGCATTGGCACGCATGCCTGTGGCTTGTTCAGGAGACTGCAACTGGAAGCTGAGACCACACCCCCAGCCACAGCCCCTTATGTACTGGTTGGCCTGCACCATGTGTTTAATGATGATAAAGCATCCTCATCTACTCAACATCAAGACTCTCTGCTCAGGCTCTGCGCACAGCACGCTGTGTTTCTAAACGAGGTGTTTGTACCTCTGAGTATCGAATTTCCAAAACAGTTTCATAAATTTTAATTCATGAGGGAGAGCTGCACAAAAACTACCTTTCGAAATTCGACCGGTCACTTCCCTTCCCTCCCATCTCACGGCCCCGTAATCATAAGCGCTCTTTATAAGCAACTCACACTCCAGGTGTTCCACATCAAAGGAGGCTGCCAATTTTCAGAAATTGCTAACTTAAAAAACATATGAAATAAGCAAGCCACTCTACCACTCTGGGACCCCGCACATAACAAATTTGGTTTAATCCAAATCAAATTAAGAGGGACTGAAAACAGAAAGTTGTAAAATTTAGCTACTGAGGCATGGATAGGAGAGAAATTTTTAGATACAATTAGTGGGCAGATTTTAATCACAGGCCTATATCTAGGGCTTTCCATTTGCATACATTATAATTAATAAGTAACCACATATGTACCAAAAATTCACCACTGATCCATTTGGATCTTGATCCGAGCTACTAAATGGGTTGACTGTGGTGTCCAAAAACCTGTATCTAGCAGTGTGGCCTTTGCTGAGCAACTTACTTTCTCTCTCTAGGCGTCATTTCCTCACTTGTAAAATGGGAAGAATAATAGAAATGGCCTCTGAAGGCTGTTGTAAAGATTCAATTGGATAAAGTGGGTACCAGGTATAATACAGAACCTGTCCCCTACTTCAGCTCACATAAGAGGTAGTGATTAATATTAAACTAAACCAAAATTAACTTACCCAAATTAACTTGAGGCTCACAGAACAGATGATCCTCCTCACTCAGGATTCTCAATCTAACTAACTGTGGAAGCAGATAAGAAAGAAACTGCTGGTCCATGTTCACAGTCACCCTGTCTCTATTCTGTCTGGCTCCACTGCCCTCTGACCAGGGGAAGGCCGAGAACAGCCATCCACTGAGAAATGGGAATGAGTAGCTTGTGATGAATGAACAACACAAAGATGACCATCCACACATGAACTATCCAATCTCCATGTACTAAGCAGATGTTTCCAGAAGAGTCAAATGCAATGTGTCCCATGTTAAAATATATCAAGGTACTAAGACACCCAGCAATAAAAATTATTTAGTGGACTAAAGTGTGTGTGTTTGAAGCTGTAAGAACCAACTGAATGACAAGTATTCAGAGGATGCGCTGATTTCACCGACAAATAACTTTTCTAAAGATTTCTGGTTCTCATCTCTTCAGCTATCATAATTCAGGATTCCTTGTCGAGTCATGAAAAGAAAATAAAAATTTTACCAACAAATTCTTAAGAAAATGACCACGCAAGTTTACATCCATTTGCAAGAATGGTCTAAAAAACTGAGATCTGGGGCCGGCCCTGTGGTCGAGTGGTTAAGTCAACGCGCTCCGCTGCGGCGGCCCAGGGTTCAGATCCTGGGCGTGGACATGGCACCGCTCGTCAGGCCATGTTGAGGCGGCGTCCCACAGCCCACAACTAGAAGGACCTGCAACTAAGATATACAACTGTGTATGGGGGGGGTGGGGAGATAAAGCAGAAAAAAAAAAGAAAAAGAAAAACAGATTGGCAACAGATGTTAGCCCAGGTGCCAATCCTTAAAAAAAAAGCTTGGCAACAGTTGTTAGCCCAGGTGCCAATCTTTAAAAAAAAAAAAACTGAGATCTAACAATAGGGTAATGGTTAAATTATGACTATGTGACAAATTATAGTCTATGCTATAAGAGTATGACATGTGACTCCTAAGAATGATGACAGCAATGTTAATCTGTATACCTGGAAAAATGTTTATGACTGACACGCAAAATTTTTTTATTAAGAAAAATTCAAAATGCATGCAAAAGCAAGAATACAGTGAACCCTTATGTACCCATTACTCAGCTCCAAAAATCATCCAAAATTTAAGGCGAAATCTTGTTTCTCCTGAAACACTAGCCATACTCTTGCCTTTCCCCTCAATTATTTGAAAGCCAATATGAGACACCATGGCAATCACAATATTCTACTAAATAGGAAAAAAGATAATACCTATTAGACTGCCTATAAAGCATAACCCTGGTTTTAAAAAAAAAACCAAAAGTACATACATATGAGGAAAGAGTCTATACACCCAAATGGTAACAGCAAAACCTGTGGGTGGTGACAATACAGGGCTCAGTTTCCAGCTGACGTGTTTTTAATCAACTATTTCTCCAATGAACTAAACACACATTTCTTGCATTAGAAAGATAAATTAAACTCAGACTCACCCGGTCCTTAAGAATATTTCAGTACTAAAACTGAAACAGTCTCAGCACGCATTTCCACTGATAATATCCAAATTTACTGCTGAATCTGATTTTTCTATTAACTATATCTTCCTAAACTTTACCATTCTACATTAATCTCCCTCCCCCCCAAAAATAATCCAAGCCAGCAATGTAAAGGTGTCATGACTGCAAAAAAAATCATACACACACGCACATGCAGAAGTGAAGTTTATATAAGAACACTCCTTGCTATACATCACGTGCCGGTTTTTACTAGAAAAGAAATCATTATTCAAAAAATGTTAAGAGTCGATGCAAATTTATAGGGCAACAGTGCTGAGTGACAGACATCTGTGGAGGGTAATGTGAGGCTGTTTCTTGCTTTGTTGATTCAACAATCAGCACTGAACGTCTTCTGTTCTAATTTATTTTAACTTCCGCTTAATTAAATGCATAAAAGAACTAATGTGTTGGATTTGGGGATTTAAAATGACTTTCACCCAGCTGTTTTTAAATGCACTAGGAAATTTCTTGAATATAATTGTTCTTTTAGAGGCAAAAAAAGCTGACTGTAACCATGACATTCACACAGAGGGGAATTATCACCTAGTGACATTAGCCGGCAACTTCTAAACAATAATTCCCATCCAGAGTCTGAAAGACATTCCAGGACTTCTCCAGCTACCTCATAAGGTGATATGAAAATTGCAAAAAGGAAAGGTCAAGACAAAATTATTTTAAATTCAATTCAACACACAAGTGCTCAATAACATTTGTTTAAATAAACAGAATCCAGCAGCACATCAGTCTAACTTTTCGGAGAACTGAGGAATCTTTTTCTCCTACCTTCCCCCACCATTTTTTAAAAAAACAGAGTGTTTGTGGAGTTCCATTATGGCTTTAAATACATCAGGTAATAGTAAAACCCAAAACTGAGAGAAGGGGCGATGGTGATCAATATCCAGATCTTCCTACTCAACATTTGCGTGTCTCTCTCAGAGATGCTCAGTGGGTTTTTTTCATGCACGACCATGTTTCTTTTTCCTACTGTATCTTACATAAGGAATTAACATTCTCCCTACTCCAACCCTCTCATCCAATCAAGCGCTGTTCAGAGTTCCATATTTCAAAAGAAGATCATGTAGGGATCTATTTTATACTCAGTCTGATGCCTTGGTTTGCACTCACTAATAGTGCTGAATTACAGAAACTTCCATAATGTATTATCCTCCCTTTGTAGACTGAAATATCACAACGAGAGCCCAACTTTGTAAAGTCTCAGTCTGCTATTTTTATCCTCTGGGACCATTCAGGTTCTTGGTTATTTACCAAAAAGTCTAAGCCAGAGTTTTAGAAGGAAGCTTGGCCAAGCCGTTAATCCACAGAAATTTCAATTAGTTTCAGGAAGCACAAAGAACTGGCTTTACATGCAAGCACAACTTTTGTTTTACATGCAGGAATAACTTATCACTTCTAGACTCCAAAACAAGAGGGACTCTAAGAAACCGTTTTCTCTGCACAGTATTCACACCATGTCAGGGGAAGTCCTGAAACCTCAAACAATAATTAAGCCACTCAGAAAAATCTTTTCCCATAGACACCTAAGATTTTTTTTCATCCGTCTCTCCTGGACTCCATTTCAGCCTGGAGACCATCATGTTCTCAACGGATGCCAACTTCAGCAATGCCTTACCTGGCCTGATTCTTCGGCTTTTACAAGGTTTCTAACTTCACGCTTCCCCCAAGTCAGGGCAAGCCTACAGAGGGCTGGGATTTCAAGGACCACAACAAGAACAAAAAATGCCAATGAGGGAGTCTTTCCTGTAGTTCTACTGATTTCTCAAAGAATGAAGCAATAATTTTCAAACAACAGCATAAACTCAACCACGACAAATTCTGGCATGTTATGAAAACTTGCACTAAGGCAAACTGCAGTGGGGCTGAAAGAGAGTTTAAACACTGTGCCTCCCATAGCTACTCTCCTTCTGGAAGGTTTATATTTCATGTCAGAGAGGTTAATGAGTTAGTGAGTCTCCTCAAGGTCTAGCTTTGGAGTCTGACCATATGGGAAGCAGAGATAAGCAAGTAAAAGATGTGACGCTGATCAATAGAGGGGCAGATAATGCCATGTGGAACACAGATTACAAATCCGCCATGCTCTGTGACATAATTTAAACAAATATTATAAAATGGACTCCTACCAGGTAAGGTGCTTTTAAGAATAACTTAGATATGTCTGAAAGCCAGAGTGACATTTTGAGACCCCTGGGAACTAGTTAATTCTAGTGCCACTTTGCTGGCCTGAAAGAATTAGCAAATTTTCAAAAAGAACATGATTTCAGGATAAGTTAGCCCCCTCGTGGGTCTTCCCAAGTTTTTGAACATTAGCCACTAACTTAGAGACTGAGTCTCAGTACAACTCAATCTGTTAAAAGTAGACTAAAAAAACCCTAACGCTTAGAGAGCGCTTACTGCATACCAGGCCCAGTGTCAAGCTTTTTAACACTTTCCTGATAGCCTGTGTATGAGCAGGTATTTATCCCCATCAAAGAGACAAGGAGACTGCTGTAGTCTCAATGTACATGTCCTGCAAAATTCTTATGTTGAAATCCTAACCCCCAACGTGATGGTATTAGGAGGTAGGGTCACCGGGCAGTGATTAGGTCATGAGGGTAGAGCCCTCATAATTGGGATTAGCGCCCTTAAAAAAGAGACTCCAGGGGCCAGCCTGGTGGCATAGTGGTTAAGTTCGCCTGCTCTGCTTCTGTGGCCCGGGGTTCGCAAGTTCAGATCCCGGGCACAGACCTAGCACCGCTCATCAAGCCATGCTGTGGCAGGCGTCCCACATATAAAATAGAGGAAGATGGACACAGATGTTAGCTCAGGGCCAATATTCTTCAGGAAAAAAGAGGAGGATTGGCAATGGATGTTACCTTAGGGCTAATCTTCCTCAAAAAGAAAAAAGATATGCCACAATCCCTTCTTAGTCTGTGCCAGTTTGTCTCAAGTACAACTGATTTTTACAGCAATGGAGGACACATAACTCAAAAAGCAATGTGTCCTACAGAATGTTAAACCTGTGTGATATGGTTCCAAGCAGGAAATTAGTTGCTTGAAAGGAGAAGAAAAAAGCAAAACATTCATTCATTCAACAATGCACCGTAGGCACTGGGGTCCTATAGTAAACTTGAATAGACTTACTATCTGAAAGAGAAACAGAACTGGAATTAACTGTGGTGGTAAGTCTGTGAGGAGCAGTAAGGAGGGACAGGAGTGGATGTTCCTACAGATCCTGTAAGCCATGGGCAGGAAGCAGGTGTGGCTGTACTGTCCACACTATGAGCATGCTCACTGTCCCTTCCAGCCTCTTAATACGGAGACCAGTATCTCAGTGTGCCACAGTATTTGGAATCAGTCCTTCTGACCCAGTTCTGCATCTCAATAGCAACTCATGACATCTCAAGCTCTAAGCCACAAAAATCATCCATCTACCCCACAGGAAATGAGGCACTGAAAAATCTCAGCCTGAAACAAACACTCCTGCTCATACTTTTTATTTTGACCTACACGAGCTTGGTCGAGCCTCAACCAAAAATCAAAATTCCAAATAACCAGTCCTAGAGAGCTGCTGGTATCCTTCACTCACGAGGACCTAGAAGGAGATGTCAATAATAAAAGTACAATGCACAGTGTTAGTTTTACCAGGGGACAAAACTATAATTATAAAGTATTTCTATATTAACTAAAGTTCAGCATAATAAATGAGCCTAAAAAACTAGGCCACCATTGATTTAATATATACTAAATAAGTATTCTGTGAATTAGGTGTGAGCAAAAAGCTTTCTGTTGCCGCTCATAGTAATTTCAGATAAAGAAGCGCTTGTGTGGTGAAGTGAATCCTCCTAATAAGTTACAGCCTAGTGTAACATACTTTTAGCCCAAAATAATACCATCTCTTGAAAATACTGGAGAGTCACATTTGTTGTGATTCTACTCCAAGATCTCATTAAACTTCAGGAAGTGTCTACCATGTTCAGTGGAGGGTAATGTTCACAAAGTAACCTTTTAAAGAGAGTGATAAAACCATAAAACCAATTAAAGACTTAAACACATTTCCTCTAATACTTTCTGTAAAATGTGCATAATTTCTGATTTGACAAAAGAAACTCATTTCTTGTCTTCCCCCACCTCCAACCTTGAGCCACTGTGTTAGAAGGAGCCACCCCACGTGTTGCCATTTGCTTTCTACAAAAATGGGCCTGTCAGTTTCTATCCTGAAAAGCAGACAGCAGGAAGAGGAGTGCAAACTTTAAGAATGCTATTTTCAAATTCTGCAAGAAGTTAAAGCCGGTTTTGTAGAGTAATACTGTCCACACCCATTTCCATCTCTGCGGTACCTTAACTGCACACTCATTGACAACAGTCCCTCAATCCGTCTTGCCATGCTCTCTCCCATTTTTCAGGTGTTTATCTGTTCCTTCCTCCTCTCCCCAAAAAAACTGCTGAGAAAGCCCTGAGGAAGAAGGGTGTCCTGTAAATGTTTCGGCATCCACCACAACACAAAGAATGACACCAAATACTTGGACCCTCAATGTATGAGATGAACGTTAAGTAAATCATATTTGAAAGTTTATGGAATTATGATTCTTTTGATTTTCCTACCTTTCTGCACCACACACATGGATGAGGACGGTCTTGAGCGGGAGTAGGCAGACTTTCTCTACAAAGAGCCATACAGTAAATATTTTAGGTTTAGCCAGCCATTTGTTCCCTGCTGCCACCACTCAACTCTGCCATTGTAGCAAAAAAAGGTCATAGACGATAAATCAATAAAAAGGAATGTCTATATTCCAATAAAACTTTATTTACAACAATAGGCAGTGGGCCAGATGTTTCCCCATGGGCTGTGGTTTGCCAACCTCTGGTCTTGTGGATCAAGTCTTAGAATCAGCAGAAACGAAGTTAAAGACTAGTATAGCAAGGCTGCCACTTATTAGCTGAGTAATTCTGGGCAAGTTATTTAACTTCTTTGTTTCAGTTTCCTTGTTTATAAAATGCAGAGGGACAGGCAGGCATGACAGAACCTACCTCATAGGCTTGTTCTGAGAAGAAAGTGAATTAATACAGGGAAAGTCCTTAGAAGAGTAGCTGGCACATATTAAGGACCACAAGCTACTAGCAATATTTCTAATATGACTAATAACATTATCCCAGAACCAGTACCAAATATATATTTTTTTATTTCTAGTATGCTTAAAGTCAAAGATGCCAGACTTCCTAAGAAAAGTTAGAAATTTTCTCTCCATTCCTATATCAATGTCTATGAACCCTAGAAACAAATTTTTAAAGAGATTTATGGAGATTAAACTGTCAAATCAAATAAATAATGGGTGCAATCCAAATTTAGCTTGCTGGGGACACAATTAAGTTTTGAGCTTATTCATAAGCTTTTCTGTGATTCTCTTTAGGATCTGAGTTCTTCTACTAAGATTTAGGGTCACAGGACACCATTTCTGCTATTGTTTTCAAAGTCTGTCCTAAAGTGATCAATGCTGGTTAAGGCAACAGGAAGGAAAAGATGGCTGGATCTAAGTTTTAAGAGCACCCTTTCAATCACTATTTCAAAGAATGAGTGAGAGATGGCATTGGAGGAGGTGGCACTACCATTATCTAATTTCTTTATTAAATGTAAGAGATAATATTAAATTGAAGTCACTCATTCCAAGTACTAGTCTACACCATTTTTGAACAAAGAAAAAATCTGGCATCAGGCCTTGTTAAATAGCTTTCTATCAGTGGTCAGGGGCAAATCTGTCTGGAGACATCTCTGGTATCACAAGAAGGGGGATGGGGGGTGCTACCGGCTTCCAGTAGATAGTGGTCAGTGATGTTGCTAAAAGTCTTACAACGCACAGGATGGTCCCCCACAACAAAGAATTATCGGGCCCAAAATATCAAGAGTGCTTAGGTGGAGAAACTCAGCCCTAGACCTAAAGAACAGCAACAGCTGAACCACCTGCCCAGGTACCTTGTGTTTATCATTTCATTTCACCTTCATAACAACTCCACAAAACTGGTTTTCCTGTTGTCCACTAGCAGACGCCAGAAAAGATGGCACAGAGAGGTTTGGCTGCCTGCACCAGGTCCGTCCCACGGCCTCCAAGTAACAGCAGAGAACTGAACACAAGCTTGTCGGGTTTAACCATACACCCCTCCCAGAAGTGGAAATTATTTGGCAAATGAAGACTGGTAGGTTTGACTTAAAGGAAATAAGATGTCCGAAGTCTCTGAGCTGCTTTCAAAAGAGAGTGCCCATCTCCATCAGGCCCAGAAGTAATTCAGACAGATAGCCAGAGAGGAGAAATCTCATCACCTCTGCACCAGTAAGGAGCCTCCCGCGGCTGGCAGCAGCGCCCTTGATCTTGACCAGCCAGCATAAGAGGAACAGGAGTTTTATGGAGCACCTGGGAGTTTACTACACTCTGCAGCTCTTTCTCCTTTATAGGATTTTCTGCCCAAACTCAATAGCCATCAGCATTCTGGAGAGGTTAACATCATTCTTTATCTACCAAGTAAGATACACAGCCACCTGTCCGGGGTTCCCAGTGTAATTAGCCATTTTGTTGGGCAAAAACATGTAAGGCTTTAAGAGCCAGACTTGTAGTCTTTTCCCATATAATCTTATTTTATTTCATTTTTTGGACTTCTCAAATTCACATACAAAAGTCCCACTAAAATAGCTTCATTTGTACATTTCATTTTTAGAAAAATAAAATCTTTCATTTATATAGATAGGCAAGTACTGCAGAAGGCCAGATGATGTATTTCTTGGATCCCCATTTCTTACCTCTTCAAGGTTGCAAGGTCTGAAGGGTGGAAAGATAGGAGCTCGCATGGTCAAGGTTACCGCTACTTACTACACAAGATTTCCTTTCCTCAGAATTTCGCCCCCAACCACAGTGCAGCAATACAAAATAAAACAGAACAAAATCTGACATTAAATATGAACCCCCTCATGAGAGTCCCCATTCCAACAGGAGTGATACTGTCAGCAGCACTAAAATTTATCAGAAAACTATTTGCCAGAAGCACACACATGCATGCGCACGCGCGCACACACCACACACAAATCTAACGCAAAAACAGGGGATGTCCAATTGGTTAAAATTCATATAACCCTTCAGACAGAAAAATCCCACTCAGTAGTTTACCATAATGCCTTTTTTAACCTCAAAACTATCATTTACAAATATTATTTACAGCAGAAAAGGTAGAATTGTTTTTACTGAATATCCAGGTTTATACTAGGTCACTTTATTGAAATAATCTCAGTGAAAGAAAGACATAACTGGGACACACTCTTGAACTGAAGATTACAAGATGAGGAGGGATGGTCATCAGTATCAAGAGCTCTGCTCCCGGTCACCCCGTGAGTGAGTCCCAGGAATGTGGCTTCCTGCTAGATAACAGCAACGTTATCTTCTTGGAAATGAGAGGGGTGTGGCATCAACTTGACTACAAAGAGCCTCTAGAGTGGGAATTTGGGGACACTCGAATTAATATAATACAGACATGAAGCCAAATCCAACAGTTCATTTTCTGAATTCACCACTAACAATTTAAGGAAATGAATTATCCAGACTAATTCTGCCAAATCAGAAAGTGCGACATGACCAAAACTTCATCTTTTATCCTCTGACCAACACAATTAGAATTAATTCTAAGGATTTTGGAAATACATACCCACCTCCTGCAGGCCAGACATTCTAGGATGTGCTTCAAACACATTCTCTCCAGGCCTTACAATAACCTTGTAAGACAGGGGTTACTGATCCCCAGCATACAGAGCAGGATATTGCAGCTCAAATAGATTATGTCATCTACCCAAAATCGCATAATGATGTTCATTCATTCATTCATTCAACAAATACCTATTGAGAACCTTCCATGTTCTGTGATACCTGGCATTCAGAAGTGAATGACACAGACACGTCTTGGCCTTTGTAGACATTACAGTTTTCTAAGAGGCAAAGCCAGATTTCATACTTAAACCTGAGTGGAATGCCACTGTCTCTGCTCTTTCCAGTGGTTTTGAAAACTAAGTAAATGAGTTATATCAGAAGCTACTTGACTTGGAGATGAATCAGAAGCCAATTTCTGTATTCTACATCTACCCACCTGCGCTGCCCTCCTTTGTTCACCTGCACTCCTGCAGACTGACAGTCAAATGTGTCAAGTCACTATCAATAATCCTCAGTTGGGAGGTCTTTAAAAATTGCTATTGGAACAGATCTTCTTTGTGCATTCAAAGGACCACCAGATCTGACCCCAAAACCTTCCCCTCTCTTCTCCTAGAAAGACCTTTCCCAGGGTCCCCACCATTGTTGGTTCCCATTCAAAGGATGTATGTCAAGGAGAGGAATCTGCTTATGGATTCAGTGATGACTGACTACTCCTATCTATCTGGCCATCACCATTAATTTGTATTAGTTATCTATTACTGTGTAACAAACTATCCCACGAAATAGTGGCTTCTAATATCGAACATGTACTATCTTACAGTTTCTATGGGTCAGAGATCCCAGAGCAGTTTAGTTGAGTGGTTCTAGCTCAGGATCTCATGAGGTTCCAGTCAAGGTGTCAGCTGGGCTGTAGAGTATCTGACTTGGGATGGAGGAGGCACCTCCAAGCCCACTCACATGGCTTGCAGTTGAAGTCCTCAGTTACTCACCATGTGGGCCTCTCCACAGGGCTGCTTGAGTGTCCTCACAACATGGCAGGTGGTTTCCCAGAGCAAATGATCCAGGAGAGTGAGTCTGTTCAGAGACCTAGTCTCTAAAAGTCATTATCACTTCTACCTTATTCTTTTCAGTAGAAGTAAGTCACTAAGTCCAGCCCACACTATGGGAGAAGAATCTTCAGCTCCAGAAAAGAAGGAGTATCAAAGAATCTGTGGACATATTTTGAGATGACTGTTACCTTACAACCCCCTCTAAGATGAGAAGATGATCTTACAAACCCCTCTAAGATGAGAAGATGAAATTGGATCTTCAAAAGAACTCAGGTTTATTAACCATAAATCTAGACCTAGAAGGCATGTTTAGAGTTGGTTTCTATTGGTTGGTCTGCTCACCAGATCTAGTTAATAGGTCACCTATACCAAAGCGTGTATGATCGTAAGGAAAGAAAATCATACTTGATGAGGCATTAGACCTAGTACTTATTAAAATTTAAATTATCAATATTCGAAAAGAAACTGTTAAGAAATTGATTTTTTTGACAGACCAATGTTCCTAAACCAAAATCATTACTTTCTTTTCCACAACCACATTTCAAAACTATCTCATAGGTGTTGGCTTTTTATGTGTCTAGGGGCTGCATTCTTTATACAAGTGTTAACATCTATGCACAAATGGATATCTACACTTTAATCACTCTATAGAAAGAGGGAAAAAGCTAGATGATTTACAAATAAAGTCCTTTATCTACTGCAAAATAAAGAGGGTAGGATTTATAAACAAAATGAAATAAACTTATTCTTTAATTTCTAGTGTTCCTGATATTTACAGCACAATAAAACGTCTCAGCCTAGAAAGAATCATTCACCAAAGATGCCATAATTCTAAGGAATATTCACTTGCATAAATGCTTACATATTCCAAACTGCCTTGGGCAGCCAGAGAAATAAAATATACACAAGCATAAGAAAGAGCATAGAGAAACTAAGGGAGAAATAACATAGTCACCAGAGTCAAGATCTGCTACTCCTCCACCCAAAAATAACTTCTCCTTTTAAAAAAAAAAACGGCAAATTTTCATAAAAATAATAAGACGTCAGACTTCAGAGTAGTCTCAGCAATCTGTAAGGCCAGTCACCTCTTCTAAAACGAGGAGAAAAATGTCTCAACCTGCTTATTGAATTGTTTAAGGTTTCCTATGTCTGATAATCATCATTACTGTCATCACGTGGATACTGCGTTGTACTGAGACAGTCGCTGCTCTAGAAGCATCCTCTGCATCGACCCCTTTAATCCCCATATCAACACCATGAGGTAGGTATGACGATGACCCCTATTTCAATGAAGAGGAAACTGAGGCTCAGGGAAGTTAAACAACTTCACCTCTCACCAGTTATGTAAACATTACGCAACCCAGCTTCAGGGTCCACGCTCCGATCACTATTCTACACCACTACTCACATCCAATGCTAAGGCCTCTCTCAGATCTACCTCCTGGTCAAAAAAGAAACTTAACAACAACGTAATTCCTCTGCCCTGCCTTTAGAAATCATGACGTGCTTCCAACTGCATTAAAATCCTCAAAACAGTCCTGTTAGGCAGGTTAATGTTCATCGACTTAATGTTTCCAGAATTTCATTCTCTTTCATACTATGGTCATGGCTTCTGCCATCTCCACATGACCTCTGTACACTAACCTAGTCTTATTTTTACCATCAACCCAGTTCTTCCAATTAAATAAAATTATGTTTAAAGGAAACTCTACATTACAACCAGGAATAAAAAACTAGTATCATTTGGTTTAGATAAATAGGTTATCAAAAATAACAGCAAGTCAATCACAATACCTTCCCACCAGGCCCAGACATGACTTCAGAATCCTTCTCAACATAGCGATCTAAGCAGTCTCTACCTTAAATCTACTGACAACACCACATTGAATCTAATCCACTCTTTGGACAGAGTAGAAACTTAACACACTAGAGACCTAAAAAAAAGAAAATGTATACCTGCCCAAGCAATTTCGGGTAGTGAATGCTCAAAATCAGAACTCAGACCCCCTATTTTCTGACTCTCTTTCCTGCTACCTTCTACTGCCTGGAGAAACTATCAGCAAAGGATTTTTCACTTTAAGAAGCATACACAGTGCCATCAAATCATCTTCCTCTCCAATGAAGCAGAATGCAGTTGGTCAAAAGCTACCGAAAATTGAACTAGAAAATACTCAGCTGAGCGGATACTGTTTGGACTTGCACAATCATAGCCTTTGTCGATGAAAGAAAACATACATTTTATATGCCTATATGAAGTCCTGAGAACATCTAATCAAACTGACAGCTGTGGAGCTAAAAAAAAAATAAAACAACCAGCATCCTGTCTTTGATGTTCATCAGGCCACGGCTGATGACCCTTAAATGCAGGGATCAGCAAGTCTCTCAGGCTGCAGGAGCCCCTGGTGCCCCTGCCAGGCCTCGGGCACTGTCAAAGAACAGGGAACAGAGAACAGGGCAGGGGCAGGGGAGAAACACAGTGGAGCTCATGCTCCTGGGAAGGCTGCTGTCAGCAACAATTCCCACAGACATGCTCCAAAGCAAGCCACGGGAACAAGTGTTACACTCTTGGTCTGAAAACAGACTCAGGAGTTAAGTGCCAAGGGCATGGTGGACACAATCCATGGTGTCTAAAACACAGGCATATCCTGAGTTCTTACTTGGAGATGATCTTTTCCTGGCCGCAGCAAAGAAACATGGGCCAGGAAGCACAAGATAATGACCACAAGCCTCTAGCAAACTCATTCTTCCCTTCTGCAAATATTTTATCTATTAGGTGCTGGGTGCTAGGACAGAGCAGCAAAAAAAAAAAAAAAAGAATCAAATCCCTGACTCTCAAAGAATTAGTATCCTAGCTCGGGAAATAAACAAGACAAACACTTATCTCAGGTATAAGTGACAGAAAGAAAAAAAAATTTGAAAGCACATGTGTGATGCTGGTGCAATAGGGGGAAGAGGTGGCTAAGTATTTGACCCTATTTTAGAGATGAAGAAATGAACTCAAACTGTCAGACAACTTTGCCAAAGTCATACAAAATAGTTAATGGAAGAGCTAGTATTTGAACCCATAGCCCCCTGGCTATAGGGCCAATCCAAGCTCTTGATCAGGATGGCACGCCACCTCTTCTAACCCTGTGCCTGCTCCTGAGAGCTCACCTGGTCACTCTCCTGGGATACCCTCTTGTTAGGGACATCTGGATTCATGATGTCCAGCTGTAATGTGACCAGCCCCAAATACAAAGGCATTAGTACCTGCTTGGTCCAGGCTAGAACATTCCTATCCTGGCAGCCTCTGCAGCCCGAGTTAGGTCTTCTTTCCATCCCATCCCAGGGCCTGGAGCTCTTTTATTTCCCAAACATCTTCTTCGTGGAGCTGTCCGTCCACAGAGTGAGTACCCAGTGTGTGCCCAGGAAGGCACAGTAACCACTGTGTAAGCACACACTCACGTCACCAGCAGCAGCAAGGTCAGGCCAAGGGGACCCCAGCTGCTCAGCAGCCCACTTTTCAACAAGCAAAGCATAAGCATCTTCCCCACGGATGCCTACTATCGATCAACTCAGGGACAAAGAGGACTGCACCGCACCCTCCACAGGCAGGTAAGGGCACTCGGAGAAGGAAAATCCGAATGCTCGTTGTAACTGCTTTAAAGCCTCCTGTATTCATTTCAATTTTAATCAACTGATTTCATTTTGAGCTAAGAAAATTGGAAGGGTTAGGGACAGCACATGCAAGAAACACTAGGGCACAGTGAATCCCAAGAAAACAAATCAAAGATATATACAATGATTTAGCTGTGAGCATGTACTAGAATGTACATTCTATGAGGGCAGAGGTCTATTTCGTCCACTGTGCTAGCCTGGGTGCCTGGCATATAGCAGGTTGTAAATAATATCTGACGAATAAATAAAAAGATTCTTTACAACAGCAAAGAATTGAAAACAAATTAAAAGCTGTGAAACCAGAAAGCAAAGATCAAGAAACTAAGGAAAATGTCTTCAATACGCAAGAATGTTGGACACAACCCAGCCAACCTATCTCCTGGAAAGTAAAATTAACGTTCCAAAATCCTATAAATTCTAAATTCCAATAGCTCTATCAAACGCAATCAGGGAAATGAACTGTTAAGAGTCTGAACCAAGAATCCACTCGAAGAAGAAATCCCCAAAAGCGAATTTTTAAAATAAGGTCGTCAAAGGGGAACGATTGGCATCAGTATCAAGATTTCCTCTGGAAACCCACCCACCACTTCCCTTAGAATGCATTCTCACTTATTTCCTACTTTGTGGAACCCTCAGCTCTTAACTACTCACATGTAAATTGGGATTGTAGAAGTATTTCATAATCCCTGAGACTAAGGCCACCTGTATGTCACCTCATCTTTTGCATCACGTGAGGGATGCTCAGGAAACACATACTCAAAAGAAAGGAAACCCTTTCATGAAATAAATGATATCAACACCTAAGATGAAACAGCCAAGCTATACAACCATACATTAGCACATATCACCCTGAATACACCTTCAAGAAAAACAACCAAGTGTAACTGACATTCCTTCTTGACTACGATGTTTCCATGATAACATTCGTTCAGTCCACATTTTTAAGCATCTACTGTGTACCCAGCACTGTTCTAGGACCATATTATATACAAATGAACAAAACTGATCCAGTTCCTGTCAATATTACCTTAACCTGCAGGGTAATGTAAGATCATGAACAGGTCAACAAATAAGGGAAAAATGCAACTTGCACATGTGGTTGAATGCTAGGAAGACAATAATCAGCGATGAAATAAGGAGAAATAGGGGAGGGAGAGATAATATCTATTTCCCATCAAGAGGCAGCACTGTACGCACGCGCAACTCTGGAAGGAACTGGCACAGGATTGAGAGACTTAACCAATTCCACCTGCACGATGACTCAGTAAGTGACCAAGGTCCCTTCTGCCCCCCATCTCGGCACACTGATAAGAAAGTATGGATGAATCTCCTTTGTTACCAGTAGGAAGTTCAAACCATGCAAGCCCTGGGCCATGTGCAAGAACCCAGGATTGAATGGTCAATAGACCAGAAAGATTATAACCGCATAGTCATCTAACAACCGAGCCCCAAAGTATATAAAGCAAAACCTGACAGAGCTCCTACATCTATCTCCTAGGTATACCCCGAAAACTGGAGAATGCACGTCAAGTATCTGCCATACGATAGGCAGTCACACAGTGATTCAAAAGATCGTCTAAAGGTGGAGTGGGAACGAGAACAGCCTCCATTCTCTTGAGTGACCACCACTTCCCAGACCCTGTGCCAAAAATGCTGCTCACACATCTGGTCCCCTTCTCACAGCAACTCTGAGGCACAAAAGTAAACTGACGTCCAAAGAGATTAAGTAATTTGCCAAGGTCAACGACTCAGGAAAGGCATGCCATTTCATACCTGCTTTATACCTATCCCATGCTGCACTGGGTTTCCCATGAGGCCATCCATGAAAAACAGGACAAGAAAGAACCCATTCAGTCAACTCTCTGTGTAAAAGATTAAATTCCTTAATTAGCTTTACGTGTTCCTTGACAGTTCCCCTAGTTAATAAAGCACACACATGCTGTTTCTACTAGATTCTGGCTCATGCTGATTTCACTAGAAAACTGGGAGCATTCTGAGCCAAGGTTAATTCTAATTTCACAGGCAACAGATTCTAGAGCTTTCCTTTCATAGAGCCAGGGCCCTTACACTGGGAAGAGGTTGCTCCGATGAGCAAAGAAAATTGGAGGAGTGGGAGACAACACCCACAAGAAAACAGCAGGGCACAACGAATCCCGATAAAAAAAAAAAGGAAAGATATAAACAATGACTTAGCTACAAGTATGTAGCTAGACTGCAAGATCCATGAGAGCAGGAATCTGTTTTGTTCACTGTTGTATCCTGGGTACCTGAAACAGGAGTGCCTGGCACATGGTACATGATGAATAAAGATTTGGGGAATAAATCAAAGCATTAATTGGAACAGAAAAAAAATTAAATGTCCAACATCAAAATAATAGAAAAATAGACATGGGTCCATTAATTGAGGATTACTATTACGGCTGTTAAAAACGATGAGCAGCAGCAGAGGAGATGACTGCCCATTATGAACCATGCTGAAAAGGGGACTTAAAAAAAAATGGAAAGTGTTCACAAAATAAAGTGACAAGTAGAAGGCAAAACATCATGGACAGTTTGTATTTCCCATCCCTGTATGTATAGCGCATCTTTCCTATATGTAATATGTACAGAAAAAAAAAACAAAGATATAGAGCAAAATGTGAAGTCATACTTATCTCTAGATGGTGAGATGATTTTTTAAATGTTCTTCCTTTTTCGGCTTATAAGTACTTTTTAAAAATTGCCTTTCCTCTATCTTACATGTACTTATAAAGTTGTTCTACCATGAATACAAATTTGTTGGCTGACATAATTTCTACCTCTGTGACATCTGGTGGTTGCGTTGTAAATCTCCCATCCTTTGACAGGGCAATTCCGCAGCTGTCTAAACAGGCTCTGACCCTTTACCCAGTGACAAAGAGCTGGCAGTTAATTTAGAAGTGAGGTTCTCAAAACTGGGGAAATTTGTCCCCAAGGGGACATTTGGCAATGTCTCAAGATACTTTTACTGTCCCAAATGAGCGGGGTGCTAGATGCATCTACTGGGTAGAGGCCAGAGATGCTGCTAAACATCCTACAATGTACAGGACAGCCCCCCACAGCAAAGAATTATCTGGCCCCCAAACGCCAATAGTGCTGGGGTTGAGAAACCTCATTTTAGAGTATTAGGATGAAAATCCTATACTGTAGAAAGCCCAAAGTCATATCCTAAATAGAAATAAGAGAAGAAAACTTAGTATTATTTAAAATGTTTTGTTACCAGAGGAGAAAGTTTCCATAAGGACAGAGACGGGGATCACTTGGCTGCTTTAAGGATACCTAACCCTAACACTGTCCATGGCACAGAGCAGGGGCTGAGCGAGTGTCCTGTCCATCAGGGAACGTGGAGCTGTACCGTGGAGGAAATGCCAACTGCAGAGTCAAACAGACATAGACTTGAAGATCAGCTCTGGCAATGGCTAACACACTCTGCATCTGCAAAATGAGGATTACGGTGCTGTTTATTTAATTCTTGTATGACTTACACGGAACAATGTAAATGAAGCTTTTAACATTGTCCAAGATACACAAGAGCCGCAGTATTAAGAGGTGACCCGCTAAGTACAATGCACACACCCAAAAACTTATAACATATTGGTGCATGAAAACTGCTTACCTTCAAGCTCAACGCCAGTGAATTCAGGGAAGGTTAACTCTCAAATGGACCAGTTACCACCCTCCTGGAGAAAGCTGTGTCCCGTGAACTACCTTAGTCCTCCAGCCTCATCAGGCCTGCTCAGGACATCCTACCATCCATGAACTGGCACCTGCGCGAGCACATGCATAAATGACTCCTACCATCTATCACCAATAGTTTTTGTGAAGTTCTAAAACAAGATTATTAACAACGGGACAAAATATAAACAACTTATTTTTTAAGTAGAAATTCAAAGGGGCTAATGTTATTTCTGCTAAGATTAGAAATCAGTAGGCAAGAACTCAATCAACTAAACCCTACCAAGACAACAGATGGTCTGCTAAGTATTTGGGGATTTTTATCTTATAGCCAATACATCCATCTGGTAGCATATAGAAATTATGTCTTTCCTTTAAAAAAAAAAGAGTGTCCAAATACACCCGTGTAAATGAGGTTGATGAATAGGGTTCTAAAAGTGTAGGCAGTGAGGAAAGAAATATAAACACACACACAGATAAATGTATAATTTATCTGAGCCATTAGAGTCAGCGGAATCTATAAACTTTTTACTAGACAATTCCAGAGCAAAAAATATAGGTTCAAGTTGCTGAATCATTGTTCAGATGTAAATAGGATTCCTAAAACTTTTATTGGTAGTTAAAATTAGTTTACAACATAAAGTAGACAAGAAAAGCAAGCAATAAAGCCAAGTAGTGGTGAATGGCCCTTTCAAAGGCAAACATCTGACAAAGACGCTCATTTGCAAATCAAGAGTTAAAACAACACAAAGCAGTTGAAAATGATCACGTTAATAAACTTTAAAGTAAAACTTGACTGTGCATTTGAGGAGGAAATGTTTATTTAATTTGATTAAATGTTCACACTAGTACTCGGAAATATTTATTCCACAGAAAAGAACACTGGAAACACATGGGCTGGAAACAGAAAACTTCTTCCTCACTCAGTCATCACCCTGGGGTCCCAGGGTCTTCCTCGTGAAAACCACAGACACATCCGATAGCTGGATAACTATTGCATCCTGTAAAGTCACGCGCCAAATTTCTTTTCTCCTGGCCACGGCTCAATCATTCATGAGCTCTTTTTTGGCTGCTTCTCAGCAGTTTTGTGCAGAATTCTCCACTCTGCTCTTCAAACATTGAGTCTCATCCCACAAAAATCTTGTATTACACATTCCCACTGATGTTCCCGGGGACGTGGCAATGGCCAATTCCGTAATACTCTGCTGGCATTCATCGTTTTAAGGATTACACTCTATGGAGCCCCCCACCCTTGGCTTCCTTGATTCAGTTTTGAAACTCGTCTGCATCAAAAGATCATTTCTCGACAGCAGCTTTCACACTTTCACTATGCAGCACTGCATTTCTCCAGGGAAAACGAAAATTACCGGGCATTGTAACCCCTGGTGCTTACAGGTTTTATTTTTCCTTTTGGGAAGAAAAGAGGGGAGAATTAAGGACAAAGAGAAATGGAGAAAAACCACCCTTATTAAGTTTAGTAGTAAAACCCACTGCTATCTTTATTAGGACCTTCAGGCTAAGATTTGTAACAGGTGTTCTTTCTAGTCTGCTTTTG
This sequence comes from Equus asinus, assembly GCF_041296235.1. Classification (NCBI taxonomy): domain Eukaryota; kingdom Metazoa; phylum Chordata; class Mammalia; order Perissodactyla; family Equidae; genus Equus; species Equus asinus. The sequence continues at coordinate 38,954,425 of NC_091810.1, forward strand.
ACAAGCCAGGACACAGCACGCTGGCTGAAAGAACAGACTTAGGGACAACAAAGCAGCGTCCAAACCCGAAACCCAGGCTCCACCAATTACAAGCCCTGTCACCAGCCATACGAATTTCAGCAAAAAATTAAGTGTCAGTTTGCTTACCTATAAAAGAGGACAATCTACTTCTAAGAGGTAGATACAAATAAAGATCCTCATCCTACACTTAGAATAAAGCCTAGCTGTTATTCTGATTCAGCCCAATATTGCCACGTGGATTTTCTTTTTTTTTTTTTTTTGAGGAAGACTGGCCCTGAGCTAACATCCATGCCCATCTTCCTCTACTTTATATGTGGGACACCTACCACATGCGAAGCGGCACCATGTCCGCACCTGGGACCCGAACCGGCGAACCCTGGGCTGCAGAGAAGCGGAACGCATGAACTTAACCACTGCGCCACCAGCCAGCCCACCACGAGGATTTTTAACCCTGGTAGTAACCTCACATATGAGAGCTCCTTAACATCCCTACGCTACATTAAACCTGCATACATTTCTTAGCTTGTGGGCTTGGTGAGGCAGTTCAAGGAAAAGCCTATCCTTTATTTTTCACGGAAATAAATAACTGTTTCAGCAAAGATCAGAATCTTGAAAGTGGAGATTCACTACCCAACCGTCCTCAGTCACCATGACTCTTCTTACTTGGAGTTTAAAATGCACAAGGAGCACATGGAAACATTCAAGCGGTATGCCATTATTCTTCCAACACAGGGGAGCAGGACCTAACAGAACATCTTCCACCCCCTCTCTTTGGAAGAAGTGTATTCCAGATGGCGGCCAAATGAGTGAGTCAGGAATGTGGGTTCTGCAGCAGAAAGCCTAGGAGGTGCAGGCATTCCCTTGGTACACTAGCCTGGGGTCACCCCAATCAAACACCCTGCATTTAGCTGCTAGTACAAAATGAAATGCTTCTTGTCTCAGGACAGAAGAATTTAGGTATTTCAAAACGTGTATTCCAGAAGAAAGTTTCTCATACATCACAAGAAGTTGGGGGTATTTCATTCTCTCCCAGGATATTCTCTTTTGCCACCCAGTTTTCATTCTCCCTTCTGTGGTAAACACGTGTCCCCTGATAGGGGCAAGCTAAATGTCTTCTATCTGGATCCTTGGAGCCTAGGACTGTGCCTGGAACACTGGAAGGCACTCAAGGAAGGAAAGGATGGGTTCCTCGGGGATGCCAGGGACTCCTTAGTGGTTAGGTACCATTGAGTCCACCTAAGATTCAGTTATGAAGCTTGAATCTAAAACAAGGATTGCCAGGGTAACAGACCTACAGCCACAAGAGTGTGTTGGGATTACTTTAATCTCAGAAAGGCTTCATCCCCAGGATAATTCACTACAAGCTACAGCAGTTTCCTTTACCACTTCCACGGTGAGAATATTCTCAGGTGACGAGGCAACACGATCGGTTTAGCTGAACATTAAGCCCTTGCATTCATCATGCAGTTGTGGAAAGTCTTGGGCTTGTCAAAAGCAGGAAGGCAAATAAAATCCAAAGCAGTGGAGGATTCATGGATGGGTGCAAGGGAGTGTCAGCAGGTGGGCAGGCTGTAATGAGCCTCCAAAAAGGCCATGATCAGAATCGGGACACTTTATAAGGCAACATCTCAGGGCACGGAGTGCATCAAACATCCAGGGGTGTTCTAAAGAAAGGCAGCCCAGCAACGCCGTTAACAGCGCCAGCGCCAAAGACAGAGTTTGAATGGCTGGATCTGCCTCTTAATGACCTGGATGAACTTGAACAAGTTAAATTACACCCCCTGTGACTTAGGTTCCCTCTCTAGAGAAATAACGCTATTGAAATGAAAACATAGGTTCACTCAAAAACCTGTATGCGAACGTTCGTAGCAGCTGTACTTGTAACAGCCCAAGACTGGAAAAGCCAGATGTCCTTCAACAGATGAAAAGCTAAACAAACCAAGCTACATCCATACCACCAAATACTACTCAGCAAAAAATCGAACCAACAACTGGATGGGTCAGGGGAATGAGGCTGAGTGAAGAAAGCCAACCCCAAAAGGTTACATACTGTGTGGTTCCATTCATATGACCTTCTTGAAATGACAATGGATTAGGGATAGGGGTTAGGGATAGCCTCGCTGTGGCTATAATGGGGTAGCATATGTGATCTTTGTGGTGATGGAACAGTCCTGTATCTGAACTGTGGTGACGGTTACATAAATCTATCCATATGACAAAAATGCACAGAATTCTACACACGTGCACACACGTGCGCATACATACCACATACACAACTGAGTGCGTGTAAAACTGGTGAAAACTGAATGAAGTCTGTGAGTGTGACAAAGTCAATTTCCAGGTTTTGATATCATACTACAATTATACAGAATGTACTATGGAAATTAATAAATAAAAATCTCATTAAAAAGGAGTTAGGAGGCCACAACAGGGAGCTCCCGCGCACTACCTGAATAGCTGAGCCCAAGAGGAAGAAGAAAAACTTCCTCTTCTTGACTGGCAAGAAGCTCAGCCAATGAGAGACTGTCACAACTCAGCCAATGAAAAGCTACACACCTGAACTCTGTTCACAATAGCCCTCCCAACCTCCTCTTCCCCTCTATAAAGAGTTTCTCTTCCCCTTGCTCCATGGCTGGCTATGGTTGCAGAGCCTGAATTGCAATGCTTTGCTGATCCCCCAAAAAAAGCATTTTTGCTGGTGAAGTAACTGGCTGTCTGTTTAAGTCAACAGGACCACTGGAGGAATCTGAGTATGGAGTACACAGGACCCCTGGGGGGAAAACAGTGTCAAGTGGAAAAGTGGAAGTATTTCTGGATGTGTAACTCCGGAAGAGGTTGTGAACAAAGAGGATATATTCAATTAAGAATTAAATGACCCACTGCAGACAATCAGGAATAAGCCAGATTTTACACCAAAAGAGCTGCCATCTCTTTGGAGATAGGAGAAGCCCCTATTTGTGTCTTTATAAAGCAGGTGGGGTTTTACAGCCCCCACACACAGTAAATTAGGACTAAGGAGTCTGAAAGTAGGAATGAGTAACCTGGAGGCAAGCAAAATAAACATACTCTGCCTGATCTAAGAAAAAGAATTTATTGGAAGAAGTAGGTAGCTCAGCTCCCAGGATCACTGGGTAGGCTAGATCGTGGATCGGCAAACTACAGCCAAATCCACATATTGTCCAAGGCTGCTTGCACACTACAAGAGCAGAGTTGAGTAGTTTCAACAAAGACTGTGTCCCACAAAGCCTGAAATAGTTACTATCGGGCCCTTTACAGAAAAAATTTACCAGCCCCTGGGCTAGATAACCAAGCTCAGGAACCAGGCCAGTTAAGGCAACTGAGGTCCCTAAAATGACACTGCTGTCCTTATCAACAAGGTGTTGTGGTCACTGCCAAAATGGCTTTTCCTCTGTCCCTGTGTCTTTACAAAACTAGCCACAGATCCAAAGTCTGGGGCAGATGTATGTGACTGGTGGAGTCCAGGTTACACTCTCCAACACTCGCGGCAAGGGAGGCTGCAAACAAGAAGATCAGACAGACTCTGCCTCCACCAGGACTCATAAAGCAGGCAAGCCCCAAACCCAGAAATGGGTTTCAGACAGCCGGCAGCCAAGAACACAGTATGGAAGGGGTATCTGGAGTGTGGACAAAGCCATCAACCACAACCCAACCGGGTAGTTTTTATTTTCTGTGGTTCAACCCAAACACTAGGTTTTCTTCCAACTTGACCAATACGCAGTGTTAATCGTTGTCAAGATTTGCTAAGCCTGGGCTTCTATTGTTTACTTGCATTTTCAGTTTTCCATTATATCTTTTAAACAGTCAGACACAACAACAGGGGTACGTTCTGAGAAATGCATCATTAGGTGATTCTGTCGTTGTGCAAGCATCATAGAGTGACTTACACAAACCTAGACGGTGTAGCCTGCTACACTCGTAGGCTATCTGGTACTCATCTTATGGGACCACCGTCATGTATGAGGTCCATCGTTGACGGAAACATTGTTATGTAGCTCACGACTGTACTATATTTTTATCCCTGGTCTGGAAATGCTTTGATGTTTTAAAATGCTTTAGTTTGGTCAAAGAAAAGACAATATCCAAGCTCAGGAGCCTTTTTAATTGTGTGCATTTATGAAGCCAATTTTAAAAGACAAAGCAAACCAGGCAGCCCTAACATTCTAACAACTTCCTAGCAGCAAACGGGTTCTGTAACCATAAAGCTACACCTTCTCTCATTGGATTGACTTTAAGACAAATGAGTATCTTGCCTGTTCAGAGGAGGCAAAAAGTTCTAGCAATCTAAAGCTTTCAAGTAACGAGAGATAAAAGAGGGAGAAGGTGATATTTTCAAAGATTATCTCATTCAAAACATCTTTTTAAATTTTATACAGTTCCAGAAATCTTAGAAATCATGGACCATATTCCTGGCATGCTGTCTTGCATCCAAGATTTCTAACTCAAAAGATTTCTTCCAGTTAATGAAATCCAAACTATTACCAATTGCAGTGGAAGTGGAATAACTGATTTGGGGGCAAGGGGCAGGGTATGAGGAAGCAAACATGAGACATCTATCCTTAGCATTGAAGGTAAATCTTGCAATATCCAAGCTCAAAGCTCTTCAAAAACAGTCATCTTCCAAAATACACCAAAACCCACTGGGCTTTAGAATTTGCTCTTGAATTCCCATCAGCAGCTTTTAGTTCTTCCCTAGGATTACACTTGGTTCACTTAGTTCTTCTCTCTCCTCAGTGATGGAAAATTATGCTCACATATTGGCGACCCCCCGTTTGCAAACAGTACAGGGAATTTCCCCTTAAGGGAAGTCACATCAATTTCATAGGAAGCGTTCACCATGCACAAAAAATAAAACCAAGGTTTGTGGGAGATGATGTTCGAAACCTAACGCTCAGAAGTTAACTTCAGCACATCCGCCAAAGCTGATTTTCCCGAGCTGAAGAGAGGCCTGACACAGTAGGTGACACCTCTTTATCAGCTCCAAGAACTCCAGGGCACGTAATTAGCACCCAATTAGTTATTAATAACTTAAAATTCACACATCTGCTGAAACCCTGTAGGTGCACAGTGTAATTTAAATGTGATTGTGATCGTCTCTGTTAGGGTAGGTGCTGTATACATAGCAGATTTGATTCTGCAGAGCCTGAAGCGGAAAAAAGTTGGAGGCCTAATCTGTTCCTTTCTTCAGAGTGTAAATAGTCAAGTCAGAAAAAAAGGGTATCCCAGTTGATCTGGAAGAGTTAAACTTAACTATTAACAATATACAGTCAAATTGACTATGTAACAAGCATTTGCTGACTACTACATGCAATCACTGTGCAAGATGAGATGGCTTAAAACGCTTCTAAAGAAAGCTAGCGTATCAATAATTATTATTTGTAAAGCCATTATTACCTGCCAGGCCCTGCTCTTGTCACTGTAAACATATATATAACTTCATTTATTATTTTGTTTACTCCTCACAGCCACCTATGAGGTAGGTCAAATGATGGCCCACCATTTTACAAATGGGGAAACTAAGGCACAAGTTCATGTAATATGCCAGAGACCATAAAACTATGTGTGGCACAGCTAGGACTCAAACTCAGTTCTGTCTACACTACAGCCTTTGTTTTTAACCACTAAGCTAGAGTTAACCACTTTCCTCGAAGGCCTTGCACAAAACTCCACATCACTGGATTTACACAAGGCTAAGGAGGGGTCCTGAGCACTTACGTTCACTTGGCTGCCATCACAGAGGGCCTGGATGGGAGTCTTGTTTTCATCATCAACACTGTGAATTTCTATGAGCTACCTCATCTCGTTATCATACTGTTCCACATTTTTTTAATGAGACTCATATTTGTTACCTATAGGCACAAAAAGACCTCTCCTGACACCCCCTACCTATCCACCTCCAACGCCAAACATCTCACTCTGTAGTTACTAAAGTTCCCTTATCCAGAGATGAGAAAGGGACGGGCTCTCACGTGGAATTTGGAAACAGAAACCAATTTCATGTCCATCCCTTCAAGGATGGTCCAATCTCTCATCGCCAGGGTGAGGAAAGGAGAAAAACAGGATACAGTCAAGGGATGGGCATAATCCGCCCCTTGATCACAAACTATTTCTACAAGGTCTTTAAACAACCCTAAGCAGCGAGCCGCACCCCAGCCACTCAATCCAAAGCGTTTTACTGGTGACGGCAGTATTAAGTTCTTTTTGAGACTGCAGAGTCATCTCCTTGCATTTCATTTTCAACTGAGCTCCACGCTTACAAAGGAAATTTTACCTTCAGACTAATAACCATCAGAGCATAGGGTGGGACTCATTGCTTTTAGCTTGATGAAAATGTTGAATATTCATTTTATCTTACAGACGCTAAACAGCCACACCTAAGTCATAAAGATGGCATCTTCCTTGCCAAGCTCCAATAAGAATACTGTCTTTTGAAGATCAAGGAACCACAGGCAGTTGTATGAACAACTGTGGACATCTAGACAAGTTTATGAAACACAAAGGATATTGAAAATATGGGGCCTGGCTTCAAGAAGCTTACTATTCTGATAGAAAAAAGAAATTAATTTTGACATTTCATAAGCAAAGCACATAAGCAAAAGCTATCTGAAACACCAGGGCTGAATACTGCCTTAGCATTTCCAAGGAATTCATTTAAGGAAAGAAGGATATGTGTTGAGATTTAGTTAAAAGGATTTTCATCACAGCGCTCATTATAATATCCAAAATTGTAAGCACCATTTATTTAACAACAATAAAGAAACAGTTCAATAAAACCACCATAAAGGCATTAAATCAAACATTTCTCAACAGTCGATCCTAAAGGTTTTAGAAGGGAATTTAATGGCCAAGGACAACACACAAAATAAACCATTTCATGAAAAGGGTAGATTACAAGAGTACAATAGTATTCATTTCATCCAAACAAAAAAATCTAAGACATGTATACACACACAAATACACCAAGGCATTCTAAGTCACTGACTCAAAGACAGATTTATTTTATCTGTATTTATTACAATGAACACATATGGCTTTTATATCAGAAAAAGTTTTTCTGGAGATACTTTACCATATCTCCCTTTTTTATTTCTCATTCTGGAAAATTTCCAACAAATGCTAAGACAAAGAGTAGCCCCACCACCATAGAGACACATTGCTTAGCCTCATGGGTTATGAACCCAGGACCAACCTTGTTCCACGACACTCACCCACATTCCGTCCTTGCATATTATTTGAAATCAGTCTCAATTATATCATCTCACCCACCAGTATTTTAAAAATAGGGGCTCTTTTTTTTTAATCAATAAAATTATCATCACTCCTTAAAAAATTTTAAAGTAGGGGAAGATCCAAGATGGCGGCGTAAGCAGACTTCTTTGTCTCTCCCCCTTCCAATCTACAACTAATTGGACATTCATCGCTTGACAAAGGATATCTATATAGCATCTCAAGACGTCGGAGAGACCCACACTGCTATGCATCGGAAGGCGGAGGGACTTCCCTCCGGGAGGAGGTGGAGATCGGTGAAAACTCTCCAACCCCGACCCCTGAGCAGCCTGGAGCCTGCGGGCGGCTTTCTCCCTGTGGCCGCCCCCAGAACATCACCACACGCCAAGGGCAGGAGGGAGCAAACACCAGAAGAGCGACGGAGGAAACAGGTGAACAGAGCCCTACCTAAGCCCCCCGCAATTACACCTGAGCCCAGAGGGAAGCTCCAGAGTTACACACCGGAGGCGGTGGGGAAAACCCCCACCCGCCATAAGCGGAGAGGTCCCGCCCAGCATCAACAACGCCTGGGGGCCCCCCCGGAGAGAAACCCAAGTGGCGCGCCAGCCCGCCAGCTGCCGCCGCCAGCTCCTCTGACCAGGCTTTCGCCCGGAGGGGATCTGGACTACCGAAGATCTCCTGGGAGAGGTCTGGGGCTGGGTGGAGCTCCAGCGGCTGGCAACACGGCCTGGGGGAGAAACTCTGAAGTCCTGTCCCTGCGGCAGGCAGGGACTTTGCCTGCCATTATCGGAGAGGCCCCGCCCAGCCTCCACAATTCCTGGGGGCTCTCCCAAACGGCACGCCAGCCCGACAGCAGCCGCGGCAAGTTCCGCTGACCGGGCTCTGGCCCGGGAGAGGCTCGAGATAACCGGAGATCTCCTCGGAGAGGTCCGGGGCTGAGTGGAGCTCCAGCGGCTGGCTATGCGGCCCAGGGGAGAAACTCTGGAGTTCAGGCCTGGCCGCAGGCAGAGTCTTTCCCTGCCATTATCGGAGAGGCCCTGCCCAGCCTCCACAACGCCTGGGGGCTCTCCCAAATGGCACGCCAGCCCTACAGCAGCCGCGGCAAGTTCCGCTGACTGGGCTCTCGCCCAGGAGAGCCTCCAGACTGCCGGAGATCCCCTGGGAGAGGTCCAGGGCTGGATGGAGCTCCAGTGGCCGGCTGCGCAGCCTGGGGGAGAAACTATGAAGTCCCGTCTGGGCAGCAGGCAGGGTCTTTGCCTGCCATTAGCAGAGAGGCCCTGCCCAGCATCCACAACGCCGGGAGGGTCCCAAAGAGGAGAATGCCAGGCAGGGCAGCAGCCGACCAGCTGCCACTGAACTCAATTAGGCCAATGGGCTCCCCGAGATCCTAGGCAAGAGGACTGGGGCTGGCTGGAGTTCCAGCGACCTGGCGCTGTGACCCAGGGGGGAAACTCTACAGTCTCACAGAAGCCTCAGCGATAGCCTCTGCACAGCACTAGTAGAGAGCACCCAGCTAGCAACTGGAAGGCTGGAAGACCTTGGGACAAAAGTAGCATAGCTAGGGGAGCTAACCACAGACTGTAGAAAATGCCCATAGCTCTGCTGTGACCCATAGTGGACAAGCGAGATTTTGTGGGTGCCAACAGTGACAGAGCTGCAAATATAAGTGATCCTGCCCCTGGCCGCTGGGAAAGCCCATAAAACTGCTGCAAAACCTAAGGAGGGATCACATCTAGGTGGTCTGCAACAGTAGGCACCAGCAGCCTGAAGCCCCCCTGTGACGGCCTCCACAGCTGAAGAGGGAACCCATAGGATCACTGTGACTGTGTGGAGGGGTCCAGGCCCAGTTAGCAGCAGCTGATAGGGTTCCTGGTTGGAGCAGTATAAACAGCTGTCCCCCCACCACACCAGTAGAAACAAGTGGAAGCAGTAACTAAACTCTATCTCTATGCGGAGGCACAAGTCTACACCATCAAGCAATATGAAAAAATATATTAAATCTCCAGAACAGAAGGAAAATGACAAACACACAGAAAACAATCCCAAAGACAATGAAATATACAACCTAAATGATGATGACTTCAAAACAGCCATCATTAAAAAACTCAATGAGTTAAAAGAGAATTCAGACAGACAACTCAACGAGTTCAGGAGCTTTGTCACAAAAGTGTTCGATACTATAAAGAAGAACCAAACAGAAATACTGGAAATGAAGAACACAACAGAGGAGATTAAGAAAAATCTAGATGCACTGAACAGTAGGGCCAATAATATGGAGGAAAGAATTAGCAATTTGGAAGATAGAAATATAGAAATGCTGCAGGCAGAGGAGGAGAGAGAGCTAAGACTAAAAAGAAATGAAGAAACTCTCCAAGAATTATCTGACGCACTTAGGAGATGCAACCTAAGGATTATAGGTATACCAGAGGGAGAAGAGAGGGAGAAGGGGGCAGAAAGCCTATTCAAAGAAATAATGGCTGAGAACTTCCCAAACCTGGGGAGGGAGATGAAACTTCATGTGACAGAAGCCAATAGATCTCCAAACTTTATCAATGCAAGTATACCAACCCCAAGACATATAGTAGTGAAGCTAGCAAAAGTCAACGACAAGGAGAGAATACTAAGGACAGCCAGGCAGAAGAAATTAACCTACAAAGGAACCCCCATCAGGCTTTCAGCAGACTTCTCAGCAGAAACTTTACAGGCTAGAAGAGAGTGGAATGATATATTCAAAAATCTGAAGGACAAAAACCTGCAGCCGAGAATTCTCTACCCAGCGAAAATATCCTTCAAATACGATGGAGAAATAAAAACTCCCAGATAAACAAACATTAAGGGAGTTCATTGCCACCAAACCTCCTCTTCAAGAAATGCTCAGGAAAACCCTCATTCCTGAAAAATCAAAAAAAGGAAAGGGACTACAAAACCAAGAGAAAAGGAGATAAGTAGAAGGACAACAACAGAGAGTAGCAGCTCTACATCAGAACAGACTAAACCATGGGACAAGAAACAAAGGAAATTGAAGAGAACCGGAAAACAAGACATAAAATGGCAGTGGTAGGCCTCCACATTTCAATAATCACTCTAAATGTAAATGGATTCAACTCTCCAATCAAAAGACACAGAGTGGCAGGATGGATCAAAGAACAAGATCCAACAATATGCTGCCTCCAGGAAACACACCTCAGCCCCAAAGACAAACACAGACTCAGAGTGAAGGGATGGAAGACAATACTCCAAGGTAATAATGAACAAAAGAAAGCAGGTGTCGCTATACTAATATCAGACAAAGTAGACTTCAAAGTAAAACAGGTAAAGAAAGACAAAGAGGGACAGTATATAATGATAAAAGGGACTCTCCACCAAGAAGACATAACACTTGTAAATATATACGCACCCAACACAGGAGCACCAAAATTTGTAAAGCAACTCTTAACAGAACTAAAAGAAGACATCAACAACAATACTATAATAGTAGGGGACCTCAACACCCCATTAACACCAATGGATAGAACATCCAGACATAAAATCAACAAGGAAATTACAGAATTAAATGAAAAATTAGACCAGATGGACTTAAGAGATATATATAGAACACTTCATCCAAAAACAGCAGGTTACACATTCTTCTCAAGTGCGCACGGAACATTCTCAAGAATAGACCATATTCTGGGAAACAAAGCAAGCATCAATAAATACAAGAGAGTTGAAATAATATCAAGCATCTTTTCTGATCACAATGCTATGAAACTAGAAATCAACTACAAGAATAAAGCAGAGAAAGGTGCAAAAATGTGGAGACTAAACAACACACTACTGAACAAACAATGGATTATTGAAGAAATTAAAGAAGAAATCAAATATTATCTGGAAACAAATGAAAATGAGAACACGTCATACCAAACCTTTTGGGATGCAGCAAAAGCAGTCCTAAGAGGGAAATTCATCGCAATACAGGCTCACGTCACAAAACAAGAAAAAGCTCACATAAGCAACCTCAAACAACACCTAACAGAATTAGAAAAAGAAGAACAAAGCCCAGAGGCAGTAGAAGGAGGGAAATAATAAAAACAAGAGCAGAAATAAACGATATTGAAACAAAAAAGACAATAGAAAGGATCAATGAAACAAAGAGTTGGTTCTTCGAAAAAATTAACAAAATCAACAAACCCTTGGCCAGACTCACCAAGAAAAGAAGAGAGAAATCTCAAATAAATAAAATTAGGAATGAGAGAGGAGAAATCACAACAGATACCAAAGAAATACAAGGGATCATAAGAGAATACTATGAAAAACTATATGTCAACAAATTGAACAACCTAGAAGAAATGGACAAATTCCTGGACTCTTACAACCTCCCCAAACTGAACCAGGAAGAAATGGAGAATCTGAATAGGCCAATCACAAGTAAAGAAATAGAAACAGTAATTGAAAACCTCCCCAAAAATAAGAGTCCAGGACCAGACGGCTTCTCTGGAGAATTATACCAAACAATCAAACAAGATTTAATACCTATCCTTCTCAAACTATTCCAGAAAATTGAGGAAGATGGAGTACTCCCCAACACATTCTATGAAGCCAACATCACTCTGATCCCCAAATCTGACAAGGACAACACAAAGAAGGAGAACTACAGGCCGATATCACTGATGAACATAGATGCAAAAATCCTCAACAAAATTCTGGCAAACTGAATACAGCAATACATCAAAAAGATTATACACCATGATCAAGTGGGATTTATACCAGGGACACAGGGATGGTTCAACATCCGCAAGTCAATCAACGTGATACACTACATTAACAAAATGAGAAACAAAAACCACATGATCATATCAATAGATGCAGAGAAAGCATTCGACAAGATCCAACACCCATTTATGATAAAAACCCTCAATAAAATGGGTATAGAAGGAAAGTACCTCAACATAATAAAGGCCATATATGACAAACCCACAGCCAACATCATACTCAATGGACAAAAACTGAAAGCCATCCCTCTGAGGACAGGAACAAGACAAGGGTGCCCGCTTTCACCAATCCTATTTGACATAGTACTGGAGGTGTTAGCCAGAGCAATTAGGCAGGAAAAAGAAATAAAAGGAATCCAAATAGGCAATGAAGAAGTAAAACTCTCGCTGTTTGCAGGCGACATGATCTTATATATAGAAAACCCCAAAGAATCCATAGGAAAACTATTAGAAATAATCAACAGCTACAGCAAAGTTGCAGGGTATAAAATCAACATGCATAAATCAGTAGCATTTCTATACACAATGAACCAACAGAAAAAGAACTCAAGAACTCAATCCCATTCACAGTCGCAACAAAAAGAATAAAATACCTTGGGATAAATTTAACCAAGGAAGTGAAAGATTTATACAATGAAAACTACAAGAATTTCTTGAAAGAAACTGACGATGACATAAAGAGATGGAAAGACATTCCATGCATATGGATTGGAAGAATAAACATAGTTAAAATGTCCATACTACCTAAAGCAATCTACAGATTCAACGCTATCCCAATCAGAATCCCAAGGGCATTCTTTACAGAAATTGAACAAAGAATCCTAAAATTCATATGGGGCAGCAAAAGACCACGAATTGCTAACACAATCCTAAGTAAGAAAAACAAAGCCAGAGACATCACAATCCCAGATTTCAAAACATACTACAAAGCTACAGTGATCAAAACAGCATGGCACTGGTACAAAAACAGGTCCACAGATCAATGGAACAGAACTGAAAGCCCAGAGATAAAACCTCACATCTATGGACAGCTAATCTTCAACAAAGGAGCTGAGGGCCTACAATGGAGAAAACAAAGTCTCTTCAACAAATGGTGTTGGGAAAACTGGACAGCCACATGTAAAAGAATGAAAATCGATCATTCTTTTTCACCATTCACAAAAATAAACTCAAAATGGATGAAAGACTTAAAGATTAGGCCTGAAACAGTAAGTCTTCTAGAAGAGAATATAGGCAGTACACTCTTTGACATCAGTTTCAAAAGAATCTTTTCGGACACTATAACTCCTCAGATGAGGGAAACATAGAAAGAATAAACAAATGGGACTTCATCAGACTAAAGAGTTTCTTCAAAGCAAAGGAAAACAGGATTGAAACAAAAAAACAGCCCACTAATTGGGAAAAAATATTTACAAGCTACTTATCTGACAAAGGATTAATATCCATAATATACAAAGAACTCACACTGCTTAACAACAAAAAAACAAACAACCCCGTCAAAAAATGGGCAGAGGACATGAACAGACATTTCTCCAAAGAAGATATAAGTAAGGCCAAGAGACACATGAAAAGATGTTCATCATCCCTAATCATCAGGGAAATGCAAATAAAAACTACACTAAGATATCACCTTACACCTGTTAGATTGGCAAAAATATCCAAAACCAAAAGTGACAAATGTTGGAGAGGTTGTAGAGAAAAAGGAACCCTCATACACTGTTGGTGGGAATGCAAACTAGTGCAGCCACTATGGAAAACAGTATGGAGATTGCTCAAAAAGTTAAAAATTGAAATACCCTATGACCCAGCCATCCCACTACTGGGTGTCTACCCTAAGAACCTGAAATCAGCAATCCCAAGAATCCCATGCACCCCTATGTTCATCGCAGCATTATTTACAATAGCCAAGACGTGGAACCAACCTAAATGCCCAGAACCTGACGACTGGATAAAGAGGATATGGTATATATACACAATGGAATACTACTCAGCCATAAAAAAGGACCAAATTGTTCCATTCGCATCAACATGGATGGACCTTGAGGGTATTATGTTAAGCGAAATAAGCCAGACAGAGAAAGACGAACTCTATATGACTCCACTTACAGGTGGAAGTTAACATATAGACACGGAGAACCGATCGGTGGTTACCAGGGAAAAGGGGGGGTGGGGGGAGGGCACAAAGGGTGAAGTGGTGTACCCACAACATGACTAACAATAATGTACAACTGAAATCTCACAAGGTTGTAATCTATCATAATCTTAATAAAAAAAAAAAACTGCCAAAAAAATAAAGGTGTCATAGTGGGGAAAAAAAAAAATTTAAAGTAGTTCCCTAATACTGTCCCACTTCCAATCTGGGTTCAAATTTCCAAATGCCTTGTTTTTCCTAGTTAATTCATTCGAATCATGATCCAAATAAGGCCCAGACAAAGACTGATTGGCATGTCTTTTAAAATCTTTAATCTACACGTTCTCCTCTTCATCTCTCTTTATTTCCCCTTGCAATTTATTCATTAAAAAATCCAGATCTTTGGCCAGTCTGGAATTGGCCTATTGTATTCCTACGGTGCTGTTTACCATGGTTTTCACTCCTCTGAAATTCCTGTAAACTGGTACCTAGACACTTGAACAGACTCAGGTCTTTCTGTTTTTGTTTTCTTCTGGGATACAGGGGCTGGTGAGGGTTACAACACTACTTCCTAGGAGGAAAATGTTCAACCATCAGGGGCTCATAATATGTGTCCTTTTCGGTGATAGTTAAGTGTTGATGCCCCATGCCTACATCCCTCAATTCACTAGTGGGCTGTAAAATGACATCCTCTATTTCCATCACTGTCTTCATTTTTAGCTACAATGATTTCATAGGAGGAAAAAATTCTCCCCTCATCTACTACCTGGTTACTCAGTACTGAAAGCTATTTTTAATTTTTTAAAAATACCTACATACATACTTACATATCTAAGACTCCATTACACACGGAATGACCAGAAGTAACAACCAAAAGCCTCCTTATCGTCAAGTCAGATCTGGAGTTCAAGGAGTTCCCCCGAAAATGCGCTTGAGTTTCCGTCCACGCAGTACAAAGGGCGGCAAAGAGACGAGGGGGCAGCCCACAGAGAACTCGGCCTCCCCCTTCCTCTGCGGTGCCCTGCGGCACAGTACAGACCTGTTCGGGGGATGGCGGGCCACCTCCCTGCACCGGCCCAGCCGGCTCCTCAGCTGCTTTCCCAGAACCGTCAGGGGACCCTGGGCTGCCCCCCAAACCCAAAGCAGGCGTCTTTGAACCGAACAGTAGAGCCCCCGAGGCTGGCCAAGAAAAGTCCTCGCACGAGGGCAGCAAAGCAGAGAGAACTGACAAACTGTACACGAGAAAAATTGCATCAACAGTCTGAACTCCATTTAACGACGGCTTTACAAATTGGAAGGCAGACAGGCCCGAGGCAGGGAAAGGCGCACAGCACGGCGCGGGTCAGGCTCCGGGGCTGCTGGGCATCTCTGTGGCTGTGAAAAATGGCCGGAGGAGCCGATTTAATAACTCAGGGTCGGCCCTGGGGCTTCTGCCTTGGTCCTTTGATTTTTATAAACTAACAGTCCAGGCGAGTGGGGACCGCAGGTAAGCCCTGCATCTGCCCGGTCAGATTTCTCTCCGGGGCTTCCAGATGGAGAGGCTGAGCCTGACCTCCTTTGCGCTAGCAAAGTCTCCTCAGAAGGCTTTCATTAGCTAAATGTGCACCAGCCCACAGGAAAGAGACCCAGGCCATTAAATATAAATGCAAAACAAAATTAGTCCCATCCATCCTAAATCTCAGATCTCTACAGCAGCAGGCAACGTTTACTTCCTGCTTTTAATTTTTCTAAAAGGCATAAGCATTGAAATTATAACCCATGACTATGCTTCTACATTTGGGCCCCACTCCTTCCAAACTAAAGAAAGAAATTGGTTTTTTTCCTAATTGCTGTTAGATTTCATGAGGCATCTGTTGACATTCCTAAACCTGGATTAAGTTTCTATATAAGTACGAATGGCCCATCTTTTAAACAGAACCACAAACCCATGTGTGGCAGGACAAAATACAAACACTGATAAGCCTTAAATGAATTGGAAACATTTACCTAAGTGAAATTCAGAACTAACACAGAGATTTACCTTTAAAACTACATTAATAAAAAGGGTGGTACAGAAAGAAAGCGAGGAGAAATAAACATCTGCAAAATCTCTCTCCCCTACATTAATAAAAATAATTACCACCTAACAAACTACTCACAATATAACTGTAGTCCACAGGATAACCACGTGCTAAGGCTTCTTACTCTCCTAAGGGCTCCATTTTGTCCCACTGATATAAGAGCCCCATAGGGACAAGGGTATTCATCTGTTTCTGTTCACTACTGGATCTCCAGTGCCCACAATAATGATTTATGGTAGGTGCTCTATGTATATTCGAGGGAGGGAGAGAAGGAGGGGTGAAAGGAAGAAAGGAGAAGGAATTTTATTTATTTCATTAGAACATCATTAGAACCTGAGGGTACCACAGAGCTAACAGGACACTGCAAGGAGATAAACAAGCACTTATGCTTCAGATTCTTCTCTGTAAATATGCCTCTAATTTCATGTAATCAACAAATAACCTGCCTGGACCTCCTCCAGCTTAAGTTGGCAGAGCTTTCCCCTGATCACCCACATCTCCACTTAAGTTCTTCACAGACCCCCTAAAAGCGAGGGGCACTATTGTGAGCAAGATGCAATCCATCAACCTCTCCTCTGATCTGCAAACACCTATCCACTTAAAGCACTGAAGGAAGAGAAAAGAAACTCCAAAGACTGGGGCCCCATTTATTCCAGATCCGTTATGTTCTGAAAGTGAACCAAGAAGAAAACAGAAGAGAAATGAACTATCCAAAAAGCGAATGGACCTTGAATAAATTACTGCATTGCCTTCAAAATAACTGCAGTTTATATTAGACTTCGTTTCCTTAAAACCTGAAAGCCCATTTTGCAGAATAAATAAAGGGGCAGGATTGTTTAAGGGTAAAACTCAGGTTCTGGACCAGACAGCTCAGACACGTGCTAGCCGCAGGAATTTAAACAGACAATTTCTTTCCTCTGAGACTTGTCTGCCTCATCTGTGAAATGGGATGGTAACAGTAGCCCCCGCCTTGGGCATTGTATGAGGATTAAATATAGTAATATGCAAAAAGTACTTGGCACGTGGTGTGACTCTCAACAAGCTGTGTTCATGAGGAAGAAGAGAATGATGAAGATGAAGATGACGATGATGTTGATCACAGAGCGGAAGGAAAGCCCATTTTAGTGTTGGAAATAGCCAGGTTACATACCCCATGTCCTACTCTGATTTCTCCAGAGGGTAGCTTTCATTTTGGGGAAAGACAAGATGGTGATGGCTGTCCCTTGCCCACCAACCGCACCAACTTCATTTCCTCCCTAAAGGCTGCTATGAATTTTCATGCTCACATAAGGCATTCAACCAGGAAACTAGGCTGTCAGTCAAAGACTGTGGGCAGGGCTCAGAGGGCAGACAGAGTGAAGGAAAAGTCTGGAAGGCTAGCTGGCAGCGAGAGTTCAGAGTAGGAAGCAACGCATTAGGGGTTTCCAGTGGAACACAAACCCAATTAAAGACAGACATAACATCTGTAATGCTTTAAAGGGTGTCACCCCTGCCTACCTTGTGCCTAGTATGTGCTAAGCTTTTATTGAAAGAAAAACAGAAAATGATGCAACAGGAGACCAATATATCCCCTAGTTCCCTGGAAAGAAAAGTGGCAGCTCTTGAGAATGAGCGATATTCTTCTGCTGAGCACCCAGCATTCTGCATTATGCTTTTGTAACCTAAATCTAGTGCTTAAGGTTACAGCGGTGGGCTGAATAGTGCTTCACTCTCACCCCCCAAAAAAAGAGAAGTCTATGTCCTAATGCCCAGAACCTGTGAATATCACCTTGTCTGGTCAAAGAGTAAATATTACCTTTATACAGAAAAAGATGTGATTAAGTTGAGGATTTGAGAGGAGGTGTTTATCCTAGATTATCCAAGTGAGCCCTAAATCCAATGACAAGCATCCTTCTAAGAGTGAAGCTGAGGGAGATTTGGCAGGAAAGAGGAAGCGGCAGTGAGACCAGAGACAGAGATGGAGCCACAAGTTGAGGTACGCCAACAGCCACCAGAAGCTAGAAGAGGCAAAGAAGAGATTCTCCTTTAGAGCCTTCAGAGAGAGCATAGCCCTGCTTGATGTTCTACTGGTTTCCAGAACCGTGAGAGAATAAATTTCTGTAGTTTTAAGTTTTTCTGTGGCACTCTCCTCATTCACAGGGAAGTACACGCCCAGGTAACAGATGAGTCATCATCTCCTCCTTCTTAAGTGGTCCAGGAGCCACAAATAGAACCAGGCAGGTACCAGGTACCAAGAAGCCGTGCCAGAAAGTGACAAAGCAACAGTGCCGCTCAAGGCAGCTGGAGCAAGGCAGAATGCAGTATACATGACAGTACAGCACAGTTATCAGGTATTTAAGGGAAATGTGGATGTCTGCTGTAAATAAGATTGCCTGATATTTGAAGTTGATAAATCAAATATATATTTATATTATACACACACACGCAATTTTTTTTTAATTACCTGCAAACTTGCAACCAAACCAAATCTTGGGAAGAAAAGATCACGTCTTGTAGCCTGCTCTAGAGCTTCATGAAGGTACAACCTGCAACCTCCTGGAGACAATTAGAGCCCTCACTTCCCACCAGTGGGCTCATCTCTGGGGCAGAGTTTCTCAAAATGGGGTCAGAAGACCACTAGGGTGTTCTCAAAAGTCCACAACTTCCAGGTTTTTTATTTCTATGATCATCTAAAAACAAAATATGTCCATTTACGAACATCAAACCAGGCAAAAACCCTGAGAACTTGCAGTCCAAAGACAATTTCATGGAACAAAACCTAAGTATCTTATGTTTGTGGGGCCTGAATAAATCATAGGGTTCTTAAAAGATGTTTCCCTCTTTGATAAGAGATGTGTATATAAATTTGAGAAACGCTGTTCTATGGTATGATCCTGACATTTTGCTAAACCTAACAGAAAGAAAACTACATACAAATTTAAATTAATTTAATTTAAATATCCTTAATCTTGAATACAAAAGAGTCGGTATCATTTGCACAACAGCACTGCAGAGAATTAGCAATAAGATGCCTCTCTTCCCTCAGCTTTTTGGTTTCGCTAAGGCCTCAAAGGGCTGGGCATTGTAAATATCTGCAAATAAGAACTTGGTATCACAACTTGGAAACAGTGGCTGAAGGTCTGACAAATCTAAGGTCGACAAAGCCCCTTATAACAGGCAACCGGGAATGTTTTCTTTAAATTATGTCCTTAAAATTCCACAAGATTGAGTCACAGCTCCAAGTGATCACTGAAATCCGATTATGATGCAGAGATTACACACAGTTCTCTTAACGAGATTATTCCCGTCTGAATAAATAATAATTCACAGACTGGAATGGTAAAATGGCTATCGTCATCCCTAGGTAGACAGATCCTCAAAAGGCTGGGCTGTGCTCATGGGCAGGAGTTCTCTCTATACAATGACCAGGAGAGTTCTGGATGTGACTGACATCTTTGTGGCGTGTGGCCAACGATGATAAAGCCACATGTGAAAACGCCGGACACCACCACTGAAGAAGGGGCAACTCAAATCTGGTCTACTCCTAGGAAATTTAAAGTTCCACAGGTGTGTGTTCCATCCAGTATCACAAACGACTTCATTTCCTTCAGAAACTGAAACCTTAAGGGAACAAAGCTCCAAAGGAACAGGAAGCGTTCTGCGTGATCTATGTAGCTAAAGCTCTGGCCCCAAGACAGTCACAGAAAATTCTCTGGCCTCCGTTTTCTTCCTTGAAATACAACCCTTAACAACATGTCCTGCCCAGGATGAGTACTTTGTATGGATTCCTTCATTCAGTCCTCTCAATAACCTTGTGAAGTGCAGGCTACTATTATCTTCATTTTCCAAATGAGAAAAATAAACAAGTTAAGCTTCCACTAACTTGCCCAAGGTCATTCTGATAATAAGTGGTACAAGAACCAGAATTCAAGTTCTTGTCTAAGCTGGAACATGAAACAACTCATAACCTAACTACAGATGAGAAATTGGCATAGATAATCCTGTAATACTAAAACATCTTGGTGCTGGCACAAATAAAAGGATGTTTTTATAACCTGAAATCCTTCATATTAACATAAAAATTTAGTCCCTTAATTGTCCACAGACCAGTGGCTGGGAGGGGATGGCCCTGCCTCCTCCACAGTAACAAGCCATGTGGCAGAGAAGCCGCCCCATTCTGTGCAGTATTTTGATCTATGATTTGGATTAAGATAGAGACTGGAGATTTTACCAACGGACACAGTATACAAGTTTAGAATGAACAGATCACACAATAGATCAAAGAACCTAAATTTCAACCATCCAGGAAGGTGGAGCCAGACTAAAACCAGCAATATGAGATTTTACCATGTAAAATATTATTTTCAGATTAACCAACAAGTAAATACAGTACAGGAGCAGGGGGACACCAGACTCTTCAGTCAAGAAAGCAGAACAAATGTTTACACCAGCATCATTCATAATAACCAAAAAGTGAAAACTACCATCAAGTGATGAATGGATAAACATAATGTGGTATACTCATAAGAGGACTGTTATTTGTCCCTAAAAAGGAATGACGTTCTGATACATACAAGATGGATGAACCTTGAAAGCATTATGCTAAGTGAAAGAAGCCAGTCACAAAAGGCCACATATTGTATGATTTCATTTCTATGAAGTGTCCAGAAAAGGCCACATATTGTATGATTTCATTTTTATGAAGTGTCCAGAATAGGCAAATTTATAGAAAGAGAAAATAGATAAGTAGACGCCTCGAGCTAGGGGGTGTTCAGGGGAAATGGAGAGGTGACTGCTAAAGGGTATGGGGTTTCTTTTGACGGTGATGAAAATGTTCTAAAGTTGATGGTTGCAATGGTTGCACAACTCCGTGAATATAAGGAAAACACTTTAGATGGGTGAATTGTATGATATTTGAATTCTATCTCAATAAAGCTGTTAGGAAAAAAAAAATCTGGAGCATTTAGTTGCCTATATGTTTAAATAGAGACGGTAATATACTGTAATTGCTAGGAAAGCTAACCTGACTTCAGATTGGCTCAAAATAAGGAAAAACTTATCCGACAATGAAAAAGACTGCCAACATGCAGTAGTGAGCTCTTCAGTGCTGGAACCATTCAAGCAGAAACTACCTGACTTTTCAGTTAAGAACACAACCAAAGGGATTTATTTCAACTGTGGGCTAAAAGCTCAAAGAAACTATCTCTAAAATACTAAAATTCTAATATTTGTCATGGATGACATTTAAGTGACTGAAGGATTAGTCATTAGATTAGGATATTTTTAAGAGTACAAAATGTGGAGGTAGGTCTCCTGGAGTCAAACCCATACGCCCCCATTTAATAGCATGGCCTTAGGGAAGCAATCAGCCCAAGACTCATTTTTTTGTTTGTAACTTGGAGTCAATAATAATAACATAAATCAATACTTTATAGGCTAACTGGTAAGAATTAAACAACATAATGATGAGGCCTCTTCTCATAGCATCTGATTGGATTTTTAGCCTTACGAGCCATAGCAACTCAGCATTTTTAGTAAAACTACATGAACTATAATAATTTCTAACAAAAAGTAAAATGCCATCCAATAGCATTCACTGATTCAAAACGGGCAGGACCCTCTCCTAAACAGAGGTTGCAACATATGTTGTTTTCCAATAAATACACAAAAGCTCTAAGAAATATTAGTGCTGTTTTCGTACCTTAAGGAAGCCATGGTGTAATAGTAGACAGAACCCTCCCCCAACAAAAAAACTAATATGCCTCACATTTTGTAACTTACTAAATTAACACAATACAATTTTATGGATATCCTACCTTTTTCCTTCATTGTCATGCTTGACAGCTTGTTTTTTCACCAACTCACTTTACTGGATGTTATTTTAACATCAAAAACAGAAGCCCCATGCAACCAAATCACGCCTGTTATATGGCTGTTTGAGAGGCGCCAACGAGGAGAAGTCAAGTCTTTATATACACTCAGGAAGTGCATATGCGTATTTTACAAGGTCTCAGCTCTCCTTCAAACCTTGTCTATTATAAACACAGCCTTTCGATATGTTCTCACTTTGAGATCGCTTACACCGCTGACTATTTGCAGGGCAGAGAAATGCAATCAAACACTAAAGCTTCAAGGAGATTAGAGAACTGCCAAGGTCTGAACTATATCAACAGCTCGAAATCAGTTCATTCAACAGTGCTTTGACAGTATTATACCCACTAAACAAACATGGCAACGGTGTGCACATCAGATAGGGCATCGTGTTCCAGAAGTTTGTTGCTGAGACTTCTGGGAAATGTCCCGTCATTAGATTTATTCCCAGAGGACAAGCATAGGCATCCTTCTCAGACAGTAAACCCTGCGACAAACACTGCCCCAGGTAGTTAGGAAGCTCATGAAAGAAAAGGGGAGAACCCCAAACCTCTGCTGAGTGGGAGTCAAGAAGGAAAGTTTTCTCTTGCTATCTGTGCTTTAAAAAGAATTCTAGCCAGTCAGAGAAAGACGAACTCTATATGACTCCACTCATAGGTGGAAGTTAACATATTGACAAGGAGATCTGATGGGTGGTTACCAGGGAAAAGGGGGGGTGGTGGGAGGGCACAAAGGGGGAAGAGGTGTACCCACAACATGACTAACAAAAATGTACAACTGAAATCTCACAAGGTTGTAATCTATCATAACATTAATTAAAAAAAAAAAAAAAAGAATTCTAGGGGCCAGCTCCATGGCCTACTGGTTAAGTTTGGCACACTCTGCTTTGGGGGCCTGGGTTCGTGCTTTTGGATCTGGGGCATGGACCTACACCACTCGTTAGCCGTGCTGTGGCAGCATCCCACATGCAAAAAATAGAGAAAGACTGGTACAGATGTTAGCTCAGGGCTAATCTTCCTCAAGCAAAAAAAAAAGAGGAAGATTGGCAACAGATGTTAGCTCAGAGTGAATCTTCCTCAGCATAAATAAATAAATAAAAAGGAGAAGTCTAGTCTAAAAGTTTAGTTTTCTGCAGAAAAATCATTTGACAAAATCTAACACCCTTTCATAATAAAAACATTCAACAAACTAGGAATAAAAGGGAACTTCCTCAACCTGATAAAGGGCATCGGTGAAAAACCCGCAGGTAACATCGTACTCAATGGTAAAGGGCTATGTGCTGTCCCACTAAGGTCAAGAACAAGATAAGGGTATCATCTGCTCTCAACACGTCTCTTCTGGAGGTCACTTCTATTCACTTCTACACTGGAGGTGCTAGTCAGGGCAATTAGGCAAGAACAAGGACTACAAGACAGCCAGATTTGGAAAGAAGAAATAAAACTACCTCTATTTACAGATGTCATGATCTTGGATATAGAAAATTCTAAGGAATCCACAAAAAATCCTATCAGAGCTAAAAGTTCAACAAGGTTGAAGTTCAACAAGATTGCAGGATACGAGATAAATATACAAAAATCAATCATATTTCTATACATTAGCAACGAACAATCCAAAAATGAAATTAAAAGTGTGTGTTTCCATCAGCCTTGTCCCAAGGAAATTCCAAATTTCCAAACTATAAACTGGAAATTATAAAGTCATTCCAATGATTTTCGTTTGTGGCTCTTGGAAAATGACCTCAATCACACCTTAAGCAATTAAAGATTCATTTGTTTATTTAATAAATATTTATCAAGTGCTTCCTGTAACCCAGGCATTAGGAAAACAGCAGTGACCGAAAAACTCCTTGCCACTCCCCCCATCAGGAAACTCACATTCTAGTTGGGAAGACAAGACAAAAACAGATGAACAAAAAATTATAACTTCCCATAGTGCTAAGTGTCATAACAAAAACAAC
The DNA here is from genome assembly GCF_041296235.1 of Equus asinus. Classification (NCBI taxonomy): domain Eukaryota; kingdom Metazoa; phylum Chordata; class Mammalia; order Perissodactyla; family Equidae; genus Equus; species Equus asinus. The sequence goes on from NC_091810.1 coordinate 38,978,440, forward strand.
ACAGAGAAGAGAAATGGAGGCTCATGGGAGGATGGCGTGTGCTTCAGACACAGAGGTCAGGGAAGCCTCCCCGAGGAAGTGATAGAACAATAAACCAAAACAAGAAGAGGGGTGGGGGGTGGCTTTCTATGCAACTGGAACAGCATGGCTAAGAACCCCGGGGTAGAAACAAGCCTGGTGTGTTCCTGAAACAGCCAGTGTGTAGGGTAAGCAAGAGGGCTTGTCCAAGGCTAGTCCTGCGGGAAAGACAGGAGCCAGATCACATGGGGCCTGGCAGGCCATGGTCCAGAGTGAAAGCTTTACCCTAATATATAATGGGAAGCCATGGGCAGGGAGGGGAGAGGTGAATGAAGTAGAGTGATCACTCTGGTTCTTTGTGGAATAAATGGTCAGAAATGCTACTGCTGTGTGCCCCTGGGTATGTGGCCCTATCTCTCTGAGCCAACAATTTATACATCATAACTGCCTCCCAGATTTTCTGTGGAACTAGTGGATGATATACAGACTTCAAAGCTCTTTGCAAACTGAAATTTGTTGCTGAATATACAGCAAAAGTATCATCGCCCTTACTGAGGCCTTTCCTAATCTCCTAAAACAGAAGTAATTTCTTTCTCTAGAAACAAAAAGCACTTTATCTTTCTACCTCCTTTAACACTTATCACTTTCTATCCAGTATTATAAGCATTATCTATTTATCTTATCACTTCTTCTGGACTTCAGATGGCTGACTCAAATCTCACCTCTGCATAACTGATCACTTCCAATTACTGGCTTCCAGCCCCCACTCTACATGACAATCAGAGCATCTATGTCATTTTATTGTAATTGATTATTTACATGTCCATCTTTGTCACTAGGTTATAAATTCCTAAGAAGCAGGTTCCATGTCTTGTTCATATCTTTGCCTCCAGTGCCTACCTCACTGGAAAATCAAGGGGAAGATACTGGTGTGTTTGCAATTTCCCTTTTCTCTGCTGATCAAAAAAGTCTTCTCAACATGTGAGTAGAATAAACACTTATAGTATTCAAACTATTTACAAAAACAAAGGGCTTAAAAACTGACAACATGTATTTGTATATAACAAATGTAAGTTTTAGACAATAAAATACTCACTTAACAAACCTGGAAGGATCTTTACATCTGGCAAAAAGTTGCTAGCCATTCATTTATTCATTTGTTCGTTTATGACTGTACAATTTCATGGTAGTAAAACTACAACTGTTAGCTTCGATTCCTCAATCTCAATAACACAGTTCCTGCCCCCAAAAAGTCTCAAGATTTGAATTTTAATCTTAAAGATACATTTTCTTCTCTTTTGTTAAAATATTTTTGACGTATAATATTGTGTAAATTTAAGGTGTACAACATGTTGATTTGTTATGTATATAATACAGTTGCCATTGTAGCAATAATTAGCACCTTTACCATATTACCTAATTATTCTTTTTTTTAGTGGTTGGAATCATTAATAGTTCTAGGCTCTTAGCAAGTTTGTTGATTATAATACAATGTTGTCTATATTCACTATGCTGTGCATTAGATTTCTAGGGCTTATTTACTACTCGTAAATTTGTACCCTCAGATAAGATCTGTCCTGTTCCCCCACCCCCATCCCCTGGCAACCACCATTTTAATCCATTTTCATGAGTTTGACTTATTTATGGATTGATACAAAATGTAAAATTATTTTATTCAAGAACACGGATTAATTTGATTTCACTTGGGCCTAGACAACTATTTTAAATCTAATGGTTTCCATAAAATGCTTAAAATCCAAGTCTAATTCTTATTGTGTGATATCTACCCCACCAAAACAATGCAAACTGAAATTAGTTCTTGTACTTTTGAGACACACATCAAAGTACCTAAAGACTCAAAGCAGAAGACACAGAAATCTGAAGTTCTTTTTTTCTTTCAAAGTTAAAAGTCTGCCTTTCTACTTCCTACTCTCAGTTCGAAATAACTGGTTAGGAAGATTGGAGAGGAAGACAAACCCTGGAGTGTCTTCTGGAATGTCTTCTGATATCCTGTTCTCTCTGTGTGGGACTCAGTTTCATACCTGATGGTTACTAGTTCATCACTCTACATACTGAAAATATTAGCAACTTGTCTGGAGGAATAAAAAGCAGTCTAGAGTAAGGTGTTCCTTTAACATGTTTTTATGTGTCAGCCGATAGATGAGTGGTTCTCAAATTGTGGTCCAGACCAGCAGTATCAACATCAAAAGTGATCGTGCTAGAAACGAAAATTTGTGGACCCCACCCTAGCCATTCAGAGATTCTGAATCAGAATCTCTGGGGGGCAGGGCTCAGCAAGCTGTGCTTTAAAGACTCCCAGATGATTCTAATGATTCTGATGAATGCTGAAGCCTGAGAACTGCTGTGCTATGCAGATTAAAAAATGGAGCCACACTTCATAGAACTTACAGACTTTCAGGAAAATAATTGTGAAAACATGTATGTTTCAGTGAAGCCTTGGGCAAGATACAAAGGTTATACAAGGGCATCTCCTGTTTTTCTCAGGATATCAGGAAAGGCTTCACAGAGGGGGCTACACCTGATTAAAACTTGAGAGAGTAGGAGTTTGCAAAACAACCACATGAAACGGGCATTCTAGATAGAGAGAACTAGAAACAGAAGATTTAAATTAGATCATAATCAGGCAAAGATTTTGTGGTGGTTGGTGTTTTAAATCTTCTATAGAATCCTTTGCTCTCGGGGGTTGGCCCCGTGGCCAAGTGGTTAAGTTCACGCACTCTGCTTTGGCGGCCCGGGGTTTCATCAATTCGAATCCTGGGCACGGACATGGCACTGCTCATCAGGCCATGCTGAGGTGGCGTCCCACGTGCCACAACTGGAGGGACCTACCACTAAAAATACACAACTATGTCCCGGGGGGCTTTGGGAGAAAAAGGAAAAATAAAATCTTTAGAAAAAGAATCCTTTGCTCTTGATCTGGTTTTCAGAACTTCATGGTTAAGTCCTTCTCCAGTTTGAAAGATACACTGGGGAAAATCTAGAAAACAAAGCAGGGAAGCCAGAATCCGTAGGAGAACATCATGATATACTGGTCAAAGGTCTGAGCCAGAGAAAGAGCTGGAGCAAATGTTAATTTTTGTGTACTTGGCTCTTAATACTTGGGTATAATTAACACTTTTGTGTCCATAGACAAGTTGCTTCACTTCTATGATGTCGTTTTCTTACCTGTAAGTAGAGATAAGAGTACCTACACCATAGGGTTGTTGCTTGTTGGGGTGATTAATTGAGATAAAGAATTTGGTTTTTTTCAGATTCCACATATAAATGATATCATACAGTACTTGTCTTTCTCTGACTGACTTATCTCACTTAGCATAACGTGCTCAAGGTCCATCCATGTTGTCACAAATGGCAGGATGTCCTCCTCTCATTAAAGATACATTTTCTAAGTAGTTGACAATTACTATAGTACTTTGGGGAAAGTACACTGATATGTCTTTCTACCCTTGTTGCCAAAGAAACTTGAGATGATAAGTATTTTGAACCAGGCCAAACCACAAACACACTGCAAAGAATGTCAACTGAACTGGAAAATTCCTTCAGCTGAGCCAGTCTTTAAAAAGATCCCCCAACGAGCTCTCCAAAGAAAGACAATAACTTTTTTTCTAATTGGGAGTGGACACCAGGACAAAACATCTCTGACTTGGAAAAAAGTCATTATTAATAAAAGTATAGAATGCTAAAGTATTAACCAGGTGTTTTATAATTTAATACCTAAGACACTTAAGAAAACGTAAATGTTTAATTTCAAAGTGGCTTTCATACTCATATAGGAAGTTGGAAAGCCAGAACAGTGCAATTTGTTCATATTAAGTGAATTAGCTCAAGTCAACTATTTCAAAATGAAGATAATGACAACCTCTTTAACTAAATGAATACTTATTTCAAAATATGCTCTGGCCAAACTCCATAAAAAAGATCCGGAATAAGGTCCAGGAAGCAAGACTACAGTTCTCTCCGCATCATTTTATTTCCTCCCAGTAAGATCATCCACTTAAAGCACACATCCAGCTCACCAATTTCTGCGCCCCATGGCCAAGAGACACCACTTAAATGCACGTCTCAGTGATCAGCCCAAGTTCAGCATCATTGGGCACATTACCGCAGCCTGAGTGACGTCTCCGATTCTGTGATTTACTGTCCATTACTTGATATTGCTATTCTCCATCCACCTTCTGTTTCCAAATGTTTTGCTCTAACACTGGACTTCATTCCTGGCATAGTGCTCCTTGCCAGTCTGATAGAAGAGCCCAGAAGGGAAAAGGAGCTCAAAGCTGAAGATGTGCACACTGTAACACTGGTTAACTTGGAGAGCCTCTAGGAGATGAAGTGGAATCTGTCATTTATTACTTCACAAACTCCACGTGCCTCCAAAAGAATCCACAGTAAACCTTTACCCTTTTTATCTCCTTCTTACCGGAGACCACAAAAGTAATACCAGTTGCAAGCTTTAAGAAGATACTGCTTTCCTGTGGAAGCAGCTTTGTTCACAAAGATCTCTCTATACTACATTATGGAAACCTTTCCAACTTTGAGGTTAAAACAAAGCAGCAAGGCAGACAAAGAGCCAGCAAAGCCATTTCACAGTAACCAAACTACCAGTCTCTGTCCGTCCTTTCTGTGCCCCTCTTTTATCCAGAAAATATTTGAGATATAGATCAAATTTAGGCAATCTTAAAGATCTTGCAGGTGCCCAAAGTGAACTGTTGGAAAGCACAGATGCCTATCTCCCAAATGTCCCTCCCTCCCTGCCCCCTCGACTTCCCATATGGAATGAATAAGAAGCAACATCATGGTGAAAATAGATGGCTGATATTTCATTGAAAAACTGCCCTCTTTACCTACACCCTGGAGAACATATATGGCTTGTTGGTTACAAGCATGACTTTGCACAGACCTGGCTGCGTTTACCAACAAAGACGCGAGGAGTCATGAGACCTCGATCAAGTTCCTCAAGCTCTCTGAGCTTCCTTTCCTTCCTTGTAAAAGGGGAGTGATTCTCACCTTGCAGGATATTTGGATGGAATAAATCAGACGTTTCTTCGTGCAGCACCTGGCACAGGGTCAGAGCTGGATAAATGGTAACTATTCACCTCGCCTTCCCTCACCCGCCTCCAAACTGCTTCAACTTAATCACACCTTCTTCCTAGATCCAAATAATTTACCACCACCATCATCATTATAAGCTGATAGGGCAATGTTGCTAGAAAAAAGAAAAAGGTACCAAAGACAAGAGAAAGGATGGGGGGTGGGGAGAGGATAAGAGGGAGCGGGAGATACTTTATGTTCAAGTTAGACAGAAGAGCACAAAAATATAATTCTGGTTTGCCTTGTTCCTCAGTGGCTAGCACAGAGCTGACTGAATACACAGTGGGCACTCCAAAAAAATACTTGTAGCATGAAAGAAAACACAAAAATGAAAGTGATGGCTCCACGCTGAGACCGGGGATAAATGTGCCATAAATCCTGGCTTATCTCAACTATCTAAACCTAAGGTCTAAGGTATGACCCCAAAAAACCTTGGCAACAATCCATTATAACTGTTGTTCTCTTCACACAGGAATGTTTGACCAAAGGGCAGAAAGATTTTCCTTTGGCTCAGTTTACAATGAAGCTGCAAACCATTAAACCGCACCTCATTTGACCTTAATAAACCCAGGACCCGAGAGAACACAGTTATTCATTTCCCTCAAGTCCTCCCATTGGATTCTTTCATATTTTAAACTTCTTTTAATGACTTTCTACTGCATTCACCAAATAAAGAATCCTCCCATTGATAATTAAACACCTGCTAGTTCCTGTAAAGACGTTCTAAAATAAAAAAAGTGAAGAGTCTGATGAATAAAACATCCCCTTTATTCCATGGGGCTGAGTTCAAATAAAGGAAAATGAGGCATTGAATAAAACTTGTCATTCTTTGAGGCTTGGTTGCCACAGTTAGTGACCATACTTATATTGAGACTACTTTGAGCTAAAAGGTTATATATCAAAATATTTATTACCCCAAGAATAGTTAAAAAGTAGTTCTTGTAAAGTCAGCAGTCATCATGAAGAATAGAACACAGATAGGTTATTATTATTTTTTAACTTCCTATTATAAAAATTTCAAACATTCAAAAACAGAGAGAAGAGCCCCCACATACCTCCTGCCTTCAACAATTATCATACATGGAAAATCTTATTTCTGTTTATGCCGACACACTCCCTACTCCAACGGGATTAACTTAATGCAAATCGAGGCATCATAATTTCCCCCATAATTAATACAGTCTCTATATAATTCCTACACTACTGTCTTGTCTATACCTAAAAAGTAACAATAATGCTGTAAGTCAGAGATAATAACTAGTGTCCAAATTTCCCCATCTCAAAAAAAAAAGTTTAACATTGATTTGATAAAATCAGTATCCAAAGGCCACATGTTGCATTTGGTTGCTATGACTCTTCAATGTCCTTTGATCCAAAGGTTCTCCTCTGCCTCTTTAAACTGTTCAATGTATTTGTTGAATAAGCAGCGTCATTTGAAGTATAAAATTCCCCTCATTCTAGGTTTTGCTGACTGCATTCCACATGCGTCATTTTACATTATGCTCTGTCCCCAGCATTTGATGGAGAAGCTTGATCTGATTCAAACTATTATTCTTTTTCCCAAGAATACCTCATAGGAGGTAAGATGGGCCATGTAAATTAAATTGGATGACAATTTCATGACTTGCCAACCAGACTTCCTCCCCGCCAAGCGTTTATTCCTGACATTGCAGGGAGGTTGCCATCCAGCAGCAGAATAAGGAGCACCAGTTGAAGACTGCCGCTCTTCCTTCCCTGACTGAGCTCCTTACTCTGAGAAGGTTAGTGGATACAGAGAACTAACCCTAAAATTCCCTTCTTTCTATCTCACATGTAAACATTCCCAACTCCTTGGCACACACAGGTTTTGAACAGTAACATTCTAAATAAGAAAGATCACATTCAAGGGGCCGGCCCAGTTAAGTGTGCACATTCCGCTTCTCGGCGGCCCGGGTTCCCCGGTTTGGATCCCCAGACATGGCACCGCTTGGTAAAAGCCATGCTGTGGTAGGCATCCCACATATAAAGTAGAGGAAGATGGACACGGATGTTAGCTCAGGGCGAGTCTTCCTCAGCAAAATGAGGAGGATTGGCAGTAGTTGGCTCAGAGCTAATCTTCCTCAAAAAAAAGAGAAAGATCACATTCAAGTCACCTCCCCATTCCACAATCTGTCAATATGGCAAACGTAACCCCTTATGTCTTACATTAAATAAAAAATGGAATTCTGGCTACAAAATCCCTTTTTAATGGCATACCAGCAGGCAAATATAGATTTTTCAAGCAATAAGCAATTTCTACTATCACTGCTTAGGGAGGGGGAAAAAAACAGCCTTTCTTTTTTGCTGCTGTCAGGATGGACGATTACAGTGTAGAAAAATGCATTTTTACTTTTTAAAAAAGCTTTATCGGGAAATAGGCCACCATGAAGCAATTCATCTATAAAGCAATAGGGATGTCATCAATTTTACCTTACACTTGAATCACACTCTTGATTCCTATTCAGCTATATTTCAATTATGCCTTTTATTTAAAGACAAGCCCCTCCAAACACATAATGTCACCTAAAAGTGATCTTCAAAAAAAAAGCCCCGTCGGGACTGGAAAGTTATTCATTTAATGCATAAACTACTCTGCTTCACTCCGGAGGTAATGGTCTCAATGCTGAGAAATATTTGCAAAGAAAAAGAAAGCAGCTGGAAGAACACTGGCTTAACATTTTTTCCAGATTTAAACAGAGCTGAAGAAATTCTGCAATGGTGGAAACTTCAACGTCTTTAAATTTTTTATACTCAGAATGTGACTTAACCAAGCCCCATCCTTCTGAACTTACCGTTGGAGGCTGAGACATTGAGGAGTATGTGACAGAAACTTTAAACAGCCTGAGGCAGCCTGTCGTGGGCAAACTCTAGGATGACACTCTAGGGCATCGCTGTCATGTAAATTCAAGAAGAGCACCAAACGGCCCACAACAAACGTGACTGTGACCATGTTGATACTTTATTCTAAAGAATGTGGAATAACACAGTAGACTCTTGTATTTCTCTGCCATGGGCTTGCAACCTACCCCAGTGAATACCCAAATTCAGGAGTGCCATAGCTGATAATCACATCCCTAAAATGAGGACAAATGGCCCCTTCAAAAGCCCTTATTGATTCTAGAATCTCAAAAGTAAGTTAAAAGTCATTTACAAAACAGGAATTTTTGGGGGGTGGGGGAGGGCAATTTTTCATAAAGAAGTATTTGATTTTTTTTTTAGAAAGAGTTTTTCTAACCAGAAAAGAGACTAAAACTTCATTGATAATATGTTACCTATGCACTGTTAGTGGTTGAACTGCGTCCCCAAAAAAAGGATATGTTGGAGTCCTAATTCCCATTACCTCAGAATGTGACCTTATTTGCAGACAGGGTCTTTACAGAGGTAACTGAGTTACCATGAGGTCATTAGGGTGGGCCCTAATCCAATATGACTGATGTTCTTATAAAAAGGAGAAATGTGGACACACAGGCATGCATAGGAGGATGACGATGTGAAGACACAAGAAGACGGCCACCGATAAGTATGGAGAGAGGTCTGGAACAGATCCTTCCCTCACAGCCCTCAGAAGGAACCAACTCTGCCAATACCTTGATCTCAGACTTCTCGCCTCCAGAACTGGGAGACAGTAACGTTCTGCTGATTGGGCCACCCAGTTTGCGGTACTTTGTTACAGCAATCCTAGGGAACGTGTATGTACCTATATGTAATGTGTGATAATGGTAACACTAATGTCAAATGAAAAGTAGCAGTTGCCAGACAGGAACTGCATTATGACGCTATCAGAGACCCAGGGCAGGGGCTTAAACACACAAAGGTTGATTTCTTTCGTACAACAGGAAGGTGGGTGGCTACAAGTAGGCACTCAGCAGCTAAAAGATGCCCAAGTCTCTGCAGTTGCCTTGGCCTTTCCCTCATGGTCTCAAAAACAGCTGCTGTAGCTCCAAGTTCTCACATCTGTATTTCATGTCTGAAATGCAAAATGTAAAAAATCAAAAGGAGTACACTTCCCACCCGAATGGACGCCTTCAGAACACGTTTCCTGGAAGCCCCAAACAACATCTACTTGAAACTCATCAACCACCCCTATTTGCACGGGAAGTTGGAAAATGTAGTGTCTTAGTTAGGGTCATTGCCATCCCCAATAATACAAGAATTCAGTTAGAAGGAAGGAGGAAATGATCTTGATTAAGCAAATCTACCCAAAGCTCAGAGAGGTTAAAAACTTGCCCCCAAGTTCACAGCTATTAAGTGGGACAGTCAGGATTTAAATTCAAGTCTCATCTTAATCGCAAACCCATACTTGGAACCACCACCCTATACTGCACCCTCGGCAAACCCAAAACCCTACGAAGGGGTGGTCCAAGGTGAAAAAGGGGTTGGCCTCCCAGGAGCTGCTCCAGAGCTCAGCGGCCTCTCCTTCTGGCTTTCAAGGTAAACTGAGAACCTCTGAGCATTCAAAGGCAGCAGTCAGGCCAACAGAGCTTCTGATGTGCCCCCAATAAGCAGCATTTTCTGAATAAACATGAGGCTGCATTTGGTGCTTGGCAAGAAAATTTAGAAACAGACATACCCTGCCTGCTACTATCCCCTTGGGTGTTTGTTTGTTTAAGTGATATTTACAATCCTCAAGCAGGTGAAGCCTTTCTCAGGTACTCCTTTACCTCGCTTCTACAAACGGCAACCGGAAGTTTTCTTCAAGAGTCTTTAATTGCTCCTTTCCAATTTTAGAAGGCCTGTATTTATAGGCATCCGCTCTACTTCACTGTCAATACTTTATCTCTGCTAATTGAAAGAGGTTTTCTTTCTCAATGTTGGATAGCATCACTGAGGAACCAAATTCTCTACCCTGATACAAAGGTCAAAAAACTAGCCCGAGCATCCACAGCTGTAGCACCCCCTGAACAAGCCACTCACTCATCAGGGTTTTCACAAGGAATTCAGAGCCCCTTCCTGCTCCTACTCTATCTAACCTACTCTATGACTGAACGGATGACCTTAAGAAAGAAATCTCCAGCTGTAGTTAACCTCATGGTCCTTTCCCTCCACTTCTCCAGGTTATAATCCCCCAGTGTTCCTCTGCATTACCATAGAGGTGTCCTGTCCTCCTCAGTCAAGCCAACCAGAATCTCTCCCAGAGTTGGATCTGGATCTTGAGTGGAGCACCATCTCTTAAAAGAAGACATGGTGGCCGACTCATTCCAGCACCAGTTGGCCATTAGCTCCCACTGTCCTGGTTCCTGCCCTTTCAAGTCACGCATCCCATTTTTCCTTCATCCTGAGAATAAACCTATAGTACCCTTCCAAAGCCAAATTTTGACTTAGTCAGAATCCACTCATCCATCCCACTGCTAGCAATCAAGGAAACCCTCCTGCATCAGTTTAATATGCATGTAAGATATTTCCCTGATATTAGACACACAGTGGAAAATTAGTCTCTCCTTTAGCTTCAGGGGGTCAGGCGAGAAATTCTACACAGGAGAATAAGGATATTATTACTTTTAGTGTAAGTTGGAAAATAATAATCTCCCTTCATTGCATTTAGGGTGCAAACGTGCCTTCCTAAAGACAACTTGTAAAAAAGGAAGTGACTGAGGCACTTAATCTGATTCATTAAGAGGCAGCTTGCTAACTGGAAAGAACCAAAATATATTGCCCTTCATCTCTGCTCAGTAATCCACACAATTTATTCTCGCCTATTAAGGTAAGACTGTTACAGAATGAGCAAAACCAGAAAACAGATTCTAAAAGACATGAAAAGTTTTACTTCGCTCAGTTATAGGATTTACAATTATTTGCATAATAAATCAAAGAAAACCACTTTCAGTTGCAAGAGGAAAGTAATTTACAAGATTCATAAGTCCCTGTTATTTAGTAAAATTAGGTCTTTACCTGCAGTGTCTAAAATTCTGACAACATAATCTTTCAAATCAAAAGAGGTGGCAGGTCCCAAAATATGTACTGCAATCTGTCACTTAAAAATAATAGCAAAAAAAAAAATTATCATCCAAAGTGATTGACAATGGAAAATTACAGAAGTGTACCAACTTCTGTTTGGCACTAATGACAATTAGCAAAATCTCCTTTCTGAAACCCTTCCAGCTCCTGCTTCCTCATTCACCTTCTCTAATTCCAAAGCAAGTCTTCTGATTCAATGCAGAGAACGCCTTTTAGCCTGACAACTAAGAATTAGTTCTTTGATTACTCACTCAGCTCGGTGTTGGAGAGGGAGGCAAGAAAAGACAACTGACCACAAAAGAAAGTTAAGACTTGCTTTCTGCCCTCCAGAAACTGAGTTTACTGGGGCAGAAGAAAGTGAAAGAACACCTAAAGTCGATCACATAACCGTGCCCAGCAAATACTTTACCACTTGTCATTTTGGGATCTAAGCTCTGAGGTCAGAGAAATCAGCGGTGGCCAAAGAAGTGAAGACTTTTGAGAAATACTCTCAAGAATTCCAAGCACAGGGACTGCAGAGAGAATAATTACACCATAATTTATTTATTTTTGTGTGTGAGGAAGATTAGCCCTGAGCTAACATCCGCTGCCAATCCTCCTCTTTTTGCTGAGGAAGATTGGCCCTGAGCTAACACCTGTGCCCATCTTCCTCTATTTTGTATGTGAGACGGCTGCCACAGCATGGCTTGATAAGCAGTGCATAGGTCCGCACCCAGGATCCAAACCTGCAAACCCTGGGCTGCCCAAGCAGAACACACGAACTTAACCATTAAGCCAGCGGGCTGGCCCCTACACCATAATTAAATGGGCATTTACCTAATGCCAGGCCCTGTGCCGCCTCCTTCACATGTAGCCTATGTAATCCTAAAGAACTACATTGGTTAGCCATGACCCCCATTTCACAGATAAGAAAACAGAGAATCAGGAATTTACCAGCCTGCGCACCAAGATCACCTACCAGTAATACTTTGGACTAAGAGATAAATCTATTGATTTTTTCATTCACTCTTTCAAATACTATAATTATTCTAACTTCAAAGCCATACAGAGAAGACCTCAGAGAAGAAATATATATAGAAAATACAGTGTCCCAGTTTCCCCTGGTACCAAAAAAAAAGAAGAAAAAGAAGGAAGGAAGGGAGGGAGGGGAAAAAAAGAAAGAAAATTACTGAGACGAATCAGGAAGCGAACTTCTAACACTCAGCATCCAGATAAAACATGAGATGTCAGCTTTTGTTGACCTACTCTATTTCTAGCTATATTTCACACCTGGGGAGGAGAACCACTTCTGAATGTTTAGCTTAATCCATTGCCTTCTGCAGCTCACACCACACAATCACAGTAAAGGTTCAAGATTAAGACGCTTATTTTAATGAGATGCCTGCAAGATGGAAGGGAAGGCAGCCCAATATCCTCCATTAGCTGGACTGCCCATGACCTGACGTCACCAAGGCAACACTAGTGCCTGTCATTTCCAGCACTGAGCACCCAGGGGTGCATAAGACAATTCCCTGGGGGTGAGAAAAAATATTTAACCTTCTATCATAATAGTTTTTACTTCATGCTTTACATTTCTTTATGCTTTATAATCTACACAATATTTTAGTATAAGATCACATATACAAAATTGATAAAAATAAATATACATATATTGGGGGCATGGGTCCAACTTTTTTTAATGATGAGAAAATGAATGAGATCAATGAAGACCACCAATTCACACCAATCTGTTAAAAGAATAAAATGTTAACTTCCAGTACCCTCAATAGCTAAACTAAATGACATCACTTTGGAACCACTCCATTAGCTAGAGAAAAAAAACCAACTCAAGTTTCATTTCGGTCTCTCTTTGAAAGGTATTTGATTTCTAGCTGATTCTGGGCACAAACAATGGCTGACCATTACAAATCTGTGGGGCCACCTCATTACGAGTTCATACTGCAACCAAATCCCATTTTCCCTCTGCAAATTCAATTCACATCAATAGCCCCATATATCACTGGCTACTGCTGTTGGCTGCCTGATTTTGAAACATAAAATTTTTTTTGAAAGATTACTGCCAACACATAATAGGCAAACTGCAATTTCAATTCCCTACACATGTGCTTGAAGGAGGGGGCTATACAAGCTACAAAATGTAAATGAAGCCTGTTGTTATCAGCTGTTTATAAGCCCCATGACATCCTCCTCCCTTATTCCTCCAGTCACGTAAGGCAGGAAAAAAACACATCAAAAGTGCCGCCATTCAAGAAAGTGCTTTTATTATTATACTCTATCAGTTCCATGGTCTCTGAATTTTCTGAGCTGTGTACACAAAATGCAACAAAATTAAGCCGTGGTGGCTGGGTACAGCCAGTCTTCATTAGGGAGAAGTCAGTGTGAAGGGGGAGCACAATCACATGACGTTGTTTATTAAGATGTTTTCATAACCAACCAATTCGTTTTATGAATCCATCACTTACAAGAACTAACATTTAAGGGTGACATCTATTGCAACAAAGGTAGAGTTCATGGGGGGGGACAGAGCAATCCGTTTTCCCCAAAGTCCATAAGCAAATCTACTACCAGGCCTATTGCAAACTTCTGGTTCTAAGATACCATCTGCCTAACACATTGCTGGTTCACCGCTCACCTGTGACTTCCTTGATGAATTCTTCCAGAAAACACTATTTCTTAGCAATGCATGTTTAATTTAATATACTACCCACTGGTACTGTGATGGGAAGATAAAATACAATAGATCCATGGTGAATCCATGCCCATTTGGGAGACAAAGGGAGGCACGATGAGTTCACTGTTGAGTGCTGGGTTGTTGAGTGCTGGGTTCCTCAGTCAATACCCTCACTATTGACACTGTGCACCAGATAATTCTTTCCTGCAGGAGGCTGTCCAGTGCACTGTAGGATGTTTAGCAGCAATCCCGGCCACTACCTACCAAGTGATAGTAGCACTACTTCCCAGCCCTGGCAATCAAAAATGTTTCCAGACACTGCCAAATGTCCCCTTGGAGGAGGGGGAGGCAAACTGTGAACTCCTGGTTGCAAATCACTGGTCTTGTGGGTCTACATACCCATCATCAGGCAGAAATTTTATGTACATCCTTCGTATGAGCAGGGAACAACATGCACAAATCCATTGCACACCCACGCAATAGGCTATTACACCCATAAACCTTCCTGGGACACTGAACAAAGTCAAGTTTGCCTAAGAAAAAGAAGGTGACTATGCTAAGGTACTAATGTTGATCATTAAAAGTCTATTAACAGGGGGCCGGCTGGTGGCACAGCAGTTAAGTTCATGAGCTCTGCTTCGGTGGCCCAGGGTTCGCCAGTTCAGATCCCGGGTGTGTACATGGCACCACTTGGCAAGCCATGCTGTGGGAGGCGTCCCACATATAAAGTAGAGGAAGATGAGCATGGATGTGAGCTCAGGGCCAGTCTTCCTCAGCAAAAAGAGGAGGATTGGCAGCAGATGTTAGCTCAGGGCTAATCTTCCTCAAAAAAAAAAAGCCTACTAATAGTCAAAGGTACTATTTATTAAAAAATATTTATATTCTGCCAGCTTATAATTGCATTGACTCAATAACTATCCAGAGGAGAACACCTGGAAAATATCTGTCATGGGTTTTCCATATTCATCAAAGAAAGCTTCCAGAAAGATTAGTTTCATGGGCCAAAATTTTTCATTTAATCAATTGTCAAGAAAGCATTAAGAAAAATTTCTTCAGAGTCAAACCCCCTTAAAGGAAGATGAAAATGCTGTAATATTTAGTTTAATGGAAATAAAGAGGTAAAAGATGTTTTTCCTAAACAACCACCACTGAACTTCTGCAAACCAATACTAAAAAAAGACAATTTTTATTTAACAGTTAAAGAAACCAGCTTCCAAAAGCTCAATTGCCATCTGCAATTATAATCAGGCCTAATTTAGAATACCCCAACATGTTTTAGTCTTAATTAAAAATGGCACATCCTTGCAAGGGAATGCAATGTGAATTCACAATTCAAATGTGAACAGGACACATGCACACACACACATCTAATGCTGGAGTCTAGACTTGGGACACTTAACTATTTTACTAGTTTCTTAATGGATGTAACTGCAGTATAAACTTTGCTTAACTTTCATATTTTAAATTAGAAAAGCGTGTGGATTATCTCAAGACAATTTGCCAGAAAGACAAATGGATTTTCTAAGCCTACCATCTTTTTCACACAGCACATGGCTGATCCTGTATTCCAGCCACTATTATCTTTACTCCGCATGAAAGGCACAATGCTTCAGGGTAATATTTCCACTGATGCAAAATAGTTTTTCCACCACACTAAATAACAAGATTTACCAAGTACCACTTGGCCTCTTTGTAAGCTTAATAATTAGTTATAATAACGTGTCCCTGCACGTTTATAATTCAGTGTAATTTTTATATTACAATTCCTTAATATGGTCTCCAGCACAATCAGCCTTTTGCCTACAGAACATTAATGCAGACATTATCTGAAAACCACCACACAAACTCCTGATGTCGGTCAAAGCCATTTAAAAGAAGACAAATACAAAGAAGACACAGAATGGAGGACCTATGAACAAGAGGCACGCCTTTAACCTACAGGATTAAAGAGAAGGGTTCTCCTATCTAGCCACCATGTAAAAATCCAACTCCTTCCAAAATTCATTAGTCTTACATTCAGGTTCCCCTGCTGGAGCAGAGCCTCTGGCAAGGAAGGCAAGAGGGGGGTGGAAAGCTGTAAACAATAAGCGTGCCTCCCATGTAAGCCTGTAAAATTAAGCCTCTCTCAGTTGGACAATCAGCTTTATATAGCTAATCAGGAAGAAAGAAATGAAGGCCATCTGCTTCTTGGAAGAAGTTCTGTATCTGATTAACACTATCTTCTTGAAAGTAAACTTCCTGCGTACAAGAGGACAGGAGAAAGCAAGAAGACAGGAAGACCCTTTTAAATTGCCTGTGCACCCTGACAAATCCACATGCAGTTCAAGCCCCTGACTATTTTATGCAGAAACAATAGAAGAATGATTAAATGCTGATGCCCTAATTGGACAGACCTCACTTGATTCCTAGCTCTACCACTTATTAATGGGTTAGCCTTTGGCAAATAATGTGACCTCTCCATAGTAGGCTAGATAATTGACCCCTATATCCAGGTCCTTTGCCAGTCAACTCTGCAGTTCCTCCCACAGTATACTTCTCTGTCCCTTGACTTGAGGCTTGGCTGTGTGACTTAGGTTGTTAGCTTAAGAGTGAATTTATTGTAAAAATATGGGATTGTCACTCAAATACCAAGGGCAGGGATGTAGCTAGCCTCAGACACAAAGTAGGATCAGGCACTCAATCCTTCTACGAAGCCTCCAACAGTCCTCTTCTTCTATCCCCTCTCCGACCGTCTACTTGACTCCTTCTTACTGAACCAGGCTTTCTCTGTCTTCCATGGCCAATGGAGGAAGTCAACTATGAGCAACTTCCTTTCTCAAATCTCCTTGGTTCAACACATCAACATATCTGCAGGAGCAGCAGCAGTGCCTCAGTCCCAAGGTGGGTCAGGAGCCCACCATCAACCAACCCAGCGGAGCCAGGGATAGTCTTCAGGGCTGCTACCTAAGTTGGGTTCTTGACATACAGCACAAAGGTCAACTGAGAAAAATGAAATGCAGCCCACATACTCTGCTTGCCATGCTGAGTACCTTGGCATGTGGCTGCTCTCTGCCAGGAGGAAGAAATAACATTTTCTTTGCACAAAAGCACTATCTGTCCAGAAGGAGTGCCCAAGTATGGTGAGGAAGACTTCTCTACCTGGGGAGAGAAGGACTTAGCACGGAATGTTGGTATCTGAGAGAGCTGAGGAGGGTGTCTACATGGAAGAATGGCCCAACATGGAAGGGATTGGTTGAATAAGTAAATATATTCAAGATAGTGGAAACCAGGTTACTCACTGTCAGAAAAGGGAGTTACATATACAGAAAGGAGAAGACTAAATTGAACCATGTGGCCTTGAAATGGAATTAGAGGTAGTACACTCATAAATCATAAAAATACAGATGTAAAAGTGTGTGTATATAGGGGCTGGCCCTGTGGCCGAGTGGTTAAGTTCGCGCGCTCCGCTGCAGGTGGCCCAGTGTTTCGTTGGTTCGAATCCTGGGCGCGGACATGGCACTGCTCATCAGACCACACTAAGGCAGCGTCCCACATGCCACAACTAGAAGAACCCACAACGAAGAATACACAACTATGTACCGGGGGGCTTTGGGGAGAAAAAGGAAAAAATAAAATCTTTAAAAAAATAAAAAAAAGTGTGTGTATATAGATACATATACACAAAGAATCTCTAGTTGTGTCCACTGAAAGTGTGTGAGAGCTGTCACATCTCATGAGCAATGACACACTTGATGCACAGATCTTGGTTTCTAAATATCATTCTCCTCTAAAAGGAATCAGAGCTCCATGGCCAAACCCAGGGTGGGGACCAGCAAAGTACAAGATGAACCTGCAACTTCTTCTTCTAGAAAGTAAGGAAGTGCTCAAATAATGATGGTGACACATGTCAAAAGAACACAAGAACCAGCTGGAAAGAACTCCTACTATCTAAATGTGGGAGGAATTTGAGTATCAAAATAACGGTAGTGACAGATTATAACCCATTAAATCAAACAGAAATCCATGAGTCCAAACTGATGGAATAAATGAACAAGTTGAAAGTTTAAGGGAAATGGCCTTAAAGTATCTATCCACAAAATATTACAAAGGGGGTTAAAAAAGAGTAACGTTAACAGTGGAGAAGCCTGGCAGAGGCTGCCTTTATCAAGTGATCAAACTTAACATCACTAGCAATGGGACACATGGACATCACGTGCCACCTGACAAGACACAATGAAAGGAACAGAGGATCACTTCTGTGATACTTCTGCCCTGATGCATAACCTGAATCTAATCGTAAGGAAGCCTCAGACAAACCCAAATTGATGGACGATTGACAAAATAATCAGTCTGTTATCTTTAAAATTTTCAAGGTCATAAAAGTCCAGGAAAACCTGATAAATTGTTCCCAAAACAAAGGAGACTAACAACTAGCACATGATCCCAAATAGCTCCATTTTTGGGGGGACAATCAGGGCAAATTTGAATCGGGTCTCAGGATTAGATAGTAGTGTTATATCAAAGTTAATTTCCAAGCTTTGATGGATATATTGTGATATTATAAGAGAATGTCCTTTGTAGGAAATACACATACAAGTCCTCAAAGAGCATAGGGTACCAGGTTGGCAATGAATTCAAACTGGTTGCCAGGGTGGGGCGCGAGGTGTCTTTTATTTGTTGTTACATTTCTTTCTGCTTTTTAAAAGAAATTTTTTAACCTATAATGTGTCGAGTACAAGGTGGCCAAGGAAGGAGTGGGCCCTTTCAGAAGGTGGATGGAGAAGGTCATTCAGAAAGGACACTTGAGCTGAGATGTACAAGAGAAGGAGCCGCCATGCAAAAATCCAAGGAGTAGAGATGATAATTATGGTGCTGATTTTATAACAAAACAGTACCGCCACCCAATTCATACAATGCTGAGTGCAAAGCGATGGTCTAAGTTATTTCCATATTTTAACTCATTTATTCCTCACAACAACCTTATATTATTAAGTATATCGAGTAAAATTATTATTACACCCCATTTAAAGACAAGAAAACTGAGACACAGAAAGGTTTCAGTAATTCACCCAGGTCACAAGTTTGGTTAGTAGCACAGCCAGGATCTGAACCTGCCAGTCTGGCTCCAAGGTCTATACTCAACTACTATGCCATCAAGGCAACCCCAGGCAACTAATTGTACAGGATGCCAATGTAGAAATGGAGCCAGGACTGTCAGGCCATCCCAGCCACGAATACTGGAGCGAATAAGTGAGTGGGGAATAGCAGGAAAAGATGTGAGAAGTGGAGACAGGTCCACGGCTGAGAGTCTGGACTTTTTCACATGTAATGGGAAGATGTTTCTGAAAGCAGGGAGACTACTTAGAAAGCCGTCACCATATTTTAACACAGACAGGATAGTGGCCTAGACCAAGCCAGTAGCGGAAGAGATGGAAAGCCCTGGCCAGAGACACTCAAGATTTATTTTGCAGGTGAAGCCAACAGGACCTGGGTAATTGTTCTAGAAAGCCAGGCATGAAATCACCTTTTAGGTGAAACTGTATTCACCATCCAAATTCCTTGGACAGACTGAATACAGAGAGGTCACAGTACACTGCTGGTAGTTTGCTGCTCTGGGCACCTCATGATCCTTTTTTAAAAAAAGCACAAAGTGCAATGAACCCATCCCAACCCTCTTCTATTATGCAGCCTTCAGTACCCCAATAACGGCTCATGTTTTATTGAGACTTCATCATCTTCCATTTATGTAACCATTTTCCCCTAATAATAAATAACGTCCAGTTTATTCTGATTTCATAGCTTTCCTCTTTACAAAGAGAATCTCTCCCCCACCGATAAAGTCATTTGTTCCTCCTGACTCTCATCAAAGATTGTACCTGGCACTGTAATTGGGAGAGTTTTAAATAGGTAATTTAACCTTGAGAGGATGTTCATTTGACTCAACACATCCTTCCAATCTAAGAAACACATAAATTCCCTTTCACCTCAGCATGTCTTTAATTGTGACAGCAGTGCCGAGAAATTCATTTTCAAAGAGCTGATTGAGCCACAAGGGAATTTTAATACCTAAATATTGAAGCAATTCTGATGCACTGCTTCAAGGGAAGCTGGATTTTCTAGATGAAAAGGTTCCAAAATGTCTCTGGTCTATGCCTTTAAAATAAAACATGTCTTTAGCATATTTTCATCTCGCTACATTAAGTCAGAAAGTAAAAAACACACTTTATTTCTCTTAAAAATGAAAAAAAAAAAAAAAACCCCGTTGCTTTCAATTGTCAGTAAGGGCATTCGCTGGAATGCCTCTAGGTTTTTGAGTGTCCTAGTCTAAAGAGTGTGATTTTCTTCACTTTCGAATATGGAGGAATAAATGTTCTTTAGACTCTTTGACAGTCCAAGTATATTCCACTCTGCAGTGCTGACTACAGCTACAGAAATAGCATTTCACATCGCAGGTCTGAAATTATAAGGGGTGAGCACACCCAGCAAGGAAGGGAGGCAGTGTGCAGGACACAGCCGACCTGCATTTTGTCATCCTCTCCTGCACGGCAAAGGCCGTTCCATCAAATGATTACAAGTACAAAACAAATTAATTCCAGGAACCAGAGAATTCAGAACGAGTAATAGGATCCCATTCCCCTGAAGCTGATATCATCAAATTCTCTCGCATGATTTACAACCTGGCAATCTATCTCTTTCCATTGATTATCCTGCTATTATGGAATATAACTGCTCTCTGTCCATTCCAAGAACTTTAAAGTGTTGTACTGAGAATACACTAATGCACCTTTAATGCACAAAAGACGGGAGAGAAAAAAAAGCCCAAGGAACAAAATAGGTTGGAGAATGCATAAACCTGAAGTTCCTTTCAAAAGCAGTGCAGAAGTTAACAGCTTTTCAGGGAGGCAATCAGGCAATTCATGCCCAGCAGTTACCTGGGCTCCTGGTGTTAACATTTCTAACTGGAAAGAGGCCACATGCCACATGAACCCGGAGCAGCACATGTGCACGTCACCACGGGCGAAGACCATCCAAGAAAACAGAGTCTGAACCTGATCAAGCTGCAGAGTCGCTACAAATGTCCAGAAAGATGCTTCCGAGTACAAGCAGCTGGCCAGACGAGCTCTGAAACGAGAACCTTCTCTGCTGCTTGGATTGTTATTTGATGGTTCATCCAAACCTTAGCGCCAAGCTTGGCAACCTCCAATCCGCTGTCTCTTTTTGTATGGTTCAAGCTAAGAATGGTTTTTGTATTTTTAAATGGTGAGAAAAAAAACCAAAGAAGACTATCTTGTGACACATGAAAAGTATATGAAATTCAAATTTCAGTGTCCCTAAATAAAGCCTCATTGGAACACAGCCCTGCCCATCCGCTGACGTGTTGTCTCCGGCGACTTTCATTCAAGCATCAACGCAGTGACGAGGCACAGCTGCGATGGACGGCCCATAAGGCCAAATCTACTGCCTGGCTCTTTACAGAGAAAGTGTGCCAACCTCTGCCTAATTCACCCCCAGATTTCAGGAAAACCACTCCAAATAAACTAAGGGCCCACTAGAAAAATGTAACCACTAATGAAAGAAAAACTGTTCGGTACTTTCTAAATAGGCTCCCTTCTCAGAAAACGCCACAGAAATGGCACAGAGGACATAAAATCTCCAAAAAAGCTTTCAAATTTGCGGACTTGGTAACAAGATAATGATTAGAAACAAAGCAGGAAAACGATGAAAATGGCATTGTGCTGGTCCCTTTCCGTCCATGACTCTATTTGATGCGCACAGCAAGGGTCTGAGGAATGGTTATCCCCATTTTACAGATGAGGAGACTGAGCCCAAGAGAGGTCACGGCAGTACGTGGTGCCTTCAGAGCACGAGTCTAGGTTTCATTGGCTCTAAACCCATGCTTTTAACTATTACAAGATGATTAGGATTCCTGTTCAAAAACTCAAACCACTTTTGCCATTTGGAAAAAGAGAATGCGACAGTAAGAGAATAAATAATATTTAAGTGAATGAAACGAGAGAACTATCTACCTCGGAAAGGAATGGCCATTTAACAGAGAAATGTTTGTCTTATTAAATGCTGTACGCTTCAGTGTTGAGCTCTTAAGTAACGATCGGTCCTGTACTTACTATCACCCTGAGTACAGCCAAATCCATCTAGGCAAACACACTCTCTAATCTCTTTATCCATCTGCTATGAAGACTGCTGGCTACAGCCCAGCATCCTTGCCCCATGGAGACTCCTTCCCCCATACTTACCTCCCAGGGCAATTTTTTATATTCAGCAATAAATCACTTGTAATCTCGGAGACAGTGACACTACATCTACCAAATGACTCAGGTCTTCCAAAATCTCTTAACAAAGCCTGATGATACAGCCTGCAGTGGTACTGCCGATTTTATTACCATTATTTTGACAACGCCTAGTAGTGAACATACACAGCACTTACAGTGTGCCAGGCACCATTCCAAGCACTTGAAATGGACTCATGTATTAAATTGTTAATCCTCACATCCCTACAAGGTCAGCACTACAATTACCTTTATTTTACAGAATAGGAAAGTGAGGCACAGAGAAATTAAGCAATTTGCCAAAGTCCCACAGCCAGCAGGTGGCAGAGCTGGGATGTGAACCTAGGCAGTATGGCAGTGGAGTTCACACTCCTTACCACATACCTCACTACCTCTTCATACTAAACCAAATAAAAATGTTTAAAAGAAAAAATCAATTGTGCATGACCAAGCTTATCTGTATTACAAATAGTAGAAGAGCAGTCTTTAATTTTTAACAATTGGGAAAGGTTGGAAATAATAACCTGCATAAACTAACAGAAATAATAAAACATGTTCTTAAAAGGCAATGTTATTTCTTATTTAAAAAACAGAAGCTGGGCTGGCCCCGTGACATAGTAGTTGAGTTCAACGCCCTCTGCTTTGGTAGCCCAGGTTCATGGGTTCGGATCCTGGGCGTGGACTTACCACTCACCTGCCATGCTGAGGTGGCCACCCACATACAAAATAAAGGAAGACTGGCACAGATGTTAGCGCAGGGTGAGTCCTCCTCAACAAGAAAAAAAAAAAAAGATGAAACATCTAGGATGTTTAGAGATGGTGGGGTGCTTCCAGCTGATTTGCCTTCACCGTAAAGGTCAAGCGGGGACACCTTTCAGTTTTGTATTATTCTAAAAGCCTGAAATTTTGGGGATTATACTAAACACAACTCAGCCTTTCCTTAAAGGATGAGGCTCTTTCCATAATGACGGCTTATCAACCTGAAGAATAATTTTCATAAATGGAAAAGGTCATAGTTTAGTTATTATTAATCCCTATCTAACCTTCGACAGAGACCAAAGGCCTTGGTATCACGTTCAGGCTGAATCTGACCACAAACCACTGATGGCAAACATATAGTACATTCGCCAATCCTCACTCTGAGCCCTCATGGCAGATGTACTGATGTTCCTTTTCCCCATGGGGCCCACGCTTCTCAACAGAAGGATGGGCTATGGATGGTACTTTAGTGGGCCAACAGCAAGGGATCAGAGTAAAGACAAAAGATGAAATCCCTCCATTGTCTATCCCAAATCCTTCACAGCCCAGCCCAGCATCAGGGAAGGCACTTTATCACCAGTAGTTCATGGGGTCTAGAAATGGACTGGGGTCTCTCTCAGTCTGCTTCACAGGCTGATTCATGCTGCCTTAAACAGTAAAGAATGTACTGTCTCACACAAAAGAAGTCCAGTAGAAGGGCAGGCTTCAGGGCTGGTTGATTCGGCAGCTCAAGGATAGCAACAAAAAGACAGGTTCTTCCCTTTCTTTCCACACCAGCCCTCCTCAAATTTGACTTCATCCTCAGGCCAGCAGGAAGACAGCTGCAGTAGTTGGGAGTGACACATCCTGACAATGCCCAAAGAAAGGAGAAAGGCCACAGTTTCTCTGGCTTCAAGGAAAGACGTAGCTTTCCACAGGAGGGCCCACCCAGCAGACACATCTTCTCATTCCAGTGGACAGAGTCAGATCACACAGGAAGTCTGAACCAATCACTAATAAGAGACATAAATCAAACAAACTCAACCTTTGGAGCTAGGGTTTGGATTCCCCCCAGCTACACAGCTTCATAGAGGAGAGTGGGCGCCTGTGCAATACTGAGGCTCGATTAGGAAGAAGATGGATGCTGTAACGGCATCAAATAGCATCTGCAGTTGGCCTTCTGACCTGGGCAAGAGGCAGACCAGAGATCAAAATCGGCCACCCAGAGGACAAACCCAGCCAAGAGACAATTACTTCAGCCCTCTATGGTGTAATAAAAACTGAAGTCATTAGCAAAATTTAAAATTAGGAGCAATTAGGTGAAATTTAAGATCTCTAGTTTCTTTTGAAATATTGGAATGATCTAACACTGGCTCAAATTCCCTCAGGGCCACAATCAGCCCAAGCCGAATGGAGGGGGCCCTGAAGAAGCAGCAAGCTGTGTCCAGTTCTCCAGAGTCAGGCCAGTCCCCGTGGCTCTCCTAGCTTACGCCTTCACTTTAGCCTCCTGAGCCCAGATGGCATTCATTTGAGTTTGCAACCTCCATATCAGCCATCCCAGAAACCAGCGGGAGAAAGTGGGCCCTCAAACTGATAAAACCCAACATGGGGAATGTCCACTTCTAGGCTTATTCACAGAGAATTTAATTCCAAGGAGAAGCAGGAGGGAGAGTCAGGTTAACAATCAAAAATTTCTAGCCACATTCTCAGGACCCCAGCCTCCACCCCCTGAAAAAAAAGTCATGTAAGATTTAAAATGTTTGTGGAGCTGCCTTTTTGTGGTAAAGAAAAATCCTATAAAATGAGGGCATCAGAGTGATCCAGCTCAGTGCAGTCTCAGGTCGGGTGCAGAATTTGATCCATCCGGCTAGCATCTGGCCCCAGGCATTCCAGTTTTAATGAATCCCAAAGAAGATAGTTTGATCCAGCTTCTGAATTCATGTAGCATTTTCTCAGGACAATATTCATAAGTCTTTAAAGGAGACCCATCCAAGAAGTCAGAGGATCTACACTAAAATGAAAACCTACCAAGGACTGCCCCTTACCCAAAGCTTTTATATCACAGGTGGCTGTCCACATCACTTCTGTTTCACCAGCTATGGTGTTGAGAAGGGATAAGGGATACCATTTCTAGACCCCAGAAATTATACCAGGATGATCCATTTAGGATGTGTCTATCACTCCAGGTTCCAAAGTGGGTGTCTGTTACTTTCACCTGCCCAACGCTCCTTCTCTCTTCTCTTGGTGAGGACCCCTCTTTTCTAAGAGAAAGCCATTCCAAGAGGCTGAGGTGGGGGTGTTTAGTCCTACCTCAGTCACAGTGGTGGGGACATTATCTGAGCCTGTCCAGATATTGGTCCAGCCAAATGTGACCCAAGTCTTGATAAGCAAGAATAAGCACGATGTCTAGACTCAGGAAGAGTTTCTTTCCTTAGAAATAGGAGATATGTGTATCACATAAGCCTGCAGGTGATAGGGGACTGAGGGTGGCCATCTACCAACTTCACAAGATGTGCCAGAAAAGGGGAGTAAAAAAAAAACAAAAAATGGGGTCAGCCCAGTGGCACAGTGGTTAAGTTCGTGCGCTCTGCTTTGGCGCCCTGGGGTTTGCGGGTTCAGATCCAGGGTGCAGACCTACACACTGCTCATCAAGCCATGCTGTGGCAGCATCCCACATACAAAATAGGGGAAGATTGGCAACAGATGTTAGCTCAGGGCCAATCTTCCTCACCAAAAAAAACCCCAAAAAACAAAAAAAAGAGAGAGAGAGAGAGTCCTGATACATGATTTAAGGGGCTGAATTTAGCCATGCCTGAACCTACTACATCCTTGCATTAGGGCACCAGTAAGTTCGTCTATCTGCTTGAGCTACTTTGTGTTGATTTCGCTCTCTCCCAGCTGAAAATTCAATGCAATATTCCTGTAATTTTTTGAAATTAAGACTATTTAAATAATAGAAACAGGGGCATCAGAGACTGATGCCAGAAAACTGGACTCCACGCAAAGAATCTAAAGAAATAGCTTTACACTACTTCCAATGATTGGTAAAGCAGAGACTAGTCATACAAAGCCAGCCATGGTTTAGGCACTCCGTGTCCTCAAACTGTGACTTGTCATGAACCACATGGACATACCTGGCTAAGGTAAAGGAGGAAACAAATGGGAATAACATGGTCCAAACCTAAAAGGGCAGAAAAGTCTGAAGGAAATTCCAGATATGGTCTAAGAATTGCAAGATGGCCCCATGACTGTCCACCTGTTGGATTACATCCTGTATAACGCCCTTCCCTCGAGTCGGGACGCAACCTAGGGTTTTCTTAAAGCCAATAAAAATGGCAAAGGTGAAGAGATGTCATAGATGTAACTGATGTCCCTAATCAGCTGGCTTTGATTTAATGAACAGGGAATTTACCCTCTGTGAGCCTAACCTAATCAGGTAAGTTTTGAAGCAGCAGCCACTCTCCTGTTGGCCTTGAAGAAGCAAACGTCCATGTTGTGGAGACGGCCACATGCCAGGCAAAAGCTGGCAGTCTTCCAAAGCTGAGGCCTTGGTCCTACAATCACAAAGAACAGAATTCCGCCAACCAGCAGCAAGCTCGGAAGAGGACCCTGAGCCTCAAATGAGAGCTCATCACTGGCCCACTCCTTGATTCCAGCCTGAGCAGAGGACCCAACTCATTCACAGACTCATGACCCACGGAAACTGTGAGACAATAAATTTGTGGCATTTAAAGTTGATGAGGTTGTGGGGATTTGTTACACAGCAAAAGAAAACCAATACACCAGATGGACTAAGGGTTATCACCAAAAAGGAAAATGGCAGAGACAGAGGTGGGGCCTCGTGAACCTTTTAAGGAAGCGTGGCTGTGGAGGACTCTAAAGCCGTCTATTTCTGAGACATGAACTGCTATTCCCTCACTATTTACAGGTCACAACATTAGCCCAGTCCTTGGCATATCATCAGGGCTCTCTCAGTACTTAATAACTGAATGAGAAAATAAATATGCACATGACTAAAACCTCAGCCAACCAGAAGGCTCTGGAATGGTAAGTGCTCAGAGTGTGAGAGGGCCCAAGAAGAAGGGTCTTTAGACCTGGGCTCCTCTCTCAGCTGTCCCCTTTACCAGCTCTGGGATCCTGGCCAGAAAACAAAGTTCACTTTACTGTTCTACAGTTCCACTTTCTCATCTGCAGGGATAGTAGAAACAACTCAAAAAGTTGTCATTAGGATTAAATGCAGCAATTCATATATAAGGACACCAGGCTTGGCGTCTGATTCTGCAATGAGTTTTATAAAAATTAGATCTTCCTTCTTCTCTCCTCCTCTGCCACAATTAACCCGCCATGTGGATTTGGCACAGCTAATGGGGTTCTGGGGCGGGGGGGGGGGAACCTCATGACTAGTAAGTTGACAAAAGGCAATGGTATTTGAATTCAAATACCTAATATGCTAGCTAGGACAATTACTCCAATTTGCCCAGACCGCAAGTCCTAATTTGTTAAATGGAAATAATGGTATTTACATTACCAGGTGCTTGAAGGGGTTAAATGAGAACACATGTGACAAAAAACCTACTACCGAGTAAGCCACTGCAGTTATTATACATATGGGCTCTTATGTTTTATTACTTAAGTGGGCAAAGACAAGGTGTCCCAATAGGCAACTTAAGGCCAGCGGAGGACATGATGGGTTGAATTGTGCCCCCACAAAGAGATATGTTGAAGTCCTACCCCCGAGGACCTCAGAATGTGACCTTATTTGGAAATAGAGTCATTGCAGAAGTAATTACTTAAGATGAGGTCAAACTGGAATGGAGGGCAACCTTAATCCAGTATGACTAACATCCTTATAATATGGGGCAAGAGACACAGAAGGAGGATGGCCATGTGATGACACGGACACAGGGAGAACACCAGGTGAAGACAAAGGCAGAGACTGGAGAGATGAACCCACAAACCAAGGAATGCCAAGGGTTAACAGCAAGGCCCAGAAGCTAGGAAGTGGCAAGAACGGATTCCCCCTCAGAGCTTCCAAAAAAGGACCAATCCAGCCAACACCTTGATCTTGGACTTCTAGCCTCCAGAACTAGGAGGCAATAAATTTCTGTTGTTTTACGCCATCGAGTTTGTGGTACTATGGCATAATGTGGCAGCTCCAGGAAGCCAACACAAAGGACGGCCCCAGTCAGTGGTACATTTGTAAATGTTTACCATCCAGCTCTGGGAGGGGCGTTGATCTGTAGCATTTGTAAATATTCCCACCACAGCTAATTTCAAACTACCAATGTGACATCGCTAAATGTGAAGCAGGAAAAAGATGCACAGTAGCACATCATCATAGAGCGTTTGTACCATACAGGTATAACAGACATAAGCTCAAGAACCTAGACAATAGTAAAATCTTTTAAAATCATTAGGAAGTGATAAGTTTGATGTATTTATTACTTCTGAAATATAATTTAAGTTTACATAATTCTGTGCTTTAAAAGATTGTGTTTAATAACCAGCTCACAAAATTCCTAAAAATGTAACAATCAGTTCTCACGAGCCAGTGCAAGAAAGCTCCAGCACACCACTGACCCCAGGGAAGGACGCATAGAGCAGAGGAGAAGCAAAGAGCAGAAGAGAAGCGCACAAAGCATAAATTCTCCTCTCTCACAGGTCTAAACTACACCTGGCTCTGGGAGTATGGTCTTCAAAACCAAGCTCCTCTGCAGAAGAGGGGTCAGGCTTGCTGTCAGATGGTAATAGACGGTGTTCGGTTAATTAAGCAGGTTTTAGTGCAGCTAAAACCCTGGGCCTATCTTCTCCCTGATCCTATAAAGCATTCATGGCACTTCGGTTTTTAACCAATACAGGAGTAATTTGAAATCAATTTCCCCTCTCGTTGATGAACAATGGACTATTTAATGTGACCCACAGAGAAAATTACAAGCCCGTATCCGTGAGGCAGCTACCTGGAGCCACAGCTGCAGCATGCTTCACGATTCCAACTCAAACTGGATGCTGGACAGGTACCACCATGAGGAAGCTGGTCTTACTCTCCTCTGAACTGTTATCAATCACCACGGGCTTGGGTCTTTGACTCTCTCTTAATTACAAGGAGACAGGGGCCATATTTTATCCTTCTTATTCAATCAACATGTATAATGAGCAACAACTATGCGCTAAGCGCTCTGGAGACCCAAGTGAGCAAGACAGATACAGCCTTGAACCCTTCAGGCACAAAGGCTGGCTAAAGGCTAGAAGGGCCTGAAACCGAAGCCTAAGAAGATTCCCATGAACGCAGTCACAGAGAGACAATTGTCCAGTTAGCCAGCTGCATCTCACACACAGCCATCCGAAGGCTGGAATCCCACCACCACTTCCTAGTCACTTCATCGTGGACAACTCTAGCCCTGGCTTAACGTTGACTGTAACAGTACCTGTTCTTACAGGATTACTGTGGGGGTCCAAATGAGAGTGAGTTGTTTGTTCCCTCTGTCTCCTGATACCACAAGCTTAACTTTACCTCCTCCACATCTTTACTCAATATCAAGTTTTTCCAATGAGGTCTATTTAAAAGAGGGGGCACCTACCCAATGCCCCACCTCCAACAACTTCCAATTTCCCTTAACTGTCTTTCATTTTTCCTGACACTCATCACCTTCTAAAATACATTAGCTTGTTTCCCCCCAGTAAAACACAAGCCCCACAAAGGCAGGTATTATCTGTTAGTTTTGTCACTTTTTCAAATACCTAGAATGGGGCATAACACATAGTGTGCACTCAATAAATGTGAAAGATGGATGCAGACTAAAAGCTCTTATGGAAAAGACTCTATCTCATTGATCTGTGAATCTCCAACATCTTACTGCTCTCAATTTTTCTTGAATAAATGAAAAGAATACACCATGAACAAGGATTTGAGCCCACAAATAACCTGAGATTATCCAAAAGATATCCTTGTTTGTTCCAGTGTCCCTCTACGTAGTAAAACTCTCATCACATGGCAAACAGGCTCACCTACAGTGGCTTCTCAATGTCTTCTCCAGCTGAGTTCTGGTTGAGGGAGCTCAACCAAGGATGGGAGTGGCGGGGGCACAAGCCTCTATTCTGATTCAATCTTAGAAGATCTTTTTAAAAATCTATTTTATATATAAGATTTCAAGTGAGATTTTATTTGCAAAACAACCTCTGCTGCTGAAGGCATACTTGAAAACACTCAACTTTAAGACTGTTTTTTTTTTTTTTTTTTTAAATCATGACCAACCTTGTAGTTAAATACAGTAGCTTCCCATCTGGGGTAGAAAGCAGGTTAAGTTTAAAAGTCAGTGCACAAGGTTTTAGCAGGAGTCAGAAGTACTCTTGACAAATTCCTTGAGTCACCCAAAAAGTACAGTCCACGTTTTATGCCATGATACAGTACGCGTGCTGTGTAATGCCAACATCTGCCACCCACTGAGCTCGATTAAAGTAAATCAAAGTCCTCATGCAGGCGACTGGGGATTAGAATTATTATCCTTTTCCATATCCAGAAGATGAGAAGAAGATTCTAAAGTGTTTCTGCTCATCTACAGGGTTTACTCTCCTTTATTCTATTATAAAGTCTCTATAACCTTCATAAACACAAATACATTTGTTTGCTATGTTAAGGAACATAGGATATGTGAAAGTGCCTAGAAAAAATGTAAAACACAATAGATGTTTACTAACTTTGACTCTGTAGCTTGCTTGACTGAAACCATTCTTACTTGATATTTTAGAAACAGAAAACCAGCCATCTTTCTATCCACCTGTTATGCGTTGAACTGTGTTCCCAAGAATTCATATATACTAACCCCAAGTACCTCAGAATGTGACTTTATTGGGAAATAGGGTCATCGCAGAAGTAATTAGTTAAGATGAAGTCATCAGGGTGAACCCTAATCCAATACGACAAGTATCCTTATAAAAAGGGGGAAAGTCTTCACACAGACACACAGACACAGGGAGAACGCCATGTGAACATGAAGGCAGAGATCAGGGTAATGCTACAAGCCAAGGAACACCATAGGTTGCCAGCAAACCATGAGAAGCTAGGAGAGAGGCATGGAAAAGATTCTCCCTCACAGCCCTCAGAAGGAACCAACCCCATTCCACACCTTGATCTTGGACTTCTAGCCTCCAAAACTTCGAGACAAAAATTTCTGTTGCTTAAGCCACCCAGCTTGTGGTATCTTGTTATGGCAGCCCTAGCAAACAGATATACCATCCAAGCTCACATTTTCTCCTATAGCCCCACTATGGGCCATTGCACCCAAGCTCCTGGGCATCGGTCTCAAGACTCTAAGGGGAGTCGCAACTTACATGATTCCTGAGTTTAACAAGTATGTCTGATATCTCTTCACTCTATCATCAATTAATAAACCCACAAATAAGACACAGGAAGGGGGCAGAACAGGATGACCAACCACACATCCTGGTTCATAGATGAGAAAAGGAGTCTACAAGGCAAAAAGACAGAGACGCTAGCTGCACGGCCTCACTCAAGCGAGAAAAGCCGTTCTTCTCAATTTCTCTACTTTGTTGGCCCATTCTTTTTCTTCCCAGGGTGAATAAAAACACCCAAGGGGGAATGCAGACCCATTCATCAATATTCCTAGCCAGACAGTGAGCTGCTTAATGGCTTTATCGATTCCTTGTTTTGCTCTACGTTATGTTACATTGGCTCAAGCAGTCCATACAAGAAGAATCAAGATGGTGTTGGCAAAAAGGC
Organism: Equus asinus; assembly: GCF_041296235.1. Lineage (NCBI taxonomy): Eukaryota > Metazoa > Chordata > Mammalia > Perissodactyla > Equidae > Equus > Equus asinus. Next base: position 39,009,953 of record NC_091810.1, read on the forward strand.
ATTATTTCATTTTAAGCTTGTTACCACTGAGACCAGTCAACCCTGAACAGAAGTAGCCGAGTTTCAAAACAAGCATGTGCAAAGTTTCTATTCATTCCATGCCAACAGCTCCTTCCCATGGCCAATGCCCCTTGGTTTCTTAGTTGGTAAAGAAAAACAAACTGTGGCAACAACTGTGCCCTTTAAGTAGATTTTTCATGCTAGAATAATGTTTTGTTTTGTTTTATACTCCAAGATAATGGTTCCAAAATGCTTTTAGGAGATAAATTTCCTATTAGTAAAATGACTCTAATTACAACTAACACAACCCACTCTGTCTATCCATTTTCATATAAATATCAATACGTGGCAAAAATAAAATTATTAAACGGCTCACAAAATCTGTCAAAGAAATACAGGATCTTCAATGTCCTTGCAAATTTATCCATTTTAATTGATTAAACATGACATAAACAAGCAACACATAGGACGTTAAAACAAATTTATTGAGTTTAGGACAACGACCTAACACCAAACTCAACATGGTAAAAAGATTAAATCAGAACCTTTAACAAATGAACTTGGCTGCCTTCGACAATGTGGGCAGCTGGCGGAATTCTACAGCTAACAGACCGGGGAAAGTGAAATTTGACATTAAATGTTCTATACCATTTATTTCAATCACATATACAGTTACTAAGAGTTAGGTTAAATGGCATAAAAACCTTGAGAACATTATTCACTTCTGAAAAGCAGTTGAGACTCTAGGCTCATATGCATGCAATTCTCATTTTTGCTCATCATCCTTTCTATCTGTCAGAGAGGAAACAATCAGGAACTGAGATGCAGGTTTCAAATCCACTTCTACCACTAACTCACTGTGACCTTGAACGGGTCTCAGCGTCCCCAGACCTGAGTATTCTCATCAGAAACGAGAGAAGGATTGGACTACATCAAAAACAAGTACTACCTTGTTGTAATGCCTAAGATAGCAAAGATCTCGTGCGCTGTCCCGCAATTATTTGTCAAATAACTAAAGCATTCAATGTGTTTCGCATACTGTGCTTCAACAAGAAAAATGAGATCTGAAGAAGGGATTCTGAGCTTTAAAAAAAAGTTTGGGGGCTGGCCCCGTGGCTGAGTGGTTAAGTTCGTGTGCTCCGCTGCAGGGGGCCCAGTGCTTCGTCGGTTCGAATCCTGGGCGCGGACATGGCACTGCTCATCAAACCACACTGAGGCAGCGTCCTACATGCCACAGCTAGAAGGACCCACAAAGAAGAATATACAGCTGTGTACCAGGGGGCTTTGGGGAGAAAAAGGAAAAATAAAATCCTTAAAAAAAAAAATAGTTTGAAAACCACTGGTGAAATCTGGTCTTATTTTTCTTTTGTTTTCAAAATAATCCTGTTACTTGTAGAAATAAATATGTATGTTGCTCATACTCACACAAGAAAAGGAACATGAATGTAAAGTAACATTCCACTTATTTTTAAGCTACATGTGGATATCCAGTGTTTTCATACACAAAGGGAAAAATGAAGTTGAGACTAATTTTAGGGAGTTCAAGAAAAAGGAGGTGACCACAGATAAATTTTTGCCCTAATCTAAGCATTTCAAAATGAGCAACTTTTGAAGAATACTTTCTGTCTTAAGATGTCTTTCGGCCAAAGTTACTGAAAACTGATCTAAAAAGCATACATTTTCCATACCTGCTGAAACCAAATAGAAATTGAGACTGTTCAAATTTGTTTTTGAAACTAATTGTCCTTCTGCCTAAATAGGTTTCTCCTTGAAGGTGGGCTACGTATAAATTAAATGGGGAAAAAGAAATTTTGAAAAATATTTTCAGTTTTTCAAGTTTTACTAAAAACTACAATGGTGCTAACACTTCAGTCTGCAGCTGCCTCAAACTTTACTTAAAGAAACAGAAGTATAAAAAGAAATACAGCACAGAAATTTTGTAATCTTTTATCCTGATGTGAACATTAGCTAGGCTTCTTGTCCATATGAGCCAGCCGCCCAAACCCATAAAAGTGATAAAGACACTAAGACCCAAGTCCAGTCGTATACGGAAATCTTTGCCACAGTTCCACCTAGAGCTCGACAGCTGCTGTGTGTATATAAATGGCCCTCCACCTACTAGCTCATGAATATGCCATTAATTATTTCATTTAGTAGAAGGGTCAAGGCCTAGGGCCAAACTACCAAGTTATAAATGAAATTCTTTTGCATCCTCCCTCAAGTAGCCCTAAGAGATACTCCTTTACCCAAGTTCCGACATTTAGTCCCTTTCCTGGAACCGCAACATTGTTGCCATATCTTGGAGAACACCCAAACTTGAAGGACACACTCCCACCTGTAAAAGATGCTTGAGTTTCTATAGTTCTACTTCAGTTAACTTGTTTAAGCAGCTAAGTAACAATAGATAATCAGACTTTTCTCCCCATCTGCAAAAGATGTAAGTACAATTAACAAATTTCTTCAACTGTCAAAGCAACTGTGCTGATCCTACCATCCACCAATGGTGGAAACAAATGGTTCATCAGCTAACAGACGGCGAAGCTCTACATTCAGGGCCAAAGGAAAGACCCCACGTCTTGCTGGGTCCTGTCCAGAGAGGTGGGAGATGAGCACCACTCTCTGGATACAGACACATGCAGCATGTCCAGATGGAAACCAGAAAATATAGCCTGTCATCTGTGTGTTTTGACTAAACGACAAACATCTGTAAACAGACAGGCTTTCTCACTTTTCATCCGGATTAAGAAAAACTTCTTCGTTTTCCCAGAACAGATTAAGAATGGGTAAAAGGAAAAAAATGCACTAATTGTAACAATTCCCTGTCGATTTCAGACTTTAGCTATGCTTAGATCAGGCCAATTTTGTTCCAACATCGTGTTTCTTCCTGAAAGCTATTTCCCCAAACACACTGTGCAGATTTCTCTGTCATGCTTTATTGATAAGAGTCAGGCTTGAAAGCGGGACTGCCAGATTATTAGCATAGTATAAATTACAGACACACAAAGAGCAGATGGATGTTGGCTCCACGGGCACAACCAACCAAACGGCAGATCTGAGGCTTAAACTGCTGTACCTGGCACAAAATAGAGACTTAATAAATATTTGCCAAACTGAGTAACACTCTACCTAGCAAACACAGAACATCATCAGTCCTGTGTGTGTTTCAGCAGAACTAACTGATTTGCAATGGAGAAGAGGATGTGGAGAGGGGGTGCTCAGGCAGCCCTCAGAAGCGCCTCTCGTCCTCCAAATAAGCAGCATTTGCAATCACTGCCTCTCTTCTGCTTGGACTCCCAATGTCTGATAGCCACAATTAAGGCCTGACCTACTTTACTTGAGCCTATCAGCCCGTCAGCCACCAAGTCAATTCATACTTGGTCTGCTCAGAATGGAAGAAATGCCCATGTAACCACCAGCCCACAGCTGTGCCCTGAGCAGAGATGCAGGGCTCTGTGCTGTAATCCCCCGTGCCCCCCTCCCAGAGGAGCACTTTCATCCTCTCTTTGTGTTTAAATCCATTTTGGTCCACAGCATTCTGATTAGCCCATCCTGGGCAGAGACCAGGCTTGCAAAGACTTGTTGATTCGGTCCAAACACTCAGGAACAGGCTGGATACTCAGTTTCGGAACCAGGGCTAGTACACAATTTAGACGCTGGTTTCAAAATTATATTTTTTTAAAAGTAATTCTATCATTCAATATGCATTCATTACATGCCAGGATGAACACCCTGAGATGCATTTTATTTTTTAAACCCAGCTGTCCATCTGCACCTATACTGCTGATAAAGCTCTAAGTGATTAAGGAAAAAGAGAGAATTAGTTTGCTGTGATAATACACAGATCTGTGTATCTTCCCAATTGCCTTCAAGGTTCAAAGAAATGAGGTCTTGATGAGTACCAGCTAGCTATTAATTAGATTTAGTAGCAACAAAATATTACTTTTGAAGCACTTTCAAGAACTGAGAACAGCTACAGAGCTCAGCAGAATTTTTCTCTCTGTTTTGGTTTCCCTGACCCCCTTTTCCTCTCCTCATTAAAAATGCCTCGATCTGAAAGGAAATGCAGAGGACAAGAACAAGAGCTGATGAGTAAATGCAAGTGATTATTATAAAAACCCCATTCATCTGTCTGCAATTTTCAAAACTCACTTCATTTGGTTTAACTAAGAAAAGGAGAAGTGTATACACAGCTTACTTTTAAGGAACAGACTTTAAGCCTTTAAGCAGTAATTCCCACCCATGTAACCACAGCTGTTTTGACTGTGAGGAAAATGTGGACCATCTTTTTTTTTAAATCTAAGTATTTTTACCTAACTCAGAAAGGAAATGCTGATTCCTGGGCTGAAAGGCAGGCAGAAGGCTCTCTCAAAGCAAATCACCACAGCAGGGACTGTCTGCTTTAGGGTTCCAAAGGTGTCTGTCCTGATGTGGGACAGAGGTGTCTGGGCTGAATACAGGAAAAAGCTGCAAAGAGGGGATGTCCTGATGTGGGCCAACTTCCCTGTCTTGTCCCAGCCTGTCACCTCAAATTTCCACGTGCAGCAGAATCACTTGCAGAATCTGTTACCCATCCAGAGTGAGGTCTGAGATTCTAAGATGCTGCATCTCTAACGAGTTCTCAGGGGATGCTGATGCTGCTGGTCAGAGCATGACACTTCCAAGAGTAAGATACAGAACATCCTAGAATACCGTAGGCCCATTCAGAACCTATGTTGCTTTTCCCTGCCCAGCAACCATTGTGGGACTGCACAGAAGCAGCCAGACTTGAGAGAGGAAGGAGGGTGATTTTCTTCTTGTTTTCCTTTTCTTTTGCTTTCCAGCTTTATTGGGAGTATAACTGACAAGAGAGGGTGATTTTTAAACACAGAGTGAGTATTAAGTTCACAAGATGGACAGATCCACCCCCTTTCCCAAAAATGAGTATTTCTTACAATCACTACTGAGAAAGTTATCTGAAATCATTTTGGTTAGGTCTAACTCTATATAAAAACAAAACTGGGGCCAGCCCTGTGGTGTAGTGGTTAAGTCTGGCACGTTCTGCTTCAGGAGCCCAGGTTCGTGAGCTGAGATCCCGGGCAAGGACCTACACCACTCGTCAGCCACTGTGGTGGCAACCCACATATAAAGTAAAGGAAGACTGGCATAGCTGTTAGCTCAGGGCTAATCTTCCTCAAGTAAAACAAACAAACAAACAAAAAAAACTCATATGCTGCAGTATCCACTTAATCTAGCACAGTTTAACTTCCAGAGAAAGGGAAGATTCAGTCATGATTTTTCTTTCTCCAGTGCCTCTTACTCAAGAGCCTACAAGCAGTTTTTCTCCTGCCTTCTCTGGGCTCATCCAATATTTTGTTTATGCTCATTTATTTACATGCCACTTCCTAGTCCGTGAGTGCTTGGAAAGTAAGAACACGTCTTAGTTAACCTTTCTGGTCTCAGCACCAAACTCAGTAACCGGAACATAGTAGAGAATTAACAATTAGCACCTAGTAAGTGTCAGGCACTGTGTGTGGTACCATTATCTTCTGGAATCTTACCTTTGAGGAATGATTCTCAAAGACCTCATGGAAACCCATGTTCAGAGAAGGTTGACTAATTTAGCTGGTTAAGCCTAGAAACAAGATTCGAACCAAGTCTGCCTACCCAGTTCCAAAGCCTATGTCACCCTACAACTATATCATGGTGCCTCAGTGAATATTTCTAAAGAGCAGCATATCACGCTTTATCTGCCAAGTTCAAACCCCTTGCCCGCAGGATTCTCTCAAGTTCCTCTGCAGGTCTCACTGCCCTCCCCTCCTCCTACTGCCTGCCTCTCCATCCTGTTTCCACACCACTGACCTAGAGGTGGATGCCACTGGCCCCTCATGCTAAAATACAGGTTAGCATTGAGGCAAGCGTGCCATGACAAATTTGACACATCTTTCCTGTCACTCTGCAGCAGACCAACAGAAGAAAACTCATCACAGGGCCAGTGACAGAGTTTAAGTGGGACATCCTTAGATTCGTGTACACTCAGCGTGCAAATATCATAGCAAGCTTAACCTCCTGCCCTCTCAACTTCCAAAAAGAAAGAAAAAGAAACAATATACACAAGAAGCAAGGCCAAGAGGACCAGGTAGGGAAAACTGAATCAGACTCTAGGGTGTCCAGAACCAAAGGGAGGAAAGTGGGCTGGCCAAGACCCTCGTTTCTATTATCCTGTGACCCACCAGTTCAACTTCTCTGTATTGACCCTAAACAAATACTGGCAAACGTGCACAAGGAGGTACATATGAAGACTGTTCTCTGTGAAGTGACTTTAATGACCATCAGCCAATTACCTCTGCTGCATATTCTTAACAATGGAATATTCCACTGCAATGAAAAGGACTGTGTTAAATGTACCGTACAGGCATACCTCATTTTATCACACTTCACTTTATTGTGCTTTACAGATACTGTTTTTTACAAGACCCTCCACCAGCAAAAAGATTATGACTCACTGAAGGCTCAGATAATGGTTAGCATCTTTTAGCAACACAGGTTTTTTTTTTTAAAGTATGTTTTTCGATGAGGAAGATTAGCCCTGAGCTAACATCTGTGCCAATCTTCCTCTATTTTGTATATGGGACCCCACCACAGCATGGCTGATGAGTGGACTAGGTCTGTGCCCAGGATCCAAACCCGTGAACCCGAGCCGCCAAAGCAGAGTTCACAGAACTTTAAGCACTTGGCCATGGGGCCAACCCTGCCATTTTTTTCATTAAAGACAAAAATAAATGCCAGGGATGCCTACCCCAACAGTGGATGCTTCCCTGCTTCTGACCCATCATCTCTATCAGAAACAGAAGATAATATCATCCTGAGAAAGCACACGCCCATGGGACACAGAGGCAACACCTAGGAATTCCCAAAGGACTGTCCTGTCCTCAGTCACCACTCCTCAGGATATCTGGGAAACCTGAGGTCTGACATCCTCATGGCTTCCAGCCTCATCTCTTATTCCTAACTTCTCAACTTCTTGCCTCAGATTCCCTAAGGCCGTGGGACTCTTGCTCTAGCCCAACTTAAAGTGGCTGTTTTTGGTAAATCTAATCTAATAACTGTCACTGACCACACTCCCATATTCCACTTTCGTTGCCCATGCTAGTTTAGGCATCAACTATCCATCCATCTATCCATCCTTCAACCCTGTACTAAGCAGCTACCAGAAGCCCAGCGTGCCAAAGACATAGCAATGGGCAAGGCTATCCTGAATGCACAGACCAGCCTAGTGGCCTGGGCTACCTACGCTGACCCCCAACCCACCCAGCAACCATGTGAATTCTGCAAGTCCAGAATGACCCCGAACCACCAAGCAGAGATGCAACAGTGCTGCTTTCAAACCTCAGCCCCTTCACTTACCAGCTATGTAACCAGAGGTAAATTTTTCTCCGTGAGCCTCAAAGTTTCTCATTTTGGGATGGAGACAATATCTTAGAAGGAGATTCTTTTAAGGGACCCTTACCTCACGGGGTTGTGGTGAGGATTAAATTAATACATGCCCAGCCCTAAGTTCAGGAGCTGGACCATATCATTCAGCAAGCAGGAGTTTCATTAATAAGGTGGTGTTAGAGCAGTAGATGGCAAACTTTTTCTGTCATGGGTCATAGTAAACAGTTTAGGCCTGCAGGTCATACAGTACACTGCTCCTTGTAAACAAATGGGTGTGGCTGTGTTCCAATAAAACTTTATTTATAGAGCTTAAATTTGAATGACATGATTTTCACATCTCAAAATAGTTTTTAAATCTTTCTAACAATTTAAAAATGTAAAAAATATTCTTAGCTCGCTGGCTTTACAAAAACAGGCAGCAGGTCAGATGTGGTCTCAGGCTACAAGTTGCTGATTCTTGTATTAGAGGAAATCCTATAACCTAAGAAGACCAAGAAACCCCAACCTATCATGCAACTAATTCTTCCTCCCTGTAGAGAGCTGACTGTAACTACTGTTTGTCACAGGAGTCTCCAGCACTGGGTTACTTGGGAAAAAAACAACAGAACACCATGCATTCATATATATGTGTGTATCTATGTATATATAAATATGCATATATCCATTTATCCCTCTTAATTTGTATGTTGGAATATTTAATGATGTATATAATAACATCAGTATAATAGGTACATCTATGCTACAGAATGAATTCTGTTCCCCCAAAATTCCTATGTTGAAGGCCTAACCCGCAGTGTGATGGCACCTGGAGGTGGGGCCTTTGAGAGGTAATTAATCATGAAGATGGAGCCCCCATGGTGAGATTAGTGCCCTTATAGGAAGAGACATGAGAGAGATCTCACTCTCTCTCTGCCATGTGAGGACACAGCAAGAAGTCAGCCAGCTGCCAGCCAGGAAGAGAGTTCTCATTAAGAACCAAATTGGGGGCACATTCCACTTCGAGTCCCGGGGGTCCCTGGTTCAGATCCCGGGTGCGGACATGGCACCACTTGACAAGCCACGCTGTGGCAGGCGTCCCACATATAAAGTAGAGGAAGATGGGCATGGATGTTAGCTCAGGGCTAGTCCTCCTCAGCAAAAAGAGGAGGATTGGCAGGAGTTAGCTCAGGGCTAATCTTCCTCAAAAAAACCAAAAAAGAACCAAATTGGCCAGCATCATCTTCACCTTGGACTTTGCAGCCTCCAGAACTGTGAGAAGTAAAATTTCTGTTGTTTAAATACCCAGTCTAAGGTATTTTGCTAAAGCAGCCCAAATTGACTGATATAATCTATAATTTAGAAAAATATGCATATTAGGGATATATGCTCAAACCTTCGCCCCCTAGTAAGAGTGTCAGCTCAAAATAGTTGAGGCAGGCCAGCCCTATGGCGTAGCAGTTAAGTTTGGCCTGCTCTGCTTCAGCGGCCCAGATTCACCAGTTTGGATCCCAGGTGCAGACCCACACTACTTGTCAGCCATGCTATGGTGGCAACCCACATATAAAGTGAGGGAAGACTGGCAACAGGTGTTAGAAGGGCTAACCTTCCTTAGGAAAAAAACAAAAAAAAGAGTTGAGGCGTAAAGTTGGGGGAAAACAGACATGAGGCAAGTTCTACAAGCCCCCTCTCAGAAACAAGACACATAACTGCAATAAAGAACAAATGATAACCTGAATCCAATCAGGAGGAAACATCACACAAATCCAAAGTGAGGGAGATTCTACAAAATAAGTGGCCTGTACTCTTCAAAGGGCAAGCTCATGAAAGATAAAGGAAATTCCAGATTTAAGAAGACTGAGACAGGACAAGCCCCATGCAACACGATCATGTGTTTGGATCCTAGGATAGGAAAAAAAATTTTTTTAAATACTTAAAATTTTTTGTTTTCCCATAAAGGACATTAGTAGGATAATGGACTAAATTTGAATAAGGTCTACAGATAACAGAATTGTATCTATGTTAATTTTCTATTGATGATTGTATTATGCTTACATAAGAGAATGTCCTTGTTTTGAGGAAATACACTTTGAAGTGATTAAGGGTAAAGGAGCATCATGTCTGAAACTTCCTCTCAAATGTCCAGAAAAAGAGAGAGAAAGAGAATAAACAGAAAGCAAATGTGGTAAACTTAATATTTGGGGAATTTGGGCAAAAAGGAATACAGGAATTCTTTGTACTACTTTTACAACTTCCCTGAAAATCTGAAATTATTTCAAAATCCAAAAATTTAAGGTCCAAGGGGGCCAGCCCAGTGGCGTAGTGGTTAAGTTTGCACACACCGCTTCGGTGGCCCGGGGTTCGCAGGTTCGGACCCGGGTGTGGACCAACACACTGCTGATCAAGCCACACTGTGGCGGTGTCCCATACACAAAATAGAGGAAGATGGGCACAGATGTTAGCTTATGGACAATCTTCCTCAAGCAAAAAGAGGAAGGTTGGCAACAGATGTTAGCTCAGGGCCAATCTTCCTCACAAAAAGAAAAAGAAATTAAGGACTACGAATAAATGATAGCTACAGGTTCTAAAAACTCTTATAGAGTAGACTCTCTCCAGGGAAGGGCAACACCTCCAAGACAAACGGGACATCCAGATCAAAGGAAGGGTCCACTGCCTTTCCCATCCCCGTGCTTCTAGTTTACTGACTGTCACAACTCTCCTGGCTTTATCTCAGTGGCCAGTTCCTTCCCAAGAAGTCAGCTTCTCTTGAGAGTGGCAACTTTTTAATACTACTGGCCTTGCAGACAAGACAACTTTGAAACTGTTAGTTCAAATGAACAAAAGGAACAGCAGAGCTCCTGTAACAGCAGAGCTCTAGTCTCCTATCTGTGACCTGTGGCAATCCAAGGCGACAAGATCTAAAACCATCCCCAGTTCCCGAGCACTAAGAAGGTGCTTGCTGGTTGCCATATCATCTTCACACACCAGAGTCCAATCCCAAAACTCTTACATGAAAATGACCTGCTAATTGGGTCCCCAGTGCCTCCATCTTAAATAGATACTACAACTGGCAGTGTAATTAGCAAGCTTCCACTGCCAAGACAACCACTTTTTTTTATTTCCCCGCTGAAGAAGGTGTCCTTCCTGACCTTAAGTTTCAAATCCTAGGTATTTTGAGATGGAAAGGTCTGCTCAATCAGAGGAACCTATCACTTAATGAAAGCAATTAAAGCAGCAATTAATTCAAAATCCATTCTAGCAATACCAGGCAAAAGATAAAACAGAGCAAAATTGAGCAAAAAGCAAACTATGTTAATAATTTCTTTTGTCTCAACTGTCCAGAGGCGTCACCAAAAATGCATGTTAGGAGGCTGGCCCGGTGGCATGGTGGTTAAGTTCGCACATTCAGCCTCGGCGGCCCAGGGTTTGCCGGTTCGGATCCCGGCCACTGCTTATCAAGCCATGCTGTGGCAGGTGTCCCACATATAAAACAGAGGAAGATGGGCATAGATGTTAGCTCATGGCTCATCTTTCTCAGCAAAAAGAGGCAGACTGGCGGCAGATATTAGCTCAGGGCTAATCTTCCTCAAAAAAAAAATGGATGTTAGGATTCAAAAGTCTGGTCAGTGTCTAAATTTTCATCTTCCTCGGTGATTATTGACTTAAAGGTCCCACAGGCAGGGAACAGTACCGGATGCATAGGAGGTGCCTAACAAATGATACAAGTTTGGGAGAAAAGAAGGTCTCTTCTTCAAGAATCTTCTGCCATTGACCAAAGGAGAATTTGGATATTCATCTTTCATCTCCTAAGAACTAAGCTTTATGCTGAATAAAAGATGTTTAATATCTTTCACAATATCATTCTAATAACTGGGTTTTTACTTGTTTGTTTTGTGAGGAAGATTGGCCCTGAGTTAACATCTATGCCAATCTTCCTCTATTTTATGTGGGATGCCACCACAGCATGTCTTGACGAATGGTGCTAGGTTCACGCCTGGGATCCAAACCTGCAAACCCCAGGACTCCAAAGCTCAGAATGCAAACTTAAACACTACGCCACTGGGCTGGCCCCTAATAACTGTTTTTTTTAATGTTCCTACAATCCACCAAAAGGCTATAGACCAATGTGGTAAGTCGTTAGTTATGACTGCATGTTGAAGTTACAGATGATTTTACTTTCCTGTATGTACCTTTAAGAATCCCCCCATTTTCTACAGTGAGCATGTCTTATACTTCAATAGAAAAAAACTAAGAAAAACAAGGATATTGGAATAATGTTCCCATTCAAACACAGACAGCAGTCTTCAAACTCCAAGGTGCTCCCATCACCTGGAGCTCTTGTTGAAAAGCAAATTCTGGTTCCCTCCATCTGGGGCAGCGCTGATGTCCTGCATTTCTAACAGGCTCCCATGTGATTAGTTGGACAAACCCAATCGCTCTGTGATTGCCAAGAATCTATAAAACACAAAAGTAATTCAGATGCCAACCATCCCAGTTTTAAAGAGATGATGACGGTAACAAGGCCTTAAATCAAAGCCAGGCAACACCAACAGTCTTACACTGAAAAAGTAATGTGTTTTGGGCCCCGGCCAGAAAGAGGAGAACAAAACAAAACAAAACAAAAATGAACCTTACTTGAAAGTACAGTGCTCTGCTGGAAGCGCTTGTCTTCATAGTTAAAAACAAATGAAATTGCTTCTTATTGATTTTAATTTAGGTTGGAACACTCGCTGTCCAATAACACCAGCAAAGGAAACTGTGAGTGGGGACAAGATATGATAAGAGAGACAAACTCTGGAAGCCACCAGATACTCTGCTGACCTCCGGTCTCGGCAGTAGTTAAACATGATAGACAGCAGTAGGTGCAGGCAAAATATATACCCAGACACCCAGCTCTGCGTTAATCTTCTCCTCTAGGGCCTCTTACCATTATGGACTCTTTTTATTATTTTTTTAAATTCCAGCTCTAAATGTGCAATTAAGTTGTACTCATTTCCTTACAGATCCTTAGGATTCTTATTTACAAATAAAATCAAGAGAAGCAGTGAAGGCTAAGTGTTATCAGCGTGGCTCCTCAAGAGAGGCTGTCCATAGCACCAAAATAAAAGTCTTCAAATTCCTGGAGATAAAAAGCTCAAAACGACTGAACTCAAAAAACCAAGGGAGGAATGAAACCATGATTAAAGGGCTATTTTTGGCAGGCCGAGGAGACAGTTCCTGTCCTCCTCAATAGACCCAGTTACCTACCCTTTTATGTACTTTCAGCTGACACTGGTGCCCTTTGATTGAAAGAGCCCGAAATCAACCTTTGGGTAACATAGGCTGAAAAAGAAGGTACTGAAAGGGTCTTGGACATCTCAAAGAATCCAATCAACAGCCCAACAATCCAGCTTCTGAAAGAGCAAGGATCAGAGGAGCTCTGGGGATTCAGGCAGCAGGAATTGAGAGGCATGTCAGCATCCTTACGTCACTTAACTCTAGCCTCCAACTCCAGGGAGAAAATGCGTGACCAGCCTAGCCTGGGTTTTGTACCTCAAATAGAGGTGGACACAGCCCCTTGATTAGCAGACGGTCCCATCAAGACCATGGAGGAGGGATCAACACTCAAAGTGTAGCAAAAATGCTGTTTCCAAAAAACGGTAATGGGATGCTGGGTAAGCAAAAACAAGGGTAGCATAATAATAATGACAACAGCTGGGGCTTGCTAGGGACCAGTGCTTTACTTATATCCTCATTTAATTTTCACATCAACTCCATGAGATGGCGACCATTATCCCATCTCACAGATGAGGAAATTGGGGGCTAAGGACACAAAGCTAGTCCATGACAAAGCAAGAAGACACTACAGTCTCAGTTCACAAGACCACTGTGAGAGTCATTCAGCCTGTCCCTGCGCGATTTCATTCTCCACAGACAACAAAATCAGGTCCAAATGCCTCAGCTTGGCATGCAAGAGCCAGTCAATGCACCCAACATTGGCTCCCACGTCTCTCAAATCTCTGCAGTGTCCATCTGCAAGCTGACAGTCACTGACGGCTTTATGCCACGAGAAAGCAGCTAAGATACAAGGCAGACATGGGTCCAAGTCCCAGAACTGCATAACTTTGTCCTTGGAATAAGCCTGTTTATCCACCAGTCCACCACCTTAACAGGCTCATTACTGCCACTCCTGACTAGCTCCTCCTACTTCATGTGCACATTCAAAATAGCAGCCAGACTTTCAAAGGTTTATAGAGGACCTACTTGTGGGAAGGTATCTTTCTCATTACTCTGTTGCTCCCGAACACTTAGAGTCTGAATCAGCATTTCAGTATTTTAGCATATCTTCAGCCTTACACAGCTAGGCAAACTGTTTTAGGGTTTTAGGGGTCTTTTATCTTATTTCCCCAATTTACATATATTTTTAGAACTCCTGTAACACCCAGCAAAGAGCTAAACATGTGGAGTTCCCACTAATATTTGACTTGAACCCCTTACTTTCATCGAATAATGTGTAAGAGGATACTCTTTCATACTTAAAAAACATAATGTCCCCCTGGACAGCTCAGGCATTCATTTCTGCATCTAAAGCCTGGAAACAGTGAAGTCCAGAAGTCAACAGCTTTACTCAAGAGTGAGCCTGGTCATCCTGCCCTTCCCAGCATCCCAACAGACACGAGAAAACATGGTTAAATTCAACACTGATCCCATTCTTGTCAAACACAAGCAAAGGCCCCTGGATTCAAATTACGCCACCTTCTAGCTGTGTTTGCAACCTTGGACAAATTGTTCAATCTTGCACTGTCTCCTATCCCTCCTAGAGAAGTAGTATCTATCTCAGAGTCATGCCAGGATGATGAGAAATAATGTATGGCAAAACACTTGCCACTCTGGCCACTCGTGTCACTATCCTTGTAACCTTTATCATTTATGTACTAAATATATATGAATATATCATATAGTCAACATTCCCAGCCAAAAAATAAGGATACAGCCACTGCCAAGATAAAGAAGCAACCCTAGGTCCTCTCATTTACTCTTTGCCCTTCTTTGCCACTGTCTCCCCACCCACATTCTTATGGCCACATGTTCTCAAATGGGTAAGCACAAATCTAACACCACAAGAGACAAAAAGCCCCAGAGCTGTGTGCAGCCTGCACTCAGAAATGACTCAAACCTAGAGTTAGAGAACAGAGGAAAAAGGATGCTGCAAACCCTTTCTATTAAAACAAGGGCTTTGGTTGTGTGGAGAAAGACAACTGATTTGACCTTCCTTCTCATCCCCCAAGCTTCTGTGCTCACCGTCTGATTAGCTAGTGTCTGGAACTAATTAACAGGTGTGGCAAGAAAGAAAGAAGAAAACAAACCTTGGCAACCATCTCTCAGGGAATTGATGACTTTAGATTTACAACATTTATAGTTTACTTAGGATAGAACTAAGCGAGAGCTCAGTGAGGTGGGTGAGCGGCCACCTCTTCAGCCTTTACAAGTATCCACCACCACCAAGAAAGAAAAGTTACAGATTCACCCCCGAGTCCATGGTTGCTTCCTTGGCTATAGATGGTGCCAAAAATATCATCAACAAAAACACCTAGTGGACCAAGCCACAAAGCCTTGGAAAAGTCAGAGGGCAAGAACATGTGTTCACCATGCTCTGGGACTAAGACAATGAAGGAAACACAAATATTTTCCCTCCATCAAAGACATTACTTTTCTGTAACTACTAGGAAACCTCCAGAAACCAGTACAAATCACACAGTACCATACAAACATGCCCTCTGCAGATGAAAGGTATAATTATATCCTGTTTCCCAAGGTAACTTATGAAGAGCTCCTGAAAGGCTTTTGCGGCCAAAAGAAAATAATAATGTTTAAGTCTTCTTACTTTACTCTTGGCCACAGGAATAAAACCACACTTACCCAGTAAGGCTTTTTGTTCTTGCCTTTATTAACACACATATCATTTATTGGGTTCAAAGTGCATTCTAGCATTTCATCAACCCTATGTCAAAATACAAAGACTTGACCCTATTCCATGTACCCCTACAGTAGCAAGTGTGAAAGAATTAAAACACCTGTCCAAATTAGCCTTCGGTCCTCCTTTCCCTGGCCTTTCCCCTTTTCAGAACTCAGCTACCGACTGTCTTAAAGTGCCCAGAGTTCAATCTTGTAACTGCAATTCACAAGATCTGCAGAACTGGTCTTCTATGTATGAATAGAAGCACCACATCATTAGGAAAAAGACCAGTGGCTTTGCAGTCAGAAGCTTGGTTCCACCACTTTCAAGGGTATCCCAGCTGGGCAAGTTTCTTGAGAGCTTGTTTGGAGGTTTTAGCAGCTACTCATATACCCTTGACCAAAGAACAGTCCTCCTCTATCGGGGAAGGTCATCTTTTTGGACCGAGCGTGCAGCTTCGGGAGGCACACACATGGGGGAGGAAGGGGACACCCTCCTAGCCAGCCAGATCAGCTGAATCAACCCTGGCAATCAATGGGGTGACAGATGTCATGGCAAGATCCGCCCTCGCATCCATGGGCAAGTTTCTTAACTCAGCAAAACTTCTATTTGCACACCTGGGAAATACAAGGATGAATTTCAGGTACGGTACACCCAGCCCCAAGTATGAGGCATACCATACTAACAGTAGGTGCTCAATAAATGGTGGTTTATGCTAGCCACACCACATCATAAAAACACCTGTAGAAGGAGCAATAGCAGAATTTCCACATACCCTTTGCAAGACTGGCTGGGGGGGAGTGGAGGGGGTTGGGGGGAGTTCTTCCTAGAAATCAGGGCTTACAGTGGAAAACACTATCCAAGGGTAAAACGCCCAGATCCACTGAAAGGACAGGGAGAGAGGCAGCTGTCACCAGCAGCAGACACAGGTGATCAGGGATCACATCATCCCTACAAAGGGGTCTGCCTTGACAACTTGGCAAGGGAAGCACTAAAGCTCCGTGTGGACAAAATGGTTTGAAGGACATTTTTCCTTTAAGAGTCACTCTGTGATCTCGCTCTGCTCAGAGAACTCCCTCTCTTCCCTCTCTTCCCTCTCCCACGTGGGCATGCACAGCTGCTCTCATCACCCCTCCCCTGGGTTTCCAAGGCAGGCTCAGGGTGGGGCCTGAGGACCCACTAAGGCTCCTTCAACACCCTAACTTGAAGACTTCAACATCCTTGTTTATCCCTCGTAAAAGAACCTACAAGTGAAACCCAGATTCTTATCACCTGCGCTAAACAAAGGGCATGTGTCCACCCTGCCAAACGTTCCCTGGGAAGGAAGCATTCCCATCCAGGGCCTGAAAAACAATTAAAAGGGATGGATTTTCCCAGCCCTCCTGCTGCCTCCCTCCCCAGCATCGGCCACCTTGCCCTAGTTCTTGGCCTGCAGACGCACATTCACACACAGGACCCAGTGGAGAAGCCCTTCTGGGTGGACCTGAGCTTCCAATAAAAGTGTTTTGTCTCTCTCACACATTGTACCTATTTTCCATTTCCAAGTGAAGCAGCTGGTTGGTGAGTATGGATATATTTCCTCCACTTGGAAGAGCCACCCATTTTAACAATCTATTAGAGAAGGTAACCAAATATCCTAAGAGGGAAGTTTGGATGTCTCTACACTCTATGGATGTCTCAGAGACCACCAGATCCATCTCACCAAATCCACAACTGTGTGAAAGCTTGGACCACCGGTAATAACGTGAAGTCCAGCACTTGGATCTGGTATGAGCTTGGCTATTAACTAGGAAATGGATCTTGGGCCTCAATAACTTGGGCAAAATACCCAGGAGAGCAAATGCAAGGGCCCAGGATGCATCATGCGGAAGGATTCTATAGCCGCCTCCACAACGCGGAAGGGAATGAGCACTGTGATGGATTAGCACTCTTGTCAAGGAGCTTCTGCGGGCCCTTTGCAATCTCTGAAGGTCTCCAAGGTCCCGCCCACCTTTCAAATGGCTGAGCATGAGCTCAGTCAGAATGCTGAAGATATTCTGCAGTGTCCTGGATTTCCCAGGCAGCAGAGGCTGGTGTCTGAAAAGCATACAGGTCTGTTTGCAACCCTCCACAAGTCCCACAATGCTTAACCAACTAGAACCCAAAGACGGAGCAATCAAAGCCAGGAATTCTGCTGAATGCCCACTCATGAGCGGGTAAAATAACAGTAATGGCTATTATTTTTAAGTGCTTACTATTTACCAGGCCTGTGCCAAATGCCTTGCATGGCTTACCTCACTGACTTCTTAACCTCATGGAGCAGGGACTGTTACCCACTTTCACAGATGGGCAAGCAAGCCCACAAAGCTAAATGACCCCAAATCTCTATCCTAATACCCCAAGTCCAGTGCTTCTGAGTGACAATGCCTTCCAGAAGGCACCCTCTCCCCATCAATGACTGGAATCTCTCTTGGCCCTACGTTTTGGAGGGGTAGGGAAGGGAGAAGAGGTGATCATTGTACACAGGAGACAACGGCTATGAAACATTCTTCTGGAAGGTGAGATGAGGTTGGAAAGAGCACTCTCAGATCAGTGCTATCGCATAAAAATACAATGCAAGCCATGAGTGTGAGCCACATGTGCCATTTCAAATTTAAGGTAGTCACATGAAACAGTGAAAAGAAAGAGATGATATTAATTTTAATAATATATTCCACTTAACCCAATATATCTAAAATATTATCAAGTCAATCAAGAGAAAATTTTAATGATATTTTACATACTTTTCTCATATGTCTTTGAAATGCAGTGTGTATTTTACAGCTAAAGCACATCTCAATTTGGGCAAGCCACATTTCCATTGCTCAACAGCCACATGTGGCTAGTGGCTACCACACTGGACAGCACAGCTCTGCAGCTATTTCATAATAAATAAGCTAAGGCTCAATATCAGAAGGGACCTTAAAGGGAAAAAATTCATACCCAGGAAACAAATATGGGATTACTCGATGTCACCCAAGTACTTGGTACGTAACCGAACACCACAAGCTTATCTGATGTCTGCTTCACAAAAGAATTCCTTTTGCCTTTTATTCCTACTCTCCAATTTCCTCAACAAAAATAACATTGATCAGAGGACCGCTCAAATTTTGAGAAACAAGCTACCCTAAAGGTAACAATGAATTTATTCAGAGTAAACACAACTTTACCAGGTATAAACAACAGGAGAAAAGGATCCATTTAGTCAGTCGCAGTTTTTTAAACTGCTGTCACCAAGCCCATACTTAACACTTACTTAAATAGCTAAGAATTCAGAAAGGTGTCACTTTGGAATACAAACAGTCCTACAAGAGCCATAATCTGACGCAAAACCTCTGGGCTTTGAACAAAGGAAAAATAAGCAACTAATTTTAGATCCCAAAACCTCCATCAGTGGAGCTCACCAATTAGAATATGATGTAACCATCATCAAGAGATTGGCGCTTTTTTCCCCTGCATAAATGAATGTGAGTCAAATATGAGCCCAAATCAATTTCATGGATTAGGGAACCTTTGCACATTGTACTTGCTATTGATACCTGCTCTTTCAACTCAATTTCAAAATAGCTCTACGGCTTAAAATCACCTGTGCTGCAGCAAACCTATCTGCGAGGATATAAAAGCCCCTTGGATAGCTTTTCCTTATATTTTCGAAGGCTTGCTAACATGTCTCACCATAGCACAGAGATGGCACAAAAGTCCCCTCCAAGTTAACTCTGGCAAAGGATTCTAAGACCCAGTTCAGGCGTCAGCAGGAAGAGCTCTGTGATGGATTAGCAATGTTTGCCAAGGCACCGGGAAGGAGAACCTTCACCTCAAGTGTCCATCTCCAGCCCCTGTGTAGAAAAACTGCAAAATCACCCAGGGGCAAGAAGACAAACACACGTGCTGCAGACTTTCACTGAATGCCTCCATCAATAAGCACCCAGGGGATAGCACAGGTCCCACGTTAACACAGAGCTGGTTAGTAAGGCATGGACATCCTACTCACACAGATGATTTCAGTAATGAGAAGACCAAGAGGAGCTGTAAACCTGCAAGCTGGGGGCATACAGGGCAAATTAAAACCCAGTAGCCATCTTTGGTAAATCTCTTTCAATAGAAAACGTTCCTGAGTAGCCACATGCACATTACATTCATCCACCACCTGCTCCGCTAGCAGAGAAGGAACATGACAGCATCCAGAAAGCCAAGTTCAAAATTTTTTTAAAGGTATTTCATGGTAGTTTTTCCATTTTTTTTAATTTTTTAATTTGTTTTTTGCTGAGAAAGATTCGTCCTGAGCTAACATCTGTTGCCAATCTTCCTCTTTTTGCTTAAGGAAGATTTACCCTGAGCTAGCATCTGTGCTAATCTTCCTCTATTTTGTACGTGGGTTGCCACCACAGCCTGGCCAGCGATGAGTGGTGTAGGTCCACATCCAGGAATCAAACCCAGGCCACCAAAGCAGAGTGCACTGAATTTAACCAGTAGGCCACAGCACCAGCCTCCAAGTTCAAATTCTGATTCTGCCACTTCTTTACCTGTGGGATCTCCACTTTCCCCGAGTTCCAGCTCTCCTAGCTCTTCATAGGGTTGCGTGGCATTAACTGAGGGCATATTTACACAAGCACCTGTTTCATAAATCTAGAGCAACCGCTATTAAAACAGGTACCATTTACAACGTCCTGTGTGCCTCATGCTCTTCTGATGCTTTGTACAACGTGATCTCATTTAATCTTCCCAAGGATTCTAGGAGGTTGAAACTCTTATTATTCCCATTTTACAGATGAAAAACCCAATAAAGTAAATAACTGGCCCAAATTAGTAAAGGACAAAGCTAGGATTCACTAGCTTAGGCCAGTTACTTAACTTGCTTGACAGATCTGTGCAATTCAAAACACATGCATGTGCCACTGGCCTCTTTCATCAGAACCCACCTGTCTCAAGTCTCATTTCCTCAAAACCCTGTTAAGGGTCCCAAGGCATATAAGAGTTATTCCCACAAACTCCTTTGTTTAACTGGTCAGAGTGCTTACATTTCCCCCAGATTCTCCAGATATCAATTTTCCCTCCACTTGACATCACAAGGGAAGGCAAAAACCTCAAGAACCAGCAGCTCCCTCCCATCAGTTAAGATGCTTCAAGGGGCCGGCCCCATGGCCGAGTGGTTAAGTTAGCACGCTCCGCTGCAGGTGGCCCAGTGTTTCGTTGGTTTGAATCCTGGGTGGGGACGTGGCACTGCTCATCGAGCCACGCTGAGGTGGCATCCCACATGACACAACTAGAAGGACGCACAACTAAGAATATACAACTATGTACCGGGGGGCTTTGGGGAGGAAAAGGAAAAATATAAAATCTTTAAAAAAGAAAAAAAAGATGCTTCAATACCAACTGAGAAGTTTTTCTTTTAAAAAGCACATCCTAAAAAATGTTCAGAAAGAACTCTAATGTCAGAGTTACCCACCCTCTAATCACATGAAATAATTTCAGCAGCTTTTGCACAAATTGACCAATTGAGAAAATGAGGGGCTGATGCCTAAAACTGTCCAGTGATTTTCCGCACTCATGGCCTTTGCACACATGTAAGCAGAGAAAATGACTAGTTTTAGAAGAGAAAACAACTGGTTGGAAGAGGAATAAAATAGGGCAGGCACTGGCTAGCAACATATTTTAGAAAACTAAGCTTCTGCTTAAACACACTTGGAATCACCATGATGCACTAACCAATAGCTGTCTAATCAAGGGCATGAGCCAAGGTGGTCAACCAGTACTTGCCAAGCAAGCAAAAATGGTCAGTTCAGGCAAGCCTTTCTCCTGGACCTACCTGCCCAAAGCCATTACTAGGCAACAGATCAGCATTCATCTTCCCGCTCTATGTGAGCTCAAGCAAGCTTTGCTGCCCTCTACATACCTCATCTCTCTATTTCTAGAACAAACAAAGCAGAAATGAGAACACCTACTTCTCTTGTATCAACCCTAATACTAAGGGCACTTCTGATGCAATGAATACCAGATTCACAGAATTTAGCCTCAATTATTCCACAGGAGGAAAAAAAAAATTATTTGTGACCATAAAAACATAATTCTGCTGCCCCATAACATACCTGACCTCTGTTTAGAACATATCTTGTTTTTAGCAATAGATACCTTGGTAGTCAGCAACGAAAGGTAGAAAGGTAGAAATTCAGTTTCTCCCTTTCTAAAGATGAACTTCAAACACCACAACAATATATACAGTCTGAATTCTCTTGATGAAGATGTTAACCTGAGATATCATATCTCTTAACAGGACGCAATGTGAGATTTATGGAAACCACATAATGATATCAATGTGTTGTAAAATGTCCTGTTTCAGAGAGCATTATCTGCTCATTCTATGAGTCCTCAAATAGGACTAACCACCTCCTAGATACCGAACAGGCAGCAGATGGAAGGAGGACTGAGGTCTTGCCCTCAAAGAGCATAGAGTCTAATTAGGTTCTGAATCCTACGTGAAGAATTCATGTCAACGAACCAAATATTATAATGACCACTTCAAGAACACATGCTGGAATTAGGGTGAAGGAAGTACCTCCTCAAATCTTCCATCTGCCCATGCCAAAAGCTGGACACTCTACTATACTCAAAGTTCAAGTGTTCATATCTTATTGTTGGAAAAATTAAGATAAGTGCTATTTCCATCATATATTAGAAATCCATGCATGGGTGTCACATGCAAAAAATCAGTGGGTCAGGGATGTTCTGTGAGAAAACTAAGCTCTTTGGTAAGGAACCCACTAATGTGACATCTCCAATATTAATTTACTCAGATCTGCCTATACTGGTCACTGGCCTCCCCTCTCCTATCCCCCCACTGTCATCCCCTTCTTGGGTAGTTTGGTAACAAGAAAGTGACCAAGGGAGCTAATTCTTAATCAAATGAGAGATTTTCAAAACACAACGTTTCAAAATCAAACAAGGCAACGGCAATTTAGGTCAGCAATAGAAGTCACCACATTGTTATGAAATATCCAAGCAGCAGGCCATTTGCAGAGCCAAAAAAGGACACAACCAGGACAGCTGAGCTTCAGACTGACAGGAAAGAATCCCTTTCATCAGCCACTGAGACACACGCGCACACCAGTGCATGTGCACACATACACATTTACACACAACCGATCCGGGTAATATAAAACCACACACAAGCAACAACAACAAAAATCTGTCCCTCAGGTGGAAATCTAGAAATCACCTATGGGGGGGGCAGGGGCCAAACACCTCCAGGGACCAGCTGAGTATTGTAAATAACCGCTGTGGGCCAGGTGAGTGCCCCATCTCAGGGGGCAGCCACGATTTAATTCCAGCTCACTGTTGTTGCCAAGCGAGAACACAGGTCCTAAGTTGCTCCACCTTCCCATTTTTCAGGAATAACCCAGACTTTTATGGGAAGTACCCCTGAGGGCACAGTTTCCATCTGTTTTGGTCACCACTGTCTCCCAAGTGCCTAGAACAGTGCCTGGCATGCCAGAGCGACTCAGGGTGTACTCGTTGATGGCACGAATGTGAAATGCCACCATTTTTAATTCATTTTTTTCTTTCAACACAGTATGGCCAAACAGCATCTGCTGGCCAGATGCCCCCTGCAGAGCTCCAGATAATCCGAAGAACTGTCCTTTCTCCATTTCTCTTTTCCAGAGTAAGCTCCAGAACTAGCTTTGTGCTTTCTTTTTAGATAAAAAATCCTGCCACCACTATCCCAATCATAAATCACATTAAACAGTTTTGAAAGCCATACATAACTTCGCTGGCATGAGCAAACCTCCATTTTTAACCTGGACTCCAGAAGAAATAAAGTTTAATGTTTAAAAACAAAAAGTAGCTTGTAGGCATTCCGTTAACCAAGATCCACTCACTACCTTGTTGCTGCTCCCTTGGGATATTCTGTAGCAAGGTTAGCAAGATAACGAAAGGCTTCTTAGACAGTGCCTTAGGAAGCAAACTCTCAGAGCAAGTTAACGAGGACACCTCACAAGTCACAATGTAATACGCACTGGGCATCTGACTTGCATACTGCAGAAAGGTCCCAACCCTTCCGAACTGCCCAGTCTGGAATCAACAATCTCCAATATTCCAGAAGAATTTTAGAAGCCATTCAGTGAAGGGTGAGGAAAACAACCCCAAAGAAACTGAGGGTCTTGCCCAGATCCCACAGCTGCCTTGGCTGCCTCCCACGGCTAGTTCCAAACTCTAGAGGAAAAAGTCCAGAACCCAAACCATCTCTTGCCAAGTACAACTCCCGAAACTGTGATTCAGAGCCAGCAGCCCACACTTAAATGATATACGGGATAATAATAATAATATCACATTATTATGATGTAACCATATTCAACCCCCCGAAGTTCTCAAATTATAAACTAAATCAATCAAGATCATTTTGAAGAGTAGTTAAAAAAACTCACCACCAACAAACTCACTCTATCCACAGTTATTATCAGCTTATTCAGAAGCTAAACTAATTTGCTGAAAGGTCATCTCTTCAATGTAACCAAATAAAATCCTATCCTAATTGCATTACTTCCTTATTTAATTATAGCAAATAGAGGAAGACACCTTTATTTCCCCCAGCATTTAGGTACTCGCCTATATGGGAAAAGTAGGGTAAAATAAGCAAGGCTGGGTCAGTCCTGTAATTGGCCTTCCTGTGCAATTAGGAAGAACAGCTTTCCAAAAAACAGCAAGCACTCTCAAATTCAAAATTATCCTGAGAAATGATGGGAAATATGAGAGCCACCCCCACTTACTACGGGGGTGACCTTGGACAACTGACAACCTCCTTCAGTTTTAGTTTCCTCATCCTAAAGTGGGGATATTCATAGTTTCCACTTCCAGGGAGGATTAAAGGCGTATAAACAACTCAGGCACAGCGCCTAGATAATGGCAAACACCTGGTGAGCGTGGGCTAGTAAAACCATTGTTCCTATTTTAGAGATTAAAACTCCAGGCCCATTTGCCCAAGGTAACACCGCTGCAACAGATGAAGAATTTCAACCCGGGCCTCTGGGGTGCTCATGTGGTTCCTGAATCAGAGGTATGTATACTTGGGACTCCCAGGTCACCAACAGCACCCAACCCCACTTTCCACAACATGTTGGGTAATTCACCCAAGGCAGCCCAGATACCCAGTGACATAGACAAGACCAAGAGCTGCCTCTTAGCCTCCACACTCACAGAATCCAAACACTTCAGGAAAGTGATTTTTATTAAATGAACAAAACTCATTTATAATTAACAACTGCTTTGCAGATAAATCCTTCTGACAATTCGTGACGAACATGACTCTCAAAAAGTCAATGACATTTCCTCCCTAATCTGGTCTTTGCTTTTATATTTGGTAAATTGTTCATGGCTGCGTCTCCTATCCAAAATTATTCCAAACTGATGGCATTTATCTGATTTAAGCGCACTGTGGAATTCATGAGGATGCGATGGTCTGAGAATTCAAATATCTCTCGGATTCGTATAACCGGTACGAATTCCTCAAAAGTATCCCCACTGTGATATCAACTGGCAACCCGCTTCACTCTCCTCGCTGGAAAAATAGTATCACAGACCCAAAAATAAGACCAGTTGTCCTATTTTCTTACATGGAAGTGTTACATATTCCATGAACTATGCTTTCATTTCTTCTTTTTTAGTTGCTAGATTTCAGCAGCCAACTGTGTCACTTTGCTACAGCCCAAAAATAGCTAAATTGAGTACTTTAAAATTGCATTTTGTTGTTTGGCCAGAAAACCATCATGCTGATTTCAGTTTGCAAAAAATTGATTAGAGGGCAGGAGCTATGCATGGTGTGCGATGCTCCGTAGGTCTGAATCCAGGAAGATATGGAGACAGGGACATGAGTGTGTTCAAGTGTGACACAAGTACAGAATAAAGGCAACACCCAAATACTACTGTTTGCTTCCCATCAGTGGCACAAAATTAAAACTCAGAAATGACAGTAACAGGTAGACCCACACAGCACAGAAGGCCTTATAAGGGGAATCGCATTCCACGGTGCAGAACCAAGTAAGTCCTTCTACAAAGGACAACATGGCACGGTGATCTTGGAGATGCACCCAGCACATTTTAAGCCTGTGGAAAATATTATTCCTATTTTAAACTGGGAAAGTGGAGACCTCCTTGAAATGTGAGCAAGGAGGTAGCTCAGACTTCACTGAGGCTTTCTCACTTCTTTAAACCTCAAAACATAACTATTTTAGTAATTTTCCACGGGATGTCCTCACGGCAGGCCTTATTCCTCGTCACCCTCAACTGCAAAGCCAGATACAAAAAAAGAAAATGCAAGTGTATATAAATTTACTTACAACACTTTTGTTTTTACCTACAGTTGTCTTTTTCAGTTCCATTTTCCTCTACCCATAAACTCCTATCCAAATCTCTTTAGTACACATAAAATAAAAATGGTTAGTTTCTTGAACACTTAGATTTACCTTTAGCACGCATTCTCATTCAAGCCTCACAAAGACCTTAGGAGTCAGGATACTATCACTAAACTACTTCACAGAGGAAAAAAAAAAGAGCGAGAAAGGCAGAGAGAGGTTAAGTAATTTGCCTAAAGCAGCAGAGCCAGTAACAGCAAAGGCAGGGTGGCTCCAGAGTCTTATGTACTTCACTATATTCTGTACAACTTTCTCCAGCTACCTAGTTTAGAAAGGAAATAAAAAGCATTACAAGTTCTACGCTCCTAAAAGATTTCTGCTTGCTATATGCTGATAGAATAGTACAGTGTCGCTCATAAACTGGTTGATGGATACCAAATTCTCTTTGATGTACAAGTTGCCTCCCACCTCTACCCCAAGTACAACAGTATCACCATCCAATTCATTTAGGGGGGCTTCAAAGAGAGAAACTGGGAACTTGGTGAGCTGTCATTCCATCTGTGTGCACGCGTGTGTATGTGTGTGTGTGTGAGGAAGATTGGTGCTGAGCTAATATCTGTGCCCATCTTCCTCTATTTTATGTGGGATGCCGCCAAGGAGCAGCTTGATGAGCGGCGCTCAGTCCACACCTGGGATCCAAACCTTCGAACCCGGGCCACAGAAGTGGGGCGGGCAATTTTAACCACTACGCCACCAGGCTGGCCCCCAAAAACACTTTCCACAATGTTTTTTAAAATAGTCCTATCAAGTTCTGTAGTCACAAAAACTCTGAGCCTGTGCAGGCCGGGCAAGCCATCTTACATAGAGTATATGTTTTTTCGGTCATAATACCAAACATTTTGCTACGAATGATACTGGGTGAAATGGTCCCTCCAATTTTAGGTGTCCCTATAGGAGACAACAGCACATGGAGCCCTCTAGCTACCTGAAGCAATCTCGCACAGCCATCCCTTATAAACCTCACAGTCCTTTTCATAAAAGGAGCAAACTACAAATTTATCTGTTATATATTTCAATCATCACAGATTTTTCTGAGGATTACTTCCAGATTTATTTTTTTAAAGAGACTAACAATTCTGTGGCCTTGGAAATTTGAGACAAAGAGGAATTGTAGGAAAAAGCAGGGGGAAGTAAACAAGGTTTTTAAAACATCTTTTTTGGAGTGATTTTTTGGTTACAACTCCACAGAACATGATACTAAAGAAAAAAGTCAAAGCAAAGTGAGTAACAGATAACTCTCTTTTTCACAGAGGTGCCATCGTTCTGGGTGTGGTTCTTTGAAAGGTGGATGGTCACTCCTATTTCTCAGACAGGGAAATCAAGGTATCTGATCTTTTAATCATTTGCAAATAATTATTGAGGGCCAATATGTGCCCAGGCATCCTCATTCTGGGACAGACTGAGTGACTGTTGCTGAATTCCACAAGCTCTTACTGCCTGTTGGGGGCAGGCTCTTCTCAGAAGAATATTTCTCACTTTCCTGAGCCCCTCAGTAGCTACCGGCTTTGGCTAGATCACGCTCAGATGAAGAACTAAAAGTGGGGGCAGGACACAGTCTTGGCTTCCTTTATTTTCTAAGATACACAGGCCTTTTATTCTCTACACAGATAAAGCTTCGGTGACTACTACCTGTCATCTGCTAGTGGTCAAACCGTAACCAAAGCGTGCCGAGGGCTTATTTGATGGGGCAGGAGCGCTTCTGAGATTACTTCAGATGCGCTGAATTTCTCCCATAAACTGATTTACAAAACGTGACCACGTGAAAGATGCGCCCCAGGATGAAAGGGTTAATTCTAGTTTTTTAATCTTGCCATTCAGAATGCACACCGTATTATAATCTTTATCCTGCTCAGAAAGGGCACTGCACTGTCCTGCATGCTAGAAGGAA
Source organism: Equus asinus (assembly GCF_041296235.1). Lineage (NCBI taxonomy): Eukaryota > Metazoa > Chordata > Mammalia > Perissodactyla > Equidae > Equus > Equus asinus. Next base: position 39,037,587 of record NC_091810.1, read on the forward strand.
AATGCTAAATGAAAATTCAGATTTTAAAAAAGCAAAACAAAAAAATTTTTACCATAAAAGGGAAGAGCTAAAGCAACAAAGCATTAGCAACATTTAATTTGCTTTCCTGACCAAGATAAGGCTGACAGAAGTGTCTAGACTGTCCTTTTGGTTAAGAAGTTTCCAGGAAAATGGGGGACGGAGTAAGGAGGTAGGAGGGGGTCCCTAATAACAATTACTTTGGGGCATTTCAAATGATCTCACATAAATGGCAGGAAACTTCATTGGAACTGGTGTACCAAATTATAACTGATTATATCACATTAAGTTAGAAATTCTTCAGAAGAATAGAAAGATGAATCTGAAACGGGTTTTTCTTTTTTGTTCTGCTGTGTTAAACCATCAGCATTCCCTGTACTGCCCCACATAAAAAACAATATAATCTTTTATTCAGTGACAACAGGTCCACAATCAAGGAGATGCTCAGAGCTCCACTCTCAGCTAGTTCTTTTTCTCATTTCAGCCAACCTTTCCTATAACCTTTCTGCCTCCAGGGACAGCAACTTCCCTTATTTCCAAAAGGTCCTATAATGCCTATTTGTAGTATTAATGTTCTAACTTCATCAACTCTGCCATGTGAACACTGTTTAGAAGCCAACATCAGAGATTTTATTCCATAAAATCAGAGGGACCAAGTTTCAAGACAGGGTAGATTCTTCGTTTTTAAACAACACACTTGGGGTGGTTAGGAGGGGGTGAGGGGAGTGCACGATTTCGCATTCCATCCCAAACAGTAAGATAGCTGAACTACAAATATCGCTTTCTCATTTTTCTAACAAGGCCATAAAGGATGTCCATCAGCACTAAAGCATGTACATGCAAATACACCGAGAGGCTTAGAGGGAGAGGCGCAGCCATCAATCACGGATGCTTCAAGTCTGACGTGCAGGACACAGCAGAGCTTATCCATCTGAAGCGTTTCCAACGCCAGCTTCCTAGATGTAATGTAATCACGGTACAAAACATATCAGAATCAAAGAGAAGGGTTTCACTCTGAAAACGGATAGAGAGAAGAAATCAATAAAAAAAAATTTTAAGTTTCTGCTGAATAGCTTATGAATGTAAAATACATAAAATGTTAACCCACCTAAGTAGCATATTTTATATCCTGTTGGAGGCACTTAAATTTTCTATGATTAGAAATATATACCAAATACTTAAATGAACTATGTGTAAGACTTGCTTTAAAATACTGAGGTGTTGGGCAGGGTGGAAGGAGTATAGAAGACAGAAGACTGAATTAATGGTGGTAGCTGGGTGAAGGGTCCAGGCAGGTCCATTACATTTTTCTATTTTCATAAATTTTTCCAAAATAGAGTATTTTTTAATGATGCAGGGAAAGACCGTAGTATGCACTGTATCACGTTTGATAACACTTCTGCTCCGAAAGTGGAAACATCACTGGAAACACTAACCGTGTCTCTCTTGAGTCCCACACCTGCCATACTGTCGCTGAGAGACTAAAAGCCACTGTTTTCCGATCCGCTGGGAAAAGACCCATGCCAGGGCTATGGTTCCAAAACCCTCCCAAATTACAGCTACCCTGTATCCTGAACAGCAGCTGAGAACTCAAATGCAACTGAAAAGTTGGTGCGATTCTGAGAGGAAACAAAATAACAAACAAGGGATTTGAGTTAAAACCTCACAGGCAGGACCCTAATACAATATCAGAAGCATTTTTATCCCTCTTGTCAACCAGATAAACCAAAACCAAAAGAGATTATGATAGGCAAAACGGGGGTCCCAAACCGAACTCGGACCCACACCCGGTTTAGAGCGGGCCAGGAGAAGCAGCAGCAGCGCGGAGCTGAAACCAAGGAGCAGCCGCAGCCCCCCAGCCTCGGAAGCCGGCCGCCTGCGCCCCATCCCCGCTCCCACCGCGGCCCCACGGCCTGGAGGTGGCCGAGCCGGACAAGAGGAGGTGGCAGGAGCCCAACTAGTGGCTCGGGGGCGCCCCCTGAGGTCCAGCGGCGTCACGGCACCTTCGGAAAACGAAAAGCCGGCATCTCCCACGACTCTGACATTTCAACTTTGCCTGGTTCCAAAGGCTGCTGCACCCTCACCAGCGGCACTTTTCCAAACCACAACCACTGTTTCCCGCGCCTCACACCATGGTCCCTTCCCTTTCCGACACCCTTTGGCTCCCGGACAAGGGAATGGGCTATTTACCTCGCAACGTAGGCACGAAAAGAAAACGTGGAAGACGAAAATTGTCCAAGCCCCACGAAGGCGGCATCACTAGAGGTCCCATTTTGGATTTCAAGCTTCCTCAGACACCAGGAAAAAGAAAATCACGGCCGGTCCACTGACTGCCCGAGCGTAAGGATAAGGCCAGAAGTGGAATTAGAAATTCCTCTTATTTCGCAAGGCTGCTCTCCTGCTGCCTCCCATTGCCCCCATTAAAGCGTGACCCTTACAAAGCTCGACCCCAGCGTGCACCTGAGCCCACTCAGCCAACAAGTAAACGGCAAAGAAGAAAGTCTAGAAGGGGCAGATGACTAACACAAATACTAAGCAGTGGTCTTTTTAAGGAGGTGGGGGCATTTTTAAGGGGAAATGTCCACATCGCCCCCAGCCCTGTGGAGGCAGGATCCTGGTGGGCAAACCCCAGGCCTCAGGGTGAGTGTGGACGCACGTCCTAGCTCGGCACCCGAGCTGGGTTTCTGGGCTGTGGCAGGAGCTCTGTGCAGTTCCAGGGACAGGAGATGAGGAGGATGCGCAGAGGGAAAACGGGGTGCCGGAAAAAACGGTGCTTTGCCTCTCTTCCCCTCGAGGCCACCTCCGTGCCTGCAAAGGGGACACTGGCTGCCAGTCCCCCAGCGGGTCCCGGAGGGCAGCGAGAGCGTCCGCGTCCTGCTCCAGGGCGCACGACAGAGCTAGGGGACCCACTGCACCAAAACCGTGCGCTTGGGCCACCTGGGGACAGGAGGCTGTGACCAGGGGAAGCAGAAACATCGGGACACGTTCTTTTTTTCTTGGTTCAGATTACCCCCACCTCCGGGTATCCAGGAGCGGGTGGATGAGAGAGCAGAAAAACGTGGGGTTCGCTATCCTTACGAGAACAAGGGATGAAAAGCGCATCGCCTCCTTCTTCCCATCCCTTCCTCGGCTAAGGCAGAGGACGTGGCCTCCAACCCCGGGGAGGAGGCTGGACAGATTCAAGGGAGCTCGGTGCTCAGCCCGGGGGGTCTGCAAGAGGGGAAAGGGAGGAGGCTGGCCCCTGCCCTCATCGAAGGGGGGGGGAGGTCTGTTGGTCGAAAGCTGGAAGTGGAGGGTCGCCGAGCCGCACACCGCTACGTGCGGTGATTTACTATCTTCATCAATAGCCAATACTGTTTCTGTCTTAACCCTGCCAGAAAGGCGCGGGTCTGGGTCTGCCAGCCGCGAACAGCCTGCAAAAGGGCGAAGATGAAGACAGGGAGGGCGCGCGAGACAGGAAAATATCCCCCCCGGCGTGAACAGCAGCCCAGCCGCCGACCCGTCCCCCTACTACATCCTCCCCGCCTCCCCCGCGCACCGACCCAAGCAGCCCCAACAAGCAGAGCTGCGGGGTAAAGGGGCCGCAGGACCGGGGTTGGGGGAGCCACGGATCTCCCTAAACCGCCCGCTCCCTGCCCTCCCACCGCGCCCAGGCCCCCGCGCCCAGGAAGGCTGCCTCCCGGGGGCACCCAAGCGCAGCCTGCACCCCAGCCGCGACCGGGGTTAGCACCTGGCCCCCGAGACTAGAACACAGGCTGATCCCAACATCCCCAGTCCTCTATGGCCAACCTCCAGCTTTCATCCCCCTAACACTAGCTTCTCCAAAGGGTCGGGGAGCAGCAAAGGAAGTCGCCCCTTCTGATCTCCTTCGATCCCCGCCTGAGACGCACACAGTGGGTCCCCTAAATCCACAGATGTGTCCTCCCCATGGCCCCAGTGTCCCCAACCGCCCCAGAGATCTAGCTCTTCCGAACGGCGGCGGATCAGCAGAGCGAGTCCCCTTTTCTCCAGACTCTGGCTCCCCCAGTACCCCCAAGCCCGGGCAAGAGCAGACTCCTGCGGCCCCTGTCCCCCCTCCCGGTCAGCCCGTTTCCACCCTCCCCAACCACCAGCCTCCTTAAATGCCGCCAGAACCAGCAAAGCGAATCCCTCTCTCCTCCCCGGGCGCCCGGCCCCCCTCCACCTTCTCCAGGGTCCCCGGGACGGGCGCCCGAGCTCCGTGCTCCGGCGACAACTCCGCATCCCCCGCGCGCGCCGGCCAGGGCCGCGTCCCCCCGGCGGCCGGCACTCACCGGGGAAGCACACGACATAATGGAGCACGGAACTGGTGATTTTCAGGAACAAAATCCACCAACACGGTTCCAGTAACCTCCGCATGTCCGAAAACGCACATCGAAAGAAGAAGGCAGGGGGGGTAAACTTGTTGAATAAGTTCTTGCCTCCGTGTGAAGCTCCGCTAAGCCTGGGCTCTTCCCCTGTTCGCCGGTTCTACGGGCCCCCCGCGCTCGGCGGCCCGATTCCCCCTGGAATCCGGGAAGCCACCGAGCGCCCCCAGGAAAAATCTCAAAAAGTGACCGAGAACACAGAGCCACACTGGGGACGATCCTCAGCGTAGAAGGGCTGCTTTCCGTTCAAAAAGGAGCGAGCTGAGCGGCCAGGGCGAAGAGTCGGCGGGCGGCGGCGATGTCCGGGGCCCGGGGCAGGCAGGGACCGCCGGCGGCGGCGGCGAACAGCCGAGGATCCCCAACTTGAGTCGGCAGCGCAGCGCAGCCCGAGAACCGGCGGGCGGCGGCGGGGCTGAGCGCGGCGCGGCGTCTCGGAGCTTCAGGCAGGCAGCTCCTTCCAGGGCCCCGGGAAGGAAGGAGGCATGTTTGCGAGCGGGGAAGGGGAGGGGAGAGGCGGGGGGAGCGAAGAGCCCCCCAAAATAGAAACGGCCAGAGGAAACGCAGGAAAACACAAAGGATCTCAGAGGGGCGCTGGGGCGAGGGCGCCTTCAGTCCATGCTCCTGAAAGTTGTGGCTCCGGCGCAGGCAGGGGAGGAACGGGGAGCGCGGGTCTGGAAACTGGCCATGCCTCCATACAGGAAGTAACATGTGAGCATGGATCCTGGCAGAGACTTTAAAGCCGGCGAGCGAGCAGGGGGCGCGCGGCGGCGGTGGCGGCGGCGCGCGAGCAGGAGCGCGCGGCGCCGAGGGCGAGGGCGCGCAGCCGGGCTGCCGGCGGCGGGCGCGCGCGCTCCGCGCTCTTAAAGCAGCCGCGCTCAGCTCCCGTAGCCAAGGGGTCCCACAGCCCAATACTCCCCACGCGCGGCCCCGGGGACTGCAGGCTCGGCTGGTGCAGTTGCGGGGCTGGGGGCTGCGCTGGCGCGGTCTCGGAAAGAGGGAGGAGAGCGGCTGCCTTGGGGGGCCGGCAGGTCTTTGCCAGATTCCCGTTCTGCGAGCTGTTAAAGACTCCGCGCTTTTCGCGGGCTTGGCGAGGTCTCCCCCGTCCGCGTTGCTCGCGGGTCCGGGACTTAGGGAGGGTTGGGGAGCTCTGGGTCGGGTCGGAGAAGATGAGGGGGACGGCCGGCTGCCTTTTTAGGGCGATGGGGTTTCCAACTCGGCTTCATCGCCGGGGCAGCGCCGCGGCGGAGCGCGCCCTGCTCACTCCCTGCTCGCGCCCCCGGCCAGGCGCATTCCCCCGCCTGGAAACAAAGCCAAGCGGCCTTTGCACTCGGGCTGCGTCGGGATTTAATTTTTTTTTTTCTTTTCGGACTTCCAGTGGCCGAGTCCACGGCTGGGGAGAGGGGACGAGGAGAGGATTATCGATCCTAGGCTTGCAAAATCCAGCCTTGCCGAGCCCCACACCCCCTTCCTCAGAGCCACGATGAATTGGTGGCGGAGTTTTCCCAACTCGCAGCTGCACGGGAGGAGGGAAGCTTGCCGCACTCGGGCCTGGTGGTGGGGAGGGCGCAGGAAGTGCACCTCTAACCCCTGGCTGGGTGAAAGCTGCGCCGCGGGGCAGGAGCGATTTCCTGGCAGCCACCCGGGGAGCGGCGGCCTCTTTAGCAATCGGGGAGAGGCGTCCGGGGGAAATGGGAGGACTGGGCTTATCTGTAATGAGTTTTGTCCCTTGGCTCTTGGTGAGAAGATCTTTATCGCTTAGACTTCTAAGCGCCCTATTTTCCACTGGTACGCTGGTGCTAAGAGTGGGGGAGGCGGGCTTTGATTAAACGTGTAATTGAGCCAAGGTAATTAGCCATTTGTAATTTTTGCCTAATTTTTCTGCCTCTGTTTAAAAGACAACTTGACGTGTTTTGAACGTGCCCCTGCTGTTTCATCCTACCACACAGGGTCCCCCACCCACCCAAACATCCCAACCGGATGCTAGGTTTTCAAATAATATACAGATGTTCGGAGATCCTCCCGCAAGATGTGATTAGGGAAGCAGTTTCACACCCACACTTCCAAAAGAAAAACCTTTGAAAAGCTACGTTTGGGATTACAAACTAATAAAAGCCAGGAAGTTCCCGGGGAGGGCCCGCGCTCTATCTTTAGTTGAACCGGGGTGAACACCCTCCCCCAGGATGGGGAATGAGTCGAGTTTGTTTGCTTTAGGAATTTGGTCCTTCCTGGTTTTGTTGGAATCCTGGCCCCCCGGTAAATGCTTGCGAGGGTCAGTTTTCTTGGGTCCATTTGTCAGTAGGAGCTTTGAAAGAGGTTAGAATGACCCTTGCGTCTGGCTACCTTATTAAAGATTAAGTGATAAATTGGGGAAATCTGTGGAATTTAAATCAGAATGGAACACCTGGGTAGACATCCCCAGGTGAGCTTCTTCCTTTGCAAAATGGCCATAATAAAAACTGCCATTTGTGGAATGCTTACTATCTTCCAAGCACTGTGCAGAATTCTTTCCATAAACTTCATTCTGCAAATTTACTGAGCATTTACTGTGTGCCGGGCATACTGGGAACACAGCCTTGAACCAAAAGGACAGGCCTGTGACCTTTGTGGAGCTTACCTTCCAAAGGACAGAATACGTCTCTCTCTCATGCAGTCCTTACAACAGTTCTGCTCGCGGTAAGAATTATTTCCCCCACTTTATAGACAAGGAAACATGTTCAGAGGAGTGAAATAATGGATCCCCAGCTAGTGAGTAGCAGAGCTGTGTTTCTGAGGCCTGTCTGCCTCCACTGGTATGGAAAGGCAAAGAAATGATGGTTTGAGAAGGCACCAAAATGGGGAGAAATGGCTTAGGAGTGGGGGAAACCTCACCTGAGTTTGGAGAGTGAATTACCATAATCCTTATGGTATAGGAGGCCCCACATTGAAAATTAACATCAAATTAGTTCTGGGCTCCTGACTGTCCTGAGGTCCTATGCTGAAATTTACCACAAACTGCTCTTGGAAGCACCTTCCCACAACGCAGGCCCCACAAGTTCCCCCAATACAATAGGAGTTTATAGGCATACCACACAGGATGCCTCTTCATTCATTTACAACCAATTACAGAACAGCTCATACACACCAGACCCTGTATCAAGTGTTGTGGGCAGTGGACCTGATGTTGTTCCTACCTGCTGATTACCACACCCCCAGGGAATGGGGCGGCTGCACAATACAGTGAGCACCCCAGGAAAGTTGGTGTGAAGGGCCCTGGAGTGCCAAAGGAGGGAGTGGCTACCCTCATGGGAAGATAAGAAAGCTACAAAGAGAAGGTACTGGTATGGGTAATAAATTACCCCCCAACTTAGTGGCTTAAAACAGCACATCTTTACTATGTCGCAGCTTTGCAGGTCAGAAGTTGGGGGCACAGCATAACTGGGTCCTCTGCTCAAGGTCTCTCCGTAGGCTGAAATCAAGGTGTCAGCCAGGTGTTCTCACCTGGAGCTCAGGATCTTTTCCAAAGCTCATTCAGTCTTCACAGAATTCACTTCTTTGTAGTTGTAGGATGAAGATCCCTATTTTTTGCTGGCTCTTGGCTAGACGTCGATCTCAGCTCAAGACCACTTTCAAATCCAAGCCACGTGGCCCCCAACAACATGGCACCTTACCTCTTCAAAGCCAGAGTTGAAAACTATAACCTGACATGTTAAAACAAGACAAAAATATTAAGAACATGATAGGAGGTATGAAAGAGCATTATGCATCAGTATTAGAGAAACTCTGAAATGAAGATTTGAAAAAAAGATGGCAGAATTCAAGAAAAAAGTAGAACTAAAACAATGATTTTAGAAATTAAGAGTAAACTAGAAAAAGTGCAAGCGCAAGCAAACGCAATTGTTAATACTTCAAGAAAAGTAGAGGAGATGGAACATTTTAATAATCGAAGAAAAATGTAGCAATGAAAAATATGTTTGGAAGAGTTGTGTAGACACTATCTAAAAGAGAACCAAATATGTATAATAGGAGTCCTATAAGAAGAAATTGAAGTTAAATGGAAAAAATATAATAAAAGCTATAAGAAAATGTTATTGAAATAAGAGTCCTTGAAGCTATTGAAAGGGCCACTTTGTTCCTTGTAACATCATCCCAAATCATCACTGAGACATAGTATAGTAAAGTATGGTCTTTTATGAAAGGAAAAAAAACTTTGGGCATCCAGGCAAAACAACTTTATCACTATATGAGAAAGAAAATTAGATTCTCATGGGACTGTTTTTGACAGCACTGCTTTATGCCAAAAAAAAGAAAAAAATGGAGGATCACATTTAACGTAATCATGGAAAGAAAATGTGAGCCATGAAATTTATAACCAGACAAAGTGATATTCAAGTTTAAATGAGCAGACAAATTATTGTGAATGTGTCAGAAAATAGGAATACTATTCCTCTGAGCTCTTCCTGAAGAATTTAATAGAGAATAAGCCTCGGACAACCTTAAAACTTGGAGAAGCATTGACGATATAAGTACAGGCAGGTAACTAAATGAATGATGAAGGATCTTTCTCTTTATAGAAATATTTCAGCTAATAAAGCCACAGTTTTGTTTTCAAGATCATCATAATTGCAGTTTCCGATAGATTGCACCAGTGGTGATGTAGTTTGCCTCCCTGAATAAATTCACAGATCTAGGCAATGATCATTGATGGCCCCAGCGTTGCAAAAAGGGAGACACCTAGACATGATGTACCTCCTCGTAGATGCATATAAGACTACCCATGAAGTAGTCTTGACAAAAAGATATGGAACGTTAGTCTGATCAAGCTTCTGGATCTATCTATCAATTTGCAGAAAATAAATAGGGTGACGTTAAATGACGCTATGGGGCTGTGATCAGCAAGACTGGCAAAATACAGACCATGGAAAACTTTATAATACAAAAGACTTAGTTTTAAAACAAAGGGAGTAAAGGAGAATCTGGGCTTTGAAGGAGTCTTGAGTGACCATCTCATCACTTTTGCATGTAATGTAACCTAATGAAGGGAATGACTATCACATCACATTCACAGGTCTCACCTGCTCTTAGGAGAGAGGATTAGACCCTGGCAGGTAGGAATCTTGGAACCATTTTAGAAGGCGGCCTACCCTAGTGCTCAGGGTCTGTTTTGAGTACAGACTGGTGGTTACCGGCAGTAGTTCTCAAGTCAGGCTAGGTGGGTTCTGATGTGACTTATGTCTGCTTGATTACGGACAACTTAACTGCTTTGCGGCTCAGTTTCCTCATTTGTAAGGAGGGAATGATCACTGCACCTACTTCTAAATTGAAAAGATTAAAAGGAGTTAAAAAGAGTGAAGTACTTAGAGCAATGCCAGGCACCAAATAAGCATTTAATAAATATAAGCCTTACTGTTATCTGCTCAACTAGCCTAAGGAATAGAGAGAGAACAGCTTATTTTATACCTCCTTAGCTTCTATTTCTTTTCCTCTATTGAAAGCACTCCAGTTTCCTCTGTGCTAATCTCCCCAGACAGTCCTTGGTGAGCTAACCTGTTCTTCCTCCATCACTACCCTCTGCCTCTCCACCTCGCTGGCTCAGCATGGACACATGTCCCAGCCTTGACTGTTTGGAGCATCTCAGCCCCCTGGACTGGTTGACTTAGAGATGGCCACATGTTTCTGCTTGGTCCAGTGAGAGTCAAACTTCCTCTGGGTTTGCTACGCTATATAAACTTAAGTCTTGAGAAGATGGATAAACTTAAGTCTTGAGAAGAGCCTGCTTGAGGATGAAGCTGACACACAGAGGAAAGCAGGGGGAGAGGTGGACGCCAACCAACCTCTGGTATCATCACTTGAATCCTTGGGTTAACTCATACTTGAAGCCAGACCAGACCTTGGACTTCTCAGTTACTTAAGCTAATAAATTCCTTTTATTTGTTTTACCATTTTGAGTTGGGTTTTTATTAAATTGAAACTAAATACTTAAAACCTGAAACTAATGGTGAAAGATAAGTAAAATATCCACATTTTACAAAGAAAGAAGCAGGAGCTCTTAGAATTAAGTGATTTAGCTGAGGTGATTGAGATAGCAAACAACAGTAGACTCAAGCTTCTGAGACCAAATCTACTGCATCCAGCATTTCTTGTTGTGTAAAAAGTCACTCCAAAACTTAGTAGGTTGAAAAAACAACCATTTCTATTTGTTCTTGATTCTCTAGGGCAGCAATTTGGGGTGGGCTCAGCTAGGCAGTTCTTCTGTTAGTCTTGTCTGAGGTCACTCATGTAGCTGTAACACCAGGTCCCAGAGGCTTAACTTGGTTTGCATGGTTGAAGATGGCCTTACTCACATGGCTGGCAATTGGTGCTGGCGGTTGGCTGGGGTGCCTCAGTTCTCATTCATTGATGTCTCCAGCAGCCTATCTCAGACTTATTCACCAAGAAGCCTGGAGCAGTAGGAAAGTGAGAGTGAAAACTGCTAGGCATCTTGAGATCTTGACTTAGCAGTGGCAGAACATCAGTTTTACTTTATTGTATTGGTCAAAGCAGGTCTGGCAAACACCGGGAACTAGGGAGAGGCAAGGAACATTTCCCCTCCATGTTTCAGAGGGAGTATGGCCCCGACAGCAGTTTGATTTTGGACTCCCAGCCTCCAGACTGTGAGACAATAAACTCCTATTGTTTTAAGCCATCTAGTTTGTGGTACTTTGGTACAGCAGTTCTAGGAAACAAAGACAGAGCCCATTAACCTTTTTCCCTAGATGGTTTTCTTTCTTTTTTTTTTTTTTTAACATTATTATTCTTTTTTTTTTTTTTAGATTTTATTTTTTTCCTTTTTCTCCCCAAAGCCCCCCAGTACATAGTTGTGTATTCTTCGTTGTGGGTTCTTCTAGTTGTGGCATGTGGGACGCTGCCTCAGCGTGGTCTGATGAGCAGTGCCATGTCCGCGCCCAGGATTCAAACCCACGACACACTGGGCCACCTGCAGCGGAGCGCGTGAACCAAACCACTCGGCCACGGGGCCAGCCCCTTCCCTAGATGGTTTTCATGTGTAGACAAACCGCACTTGCAACTGTGTTTTCTACTTCACAAGTGAATACTTGCAAAACAATAACAGCAGAAAACCTATTCTAGTCATTCTGACTTAAAATTTGGGGGCAATGTTTGTTTTAGGGTAAAAGAGATTAAGACTTAGAAAAACACGTTTATTCTGAAAAAAAACATAGCAAAGAAAAACCTCAAAGTCCTCTAATAATAACGATATTTGTCATTACATAAAACCCTGTATCTAGAGGCCTGAAGAGAATGCACAAGTAGTGGTGCTGGTCTAATACACTAGTCGTGCACCACATGTCAATGTTTCAGTCAACAATGGACCACATATACAATGATACTTCCATAATATTAGTACCATATAGCTTAGGTGTGTAGTAGGCTATACCATCCAGGTTTGTGTAAGTCTTGTAGGGAAGGAAGAAATTTTTCTCTACCCTTGTAGGTTCTTATGTCTGGTCTAAATATTAAGTTGACATGAGACAGATTAACAGGAGAAAAACAAACAGAAGTTTAGCAACATGTATGCATGGGAGAAACCCAGGACAACCAAGTAACTCACCAAAATGGCTGAAGCCCTCACCTTAACTACCATCCTCAGCTAAAGAGGAAAGAAGATGTCGGGGGTGGGGTCGGCAGAGTCAGGGACTTCAAAGGGGAGGAAAGCAGTTCAGAGGTAGAAGAAAAGGAGCACACTTTGGAAAACAAGTGTTTGGCAACACAGAAACAAAGACCACAGAGGGGTGCCCAACTAACAGGCTTTTCTAGCTTCCTGCCTGTCGACCACCTAGTTCATGTTTTGCTCAGGTGATAGTGTTCTCCCTGAAACAAGTTTTTTTTTTAATCTGAATTCTTTTAGGCAATTAAAGGAGAGGTAACAAGAAAAACTTTCTGAGTCTTTCGTTTCCTAAAAATAATCAGCCTAAAGTAATCCTTATGTTAAAGAGACATATTTTTGGGTAGCAAATTTTGTTCCCCTTCAGTACATTCTGTGATGTTCATACAATGAAATTCCCTAAGGACTCATTTCTCAGAGCTAGCCCCATCATTAAGTGGTGCATGACTGTATTTAAAAAGTAGGATTAAAATACTAATAGCAAACATGACTGATAAAACTCTTTTGGTTATGAGCAGTAGAAGCCCAAGACAAGCCAACTGGAGTACAGAAAGGGACTTACTTATTCACGTCTCCGCTGGGAAGTTCAAGGCTTCGGCTAAGACTGGATCCACGGGCTCCAGGGATGGCTCCACATTCCCGCTTGAGCTTCCATGGCTCTGCTTTCTTTTCCTTTGACTCCCTTGTCTGGCTCCTGGTGACTCCTATTCTCAAAGGGATATCTTCTCCAGTGTTCATATTGATTCCTAAAAATGTATGTTGATCACCCTTGCTTGGGTCGTATACCTCTGCCCAGACCAGGATACTGGACCTGACCAACCTGGTGATGGAGGCAGAGCTCACTCTTGATTTTCACCAGATTGGAAGAACAAGTAATAGGAGAAGGACAGGCAGAGAAAAAGTAGCTATAACTCATTTAATCCTTGACAACAGTCTTCTGAGGTGGGAACTGTTATTATCCCTATTTTAAAGAAGTGAAACCTAAGGTATTGAGAGGTTAGGCAACTTGAAGCAAAGCTACCAAAGACTGGGGAATAAGGCAGAGCTCAGTTTCGGGAGTAACCTAGGCTCACAAGTAAGTCCTGAAGCCTAGTTACCAGACCTAAACTCTAAAGTCGGAGCCAAAGGTCCGACTTGACTGACAAACATTGTAGGTCAAGAGTAATCAGAGATAGCAACAATAATTCATGAACAAGAATCTTCACCACAATATTTCCAGCTAAAAAGTGGGAAAAAATTAAATGTTCAACTATAGGGGCTCAATTAAGTAAGTACGTAGACATTTAGTGGAATATTATGTTGCTATTCACAATGATGGTTTTGAAATTGAATGTGTTAAAGCCTAAAATAGACTTTATATGGCCGTAATGTTTTCTGTGATTGCAGAAAATAAGAGCACTTCAAGTAAATATGAAATACATGAAAGCCATGGATTTAGATTTTTCTGAAATTTTCTGTTAGTGAAAAAGTCTCCCCAATTTTTCTGTAATGACTGATTTTCACCTACATAATATCTCTGTAACCCTACCTCCTAAAAAAGCAAACAAAAAAAAAAAGAAGAAAATTCATGTGCAAAATATTCCTAATACTAAATACTGGTAAACATACAGCGAAACAGGTACTCATATGCTGCCAGTAGAATACAAATTGTTATAAATGTTCTGGAAGACAACTGGTCAGTATGTATCAAGAGCCTCAGGGGCTGGCCCCGTGGCCTAGTGATTAAGTTCATGCATTCTGCTTCAGCGGCCCAGCGGTTTACTGGTTTGGAGCCTCAGTGCAGATCTAGCACCACTCATCAAGCCATGCTGAGGTGGCGTCCCACATAGCAGAACCCAAGGGCCTGCAACTAGAATATACAACTATGTACTGGGAGGCTTTGGAGAGAAGAAGAAGAAAAAAAGAAACAATTAAAAAAAATACACCTCAAAATGTTCATATTCTTTTGGCCCAGAAATTAAACTTTCAGTACTCTCTTAAACAGAGATGATCAGAAATGGAAATATCGCAAAAATATTTATGAAGTTGTTCCCTGCAAAAATATTTATAATCCAAATTATGTTTACACAACATGTTAAAACACCTACCATTGATATTGTAGGTTACTGCATAGCCATTTATTTTTATTTTTATTTTTATTTTAAAGATTGGCACTGGAGCTAACAACTGTTGCCAATCTTCTTTTTTATTTTTCTGCTTTTTCTCCCCAAATCCCCTCAGTACATAGTTATATATTTTAGTTGTGGGTCCTTCTAGTTGTGGCATGTGGGATGCTGCCTCAGCATGGCATGATGAGTGGTGTCATGTCCACGCCCGGGATCCAAACCAGCGGAACCCTGGGCCACTGAAGCAGAGCGTGCAAACTTAACCACCCAGCCACGGGGGAAGCCCCAGCTTAGCCATTTAAATGATGTCTATGAAGACATGGGGAAAATGCTTACCTGCTTTATAAGGTAAGAATCAGAACATAAACTTATATACATACATACATAGTCTTAGCTCAAATTTATAAAATATATACATGTATTAAAGTATGTTAGTATTAAATACACTAAAATATTTTAAATGATTACCTTAGGATGGTAAAATTACCACTAGTTTTTGTTTTCTTCTTTAAATTTCTTATACATTTCAACCTTTCTACAGTGAACTTATTTTTAAAAACAGAAACATTTATGGTTATGTCAGCATCATCACAGCATAAGATGTCCCTCATTTTTGTCCCCTCCCCAACCACAAGAATGTGGCATTCATCCAAAAAAATGCCTTTGAGGGGACTGTGGGATCCACCACCATACACCCAGGGACACAGGAAGTCTCACCCACCCATGTATCAGGTAGTAAGCAGACAGACCTCAGTCCCAGCTATGGAAACTGCAGAGGCCTGTGAATTGGCTCCAGCCCCTCTTGGCCACAGTTTGGGAGCCCCTGGAAAACACTGTCTTAGACAATCACCCATGGATGTCAGAGCCTTTGCAGAAGTCCAGGTTTCTAGAGGAGAAGTACCAGCACCCTATCAGAGCAAAAAACATATGAGTTTGGACACATTGGAACGGGCAATTAGTAAAGACTGGAGAAGGTGACTTCTGCTAGAAATGCAAACTCAGCAACACAAAACTTCAGGGAACTTGAAAAATCAGGAAAACATGAAACCACCAAAGGATCACAATAATCTTCCAGTAACCAAAACTACAGACATGGAGATCTGTGACTTACCGATGAATGATTCAAAATAGCTGTTCTGATGAATCATGTTCAATGAGCTACAAGACAACACAGAAAGACAATTTAATGAAACCAGGAAAACAAGGACAAAGTGAGAAGTTTAAGAAAAAGATAAAAATCATAAAAAAGAACCAAACAAAAATTCTGGAGGGGAAGAATACAATGAATGAAATGAAAAATACAATAAAGAGCATCCGCATAAGAATGGATCAGGCAGAAGAAAGACTCTGTGATAGAAGATAGGAACTTTGACATTATCTAGTCATAGGGAAACAAGGAAAAAGAATGAAAAAGATTGAAGAAAGCCTACATGATCTATGGGATACCGCCAAGGGAAGCAAACTGCAAATTACAGGCGTACTTTGTTTTCCTGTGCTTTGCTTTATAGCACTTCACAGAGATTACGTTTTTTATAAGACCCTCCACCAGCAAAAGATTATGACTCGCTGAAGACTCAAATGATGGCTAGCATTATTTAGGAATAAGGTGTTTTTTAATAAAGGCATGTACATTGGGTTCTTTTAGATGTAATGGTATCACACATTTAATAGACTATAGTATAGTGTAAACATAATTTTTATATGCACTGAGAAAACCAAAAAATTAATGTGACTAGCTTTATTGCAATAGTCTCTTTAATGAGGTAGTCTGGAATCAAACACACAATATATCCAAGGTGTGCCTGTATTGGAGTTCCAGACGGAAAAGAGAGGGAAAACAGGAAAGAAAGCTTATTTAAAGAAATAATGGCTGAGAACCTTCCAAATGTGGGGAGAGATTTGTATATCTAAGTTCACGAAGTTCACAGGTTACCAAACAAAATCAATTTAATTAGATCTTCTCCGAGACACATTATAATAAAACTGCCAAAAATCAAAGACAAAAAGAGAATCTTAAAAACAGCAAGAGAAAAAAAGCTTATAACTTACAAAGGAATTCTCATAAGGCTATCAGCAGAAATCTTACAAGCCAAGAGAGAGTGGGATGATATATTTAAAGTGCCAAAAGAAAAAAATGCCAACCAGAATATTTTTCCCAGCAAACTTGTCCTTCAGAAGTGAAGGAAAGAGAAATATTTTCACTGATAAACAAAAGCTGAGGGAATTTATCACCACTAGACCTGCCTTAAAAGAAATGCTGCAGGGAGATCTTCAAGCTGAAATGAAAGGATGATAATTAGTTACATGAACATATACAGTCCACTGGTAAAGGTAAGAACACAGTCAAGGTAGGATACTCTAATACTGTAATCTAGTGGAGTATTGACCACTTAACTCTAATATTAGGTTAAAGGACAAGAGTATTAAAAATAACCATAGCCATAATTTGTTAATGAATGCATACTATAAAAAGAGGTAAATTGTGACATCAAAAACATAAAAAGAGAGGGAGTAAAAGGGTAGAGTTTTGTATGTGATTGAAGTAGATATCAGCATAAAATAGACTATTATGGTTATAAGATGTTTTACGTAAACCTCACGGTAACCACAAAGCAAAAACCTACAGTAAATTCACAAAAGATAAAGAGAAGAGAATCAAAGCATATGACTACAGAAAATCATCAATTCATAAAGGAAGGCAGCAACAGAGGAAGAAAGGAACAAGGGAATTACAAAACAGCCAGAAAACAATGAGATTGCACTAGTAAGTCCTTACCTATTAATAATTGCTCTAAATATAAATGGACTGAGTTCTCCAACCAAAGACATGGGTGCTGGATGGCTTAAAAAAAAACAAGACTAAGGGTCAGTCTGGTGGTATAGTCGTTAAGTTTGCATGCTCTGTATGGGCAGCCAAGGGTTCATGGGTTTGGATCCTGGGCACTGACCTACATGCTGCTCATCTAGCCATGCTCTGGTGGCATCCCACATACAAAATAGAGGAAGATAGGCACAGATGTTAGCTCAGGGACAATCTTCCTCAGCAAAAAGAGGAAGATTGGCAACTGATGTTAGCTCAGGGCCAATCTTCCTCACCAAAAACAAAACAAAAACAAGACAACTATATGCTGCCTACAAGAGATGCATTTCAGCTTTAAGGTCACACATAGGCTCAGAGTAAAGGGATGGAAAAAGATATTCCATGGAAGTGGAAATCAAAAAAGGCCAGGGGTAGCTATACTCATATCAGACAAAATAGACTTTAAGTCAAAAATGGTAACAAGAGACAAAGAAGGTCATTATTTAACGGAAAAGGGGTTAATTCATCAAGAAGATATAACAATCATAAATCTATATATGCAACCAACATCAGCACACCTAAATATATTTAAGTAAATGCCAACAGATCTGAAGGGAGAAATACACAACACAGTAATAGTAGAGGACTTCGATACTCCACTCTCAAAAATGGATAGATTATTCACACAGAAAATCAACATGGAAATATTGGTCTTGACCCATGTTTTAGACCAAATGGACTTAACAGACATATACAGAATATACAATATTATATTATAGAGTGCATATGTGGAATCATTGCAGAAATTTCTATTGGACTGGAACAAGGTATATTTGACAAAGGTTCAAAAGTAATTCAGTGGAGGAAGGATAGCTTTTCAAGAAATAGTGCTGGAGCAATTGGGCATCCACTGGTAAAAAAATATATATGTAATAAAAATAAAAGAATTAACTTGGACCTAAACCTTACAATTTATATAAAAATGAGCTAAAATGGATCATAGACTTGTGTAAAGTATAAAAGTATAAAATTTTTGAAGAAAAATGAGAAAAATCTTCAGAATCTAGGGACAAGCAAAAAGTTCTTAGAAATGACACCAAAACAAAATCCAACAAAGGAAAAATTGATCAAATTTGACCTCATCAAAAATTAAAAACCTTTGCTCTGTGAAAGCTCATATGAAGAGGTTGAAAAGATAAGGTAGAGTGGAAGAAAATATTTGCACACCATACGTCTAACAGAGGACTAATATCTAAAATATTTAAGGACTCCTCAAAACTCAAGATTAAAAACAAATAAACCAATTAGAAAATGAGCAAAAGAAGTGAAAAGTTATTTTACCCAAGAGAATATACAGATGGCAAATGGAATTTTTCTGTATCTTGAATATATCACCATCAATATCCTGGTTGTGATATTGTATTGTAGTTTTATGAGATGTTACCATTGGGAGAAACTGGGTAAAAGTGTAGCTGGCATCACTCTGTATTACTTCTTTTCTTCTTTTTTTTAAACAACAGCTTTATAGAGATATAATTCACATATCATAAATTTTTAAATTAAAAAATGTACAAGTGACTTTCAGTGGCTTTTAGTAGATTCACAAAGTTATACAACCGTCACTACTACCTAATTCCAGAAGACTTTTATCACCCTGAAAAGAAATCCTGTTCCTATTGAGTACTCACTCCCCATCCCCATCACCTCAGCCCCTTGCAACCACCAATTTGCTTTCTGTCCTATGGATTTGCCTACTCTGGATAGTTCATACAAATAGAATCACACAATATATGACCTTTTGTGTCTGATACCTTTCACCTAACATAATATTGTTGAGGTTCATGTGCCTTGTAGCTTGTATCAGTACTTCATTCCTTTTCATGGCTGAATAATATGCCATTGTATGGATACACTACATTTTATTTATTCATCAGTTGATGAATATTTTGGTTGTTTCCACTTTTTGAATAATGCTGTCATGAGCGTTTCTATACAGATTTTTGTGTGGACACATTTTCAATTCTCTTGGGTATATACAGATGAGAGGAATTGCTGGATCATATTGTAACACTATGTATAACATTTTGAGGAATTGTGTATTATTTATTACAACTGCATATCAATCTACAATTATCTCAAAATAATAAGTTTAATTATTAAAAAGTAAATTGTTGAACGTTAAAGAATAGTTGATTCAATTTTTAGAAAATAACAAGCAAATGTGTATGTCATTGGGTACATGTAAACTAAGTTCTTGATCACTGTTTGTCAAACTGGGCTGCATACTAGAATCGCTGAAAATCTTTTAAAAATCCTGAGTCAGAGGCCACAACCCATGTTGACTAAATGTGATCTTTACAGGTAGAATACAGACATCAATATTTTCAAAGCTTCCTAGGTGATTCTAATTTGCAGCAAAGTTTGATAAATACTGTAATAGATGATACATACAAAATTTTATTAATGTCATTGTGTGATAATGTATATAATTATATCTAATCATATTACAGGTAATTTACATATTCCATTTTTCACACTCTGTTGTTATTTAAATTTCTTACAACTTGTGTATGTTACATGTGCAATCCCCCCAAAGTAAGGCTATTTCCATTTTAAAAACAATTTACTGTTGTGATATAAGTCCAGAAATATTTACTAAAACAAGTATAGGAACCTATGCAGTAATTTTTTAATTTTATTATATAATTTCTATTTTTACTACTTGTGAAATAAGAGAGATCTTATATACCTCTTTTGTATAATCTCCTCTGTTCATAACATTCAGATATTGCTGTACTTTCTTCTGAATTTTCACAGTTCTTGTTTGGACCTATAAATACTAGTCAGGACTCATAATTCTAAGTGATAGAAATCCAACGCAAACTAGCTTAAACAAAAAATTGGACTTTAAAATCCTCAATAAAATATTGGCAAATTCAGTCCAGCAATATATAACAAGAAGAATACACCATGACCAAGGATGGTTTGTCCCAGGAATACAAGGCTGGCTCAATATTTAATGAATCAGTCAATATACTCCATCATATTAACAAACTAAAGAAAACTACATAATCATATCAATTAAAGCAGATAAAGCACTTGACAAAATTCAACACCTATTCATGAGAAAAACTCTTAGCAAACTAGGAACAGAAGGGATGTTCCTTAAACTAATAAAAGGCATCTGCAAAAAACAAACAGTTAAACTCATACCTACTTGTGAAAGACTGAATTCTTTGCTCCCAAGACTGGCAATGAGGCAAGGATATCCACGCTCATCACTCTTATTCAACATTATTCTGGAAGTCCTAGCCAGTGCAATAAGGCAAGCAAAAAAGGCATACAGATTAGAAAGCAAGAAATAAAATTGCCCCTATTTGCAGATGACATGATTGTCTGCATAGAGAATCCCAGGGAATCTACAAAAAGTTCCTAGTACTAATAAGTTAGTTTATCAAGGTTCTAGGATACAAGGTCAACCTACAAAAATAACTTGTATGTCTACATATAAGCAGTGAATAATTGAAAACTGAAATTCAAAGTAATCATTTACAATATATCAAAAAAATGAAATACCTTGGTATAAATCTAACAAAACATGTGTAGGATTAGTATACCGAAAACTACAAAATGCTTATGAAAGAAATCAAAGTAGACCTAAATAAATGAGAGATATACCATGTTCATGGATTGGAATACTCACTATCGTTAAGATGTCAATTTTGAATAAATCTATAGATTTAATGCATTACCAATAAAAATCCAAGCAGGACTTTTTGTAGATACAGACAAGCTGATTCTAAATTTATGGAAAAGGAAATAGAATAGCCAATTATTTACAGAAAAGAAGAAAGTTGAAAGCCTTATGCATTGCCCAATTGTAAAACATAGTATAAAGCTACATTGATCAAGTCAATATGGTATTGGTGGTGGCACAGACACATAGAACAATAAAATAGAATAGAGAACTCAGAAACAGACCCACACAAATCGGGCCAATTGATTTTTACAAAAATGCAAAGGCGATTTAATATAATAGTAAGGACAGTTTTTTTCAACAAATGGTATTGGAACAATTGGACATCCATATGCCAAAAAAAAATAATAATCCTTAGCCTACACCTCACACCTCACCCACAAATTAACTCAAAATGGATCATAAATGTTAAGTAAACATAAAACAATAAAAAACTTAGAAGAACTCATAGGAGAAAATCTTTGTGATCTCAAGTTAGACAAAGAGTTCTTTAATAAGACACCAAAAGCACAATCCATAAAAGAAAAAATTGATAATAAGACCTCATCAAAATAAAAAATTTTTACTCTACAAAGATACTGTTAAGAAAATGAAAAGACAAGCTATAGATTCTTAGAAAATATTTGCAAATCACATATCCAACAAAAGACTTTCTTTAAAAACTTTTAAAACTCAGCAATAAGGAAGTAAGCAAAAATGGGCAAAAGATATGAACAGACGCTTCGTCAAAGAGGACATAAAGGACAAATAAACACATGAAAAGTTGTTCAACATCATAATCCATTATGGAAATGCAAATTAAATCACAATAAGATATCACTATACATATATTAGAATGGCTTAAAAACAACAACAAAAAAGACTGACAATACCAAGTACTGGGTAGTATGCATGGCAAATGGAACTCTAATTCATCACTGGAAGGAGTGTTAAAGGGTACAATCACTATGGAAAACATTATAAAGTTAAATTTATACTTACCATACGACCTAGCAATTCCACTTTAGGTATTTACCCAAGTGAAATGACATTTATGTTTGCACAAAACTCTATATGTGAATCTTTATAGCAGCTGTGTTAATAATCACCAAAAACTGGAAACAACTCAAATGGGAGAATGGATAAACAAATGGTATTCATCTAAACAATAGAATACTACTCAGTAATATGAAGGTATGAACTATTAGCACCTGCTACAACTTGGATGAATTTCAAAGGCATTATCCTGAATGTAAGAAACAGGTCTCAAAAAGTTACATTTGTATGGTTCCACTTATGTAACATTCTGGAAAAGATTAAAACTACAGGAATAAAGAACAGGTCAGTAGTTGCCACGGATAAGGGGTCTAGAGAGGGTTTGACTATAAAGGGGTAGCATGAGAGAGGGAATTTTTGGGGGTGATGGAATTGTCCTCATATCGTGATTGTAATGGTAGTTACCTGACTATATACATGTGTTAAAACTCATAGAACTATGAACCAAAAATAAGTCAATTTTACTGTATGTAAATTGTAAAAATAACTTTTTTAAATGAGACTTTAGTGGTTCTGGGAATACTGACTTCAGGAATGGTTAAACCCAGGGACTTAAACAATGTCAGCAAGAGTTAGCCTTGCTCCAATTCTTGTCTCTCTTACTCCTGCCTGGATTTATTCTAAGTCTGGCCTTCCCTTTGATGAGACTGACTGTCATTGGACCAACTTGGGTCTAACGTCCATCCTGGAATTATGGACTGTTCCAGCTTGTGGCCAGAGGAATGGAATATGCTGACTGGCTGGTCTTGGGTCATGTGCCCACCGCTAGTGGAATGAGCCTAAGTGAGGGTCAAACTGATACAATCCACATGGACTGAGAATGTGAGAGATATTGTTCTCCAAAGAAAAATCAAGCTGCTGTTACTAGAATAAAGACAATATATGCTAGACAGACAGAAACTATAGATGTCTCTGGCTTCCACTTGGCATTTCTTTAATTCTGGATTATAATATACTTTGTTGTCTATGTGATACCTTATCCATAAACTGTAAATTCTTTGAAACCAAGGATGCTGCCTTATTTTTCTTTTTAGCATCCAACGCCATACATGTTTTCTTCTACATGGTATGTTCCCAATAGTATTAGTAGCATGCATGAACGATAGAATGACTGATAACTAAGCATTTATGAGTATGTTTATGAAACTATATACTTGTGTATACATCAAAAACCTCTAAGGGCACTTTATTTCATGTTTCTCTGCAACTACATTAATAGCCACATTCTTGTTTAATCTTGCTCCTCTCTACTGAGGTTTTAACACGTACAGCTTGGTTTTCCAACAACGGCAAATCAGTCATTACATCATCATCCATCATGTCTGAGTTCTCAGTAATGAAGGTGTCTTTCTTTCCACATTAGCAATTTGGGTGGGCATAAGAGCCATGAAGATGTATGACAGAAGACTGGAGAATTGGATTAAAAAGCAAGATTCCATTTTCTGGGTCCCTCTTCACTGCAGGAATTTTGTTGATCCACAGAATGAAGGGGCCAATTGTTTGGAAGTTTTTTCTTCAAGCTCTCAGAAGAAAATTGAACTGAAATCATTTTTTGCTGTATTACTGGAATAGCAGAGAACTAGGAAAAGCAACCAAAAACAATGATTTATTTTGAAGTTATTAAAGGAAATAATTTATCCACCTAAGATCATATTTGTAGCAGGTGTGAGGTCCAAATTAATTGTTCTAAAGTACCACCATTTAGGTGCGCTCATTGCCACTGCCAACAAGGCCCCACATGATTTGGCCCTTGCGTCTCTCTCTCCCTTACCATTTTCCACTCCTCCAGGTCTTAGCAAGCTCCATCCACAGTAGCCTTTTGCCTATTTCTCAGACTTAACAGCTATTTCCCACCTCGGGGTCTTTGCAGCTACAAACCCTGAACCTCTAGCTCACTGTTCTTAACCTGGGCACTATTGACATTTTTGGCTTGATGATTCTTTGTTGTGAGGGGACTGTCTTGTGTGTTATACAATGTCTAGCAGAATCCTGGGCCTCTATGCAGTAGATGTCACTAGTAAGCCCCCTACCCCTTAGATGTGACCACCAAAAATGTCTCCAGACATTTCCAAATGCCCCCCATGGGGCAAAATCACCCTCAGTTGAGATCACTGCTCTTGCTGGAATTATTTCCTTTAACTCTTGGTGTGGCTGTTCCACTTTTATCCCTCTGAGCTCAGCTTCAGAGACACTTCGCCTGACCACTCTAGCCAACTGGTCACTTTCTATCATTGCACCCTCTCCCCTTCACAGTAAATTATCACATTGTGTATGTGTGCAGTTTTGTTGGTTTATTGACTCCATTGGAGTAGGAGCCTCATGCAGACAGGAAGCTCTCATATGTGCACTGCTGACCCCTGGGCCCCTGGAACATGGAACAGAACATGAACACAATTATAGATCAATACATACAATTAAATATGTTGGGTTAATGAACAAAAGAGGGACGGCTTTGCCACCAGGGCTTTTACCAGCTCAGTCATTGGCATTTCCACTCCTGAGGGTTTCTACTTCCTAATCTCCCTCATTGTCTCTGTTTTGGACTTAGTAGGCACAGCAAACATAGGAATTATTCCTCAGATTGGCCCTGCCTTTCCTGCCTCCATTCTTCTCCTCATATCATTTCTTAAGCCTGCATGTCTTCTGCCTCATTTTTACCCAATGTTATTTTTACCAGGTTTGAAGACCTAACTTAAATTTCACCTCCCTCCATGAGCACTGAATGTCATGGCACAGACGCCATTTCTTACCTAACTTACTGCCAAGTTAGCTCACGCTTTCTCTCTCTCTCTTCCTCCCCTTCCCTTTCATTCATTCATCAAGCACCTTAGAATCTGCTCAGACGGGGAGAGAGACTGAGATAAGGTTTCTGACCTCAGAGTCCTTACAGCCCTACCAAGGAGACATACGGTAGGCAGCTAATTATTACACGATGGTTAATATTTGTATTGTGAATAGAGTGTACAAGGAAAATCCCAGTGGACCTGGGAAGGCTTTGAGAAACATCTTCCACACTGTGCTCTATTATAGGTGCTCATATATGTAGATTTCTGTCCCCTTGTAGATTTTCAGGTGCTTCAGGATAGAGATTTTATATTTTCATTATTTTCGTCTCTGTAGGGTTCCCTCCCCAGCACTCAGCATGGGGTTTTTAACACAGCAGACACCCAATAATTGCTTATGGAATCAGAGAATAAATAGTTTGTTTTTAAAATACTGATATGAAGAGTATCTTCTTTTCCTCCTCTCATTTGAATAGAAAACACATTTTTCGTCACTTTACTTAGCATAAGGGCATCTCTACTGGGAAACAAATAAAAAAGCTTTTTAATTTATTTGATCCCTCAAAAGACATAATGGGAACTTGAAATTGATAGGAAGTCAGGTGCCTGAATGGGGAGCACATGGAAAGAAACAGACAAATATTAAAAGTAATTCAAGCAGAAGAGGACTGTTGAACTGGAAAACTATTAACCGTGTTAATCAGTTTCCACTGTGAACTGTTAACACGCAGAACAATGCTGAAAGCACCTGGAAGGCACATTTGTGAAGTCAGGAAGCCACAGCAAACATTTTTTTTTTTTTTGTCTGTCAGCTTCGGAAAACAGAATAAATAAAAGCTTTTATTTAAATGTGAAAAAGCGGTGGTTTCGGTTTAGTTTACATAGTTGTGTGATTTATACATTTCCAAATTGTTCCATATGGCTAAAAATAGAGGATCTGAATTTGTAGTTCATAAGTTATGTTAACAGGAGAGTTTCTTTTCTCAACCTCAAGATGGATGCATTCCTCTTGGCTTGTGTTCTGAGCGCTGAAAGTCAGGGCATGAAGAACCCGCTGAGATTCAGACGTGCGGGCTAGCCAGGCAGATGGTGAGAAAAGAGGGTTTTTATTTCAACATAGTCATAGAAACACGTGGTGCTTTCTGTGACTGACGATGACACAAAGACAATTAATCCAGAGTGCTGGGGAAAGCAGAGCAGGGAAACCCATCAGAGGTAATGAGGACTAGAAGTGAAGAGACAGGTCATGGATAACGTCAAATTCTGCTTTGCCAAGCAGAAAGTCTGGCACCAAGCAGAGGAATAGGGATGCTGGCCTCAGAATACTTATTTAAATGCCCTGAACTGTCACTTTTAAACAAAAGATCAGCTGGAAGGCAAAACAAACTTCCCCCAAAATGATCTAGCATCAATGGGAAAAGAGCTTAGAGAGATGCAACATCTAGCTAGGCTCCCTGTGCTGTTCCCATCTGCTAATAATAAAGGGAGGCATTATTATCTCTATTTTGTGGGTGAAGAAAAAGGCTCAGAGAGGTGAAGTGACTTGCTGAAAGCCACACAAGCTAGTAAGTTGCAAAAGCAGAATTCAAAGGCAGTTCTTTCTGGCTCCATAGCGCATATAGTCAGTCCATCTACACACTTGCTGCTCAAATGGTGGTCCTAGCAGCATCAGTATTTTCTGGGAGATCAATAGGAATGAAGAACCTCAATCCAGACCTACAAAATCAGAATCTGCATTTTAACACAATCCTCAGATGATTCATAGGCTTGTTAAAATTTGGGAAATATGGTCTCGAATCTCAATCCTTGCTATACATTAGAATCACTGGGAGAGACTTTAAAACTGAAGATACCGGAGCCCACCCCAGAACAATTATATCAGATTCTTTGGGGGTGGAGTCTGGACGTTGGTAGTAGTTTCAGCTCCCCAGGTGACTCTAATTCTTAGCATGGCACTGTCTGAGGCTCCTTCACAAGGCTGTTTAGGGCAGAGTGATTAGGAGGTAGAGAAGGCCTCTTTTCAGGCCTTTATGGAGCACTTGCCTTTTTTCAAGCCAGTTAGTTCAATTTAGTGGCTCTCCACCCTTGCTCTACCGGAACCACCCAGCAGCTTTTAAAAATCCTGATGTGTAGACCATACCTCATACAAATTAAATCAGGAGCTCTGGGCGAGGGACCCTGGCATCTGGAATTTGTAAAGCTCCAGGTGTTTCCCACGTGGAGCCAGAGTTGAAAACCCCCGCTCCAGTTAGATTCTCTGGGACCTGAATCTTATCCGTTCTTCAGCAACAAATGGCAGTTTGCAGGAAATACAGGGAATAGAAGAACAAGCAAAATAATGCCATGGGGAAGCAATCAGCCAAATCAAGAAGGAGGGACAATCCAGTTTCTCTAATAAACATGTCAATGGCATTAAAGTTGTTCACATTGTTTTTACAACAAAAAGTTTTATTTTTTTAATTTTTGGGGGTGAAGCCCAGGAATCTGCATTTTAACCCTGTCCTCAGGGGATCCTGGTGAATAATTAAATCTTGAGGACTTCTGCTCCATAGCAGAATTCATTATGCTCCTGGGCTTCTTCAGTTCCCACTCAAGTGGGTTCCAGTACTGAAAGCATAATTCTTCTCAGCTTGCCAATAGCATTTGGAGGGGCTAAATTTTTTCTGGGATTGTCTAGACCTGCACTGCCCAATACAGAAAGCATCAGCCACATGTGGCTGGTCCAAATTGAGATGTTCTATAGACTGTAAAATATACACCAGATTTCAAAGACTTAGTACAGGAAAAAATAAGTAAAATCTCTCATCAATAATTTTTATATTGATTACATGGTAAAATATAATATTTTAGACATATTGGGTTAGATAAAATCTCTTTAAAGTAATTTCTTTCTTTTTTGTAAGATGTCTACTAGAATTCGTAAATTACGTATGTGGCTCGTATTATATTTCTATTTAACAGCATAGCTCTAGGGCTTTGCTACTCAAAATGTGGTCCACTGACCAAAGCAACAGCATCCTCTGGGAGCTTTTTAGAAATGTGGTACTGATTAGACTCTGCGTTTGACCAAAGTCCTTGTGCCTCTGCCTGCCTCTCAGGCTCTCATCCTTTACTTTTTGCACCGTCTGAGACCCCGTGGCTCAAAGAGCCTCAGTAGACCCCTTTAGTCCATTCTCCTGCTTCAGGCAGCATTGCATTCAAAGTCTCTAAGTACATCATCATCATCATCATCATCATCATCATCATGGTCAAGCTATCCACCTTTTTGTGCAGAGCCAGGAAAAAGAAAATTTCCTCCACTTTTAACTTCTTTCCTGCAATTTGAATCTTTTGATTTCCGGCTCTGTTCTCAATCGCTGTAGAATGCCAGTTACTATTTTTCTTTTTCCTTAATATTTCCTCTTCCAGGCCTTCTTTAGATTTTGTTTTCCTTTTCTCAGCTAATTCCATCCTTGTCTGGTAGGACCCATCTCCCAGCCCTTCCCATTCATGGTCAGCCCCTTTTCGGAGGCACGCTGTCCCCCCAAACAAATTCATTAACTGCTGAGGTGTCACCAGCCTGTTCTTTATGGTAAATCTGAAAGTGGCTGGTGCCAGGCAGATCATTTGGAGACAGGGACTTGATAAATGTTCCTGTCTTTGGAAGGTCAGACAAAAGAAAAAAAAATAGGGAGGGGCTGACATCCTCTGAGACCAGACAGGAAACCGTAAAGTGAAGCACTTTTGCCTGGAATGGAGCAAGGAGAGCATGCAGGAACTTAGCAACTCTAATTTTGGCTCTTTCATTTGCTTCCACGCAAACTCAGGAAAAATCACCAAGCCCAACTGCCCCAAGCTCCTCCAGTTAGTAGGGACAATGTTTATCTTCTTCCCCACAGGGGATTTTTAAAGACTGGGATAAAAAACAAATAAAAATCAGCACTCTTAAAAAATAAAAATAAGCCAGTTTCCTAGTTCATGGGCAACATTTATTTCAACGTGGGCCATGACAATTATTCCCCAATTTGGGATTTCTAAGTGCCCTTTATTGGTCAAATGGATAACACCTCCATTTTGAAAAGCTAAATAGTTCTTTGAACAAGTCGTTAGTCTAGAACACCTCACTGATATAAACCAGCTCATAAAATCCATTACATTGATTTGGTGACTCAGGGACCCTCACTTCCACAAGTAAAATGAGCAATTTAATACTCAACAGAGAGCTCCTTCGTGACAAAGAGGAAATTTGAGTGCTATTATGCCCGTGTTAAAGCTAGAGATATTCAGTGGTGGAAATCTTTGGTTACTGGAAACAAATTCCTTTTTACTAAAGGGATCTATCTCACAGAAAAAGCACTCCTATAAAGTTCCCAGTGCTTTTTTCTTTCACTTCTAATTTTTAAAAATTTGCTTCATCTCCCAAGGCTCTTCTTAGCTCGGCTCAAATTGAACCCAAGCCTCTGAAAGCTAAGCGTTATCACCACCATCTAACGTTTTCCTGCAAAAAAGTGTTAAAAACAGTTGCGTTCCCTCCACAGTGTGATAAAATTCCATTGCCCTTAATATTTATGTTTTACCCTTTAAAAATTAACCATATTCTGAATTTCTAAAACACTTTCCTTCTACTAATTAATATCACAGTTGGGAAAGTGGCTTTTTATTCTTTTCTCCAGGCAAACAAGCTGAGAGTTTAAGTGATTTATCCTTTCTGAGAGAGGAGGTCACGGACAGAATTCCAGGATTTGAATCTGTACAAAGACCATTAAGGCAATTTTTCAGGGATTTAACAAATACCCACCTGGGGATGTTAAACTACCTTCGAAGAAAGCAACTGTTGGCCCAAATTGAGGCCTACAAGCAATCCCGTGGATTTTAAAGGTAAGGAAGATCTATATGAGGTGGCGTGACTTCTCTCCCACGAAGCAGCCATATGGAAGGCAAGTGGCCCAGTGAGAACAATAGCTGACATTTCCTGAGCACTGACAATGTGCAGGAGACTTTACTTACATGATCTTATTATCTCTCCAATACTTTGAGGTGCGTATCTTATCATCTCTATTTCACAAATTAAAAAATAAAAACCTTAGAGAGATGTAATAACTTGTCTAAGGTCAATGGCTAAAATTTGAACCAAGAATGTGAAGCTAAAAACTCAAGTTGTAACCAATACCCTCTTGATGTTAACCCTGTGATTATATCTGCTGAAGTCATTCACCTTCTTAAAACCAAATATCTATATGCTCTCTGGTTCATTTACAGGATGTACCAGTCATAATGATTTCCTATTTAAATTTGAAAGCCTAGCAGATTAAATCTTACTGACTTCAAAGTTTACATTATTAAAACAAGACATGCTAAATCATTATTTCTATTTCTCAGTTGTAAGTTGCATCTTAGAACAGAATAAATAATTTGGGGATAAAATGAATGACAGAGGCATTGATCAATTAAGAGTATTGAGAACTCATTTTTAAATCGGCAAAAGCAACAAGCTAGGTTTAGGGCGTATCTGTATCCATTTCTACTTCTATCTATTTATTCTTTTAAATACCATGATTGCTTTATTTTCAGTAAAAAGAAAGGGCTAGAAGTTATCCAGGATATTGCATACTTGATTGTAAATTCATTTTATTTAAATACAGACAGTTCTAATTTCCTCCACTATACTTTGTTTCTCCTACTCTATTTCTCAGAGATTTTTGTTTTAAGCCTTAAAAAAATTACTAATATCATTTTAAAATATAGGTATCTATTAGCATGAAGCTCATCAGTATCTTATTACCTATGATAACAGTAGAGCTTTTTGTGGTGGTTGTACAGTACTAGCATACTACAGGATACTAGAGAGTAGTAGAATATTTTTGCCTATTTGATATTTACCTATGAAGGTCTCATCTTTCAACCCTTGGCTAAATGTTACTTTATCATTTAGACCTTGCTTGTTGCTTTCTTACTTCTGCTTCCCGAAATCATCAGATTTTTTTTTTTAAGTCTAGACATTATAAAATGGCTAATTTTGATTGAATTAGGTACCCTGACATTTTTTTCCCTCACAGTGTTGTGTTAACATTTGAATTAATGACTAACATTAAAATTCTGGAAGTTTTACACACATATACATATTTCCCCCTTCTCTTGAAAAATCAGGAGGTCTAGGTATACCGAGCCATATTCCCTCATACAACTTGGTAGTGAATGCCTGCTTTATTTAAAAATTTTTTTATTATTATTATTTTCTTGTGAGGACGATTGGCCCTGAGCTAACATCTGTGCCAATCTTCCTCTATTTTATGTGGGATGCCACACAGTGTGGCTTGACCAGTGGTGCTAGGTCCATGCCCGGTTTCTGAACCTGTGAACCCCAGGCTGCCAAAGCAGAATGTGCAAACTTAACCACAATGCCACCAAGCCGGCCCAGTGAATGTCTGCTTTAGACAGGTTAAGTACTCCTCATTTCACCAGTCCCCACTCTTCCTTCTTCTCTCATCTGCCAACTCTCTTCTGTTGCACTTGGGTTTGTCATTGACTGTCTCCTCCATCCTGCTCCACCACATCTGTTATTCTTAATGTCTATAGCAAACCTGGCACCTAGTAAGTGCTTGATAAATATTTATTTTAAGAATTTGGAGAAGATAGAACAAATTCCATTTGGCTGGCAAAGATAAGGCTTAAATAAGTGCCTTTTGGAGGTTTTAAAATATGTCCACAAATTATTTGGTACTTCTCCCTATAAAAAGTGGAGACTAATTCCCTTCCCCTTGAGTGGGAGACAGAGTTAATCACTCACTTCTAGTGAATAGAATATGGCAGTGGCAGTATGTGTGATTCTTGACTTTGTATCTTAAAATATATTGCCACTTTCCCCTTGCTATCTTTTGGATCACTCACTCTGGTGACAGCCAGCCTCAATATCCTGAGGACACTCAAGCAGTCTTATAGAGAGAGTCACATGGCAATGAACTGAGGTTTCCTGTCACCAGACAGCATCATCCTGCTAGGCATGTGCATGGGTCACCTTGGAGGTGGACCCACCAGCCCTAGCCAAGCCTTCAAGTGACTGTAGCTCCAGCTCCATCTTAACAGTAAACTCATAAGAGACCCTGAGCCAGAAGCACCCAGCTAAGCCACTCCTGAATTCCCGACCCATGGGATCTGTGAGAGAATCCACACTTGTTTTCTTAAGCCACTAAGTTTTGGGATAACATTATGCAGCAATAGATAACTAATATGTGCCTCAAATTAGCCTAATAAATTTAGTTTTTCACAATTCATGTGTTCTTTTTGATGGATATTGATAAGCCCAATAATTAGGGTAAGTGAGGGCTCATGTTCTTCTTCCTGACAATATTACTGAATGAAAAAACAGTGGCAAGTCGCAGATCTAATTCTGCCACGCAAAGAAGCAGGCTCAAAACAATCGCATGTCCACTCTGTGAACTCAGTGAAGTCCCAGTTCTTTGTCCATTTAGGCCCTTTGATAGCATTTTGCGTGAAAGACTTGTTCTGAGACAAATGTGACCATGTTGCAATGGCAGGATATGCTAACCTTCTAGTTCAATCAGATGAAAGAATCCTCCAGTAAGTAAGTTGAGACGACACAGAACTGAACTGAGTTATAAACTTTAGGTGTCACTCAGAAGACGTTCGGCTTCTGGGCTCACCAGATAATTATACCTCATCCATGCCAGAAGGAAGATGCCTGTACAAAATTTCCTGCCAACTCCACATCATTTCACACATGAAAACTTATTTTTAACATCTCTTATGCTAATTAATAAAACTTCTGGTGCGGATTCAGATGGGGATATTTGAAGCTCTTGGGGAAGGGGCTTCTCTGGGGTGTCGATTCCTGACTGCGATCCTTCAGATGCTGACTGAGTGTGGATTCTTGATTGGGGCACTTTGAGTGGTAATTCACCACACCTAGGGTGGTGCACAGACAGAACGCATATGTCTTAATGTCCCTTAATGTCTCTATGGACGTATTTTGAACCAAGTTATAGACAATATGAAAAAAAGAGATGTTGTTTGGGAAATTACCTTGATACAATGATAGCCTCCAAATAAGCGATCAGGCGAGCTAACTCAGAGGTTACTTAACTGAAAGGCTCACAAACCAAATTAAGATGTTCAAATCATATGGTTTATTGAAGCATTTTAAAACAAACATTGCAAAGCAAGGGGGAAGAGATGGCATAGGTTAACACACTTAATATAGGGTACCAGTGGGTGAGGCCTACCCTATCTGAATTCTGGGGATATTTATGTATTCTCTCTCTCTGCCACATCAGTCTTCCCGGTGATGGTGTGTTTACGGGGACCAGAAGTGAGGTTTGAGCAAGGCACCCAACATACGAAAAGTACTTGGACCATAACACTTGTTCTATTGGAGACACATCTGCGAGTACCCCTGGTCAACATCTGTAGCTTGCCAAAGGGCTAGATGAGCAGCCAGCGGTGTTTCTTGGGCAGAAAACCCAGAACCAAGATGACTGTCACTAATAGGAACCAATTTAACACCTTGTAGATTGAATATTGCATGATTTATGTACTTGGGGGCAACCGTTGTGTTAATGTAATTTCCTACACAACGTCGCTTTTGAAAACCTTGTCCTTTCTGTGTATAGCAGGGATATTTGGTGCCTCTTGGTTTTTCCATCCCTTCCTACCTATGTTTGGCACATGGATTCCTCTACTTAGTTTATCTGTGTCTAATGTGTCTCATAAGCTACTTGCTTCTATGTTTAGTTTCATCTCTTCTCCCTATTGGCTTCTCTCATTTTCCATCGCAGAATTGAATAATCTTAAATAATACAGCAAACACACATTACAAGAGATTATCATAGAATTAAGAGATTTTCAAAAAAAAAATATTGGTTTTAGAAATGCTGATGGAACTTATCATATAAAATTCATTTAGCTTATCTATCTTTGGAAATAGCCAAGGGAAAAACCTGGGCTTTTTCGGTGCTTTGTTTATGTAGGGATTTTACCTCTAAAAGAGAGGGCTTTGAGGAAAGCAGACATTGCAGAATTAAATTCTAAGTGGGTTTGTGCAAATGAAAATTGGAGACTGGCTAATTCAATTAATTTCTGTTCATGCCATCAGTGAAACAGGAACTCCGAGCATCGGATCAGATGTAAGAAATCAAGTGAAGCAGCATGCAGGAAGCCAAACGGCTTTCCCAGAATCCCAGCCCCGACAACCACTAGAATATTCTTGGTTGAGTTGTGTCGATCAGCTCAGCACCAAGACCTATGGTTCATTTATGAGGCCGTACCTGCCATAGAACACATTCCACAAGGGGGAGCCGATTTGCCTAAATGAGTGAGTTATTTCACTTCATAAATCACTCTGCTGGTAATTCACCTGTTTTTCTTGAAACTCGGAGCTCTTTCAGCCACCTTTGACAATTCTGAATTGAACATAAAAACAGGCTCCCTTGGAGTGAAAGAGAACAGTGAGAGTGGAAAGCAGTTACAAGTAAGTTTTACTAATACAGAATCTTATAAATGGGTCCCCATTATGAGGTTCAACTGGGCAGTTTATTAAAATGTGCATTTCTTGGACTTACCCCAGATCTAATCTGTTGAACTAAAATCTCAGAGGCTGGAGTCCAGGAATCTGCATTTTTAACAAGCTACATAAAAGGTTCTTCTGCCCATTGAAGTTTTATCAACAGAACTATGGAATTATTTTAACAACACTTGCAAGGACAGAGTTGCCTTGTGTAGATTTGCATAGAAGTCAAAGCCCTTTCTTATAAGTTCGCCTCTTCACATTTAGAACCACAAATGGATGTAGCTGAAGTGTAATGAATATATTTTCCATCCTTATTAATAAGGATGGTAAGACAGTGGACCAATTTTTTAAAAACCTCATCAGTGACACCTGTAGAATATTTAGACTATTTGGGCTGTGAGAACTCCTTTTGGTCGAGTTTAAATGGCAGAAGTTGGAACATAATTTCCTTTAGAGTAGGGTTTACTCCTCTAAATTCAAAGCCTAATTATTTTTAAAAAGCCTGAGATGACATTTCCAAATTGAGATTGGATTTCCTTCAATGCCAGTTTCACGCTTAGATTCCTTCCTATCTCTTCAGCTCTCATTTGCCTCATTCATTCTCGACGCTTCACCAAGTTACTAACCTATTTGGGCTTTGGAATCCTCATCTGTGAAATGGGAATAACAGAGCACACCAACTACTGTTTTCAGGAAGATTAACAATATCCATTAAAATACAGCCCCTGATCCTCACTTCTTAGTTTCCTTCCTATGTTGTAGCCACTAAAGGTGCAACTCATCCTTATCAATGTCCAGGCAATCTCCTGAAGGAAGATTTTTTTTTTTTAGAGAAAATAATAGGTAAGAACGAACAACCTTTCAATTATCCATTTGTCTTAAGGGGTAATGTACATCCCAGCAATATGCCTACCCAGATAATGCCTATTTCAGTGGCGCTGCAACCATTGAAATGAGAACTGCCCTCAGGGCAGAGTTTTCCAAACTATCCGGCTCAGAAGAATCACCTAGGCTACTTTAAAAAAAAATACAAATTTTAGATCTATTCTCAGATAATCTGATTTAGTATGTCTAAAAGGAGAGGGTGCTGGCATCAGAAATTTAAATGAGATTCTCCAGGGGAGCCCTAAGATTAGGTCAGGTTGGGAATGTTGCCTGAGGGCATCGCTGTCCCTTATTAAGCACAAAGCTGATTTCAATTGTGAAAACATCCAGCTGTTTTCTTCTCCTGAGAAAAACTGGTGTGAATGGGGTTGGGCAGCCAGAGGGCTGACTTTTGTTTCACTGTGACCCCCACTTAGATGAACTCCTTGTCCACTTCCTCAGCTGTGAAAATGAAGATAAGGGAGCTCCATGTGAGGGTGTGAGAAGATTGAGCTAAGAGCAGGTGTTTAATAATGGAAATGTATACAATTATAACAAGGGATTTTCGAGCATTCATTGGAGGTTTCTCAGAG
The DNA here is from genome assembly GCF_041296235.1 of Equus asinus. NCBI lineage: Eukaryota > Metazoa > Chordata > Mammalia > Perissodactyla > Equidae > Equus > Equus asinus. The sequence goes on from NC_091810.1 coordinate 39,073,068, forward strand.
AATATGTTAAAAAGGAGCACTTCCTGGGGCTGGCCTGGTGGTGCAGTGGTTAAGTTCATGCCCTCCGCTTTGGTGGCCTGGGGTTCACTGGTTTGGATCCTGGAGACAGACCTATGCACCACTCTTCAAGCCATGCTGTGGCAATGTCCCACAGACAAAATAGAGGAAGACTGGCATAGATGTTAGCTCAGCCACAATGTTCCTCATTAAAAAAAGGAGCACTTCCTTCCGTTTCTGTTGTGACCAGTCAGTCGTCTGTGGATGCTCCTAGCAGGCCAGAATTCAGCTACATGAAGTGCAGTTAGGATGGGCTGAGCGAGTCCCTTCCAGCCACTGTGCTCGCTGTCACTCTCACTATGTCAGCTCACTGCCTGAGATTAATAGTGGCTTGTTGGTAAACTACATCCCAGAACTTGTCTCGAACTTTTCTCGTGTTCTTTGATGTTAGATGACCTTGGTGAAACCATTCAGGGAGTCACACATGTCTTTTGCAGCACGTCCCAGGCTCATTTGGCAGGTGGCAGCTCTGGGCACTGTTCCCACCGCCACTCATTCTCGAACTTGGTCTCAGAGACTCCATGTCACCTGCTGGGCATTGTGAAGGACATGCTGACCTTTTCCAAACTGGCAGAGGGTGGCGACAGAAAGAGCACTTGAGCGTGGACAGATCTGAATTCCACCTGCACTTCTGTGATTGTGTGTGTGGGGTGAACATATTTCCAAGCCTCGCAGCGTCCTCACCTGCGAAAGAGGCAGAGTAAGCTTCCCTCACAGGCTCTGAAGATTGAATGAGACAAGGGACGAAAGGACCTGGAAGACTGCCCAGCTGATAGAAAACACTAACATTTTAGCTGTTCTTAATATTAGCGGTTTTATCAATTCTTAGATGGCCATAGTTTTTCACATTTTTAACCTCTTCAGGAACGAGGATGTGTCTTACAATTGGTGGCATGTCACAGTTTAATTGGCAGCACTTTTTCTTGGTGGCACATTAAAAAGTGGAATATTCTCCAATTGATGTCATTTTAGGTTGGATGAGAAATGACAGCAGTCATTGTCATAATAGTACTTGGATTATTGTACCACAGCAGCATGTGTATTCTCTGATGGAACCATTTAGCAATGCGTAGGTAATTTTTTCATTTTTTGGAATGACGGCTAGCCAATGAACTTTGTTTCTCTTTGACCTATGGATAAATCTGAAAGATGACTCAGAATCCCTAATTCTGGGGGGCTGCTTCGGGAGAATACTATCCTCACACTAGAGGAAGTGCTTAAGTTCCTCTCCCGAGAAAGCAGACTGCTTTTGCTGCCTGCAGGGACCTGATTCAAAAGTCTTTCTTGGGGCTCAGGACTGTAGCGTGACAGCTGATTCGTTGTTGTTCCCTCCAGCAAGGGGTCGATAAATGAGTGACTAAGACTGAGTTGTTGTGGACCCCTGTGGCGGAGGAGGAGATAGGTAATTGGTTGTGACACAGCCTGATCATCATGCAGTGCCACTGTTGTGCACACCTGGAAAATCAGAGTGCCCCCAGGCCTGTGTGCTGACTCGTGTCAAGCCTGTCTGAAATCTGCTCTTCCTGGAGTTAACCATGTTGACATCCTTGGTCCTGCAGTTAGAAAGAGTCTACCTTGATTAAGCACCTACTTGTCTCATCCCCATCGACGTCATCTCATTAACCATCTACAGGATCTCATGTAACTCTCCCAATAGCCGTATAAGACAAGATGTAGTGGAATGAGGATTATATGAAGCAGCTGTAGAGATCTATGTTCAAATCCCGACTTCCCCACTTCCTAGCTGTGTAGCTTTGGGTAAGTTACTTAACCTTTTTGGGTCTCAGATTCCTATCTTTAAAACAGAGGTAGAAATAATACTTGCCTCTGAGAGTTGATAGGAGGATTAAACATCATTATCCCTGTGGGCCTCTAAGCACTGTGCTGGCACATTGTCAGCACTCATTGAAGGTTTCCCCAAAGTGGTTACCGTTGTTTCCCCAGCACCCCACATGTTGCCTGGCACATAGTAGGAGCTTAATGAAGGTCAATCTCTTGGAATTGGGTTTGGGGGGGAGCTAAGGGAGGCAGTGCATCAGCTGATGGATGAGAATGAAGTATTTTCTCTTGAGCTCTGGACCTGTGCTGGGAATTGCAGAGGCCCAGGGGAACAATAGTAACGATTTGTGTCATCGTATTTATAGCTTACAAAGCACATTTGTATGCTTTCATTTAAACCTCCTAAGAAACTCAAGACAGAAAGGCTATTCTTATTAGTATCTCCTGAGGAAGCTGAGGCCCTGAGAGGTTAGAGAGCCAAGGAGCACCCAAGTGCCCCCACAGATGGAGGAGAATAATTACAGAGCAGAGGTTGTGGGTTTAGCAGTAAGGAGGCCCTTGGTACCTTCCAGGGAGCACATTCATTCGAGTGGTGGGGACAGATGCCAGAATTGGGGACTGAGGAAGGTGTGGATGGAGAGGAAATAAGAATCAACCTCTTGGCAAGCCAAGCAAAGGAGAGAAATGGGATGCAAGCAGGATCAAGTAACGGCTTTTTCAAAATAAGGGTGACCTCTGTGTGGCTGTCCCTTGGAAATGGCTTCTTCAGGCTGATTTGTGATGACCCAGACTTAGAAAGGGATAAATCATGGCAGCTGAAGAATCACACTGAAAAGTGATTCTCTGCTTTGCAAAAGAATTCTCAGTAGACTGGGAAAAAAATCTAAGTGGTCAGCAAACACAGGAAGATATACTCAACCTCCCTTATAATAAAATAAATACTAGTTAAAGTAAGAATGAGAAACCATTTTTCACCAATGATATCGACCTAGACAAAGGAGTTTGACAGTACAGAGAGGAGGTGAGGAAGTGGGAAGGTGGGGACTGCCATTCGCTGCTGTTGGGAGTGAAAGTTGGTGTACTTCTTGTGGGAATACATTTTGAGAATATTTACCAAATTTGAAATACACATACTCTTTCATCCAGCAATTTCACTTGGAAATTATCCTATAGATATACTTGCATATATGTGCAATGATATTCATTGGAGCATTGTTGTGTGTGAAAGAGAAAGAGAGAGAGAGGAAATCGCCTACATTTCCACAAGGAGGGAAATACTTCCGCAGATCATAGATATACGGTACATCCATCCATCCATCAGCAATTTCAAGAATGCCTGGGGCTCTCTGTCTCCTAACGTGGAGTGGAGTCCATCGTGTATTGATAAGTGAAAAAAACAAGCAAACGTTTTATAAAATCGTGCTGGAATATGTAGCAAAAATGACTAGGAGACAAGAAAGGGTTAAAATTGTTTATTTGGGGGGAGGAGGAACGGAGGGGAGTGACTTTTGCCTCTCATATTATTTTCCTTTCTACTATGTGTGAATTTTTTTTTAAACCATGAGTATGTATTACATTTAAAATAAAATACTGATTTGAAAAATGCCCCACAAGATCCCTTTAAATCTCTAAGTCTCCTAATACACTTTAAAAAAATGTCATTTATAAAATTTTGATTTATTTACTTTTTTTTCTGGACCACAGCTATGGCATTAAGGTACACCAATTCAGTTAAATGACCCATCACCAATGCGTTTCTGCAAGGACTTTCTTCTCTACCGGCCATTTCCTCCGCTGTGAAGACTAACAAATTGCCAGGGAGTTAAAGAGTCTCCCAACCTAAGTGATTAGAAGCTTTTCAACACCCTCAGCATAATCAGGCTCATTTGAAATGAGTTTGTGATTACAAAAGATTGTTTGAGGACTCTGTCATTCTGGATTAGCAGATGGAGTCTCCCCAGTCTGGTTGATCATTATAACCCTGGCCATTTTTTTAAAAAAGGTGGATTCTTTTATTACTCCTCCCCCATTCTCACTTAGTAAGTCAAGGTTGGTGCCCTGAATTTTTTTTTTTAATTCCTAAAAGCCAGGTTAGAGAGCTCCTGCCTTGCATATGTCAGTTCTCTCTTCTCTTTCTTAGGAATTATTATGCAATGGTGCAAGTCATTCTCTCTAGAAGGGGAGTCCCTATTTATTGGCTCAGCAACTGGGAACATGTTTACAGTTGCCAGAAGTCAATTGACGTGCAGAGAGAATGCTCAATTGAGGACACCCTTTCTTAAGTTTCTCCAACAGAGAGTTTCAGCCACAGAGAACGCTTTCTAAAGATCACAGCTTTGACATCTGTTGAGCTAAGATTGTAGGAGGCAGGACTGATGAGAGCTGTTTAAAGCAGCCCTTTCCAACAATCTAAAGACGCACAGCTTGTCAGCGCAGGCTCGGTAGAAGTAGGAGCCCTTGCTGAAATAATGTCCCCTAACGTCTACCTTTGTCAAAGCCTCGCTTATGGTTCACTTCACAGAGATGGACATCAGTCTTGCAAGAAACTCAGTTTGGTCTTGAATGTAGATATCTTTTCCTTCCCAAACTATGTCATCTAAAACACTATCCACAGGTTGGTCCAAACTGAGCTAGGCATTAAGAGAACTGCCTAACAAGACCTTTGATTGTTGCTGCCCCCCCATCCCTACCCCAATGGTGATTTAATCTGCTTTTCTTTGGCTCACACTCATTTAAAACAAAAATTGCGCTTTCATACTGAAAAAATTGTGCTGGTGTTGCCTGTCTCTCCAGATTAATCTCTGACTGTCCCCTCTGGTTTTGTACCCTTAACTCTGACCTGAATGGCTTGCAGTTCACTGAATGCTCTAAGCTGCCCCACACTCTGTGCCTTTATCCACTCTGCTCCTTTGCTCTCTCTTGCCTTTGTGGCTTGGCTAACTCCTACTCTTCAACTCCAAACTCTGCCTCTCTGCCCACCTCTGATCCCATCCTCAGTAATTATCATTTCACTCTCTAAAAGTTCTATTTCTTTGTTTATATTTGCAAAGAACATGCCTGGATAATATACTAGGAATTAATAACAATCGTTTGAGCAGTTGAACGGCTGGGAGACAGAGATGGGAAGAAGATGCTTCATTGTACATACTCTTTTTTCTTCCTTTTGAACCTTTGCCCTATGTAAATTTATACCTGTTCCAATCAATACAATTCAAATTTAAAAACAATAAAACAATAACAAATCTCAGCTGCAGAAGAATTTCTTTTCTATACTCTTCTCAGGGTAACATCTTTTAGGCATATTTCCAAATCTATCTCTTTTTGAAAAAAACACTTTATTTTTAATTCCACAAGTAATATGTAAATTCTCTTCATTATAAATGCCAATGCAAATTAGTCTCTCTGCTACCAAGTTTCTCTGACATGATACTCATGTAATTTCCATTCTGGTCTTAAATGTGTTTTAAGTTGAGTATTTAAAAAAAACCTCTGAGTGTATTACAAATCTGAAGGGGGTCAATTGTTTACAAAATGTGGACTTGAGATGTTTTTAAATTAATAATGTTGGGTTTTGCTGAAAGAGTTCATTAGGGTTGACCAGCTGTCCCACTCTCCCCAAAACTGAAAGGGTTTCCAGGACGCTGAGCTTTCAGTGCTAAAACTGGGGAAGTGCCATTCAAACAAGGATGCCTGACCAGTTAGAATAGACACTGGCCCAAAGAGAAGGCATGCATGACGTAAAAAGCCACACTGGGTGCTGGTGCACAGCAACTGAATACCAGCGCTGGTTTTGTAGCTCTTTCCAGAAGCATTGTTCATCAACTCTATGACATTTTAAAAAAGGCCTTAAATTCTACTTTAAATTTCATAATGAAACAAATGGCATAAAAAAGTAATTTCTATGACATTTGATGCTGTTCTGTTCTTAACTAAAGCTGCGAGATTTATCACCTTTAATGGTGCATGCAAAGTCAATCTTATTTTTAAATTAGACCCAAAAAGAAAATATACCATTCTGACATTTTTTTCCGAAACAGCCCAGGGTGGACTAAATCAAGAACCACTGAATACAATTGTATAGTATGGTAGAAATAAATAATTAAAAAGTAAATTAGCAGATGAAAATGATGGGTTTGTGAATGGGAGGGGAGGAAAGGCCTATAAAAAGTACTCAAGCTGAGGAAAAGTGAAGAAGATTAATTTCAGTTAGAAGTTGATATAAAGAGCTCATTGCATTTTTAGCCTAAAACTGAAACTGCATAAGGCTGTTCCAAACTCCATTAACCAGTAATCTATGTATAGAAGAGTGACACTGAGCAAGTCAATGTGGTGGAGCAAAATAAATACAGTTTGCAAAATAAATGTTTTTTAACAGTAGTTGGCTAATTAGTTGAAATAAGGGAACAACTCCAAAAAGCAAGCCTATGAAGAAGTTTTCCTCTTTGATATTTTTTTCCCTATTCACAATTTTATTTCTTCATTTCAGGAACCTACAAATAAAGGGAGTAATTTTATAGATTCTGCAGATCTTTGCAATAAGATGAAAGCTACAGACTGGAGGCTTGGTCCTCAGACGAGTTAGTCAGATCACAGGGAGCATTTTAAAATTATTTACTTTGGCCGTTTCTGATGGTTTGGGGTGCCCAGAGTAGGAATTCTTTACCTGGAAACCTTTCTGGAAGTACAAAATGACCTGAAATTTAGAAACCGTCTGCAAAACTTTGTGTTTATGTATCCATGCATGTTTCCTGCGGGAAAAGTCCTCAGTTTTCTTTAAATTTTCAAAGGATTCTATCACCCCCAAAATATTTAGTAAAAATTGAAGTGCTACAGAAAAGTTCTCTGACTCGCTGTCTCTGTCTCTCTCTGTTTCTGTCTCTCTTTAATCTTTTGGCAAAAGATTTCTATTTTCTTGACTTGCAAAGGGCTGAAAATGCAGCTCTGTAAGCACAGAGGCCTCTATTCTTATGCCTTTAGCCATTAGTGACACACAGAAATAAACCCTATAGATAAGCAGGTATACAGACCCACATACACATGGCTTGTTGATTGCGGGCAAGAGGTGGGCGTATTTGCATAAGGGCTAGGAAGTCTTCAGGGAGGAAAGAAAGCTAGATCCCAATACCTTCCCTTTTCAGTTTAAGTACAGTGTTTCTACTGGACTGGGGAGGCCCTAAGTTGAGGCCCCTGACTGAAAAAAAAATGGCAGCCCTCTCCACAGGTGAAAGCAACTCTCAGTAAGGGCGAAGTCTGAACTGGTAACAGGGACTCTCTATAACGTCAGAAAAAATATCTAAAACTTAGAAATAGAGAAGAAATCTCTAGATGTTCTTCAGTACAGTGCTGGGTTGACTTTATATTGTCAGGGACCTTTTATAACTCATAGGAGGCAGAGGTTAACTCGTAGATTTTTGTCTAATAGGGTTTAGTCACATGAAATTAAATTATATCTGGTGGAACAGATAACCATAAAGATTACAATTTATGATCCTGTTGGAAATGAACCAACTTTTTTTTATTTTTTGAGGAAGATTAGCCCTGAGCTAACTGCTGCCAATCCTCCTCTTTTTGTTGAGGAAGACTGGCCCTGAGCTAACATCCATGCCCATCTTCCTTTACTTTATATGTGGGATGCCTACCACAGCATGGCTTGCCAAGCGGTGCCGTGTCCGCATCTGGGATCCGAACCTGTGAACCCCGGGCCACGAAGTGGAACGTGCACACTTAACCGCTGTGCCATCGGGCCAGCCCCCTTAATCAATTTTTTTAAAAAATTGAGGCAAAATTCACATACTGTAAAGTTAACCATTGACTATTTTAAAGTGACAATTTAGTGGCATTTAGTGCATTCAGAATGTTGTGCAACCATCACCTCTATCTAGTTTTAAAACATTTTCATCACCTTGAAAGGAAACCCTGTACCCATTAAGCAGTTACTCCCCATTGCATGATACTCCTAGCTCCTGGCAACCACTAATCTACCCTCTGTCTTTATGGATTTGTTTATTCTGGATGTTTCACGTAAATGGAATCATACAATGTGTGGCCTTTTGTTCTGGCTTCTTTCATTTAGCATAATGTTTTGAAGGTTCATCCATGTTGCAGCATGTATCAGTACTTCATTCCATTTTATGGCTGAATTATATTCCTCAATATGGATATACCACATTTTGTTTATCCATTCATCTGTGGATGGATATTTTGTTTGTTTCCACCGTTTGGTTATTGTGAACAATGATATCATGACCATTCTCATATAGGTATTTGTTTGAATACCTGTTTTCAGTTCCTTTGGGTATATACTTAAGAGCAGAATTGCTGGGTCATATAGTAATTTTATGTTTAACTTTTTGAGAAAGTGCCAACTGGTTTCCACAGTGGCTACACCATTTTACATTCTCAAGTGAAATGTACAAGGGTTCTGTTTCTCTACATTCCCATCAACACTGATTTTCCTTTTTTTGGTTATGGCCAACCTGGTGGGTATGATCTCATTGTGGTTTTGCTTTGCATTTCCTTAATGGCTAATGACATTCAGCATGTTTTCACGTGCTTGTTGGCTGTTTGTATATCTTCTTTGGGGAACTGTCTACTCAAGTTCTTGCCCATTTTTAAATAGAGTTGTTTGTCTTTTTGATGTTGAATTCTATGAATTCTTTATATATTCTGGATATTAAATAAATCCTTTTTAATGATCTTCAAATATTTTCTCCCATTCTGTGAGTTGTTTTCTCCCTCTCTTGGTGAAGTCCAGTTTATCAATTTTTTTCTTTTGTTGCTTGTGCTTTTGGTGTCATATCTAAGAAACCACTGTCATATCCAAGGCTGTGAAGATTTACTCCTATGTTTTCTTCCAAGTTTTATAGTTTTAGCTCTTTTCGTCTTTGATCCCTTTTGAGTTAATTTTTGTATTTGGAATGAGTTAAGGGTCCAGCTTCATTCTTTTGCATGTGGATAACCATTTGTCCTAGAACAATTTGTTGAAGAGACTGTTCTTTCTTCATTAAATGATCTTGGCCTCCTTGTCAAAAATCACTTGACTGTAGATGTATGGGTTTGTTTCTGGACTCTATTTGATTCTATAGATCTCTCTCTCTCTCTCTCTCCTTATGCCAGTCCTACACTGTTTTGATTATTATAGCTTTGTAATAAGTTTTAGAATCAGCAAGCATGAGTCCTCCAACTTTGTTCTTTTTTTTTCAAAATTATTTTGCCTATTCAGTGTCCCTCACATATGAGTTTTAGGATTGGCTTTTTCATTTCTGTGTAAAAGGCCATTGAGGTTTTGATAGGGGCTGCATTGAATCTGTAGATTGCTTTGGCGGGGGGTGACATTAGCTAGTTTTGTATCTAACACAACAGTCTTATACTAACATTGCCAATAAATATCTAGCTCCTCAAATGCTCTTTGAACTGGTTTTACCATTATTACTGGCTCCCTTATTGATGAATTGAACAAATCTGACACATTCATTTTATATTTGCATGTGAGTCATGATTACACCTTTTTGAAAATTATATTTTAACAATGTGATTATAAGTTATTTTAGGGAAGTGGTTCTCAACCACACTGGAATCGCTTGGGGAACTTTACACAATGCTATCGCTCGGGTCCCACCTCCAGAGATTCTGATGTAATTGGTCTTGGGCATAGCAGGGGCACTGGGTTTTCTTGTAAAGCTCCCCAGGTGATTCTAACTGGACCCCGAGTTGAGAATCACTGTCTTAGGGGAAGTTCTAGTGAAAGCACTTCTGATCTAGTCTCATTGGTGCTTTAGGATCCCCACTGGGAAACGAGGCTGTGAGCGGGTGTCAGTGCAGAGATGTAATGTTGGGAGTCCAGTCTTATGTTGACTTTGAGCACTGTTTGGGGAGAGGAACACTAGGAAAAAGAGATCTTTTTCTTGGATTTCTTCTCATTCCTGTGGCTCCTTTCTGTCTAAGGAAGCTGAAACTGAGTCCTTGTCATATGCCACCAAAAGGGTAACAGTCCATTGTCTCCAAAACAAGGACAAGTAAAACAGCAACCTAAAGCTCAAGTCTATTAAGTGGTAAAAATGTTGTTAAATAAAGAAGCAAACTAAAAGTAATGAAGGAATGGATAGAATAAAAGCAGGAGCTTTGGGAGAAGAGGTTGGTAACCTTGGCAGGCTAGTGAGGGAGATATTTTGACTACAATGATGCCTTTTCTGCTTTTGCAGAAAAAAGATGGAAATATGGGGCGTTGGGCTTGGAATGATTTGGTGACACAAGGAAAGTCTCCCACATTGTTAATCATTTTTTCAGTGTTCCTTCTTATACTTGTGGCCTCTCTCGCTCTTCTTATATATCTATTCTCCAGGTTAATTCCTCTCTTCGGCCTCTTCCCTTCGACTCTGAAGGAAACTTCTTTCTTTCTTTTTTTTTTAAGATTTTATTTTCCCTTTTTCTCCCCAGGTGCATAGTTGTATATTTTTAGTTGTGAGTTCTTCTAGTTGTGGCATGTTGGACGCCGCCTCAGCATGGCCTGATGAGTGGTGCCACGTCCTCACCCAGGACCCGAACTGGCGAAACCCTGGGCCGCCAAAGCAGAGTGCCCAAAACCAACCACTCGGCCACAGGGCTGGCCCCGGAAACTTATTTCTAAGAGGCAGTTTTGTGTAGGGATTGGGCCCACAAGCTTTGGCACCCAACTGCCAGGGATTGTAGCCCAGTTCTGCTACCTACTAGAGACTAGACACTGGGCAAGTTACTTGGCGTCTCAGTTTCCTCACTTGTAAAATAGGGTAAGTGATAGTATTCTCTTTATAGAATTATTGTAAGTTAAATAGCACCTGGCATACAGTGAATGCTCCCTAAATGCTAGCTATTTCCTTATATTATTATTATTATTATTGCCCAGGAGTGAGAGCTCTTAGCTGAAGTAACAGTGAGATACAGAAGTTTTTGGGGCCCTGGAGGAGGAAGTCTCTGAAGAAGGGTTCTTGGAGGAACCGTGGAGGATGTGTGGTCTTGATACCGATACTGAGAAATTCTGCACAAATAATGACTTGCACAGGAGGTATATTGGATGGATTGGACATCTTTAAACAAGCAGGTAGGTAGGTTCTATCTCACCACTGGTTGGCCTGGCAGATGCAATTCTTCCTGGTAAATGTGGCTCTGTCTAGGGGAGGGGCAACAGGCCGCCCAAAGAAGACTTCATTTTCCATTTCCAGCTGCCATGGTTCCAGCACCTTCCCAGAGCACAGTGGGTGACTCACAAACTTTCCTTGTTCACATGCTTAATAGCTCTGCTGTAACACTGTGTCCATCCTCTTAGCTATGCCGAAGATGTGGATCACACTTGACCCCACTTCTTTGCCCCAAATTTCTGCTCAATCTCTCCAGGTGCTGAGGCAAAGAACATAGAAGTGCAGTAGTAAACGATTCCAGGTTGGGGTTTCCAGCTGATTGATAGGCCCAGATTCTTTCCATCATTGTGCTCTTCCATCCACAGTGTGTCAGCGACTTACCTTCCTTCAAGGTTACAAGATGGCTGCTGCAGTAGCAAAGCAACAATGTCCAAAAGCAGGAAGGGAGAGAGAAAGAGATTTTTCTCATTCATTTCTTTTTTTATCCTAGAAAATTTCCTTCTCAAGTCTCATTGGACAGGACTGAGTCACATGTCCACACCCTAACTTCCAGGAGGCTCAGAAATTGAGTATCTGGATTTTCAGCTCCCCTTGGAACATGAGAAGGGCTCTGCTGGCAAGAAAGATGGGTAGGAAAATGGCTGTTAGGTTGGCAACTAAAAGTGTCTGCTTTTAGACACAATGGTAACACCACTTTCCATTATATGATCACTTTACATTCTAAACAACCACACTTAAGCAGGTTGGCATATCTTATTGGGAGAAAATGAATTTGCTTAAAGACACTATAGTCTGCAAGCAAATCCTTGTGTCTCTCACTGACCACCCCATCACACTGAGTCCTGATTCATTGTTACTATGGCTAGGGAGCCCTATGCATCTTCTTCCTTTAGGCTTCTGTAGAATTTGTGATCCCCTAAGAGCCAATTTAATTTAATTAATCTAATAAGGGACAGCACAAGAGAAGGCTGCTATTCTGCCACAAAGCTCAGGAGGTAGCTTTGTATTTGCTTATTTTCTTTTTAAGTTTGGTTAAAAACCCAATGAAACAAACAGGTTACAATGTATAATTATCATTAATCTCAGAGCAGATTATTTTCATGCACTTATGGAAAAAAATACTCCCAGTAATCTTAGCCAGCCTTGCACTATAGAAGTCAATTCACTGAGTGCCTCTTTGTCTTACTTTAAGGTTCTGCTCTGTCCCAATATTAGAAAATTTAACTTTGTTGCATATTTTCCACTTTTTTGGTCACTTGCTTTTTGCTCAAATTAAAAAGAGTAATTATTAGGGGCCGGCCCGGTGGCGCAGTGGTTAAGTTCGCACATTCCAATCTCGGAGGCCAGGGTTGCTGGTTGAGATCCCGGGTGCGGACATGGCACCACTTGGCACGCCATGCTGTGGCAGGCATCCCACATATAAAGTAGAGGAAGATGGGCACGGATGTTAGCTGAGGGCCAGTCTTCCTCAGCATTAGGAGGATTGGCGGTAGTTAGCTCAGGGCTAACCTTCCTCACACACACAAAAAAGTAATTATATTGGGCCGGCCCAGTGGCACAGTGGTTAAGTTTGCACGTTCCGCTTCGGCGGCCCAGGGTTCGCTGGTTCGGATCACAAGTGTGGACATGGCACCGCTTGGCAAGCCATGCTGTGGTAGGCGTCCCACATATAAAGTAGAGGAAGATGGTGGGGCTGGCCCCATGGCCGAGTGGTTAAGTTCGCGCGCTCCGCTGCAAGCGGCCCAGTGTTTCCTCGGTTGGAATCCTGGGCGGGGACATGCCACTGCTCATCAAACCACGTTGAGGCAGCGTCCCACATGCCACAACTAGAAGGACCCACAACTAAGAATATACAACTATGTACTGGGAGGCTTTGGGGAGAAAAAGGAAAAAATAAAATCTTTAAAAAAAAAAAGTAGAGGAAGATGGGCATGGATGTTAGCTCAGGGCCAGTCTTCCTCAGCAAAAAGAGGACGATTGGCAGCAGGTGTTAGCTCAGGGCTAATCGTCCTCAAAAAAGAAAAATTAATTAAAAAAAGTAATTATTGTTTAACAATGCGTGTTGCTTGTAGAAGAAGATATGTACAGATAATATAAAACTATAGAAAACAAAAAGCGAAAGTGCCCCTCTGTCATCAACATCCTCTACCCCTCAGCCAATTCCTATCCTGAAATACCCCTCCCCAGAGTTGTCCACAGTTTACAATTTCATTCTTGACCTAGGCCTATACAAATATGCATATACACCTATGGACTTGTGTGTTTTTTAAAAACACATTACATATTGTACTACAACTTTTTTTCACTTAACAATATATCCTAGTCAATTTTCCATACGTTTATGTATAGACTTATTTTTTAATCACGATATTCCATACGATGTCTTTTGCAATTTTCACAATATTTTTATCTCCCACTCCCCTTTTTTTCAGAGAAAAGAGCTCCCGTTGACTAACACTACAATGACTCTTTAAAGAGTTTTTAAAATAGCTCTAATAAACTTAAGGAATACTAAAGTCTTGACAGAACACAGCCTTCTCTAGCATGGAATTGGGTAGATGAGAACTCTATGATTTTATAATGATGATGATTATGATAACTCCTACTTGTGTTTATACATTTTAAGATAATTTTCTATAAAGAGTCTCATTTAAACTCCATCTAAGGATATTTTGTTCTGGAAGTGCCTGCAGATTCTCCTGATAACACTATTTTAATTGTAATAAAGTCTTACAGCATGAGCTGAGAACAGCATAACAATATTGTTAATACTACCCATGCAATCATTATTTAATAAAGATGAAAAGCAATAGCTCCAACATTGCTCCATGTCCAGCCTTACCCACCTTTGAATGCAGGTTTCTGACTATATCCTGCTGTTTCCTACTTCTTTTTTTTTTTTTTTGAGGAAGATTAGCCCTGAGCTAACTGCTGCCAATCCTCCTCTTTTTGCTGAGGAAGACTGGCCCTGAACTAACATCCATGCCCATCTTCCTCTACTTTATGTGTGGGATGCCTGCCACAGCATGGCTTTGCCAAGTGGTGCCATGTCCGCACCCGGGATCTGAACTGGCAAACCCCAGGCTGCCAAGAAGCAGAAACTGCGCACTTAACTGCTGCACCACCGGGCTTGCCCCAGTTTCCTACTTCTAAGCTTAAACATACAAAAAAGGAGGAAAAGTTGACAGAATTAAAGGGAGAAAGATAATTCCACAATTATAGTGCTGGATTCTAATACTCTATCATGAGAATTAATAGAAAAGCTAGACTAAAAAAATGAGTAAAGACGTGGAAAATTTGAACAACTCTATCAACCACCTTGATCCGTTTGATATTTATAGACTACTATACTAGGAACCACAGAATACACATTCTTTTCAAGGGCTCATGATACATTTATAAAAATAAACCATAAGCCAGGCCATAAAACAAGTCTCAATAAATTTAAAGGGAATTAAATCATACAAAATATGTTTTCTGACTATAGAGGAATTAAATTAAAAATTAATAGCAATATAGTATCAAGGAAAACCTTTATAATTTATAAATTAACATACTTCTAAATAATTCATGAATCAAAGAAGAAATCACAGGGGAAATTAGAAAATATTTTGAATTATATGATAAAGAACATGTCAGAATTTGTTGGTTGAAACTAAAACAGCATTTAGAAGGAAAGATAAAACTTTAAAAGCTTATATCAAACGATGAAAGAAGAAGCAGCTAGAATAAGAAGGACAAAGTAAACCAAAATGAGAAGGAAAAAAATAATAAAGATTCTTAGATCTTTGATCAATAAAATAAAAACAGATAAACCATAAGGAAAATGAACCAATCAAAAAGTTGGTTCTTGGAAATGAGCAACAGAATTGACAAATCTCTAGCTAGAACAATCAAGGGGGAAACAAAACACAAATCACCAATATCAGGAATTAAATAGGTGTGTTTGTTATAGATCCTACAGGCATCAAAAGGATAATATAATAATATAAATAACTTTATGCTAACAAATTCAACAGGCTGGATGAACCCGCAAATTTTTTGAAAAACCCAGCTTACATAAACTGATACAAGATGAAGCAGAAAATCTCAATAGCTCTATGTCTATTAGAGAAATTCAATACATTATCAAAAACCTTCCCAGAAATAAACCACTCTCCAGGCCCAGATGGTTTCACTGCTGAAGTCTATCAAACACTCAAGGAAGATACAAAACCACTATTACATAATCTTTTTTTTTTTTTTTTTGAGGAAGATTAGCCCTGAACTCACATTCATTGCCAATCCTCCTCTTTCTGCTGAGGAAGATTGGTCCTGAGCTAACATCCACGCCCATCTTCCTCTACTTTATATGTGGGACGCCTGCCACGGCATGGCTTGCCAAGCAGTGCTAGGTCTGCCCCCGGGATCCAAACTGGCCTACCCTGGGCCATGGAAGCTGAGCATGCAAACTTAACTGCTATGCCATCAGGCTGGCCCGTACACAATCTTTATTAGCAAAGAGAGGAGAGAATACTTCTTCACTCATTTTAGGAGGCGGTGTGACTCTGACACCCAAACACGAGAAAGACATTACAAAAAAAGAAAGTTATAGATCAATATCCCTCAGGAACATTGAAGCAAAAATCCTTAGCAAATTGAATGTAACTATGTAAAAAGAGATGAGATATCATGATAAGTAGGGTTTATTCCAGGAATGTGGGATTGATTTAATACTAAAAACTCAACTAGGGGCCTGCCCCATGGCTGAATGGTTAAGTTTGCACACTCTGCTTAGGTGGCTCTGGGTTTCGCCAGTTCAGATCCCGGGCACGGACATGGCACCGTTCGTCAGGCCATGCTGAAGTGGTGTCCAACATAGCACAACCAGTAGGACCCAAAATTAGAATATATAACTATGTAATGTACTGGGGGGAGGTGGGTTTGCAGAGAAGAAGAAGAAGGAAAAAAACCCCAAAAACCCCACAACAACAACAAAAAAGATTGGCAACAGATGATAGCTCAGGTGCCAATCTTTTAAAAAACAAAACAAAACAAAACAAAACAACCAAAACTCAGTTGATGTCTCTTTTTCCCCGCCAGGCCTGATACTTTCCATTTCTGCCAAGAAATGCTAAA
The DNA here is from genome assembly GCF_041296235.1 of Equus asinus. Taxonomy (NCBI): domain Eukaryota; kingdom Metazoa; phylum Chordata; class Mammalia; order Perissodactyla; family Equidae; genus Equus; species Equus asinus. Next base: position 39,089,135 of record NC_091810.1, read on the forward strand.
GCAGGCAGGTGGAGGCCTGCAGGAGAGCCTCAACTACATCAGGTGCCTGGTTCAGGAAGCTTCTTTGTTCCATGGGCTCAAAACTCTCCTCCCTCACCCAAAGACACCAAAGCAGCTGGAGGTGACCCATGGGGAGATCTTCCCACGCCTCTCCCTCATCAAGAGACATCTGGTGGCTTGGCCTAGGAAAACCTCTTCTGCTCCTTCAGACAGCAGCAGAGGCATCAGATAAACCAAGCAGACCAAAATGACATCACAAAGTCTCTGAAAGTTAAACCACTGTTGAAACCACAGCCCGCAATCACAGTCCAAGATCTACACGCTAAACCTAAACAAAGTGACGGGCTGCTAAAAGAAGATTTACGTAGGACTCATAGTCTCCTGATAAAATAGACAAAACATGCAGAGTACAATTGAAAATCACCTAAAATACTAAGAACCAAGAACATACAATTAGAAGGAGAAATGACAATCAACTGACACCAAAACTGAGATAAATCAGATTTTAAAGCATCCATCATAAAAAAGCTTTCAACAATCAATTACAAATTCTCTTGCAAAAAATGAAAATGAAAAAAGTAGGGAATCTCAATAGAGAAATAGAAGTTATAGAAAGGAACAAAATGGGATTCATAGAACGGAAGCACACAATGACAGAAATTTTAAAAACTTGCTGGATGGGCTCAAAAGTGGAGTGGAGATGAGAGGGAATAGAATCAGTGAACAATAGAACTTATCCAATCTGAACAACAGAGAGAAAAAAGAAAAAAATAGATAAAAAGCTCTTCAAGGACCTGTCATACTGTGGCGGCTGTATGTTGCTGTGATGCTGAAAACTATGTCACTGGTATTTCAAACACCAGCAGGGTCACTCATGGTGGATAGATTTCAGTGGAGCTTCCAGACTAAGACAGACTAAGAAGAAGGACCTGGCCACCCACTTTCAAAAAAATTGGTTATGAAAACCCTATGAATAGCAGCAGACCATTGTCTGATACAGCACTGGAAGGTGAGAGGATGTTACAAAAAGACTGAGCTCTGCTCTACTGTATAAAGGATTGCTAGCAGTTGAAATCAACTCTACATCATTAACAACAACAAGATTTCGGAAAAAAATTACTAGAAATAAAGAGGGACATTACATAATGATAAAAGAATGAATCCACTGGGAAAATGTAATGATCCTAAATGTGTATGCACCCAAGAACAGAGACTCAAAACACACGAAATAAAAATGATAGAGTTGAGAGGAGAAATAGACAAAGCCATGACTATATCCCCTCTCAGCATGTGCTACACACACTATTTCAACCACACAATCAACCAACAGGATCTTATTGACATACATAGAACACTCCACCCAGAAAACAAAAAAAAAGAGAATCCATAGAACATTCATCAAGATAGGCCATACTCTTGGCCTTAAAACAAACCTCAACAAATTTAAAAGAATTGAAAGCACACAGAGTGTGTTCTCTGACCTTAATTGAATCAAACAGAAATCAATAAGAGAAAGACAATAGGAGAATCTCTAAACATGTGGAAATTAAATAACACACTATTAAATAATCTATGACTCAAAAAGAAAGTCTCAAAAGAAAAAAAAATACCTTGAACTCAATGAAAATAAAAGCAACATAGCAAAATTTATGGAATGCAGCAAAAGCAGTGCTGAGAGGGAAATTTATAGCACTAACACTTATATTAGAAATGAAGAAAGATCTAAGATCAATAAACTACATTCCTACCTCAAGAAATTAGAAAAAGAAGATCAAAATAAACTCAAAGCAAGCAGAATGAAGGAAATAACAAGGAAAGGAACAGACATCAATGAAATTGAAAGTAGTAAAACAAAAGAGAAAATCAATGAAAAAAGAAAAAGTTGATCCTTTTAAAAACAATCAATAAAATGGATTAAAACTTTGGTAAGATTGACAACAATAAAAAGTATAAGAAAGGAATCTCCTATATCAGGAATGAAAAAGGGGCTATCAGTACAGATACTGCAGCCATTAAAAAGATAATATGAGAATACTATGAACAGCTTTATCCTCATTATTTTGACAACTTAGAAGAAATGGACAATTTCTCAAAAGCCACGAACTACCAAAACTCAATTAATATGAAACAGACAATCTGAATAGCCCCATAAGCATTAAAGAAATTGAATTCTTAACTTAAAATCTCCTAAAAAGAAATCTTCAGGCCCAGATGGTTTCACTGGAGAATTCTATGAAACATTTGAAGAAGAATTAACCCCAATTTTATACAATCTATTCCAGAAAGTAGAAGAGGAAACACTTCCCAACTCATTTTATGAGGCCAATATTACCCTGATGCCAAAATCAGATAAAGATAGTACAAAAAAGAATACTACAAACCAATATCTCTTATGAACTCAAATGTAAAAATCCTTTACAAAATACCAAACCAAGTTCAACAATATATAAAAAAATTATACACCATGACTAGTGAATTTATGCCAGGTATGCAAGGCTGATTCAATGTTTGAAAATCATTCAATGTGATCTACCATATCAACAACTACAAGAGAAAAGTCATGATATATATTTACAATATATAATATATTTATATAAAATATATTTATGATATATGTAAAATGTATTTTTATATACTAGCTGCATATAAGTAAATAAAGTTTAAATCCCATGCATAGTAGTGCCCCCAAATGCAAAATACTTAAAAATCTGCGAATCATTTCCAGGACTTATACACTGAAAATATTCCTGAGATTTTAAAGAAGACCCAAATAAATGGAGATATATATACCATGTTCATGGATTGTAAAGCTAAATATTGTTAAGATGTCAATTCACTCAAGTTGATTTAGACATTAAACACAATCAAAATTTGTCATTTTTTAATGGAAATAAACAAAACAGTTTTGGGTTTTTTTTTTTTTTTTGCTGAGGAAGATTCACCTTGAGCTAACTTCTATGCCAATCCTCCTCTATTTTGTATGTGAGTTGCCATCACAGCATGGCTGCCAGAGAGTGGTGTAGGTTGTGCCAGGGAACTGAACCCAGGCCACCGAAATGGAGTGTGCTGAACTTAACCACTAGGCCACGGGGCTGGCGCCAAGAAAACAGTTTTTAAAATTAAATGTAGATGCAAACGACCTAGAATTGCTCAAGCAATAAAATAGAACAAGGTTGGAGGCTTCACTCTTCATTGGATAAGATGACTTCTATACTATTTCTATTATTGTATTCATCATGTTTTCCTGGAATTATTGTTACCATAATGTGTGCTCCTTGAGGACAGGGACCACATCTTAATCATCTCTTGTCTTAACACAGCGCGAATGTTTTCAGTAAACTGTGTTGAGCTGGTTAAAAATAATGACCATTTTGTATTTATATGATTTTAGTTTGAGAAAAAAAGAAAGACTGGGCATCTAAATTACTGAGTGGGACTCTCTGGTGATAACATCAGGAAGGTAGCCAGCTTTTTCCTCTTTCCAAGAGCAAGGTCCAGAATCCTGGGACTCTGATTTCCATTTAACACATGGGGAACTTCCCTGGAGGTTATTCAGTGCATTTGGTTTTACAACAAGGAATTACTTGGAGTCTGGCTTCAGCCAATCCTGGATTTAATTAATCATGGCAAATATAGCTTGACAATTGACATCTTTGTTTATATTGAATCTGATGAATCTTTGATTGCATGTGACTTCTCTTTCTATAATGTTATGTATCACTCAATTCTTCAAAATGAAACAGAGGGACCCCTTTCAATATTCAAGATGAACTCCTTAGTTCTGGGCTTCATCAGCCAATGAATTTTACGTCTTGCCAATTCTCTAATACTTTATTCTTAATTAAGAATTCTTAATTCTTAAGCCTTGTGGACTTTTATAAATAGCTTTGGTAAACCCAAAAGGCCATCCACTTCGTCTTCACAGAAGCTACACATTGGTGTTGGTCCACGTTTGTGTGTTTCCAGCCATTCTTCCTTCCCAGAGTTGTTTATCTGCAATAAGATTTGGTCCAGTTTAGCATCCATTGAGATGATCCATAATGACTTTTGAAATTGTGTGTTTCGATTGTTTATCTTCAGGAAGCTTCACATCACACTCTTGAAGTCATCCCAGTCAAAACCTGTTTTTCCTTCCTTCAGGGCATTAGGGACAGCACCAAATCAAGTACAAGAAGAAGCTTTTTCCGTCTGTAATAAATAAAGATGCTCCTATTTGATTTTCTGGGTTTTTCATTCTTACATTTTCTGATCAAGAAGATTTAAAAAGTGTCAAGGTAATGCAAAACAAATAATCTCTTCGGATAAATCAATCCAATATTTTCTACTCTGAGGATGGTTGTAGGGGACACAAACAAGACGTGCATTAGATGATCAAATTCAATCTCAGAGGTAGCATCTACAGGTAGATGCTATAGTCTATAGGTAACATCCAACTAGTCAATCTTTGTTGAGCATCTGTAAGGTGCCATGTTGAGTGCTACGAAGATTCCAGAGATGAAACAGTTAAGGTTGCTAGACATACATATGCAAATCAAGCAAAGAAGTATATGATAAAGATCAATAGAGATGTATGAATTAATGCTATTGGAGCTCAAGAGGGACAGAATCTTACAATCGTCTAGACTCTAGAGCATTTCATGTAGGAACATGGTATTTGATCTGGACCTTGAAGGATGGATGGCAAAGGAAGGAAGGATATGCCAGGTAGATGAAATGGCACAAGCAAAGGCCTGGAAATAACACATGCAAAGGCCTAGAAGTCAGAAAATCAGAAAGGAGACAAATCTATCTGTCATGGGCTATGTGCAGGGTCTTCTGGTCAGCAAAACTTCAATATGCCATTGGTTTCATTCATAATGGTGAAGACATAGGAAGCACTTGATATGTTTGACCAAGAGTCACCTCTGTACAGAAGCCATCTAGAGATTTCTTATTGGAGGGAGGAGATATTCTTTTTCAAAGAATAGCTTACTCACTCAGCAGAGTCCAGTCCCTACATAAAGATTTTGCCTTGCGGGGCAGCCCAGTGGCGTGGTGGTGAAGTTTGTGTCCTCCGCTTCAGTGGCCCAAGGATTGCTGGTTTGGATCCCGGGCACAAACCTAAGCACTGCTTATCAAACTGTGCTGTGGCAGGTGTCCCACATGCATAAAGTAGAAGAAGATGAACACGGATGCTAGCTCAGGGCTAATCTTCCTCAAAAAAAAAAGAAAAGATTTTGCCTTGCACATGTTACTGAGCATACATTTCTTCTGTGTTGAACAGGGTTGAGGGAATTAGGGCACGATCCTGCCTTGATTTAAGCAGAGTCGTGTTAGGTTGGACCCAAAGGTAAAGCACTTTCCAAAAGCTGGGGTTGATATAGCTCTGATGATAAGTGCTTTGCACAAATATCAACATTGAGAATCATGGCATTTCTAATTATGTTTGACTTAAGCCAATGTTAACATCAGCTTGTAAATTCTGTACTCACTCTTCAGAGGTGACCATTAAGGATGGGGAAGAAATGTACCTGGATTGTATTGCGTGAAAAGTAGATGCAAATGTTAACATGCAATATTTATTGAGTACTAACTAAATGCAAGGTCTGGAGATAAGAGTTCACAAAGTCACCTCAATCCTTATAACAGCACTCGGAAGTAGATAGCATCATTTCTATTTTACATTTGAGGAAATTAATGCACAGTTAATTAACTTGCCCAAGGTCCCATAGCTAGGAGGTAGAGGAGCCAGGATTAGATCCTCGGTAATGTGGTCCAGCACATGCTCTCAACTGCTAGGCAAAGTACAACTGGGAAAATAATGATATACTTTGCATAGTGTCATTATGATCATTTCATGAGTTATACATGTAAAGTGCCTACCTCAATATCTGGTGTTTAGTAAGTACTCAATAAATGATAAAGCCTATTATGGGAAGATTAAGTTACTTGCCCAGACTTGCATGGAGCCAGATTGTTTAAAGAACACCATGCTTTCAACACTTGCAATACTGTATAGATAGTCTTGACTTACTATGATTATGTCATTTTTTGTTGTTGTTTTAACTAATTTTGCTTTAGAAAGCTTAACTTGTTGCAATATTTTCACAGGCCAGTAAAAGTAAAATAGGAGTTACATGTTAAACATGTATAAATCTAAAGTAAACATGGATGAACCCTTCAATCACCATGATTTGAGCGTTTAAAAAACATATATGCTATGCCCACGTTCATAGCAGCATCATTCACAATAGCCAAAAGGTGGAAGTAACCCAAGTGTCGGTTGATGAATGAATGGATAAGCAAAATGTGTATATACATACAATGGAATATTATTCAGTATTAAAAAGGAAAGAAATCTTGGAGACTGGCCCGGTGGCATAGTGGTTAAGTTCACATGCTCCGCTTCAGCGGCCTGGGGTTCACAGGTTCAGATCCTGGGTGCAGACCTATGCAGCACTTATCAAGCCATGCTGTGGCAGGTGTCCCACATGTACAGTAGAGGAAGATGGACACAGATATTAGCTCAGGGCCAATCTTCCTCAGCAAAAAGAGGAGGATTGGCTGTGGATGGTAGCTCAGGGCTAATATTCCTCAAAAAAAAACAAAAAAAAGGAAGGAAATCTTGTCACCTGCTAGCTACAACATGGATGAACCTTGAGGGCTTTATGGTAAGTGAAATGAGCCAGTCATAAATGGATAAATATTGCATGATTCAATTTATCTGAGGTACCTGGGGTATTCAGATTCCTAAAGACACAAAGTAGAACGGTGGTTGCCACGGGCTGGAGGGAAGGAGGAATGGGGACTTACGTTTCCTGGGTCCAGAGTTTCAGTTTTGCAAGATGAAAAATGTTCTGGAGATGGATGATGGTCATGGTTACACAACAATGTGAATATACTTAATGCCACTGAATTGTACACTTAAAAATGGTTAAAATGGTACATTTTATGACATATATTTTCCCACAACTTAAAAAAAGCATATATGCAGATAAATTGAAATTCTATATATTCAACCAGATGCAAAGAGTTTCACTGTCATCACAATAAAAATGAATTTTTTTTGTGTGTGTCTGTGAGGGTGATTGGCCCTGAGCTAAGATCTATTGCCAATCTTCCTCTTTTTGCTTGAGGACGACTGTCGCGGATTTCACATCTGTGCCAATCTTCCTCTATTTTGTATGTGGGACGCCATCTCAACATGGCTTGATGAGCCGGTGTAGGTCTGTGCCTAGGACCCGAACCTGTGAACCCTGGGTCACTGAAGCAGAACGTGCGAACTTAACCACTGCGCCACCAGGCCAGCCCCAAAATGAGGTATTTTTGAAAACAAGCAGAAGCCATTTCCCTTCTTACACATTGTGAATGCTACTTAATAAAAATTTTGTTTATTTTAGATATTGAAACATATTAATTGGAACCATTAGTACTCAACAGTTGAACACTTTCAATAATGCTCTTCTCTGCTGTTTTTCTGATGTTCTTCTTTCTAAAACCTGATTCTCCTGGGGAATGTTATAGTGGGTGAACAATTGCTATCATCTAAATATTCAAAGATTTGAGTTGGCTATGGGGAGGTAGGACACAGTAGGCAGAGATCCTATTATCTTGGGACCACCATATTAAGAGAAAATTACATTATTCATTCTCTTCTGGAAAAAGGGATGGGAACTAAAAATTTTTTGAGCACACATTAGCATCTATGATTTGAGCAACCATGCTGCCGACTTTGTATATGTTATTGCATGCAATTCTTATGGGTCAGGGCTAAAAGAAAACATACTGGATTATAAGAGATTTCAGGGGCCGGCTTGGTGGCGCAGTGGTTAAGTTCGCACATTCCACTTCGGTGGCCCGGAGTTGGCGGGTTCAGATCCTGGGTAGGACATGGCACCACTTATCAAGCCATGCTGTGGCAGGCATCCCACATATGAAATAGAGGAAGATAGATGTGGATGTTAGCTCAGGGCCAGTCTTCCTCAGCAAAAAGAGGAGGATTGGTGGCAGATGTTAGCTCAGGGCCAATCTTCCTTAAAAAAAAAAAGAGAGAGAGAGAGATTGCAATTGTTTTTCTCCCCTCATTTCTAAAAAGGAAGGAGTCTTGCTAGTGCCTTAGCCAAGGAGCTATCTTTGTTGTGCAGGATTCAGGTGTTCCAAAATGAAAAGAAAATTAAGAGAGGGAGAGATGCAGTTCATCTGCATCCTCAGCACCTTGATGTTTTGTTCCAAATACTTGTTTTGGGGACTTGGGGTCTGGCTTGTGCCTTGTAGGGTGTTTAGCAGCATCCCTGGCCCCTACTCGAGAATCACAGATATACATGTTTAAGGGTTGAGGCTTGGAGGGGAGAAGGGAGCTAGAGTAGAGAGGTGATGGAGCTGGGTGATAAGGACAATTTTGGGGAGTAGAGAGGGAGAGAAAGGAGAATTTTCTTGGAGCCACTGCTACAGAGAATGAGAGAATCCTCAAAAAGATTTTTGAGAAGTTATCTACTAAGAGTGAATTTTCCCCTTTAGAATTTTCTTGAAAGTCTGAATCAAGATTTGAGTTGCTCTGAATTGTGCTTCTCTGTCTGGTTGTTGTTTCTTTGAAAGTGACTCTGTGTTGAAATTGGACCACATGATAGGGGTTTGTGTAGCTTTTATATGGGTTATGCTCATAACAGTCTTTGGAATTCACATTGTCTCCATTTTTATAGACAATGCTTTGACCTCTCTGAAAGGTCAGATTGCACATTGTACCATTCTGCCTTCACAAAAGGGACACTGTTTATTTTTCTCAAGATTTAAAAAAGACTAGTATGAAAAGACACTTCCTTTTTCTCTTTTTAAATGATGCCATATCTTACATTTAGAGGTAATTTAACGTCTGACCATTATATGATTCAGCAAGGTCTGTCTGCAAGTTGCTTATTGCTGCTATAAAAAATTACCACAAATTTAGTGGCTTAGAACAATAGAAACTTATTTTCTTACAGTTCTGGAGATCCACAGTCTCAGTGGGCTAAAATCAAGGTGTTGGCAGGGCTGCATTCCTTCTGGAGACTCTGAGAGAATCCATTTCCTTGTCTTTCCAGCTTCTAGAGGCTGCCTGAATCCTTGACTCATGGCCTTGCATCACTTCAACCTCTGTTTCTTTCACCACATTTACTTCTTTCTTTGATCTGTCTGCCTCTCTCTTAATAAAGACGTTTGTGATTACTTTGGACCCACCGGAATAGTCCAGGACAATTTCTCCATTTCAAAATTCTTAGTCACATCTGCAGAGTCCTTTTTGCCATGTAAGGTAACATGTTCATAGATTCAGGAGATTAGGATGTGGACATTTTTAGAGGGCCATTATTCTGCCTCCCGCAGCACAGGCATAAGAATGTGCAGAATGTGTGATAACATTCTGCTAACATGCTTGAATTGTTCCACCTTGACTCATTTTTTTTTTGAAACATGTGAAATTCTTAGGCTTAGCTGACATTTAATTTTCACATTAGAAAAGCGATAAGGATTAATCAAATTATAATACTGATGGAGACAGCAATAGAGTTTCAAATACAAACTCAAGTTCCTCTTTAACCTCATTCCTAGTAGCTAATTCCTGGGTCCATCCAGAAGAACAAAGCAATGCTCACAGCACCTTCAATGGTCTTCTTGAAACATGCAGCACATGTGATAGTTAAATATGTGGAATAAATTCTCTTTCAACAGATTCAAAAGTATCACATGACCAGCACAGTGCCTGGCACAGAGTGTTGTTCCATGAATGCTGTTAAATGATTAAAAGACTGCGTGGTCACATCAGGTTTTATTAATGTTGAACATGTCGGCAAGAGATGGGGCTGAAAGCTCTTACTTCATTTATCATTTATTTGGAGATAATATGATTCGACCTGTACCACCTAACTTCTGGTGAAGCTCATGAGTTGGGTATATTAGTGTTGACGGCATGTCATTTTACCTCTTCCTTGTTAACACACTCAAACCGGTTTCTCTGAGGCCTCTTCTCTTTACTCACTTTTGTATTGTGCTTGTTAAAGTGAAATCCCACGTGCTTCAAAACTTGCTCCTTCTGGATGTGGTATGGAATACACAATGGAATATTACCCAGCCATAAAAAATGTTGCTGTTTGCGACAACATGGATGGACCTAGAGGGTATTATGGTAAGTGACACAAACCAAAGAGAGGAAAACAAATTTTGTATGATTTCACTTATACGTGGAATCTAAGGAAACAAAACAAATGAACAAACAAAACAAAACAGAAACAGACTCATAAATTCAGAGAACAAACTGGTGGTTCCCAGGGTGAGTGAGGTAGGGGTGTGGGTGAAACAGGTGAAGGGGATTAAGGGGTGCAAACTTCCAGTCATAAAATAAAAAAGTTATGAGGATGTAATGCACAGCATAGGGAATGTAGTCAATAATATTGTAATCAGTTTGTATGGTGACAGATGGTAACTAGACTTACCACAGTGATCATTTCATAACGCATATAAAATGTCGAATCACTAAGTTGTACACATGAAACTAATATAATATTGCATGTCAACTATACTTTAGTGAAAAAAGAAGATTGAAGCAGTAGCTGACTAAACTGGGGATCCTCCTGCCTCTCTTTTTAGAGGGTATGGAGTTGTCACATTTTCGTTTGTTTGTTTATCATGTAATTTAAAGAATTCTAAAAGACTTGTTGAGGCCTGAAAAATCTCCTCTCTTTGCTGTTAACAACTAACACATCTATCAGCAATAAACACGCCTGAGACTTTGAAGTTCTTGGTTAAAAAAACAAAACAAAACAAAAAACTTGCTCCTTCTGGAGGGTCAGTCATGGGCTGAAGGGAGAGGACAGTGGTATATGAGTTAAGAGCGTGGACTTGGCGGTCGGACAGATGGTGTGTTCAAATTCCACCCCTGCCACTTGTTGAGAAGCTGCGGGCCTGCCCTCAGCCTCAGTTTCCTCACCTGGAAGTGATGATAATAGTGCCTCTTGGATTATAGGGTTGTGGTGAGGATTCAAGGAGAACCATGTGAAATGCAGAGTCAGTGCCTGGCATGCAGTGACCACTTAGTAAATGGGAGCTAACATTTGTCCAATTGAATTATTACCTATTAACCAGTATGACTGTAGAACAGACCTTCTGGCACTTTCCTGTGTCCATGACTATTTTGAGGAGATTTTTTTGGGAAGAGCTAATCTAGACAAGAGAATATTTATGTCTCATCAATTTTTTGGAAAGAAGTGAGTATAAATACATAAGAAAATGAATATGCACAAAATACTAACAAATATAAGAAGGAAAGAGGTTCTGCCTGGTTCTCACTCTTCACTGAAGGCTGATGGGTAAGTGTGGAATGAATACAATAATCCACTAATATTTTATGAGCTCCTACTCTGTGTAGTGCTTGTCAGTGACACATGGTAGATACAAGATATACATGAAAACGTAGACTGTGTTGCTCTGTGTCTTGGCAATTTACCAGTCACCTCCTACGTGCTTTATAGGCATTATGTCTAATCATTACAACAACCCTGCAGTGTCAGCATTTTCCCTCATTGTGTAGGGAAGAAGTGGAGGCAGCCCTGTGTCCTCAGCTAAATGGAGTGTGAACTGAGTCTGCTCTGTCTGCCTTATGTGACTCAGTTTCTGTTCACTCTGCCTGTCTGCTTCCCACTCACTATCCTCAAGGAGCACACGAGTTGAGAGAATATCCTTGTATACAAACACAGACTACAATACTAAGTGATACAAAATGGGCACAAACTATGGGACACAGACAATATGGCAGCTCTGGGAGTTCACAGGAGGGGGTCTGGGGTACTCATGGAAAATAAAATCTGATCTTGGTCTTAAAAACAAGTAGCTATCAGATACTCCAAGGAAATGAGTAGGGTTTTCCAAGTTAGCAAGATGGCCTAAGCAATAAGGGGATGCGAGGAGGTTTAAGGCAATGGGGGCAAATGCTTACTTTTTATGTTTCCTCTTTGTCTGATTGGAAGTGGTACTAGGTTGGGAGTTCTGAAGCTCTTTCTGTGTTAGAGAGAGGGCTGATCAATTGGCAATGCATGCCTCAGGCAGGCTATTAGATAGACAAAGGGTTATACATTGGCTTAAGAATTGCCTAAAGGACTTTGACTGCATCATTCCAGTAAGATAGAGAGCAATAGGCAGAACAGAGTTGAAAAGGTATCAAAACCGGCCTTACGGTTTTTTAACCTCTTTCAAAAGGAAGCCTCTGAAGGTGTGGAGTGAGTGATGACAATAAACACAGGGATGTAAAATATTGCAGCTGATATGGAAAAGTGTGGTGGTTTCTTAATAAGTTAAACATAGAATTACCATATAACCCAGCAATCCCACTCGTAGGTATGTACCCAAAAGAATTGAAAACAGGTCTCCCAACAAAAATTTGTATGTGAACATTCGTAGCAGCATTATTCTCAATCGCCAAAAGGTGGAAACAACCTAAATGCTCATCAACTGATGAGTGGATAAAAAATGTGGCATCTCCATGCAGTGGATATTATTCAGCAATAAAAAGAAATGAAGTACTGATACGTGCACAACATGGACCGAGCTTGAAAACATTCTGCTGAATGAAAAAGCCAGACACAAAATGCCGTATATTGTATGATTCCATTTTATGAAGGTCCAGAAGAGGCAAATTCATAGAGACAGAAGGCAGATTAGTGGTTGCCCCGAGTGGAGGGAGGAAGAAGGGGGACTGAAAGCTTAAAGAGTATAGGATTTCCTTTAGGGGTGAGCAAAGTGTTTTGGAGCTAGATAGAGGCAGTGCTTATACAACACTGTGAATGTACTAGATGCCACTACTAGTTAGTTTCAAATGGTGAATTTTATGGTATGTGTATTTTACCACAATAAAAAAAAAAATCCCACTGTGGGATGATCTAAAGGTCTTCTTTCTTTTGAAATTTAGGATACACAGATATGAGGCAGTATGGGTATTTGCATCAGCATCAGCTGGAACTTGGGGTCTTAACTAAGAAAATTAGAAGTTAAAAATTTCAGGATTAGATCCAGCCCTGATGACCTAGAGGTTAGGGATTGGTGAGCTCTGCTTTGGCAGGCTGAGTTTGGTTCCCAGGTGAGGAACAGCATCACTTGTCTGTCAATAGCTATGCTGTGGCAGTGGCTCACATGGAAGACATAGAAGAACTTACAACTATACACAGCTATGTATTGGGGCTTTGTGGGGGAGAAAAAAGAAGGATTGGCAACAAATGTTCATGAAAGGCTTATCTTCCCCTGCAAGAAAAAAAAATTTCAGGAATAATACCCTTAGTGTCCTTTCAGTTTATTTTTTTCTGTTAAAGTCAAATAAAATTAAATGTAATATTTTACTTAAAAGCCACCTAAAGTATCTTATTTTAGTAAAGTATTTCTATCCATCTATCTAATATATTTGTCAAACAATTTGTTTATGTAGCCAACCTTCTCTTTGTACATATATAGAAATATTTTCATAATTATCTTCACCTAATATGAATAACTAATATCTAGATGGTGGAATTTGGGGTGATTAAAATAAGCTTCCTTTGATTTTTCTGCATTGTTTGGATTTTTTATATTGAATTTATATCATTTTTACAAATATCGTTGTATGATTTTTCTCAAATCAACCAACTAGCTAGCAAGCAAACATAAGAAATGGAGGCAAATAAGCCAAGATATAATGGCAATTAATTCTGGGGTAAATATGGTTAATTGTTATTTTTTTCTTTGTACTTCTTTGGGGTGCTTTTTCAATTCCCAAACTAATGTTTTAAAAATTCATAAACTTTGGAAAGAGAAACATTAACAAGGTTGTCCAATGTCACAAAGCAGCAACGGGTAGAGCTGATAGGGGTTCCAATTCAGATTTGTTTGACTCTAGAGCTCAAGTCTCAGACTTGAGTTAATCTTGCAATAAGCAATATGGTTTTATTTTTCAAAAATTTAACCTAATTACATTTCCTCCTGGCATCTAACTGCTGCCTGAGTCCTACAGCTGTCCTTCGAAATGCCAAGATTGCAGAGAAGGGTATTGTCTGTGCTACCTCTTAAGAACATGAAGAACTCACTCCACTTCCAGGAAATTATCCACCTACTAACAAAATGCCCAGGGATGGAGCATCTGCTGTGTGCAGGGCACAAATAAAAGGCATTGCTAAGAGAATCTGAGTCCGAAGTTGTCAAGAATTAAGATGCCCAGTAGCCCACTGGAGATGGGGCTTTGTGGTAATGAGACATTAATTTGCTCATTTATTTGTTTACTCACTGCTCATTGAGTACCTGGGAACAATAATTGTTGATCTCTGACTGTCACTAATGTGCTCCTTAAGACATTTTTGGTTGCAAGAAACAGAAACCAATAGGAAAAAGGGAAACTTTATGACAGAAATGCTGGATTTTGCAGGATTCATAGAGAGAGAGATGCAACTGAACCTTAGGCATAAAATGGCACTAGGGATGGGACTTGATGGTTTAGAGCAAATGCTCCGAATACAGGCCATCTGAGTTTGAATCTTTGCTCTGCCATGAGCCCTCTGATCTTGGACAATTTACTTAACCACTCAGTGTGCTCATCTGTAAAATGAGCCTAATAACAATGGCTTCCTCACAGGTGGTTCTGAGCATAAAGCAGTGATACACGTAAAGAACTCATGACAGTGTCTGTTACTTACTAAGCACTCACTAATTTTTAGGTCTTTGAATTCTTCTTCTTGATACAATATGTCACTGCAGACTTGATTTCTTAACTTTCCAATCCACATGGTTAGAATGACCACTCAATCCTACTGATTTTATATGTTCCTGGTCCAACCACAGAGAACAAATTAACTTGACATTCTTTTGGTTCCCAATCCAAATTTCTAGAAGAGATTGCTTGACTTAGCAGAAACAGCATCCATCCCTGGTCCAATAAACTGAATCCAGTAGGCAGGGACCTATTAACTAATCATGGCTGCCAGGAGCCCTATGTTGTAACCACGTGGACAGAGGAAAGGGGCATAGGTGGTGGACACTGGCCAGACAGACTGAGAAGCATACAATACACCAAGGAAATCTTTAAATGTTCCACTTCGTGGTGGTGTTCAATAGGAAAAGAGAAAAATGAAAACGAGCAAACAACCAGCCTTGTCTTGGTAGTCCAAAGATTATCTGTGTGATTTCTCATCTTTCATCTTAAAAACAAAAGAAAACAAAGCGGCGTTCTCGGATTAAACATGATGGAGATTTTGCAAACTGCCATGGAGATGATGGAGGAAATTATACATTTGTTCTTCTTTTTCTTCACAGCCTATGCACAGGAATGGACTGAGGTATTAGACTCAGCTCTTTTTCCACGGTGAACTGAAGTATTTTAACAAAATCTGCCACTCTATCAGCAAAAATAGACTTTTCTACATACTAGTGTTAAGATCTTTTCATTGTAATACATTCAACGTTACTAAACACCAGGCTACATTTGCTTGTCAAGTTAGATGCCGCACACTGTCTAAGCTGTGAATTGGGATAACTGTATCCAGATCTGTTTTTTTTTAAAGGATGCCTGTCTTCTAATCTGGTTTCAGCCTTCATTGCTAATTAACTAGGTTGCAAGTATCTGTTACTTGTAATTATTTGGTTGCAAGTAACAGAAAGCCCAATTTAGATTAGCTTAGGCAATAAGAGGAATTTATCAATTTATTTAATTGAAAAGTCCAGTGGTAGAGCAGGCTTCAGGTATAGATTAATCTAGTGGCTCAACCATATCCCTAGGAGCCCAGTTTCTTTTTATTTCTCCATGCTGTCTTCCCCATTGCCAGTTTCATTTAAACATTGGCATCTTTCATGGCCACAAGAGGCTGACAGCCACACTTTTCTGTTCTAGTAGAGAGGAGGATGAATTCTTCTGGTAGATTCTAGAGAAAAGAAAAGAGGGTTCTTTCTCAGAATTCCTCCAAAAAGCCATTCGCTCTGGCTGGAAGAAGGAAATACTGGTTGACATAAGCCAGTCAGAGCCCTTGTTTGGATTCTCAGGAGAGTTCAATTCCAGCCAAACCTCATGACTGAGAAGTTTGGGGTTCTATTAAAAAGAGAGGAAGCTAGAAAGTATGCAGGGGAGGCAATCAACAAATGTTCTCTCCAAGATGCTTCTTTCTTTTTGAGGTTCACTATCTTATGTTCTTCTCTAGATTTCACTGCCATATAATCTTTTTGCTAGTTTTTGGTGAGTGTGGCTGGATGTCTGACTTTGGTTAGAGAACAGTCATCCACCTACTTATTCTAGACTGCCTTAGAAACAAGAGGGTGGGCTCTAGCTTTTCCTATTGAAGACGTCCATCTGGAAGATGAGATTTGTTTTGATTTATTAAAGCAGTGTCTTTATGTTTAATGAAATGCTATGCAGCAGACCTATTTTCATAGTTCAAAGGGAATCATGCTGAGACATCCTGATTTTGGATTTAAAATAGTTCCAGCCTGACTACCAAGCCCTGTTCCCACAAAAGAGCTACAAATTATTTAGGCATTGGTGAGCGTTAGCCTCATCTCATTGTCTATCAACAGCTAAATTTATGGCAATGCCTGAATTACTTGAAATTATATATAGTACAGATGTCTGCAAAAAGTAATGTTGAAGGGTGAGAAATCATGTAATAGAGGGAGAAAAATCAATTTGGAGGAAATTTGGAGCCTGACTTTTTAAATGATGAGCTTTATGGCCTTCTTTGGTTCCCATTGAACAAATAAAGCAAATTTCAATATGTAGAAGAGTGAGGTTGATTACCAGAGGAAAACATTGATATGTCAAGATAACTTTTCTCTTTACAGTACTTTTCCCAGGTGAGCTGAATACTTACCAGGATCTACCTTCTTTTCCTCCTCCCCAATTGTCTTATAAATATCTTCCCAACATTAAATCCTTGGCTAAGTCCCATGGCATCCAGGGGAAGTCTAATATCATTCCTGGTGAGCTTGAATATTGATATAATTAAAGAAAACTACTAGCTGTCATTACTTTAGCAAATTAACAAAGGAGCCTCCTATCACTTTGTTCCAAAATATCTCCAAGAGCTTTTTCTCAATTGTCTCACATGAAAGGCCAAAAAAAAAAAAAAAGAGCGAAAAAGAAGAGTTAAGGAAATAGTTAAAACAAGTCATTCTTCACACTATGCTACTTGTAAGACTTCTCTTACCATCGCTATCTTGGATGGCTATCCTTAAAACTCTCTGCGACTTCTTATTCATTCAGATGAATACAAAGAGTTTGTTGAAAAGTGTTCATATTTTTTCTTTTCTGTATTTTCTGTTTTAAAAAATATGGTAGTTAAGTGTACCTGTGTAATAAAGAGATGAATGTTTTTTAAAAATTGTAGTGCTATGGATGAAGAGACACAGTCTTTAAATTATCCTGTCCTACTTCACATTAAATTTTGCTCTGGAAGTGTTGTGGGATCACACAGGTAGAATTCAGCCTGCAAAGCCGGGTGAAAGCTGGCTTGTAGCTACAAATTCTCAGGGGAGATTTTTTTTTCCCTCTCTTACCCAGAGCTGTTTTCTTCTGGTTCCTTTCGGTACACGCGGTTTATTTCTCTTTGCTCCTTGCACCGAGGGTACAGCCTGTTTGGGTCTCTACTTTATGTGGGAGTACCAAATTAGCAGCCCTCTGCACCCCAACCCCACCCCTCAAGCATCCACTCTGAGCAGCCGTCAGTGCCAAAGTTCAAGGTCTCTGATCTCAGAAGAATGTCTTCTAGAAGCTCTGCTTTGCTGTCCCCAGCCTCTGGAGAATCCTTCTTTCCATCCCAGCCCAGTGAAGCACTTAAACAGACGTTCTTATATTTTTAATCCAGCTTTTTACTTGTTTCGTTCAGCAGTGTTGTTTATCTAACGTCTGCCCTGCTGACGTGAAAGCTCTGAATTGCTTTCTCAAATGGTCTTTTAGAGGTTCGTTTACAAATAACATGACTGTTGGATTTGTGAGGTTATACATTTAGAAATCCTTTCTAAATCTGTCTTATATCTCTCCATCTTTTAATTTATTTTTTAAAACAGTGTCAGATGACTGCCATAATCATCCCAAAGCAGCATTATTGAAGTTGGTTGTGGTTCAGTAATTTGTTTTTCAAATTAAAATATTTAGGTGTATGTCCTGTAATGAGAGACTTGGTAAGGACTCAAACATAAGGCAAATCTCTTCTTTCTGGTGGATAAATATTTGAGAAAATAAAAACTTACCTTATACTCATATATATGTGGTGTTCTTGCACAAACACTCATTAGAATACTCTGCCCTCTGTGGAATTGGTCTGTATGGGTCTTAGCCTCTACTCAGAGGACTTTCGTTTCTGGAGTCTAGAGACTGTCTTCCTTATTTGTGTCTCTTACCCCTGGCATCATAGATGGGCTTTGCACCCGGCTTGCTCGGGAAATGATTAAATAAAATAACCAATTGCCTTAGAAGTGTTTCTGTTTCACCATCTTGTTTGTATATTTTTGACTATTTCCATATTACTCTTCCTCAGTTTGGGCCATAGTTGGAGCCAGAATTTCCATCCACTCCGGGAGTTATGCGTTTCCCTTCATCTGTGAATAAGCTTGAGAGAAAACTGATGGAAGTTGTGAAAGATGCACCTATCTTGGCTGACTATAACTTCTCTTTTTCTGCCAACAGAGGTCGAATAATTTGCTGTTGTCATGCTCTGTGGAACAGCTGGACTGTCTCCTCTTTCCCATTCCTTATGGGGACCCCTGTTTCATTTACGAGGTCACTTACCGAGGGCGCCTAGTCCTGCTCTCACCTTTGAGTTTAGTTGAGGCCAGTTAAAATGCTCTTGCAAGGCTGGTTGTATTATTCTTATTCTCAGCATTTAGCTCAGAGCCTGACCAATGGTAGTCATCCACTATTTAGAATAAATGAATAAACCCACATGCACTCTGAGAGAGAGAAAAAAAGAGAGAAAGAGAGAGAGAGAGGATTCGATTCAAAAGTCCCAGCAACACCATTGAAAAATTTTCATCTCAGTACTGTTGTAGAACATCATGTTGAGAATAAGCAAGCAGTTTCACTCTTCTCTTCACTACGGCCATTAATAATAATAGTATTAATAATAATAATGTTTTTGATCCATATGCTGGGAACTGTGCTGAGCACTTGGCATATGCATCAGATTGGGTTCTCCAGAAGCAATTCTAAGATGAAGTCTGGGGTGCAAGATGTTTATTAGGGAGCAACAATTGAAAGAAAGGAGGAGGAAGCAAGACTAGGCAGAGAAAAGGGCCTCCAAAATTCTCAGCCAAGCTGGTGTGGAATTCTAAGGTGAATATTGGTCATCATGGTATCCTGCATTAGGTTGAAATATAAAGGTCAAGCCTTTATACTCATGCCTCACTCAGTCACAAGGTGTAGACTGCCCCAGGAAGGGCATGACCTTGAGTGAGGGGCTCTCTACAGCTGAGGCCAACTCAGAGAGAATTGACAGCAGGACTATCTGCTGCCTGCCCTTTTTGCAGTTGGACGGTAAGTTCTCCCTTTAAGGGGGCTACGGGTAGCCCATCTCCATGTTTGCCATGGCATACATTATTGGATTTAATCAGCACAACAGCTCTAGAAGCTCAATAATGTTAATCTCATTTTTCAGGTGAAGAAATTGCAGCTTAGAGAGGTCAAGTAGGTTGTCCAAGTGGTGGAGCCAGGATACACATCTAGAATTACCTGACTCCCCAGGGCTGGGGCTTTATTATTACATTAACCCAAGGATTGAATGTTTATTAGACTCTTAAAATCTCAGATTGGGAGAGGACCATACATTTCCTTACTTAAGTCAAATTCTAAAACTTACACTTTTCAGCAGGAACCCCTTATCCTACCACCATCTACCTTTTATAACTTTTTTCCATGGAAGCACAGATAGATGATTAAAATTGAGAGTCGGGGGGAGAAAAAGATATTAAAAATAAATATGTCAAAATGAACTTTTAAGAGAGTATACGTATCAAAAATCCCAATCAGAATGACACAATTCCTAAAAGACTTATTTCTGTTTATTCTTTATCATTCCCTCAAATACTCATTGAGTACCAATTCTACACCATTTGTTATTCTGGGTGTTGACAATACCATGGAGACCAAAAGGAACAAAGACCTGCTCTCGTGGATCTTATTTTCTAGTTTGGAAAGCAGATGTTAAATAATTATAAGATGGATAAGTTTTGTTTAAAATCTTGACTTCTCACCAAGGCCTATGAGGCACCATGTGAGTTGGCCTTTCGCATATCTCTTACCTTGTCTTGAACCATCCTTCCTGCTCTTACCAGCGCAGCCATGGTCATTCTTCCTTAGGGCGTTTGCATTTGTTGCTTTCTGTGTTCTTGTTCTACGCCATCATTTGATGGATCCTTCTCATTATTTGGGTCGTAGCTCAAATATCAATGCCTTGGAGAAGACTTCCTTGACCACACTGTCACATCTCCCTGTTTTAGGTGTTCATTGTTATGCAAAGTTAGTTTCTTTGTTTATATGGCTTCATAAGAACAGAGGCCCTGCCCATTTTATGCATGATTACCTCTCCAACATCTACAAAAATGCCTGGTACATAGTAGATATGCAATACATTCTTAACGAATGAAGGCGTGAGTAAATGACTACATGACAGAGAGATGCTGTAAGTTATGAGAATTCTTAAAAGGGTCAACTACCAAATTAAGGGACAAATACTGGACATGCTGTGTGCATAGGATCTTTTTCTTTATGTCAGCTATCAACTACTGAAAGTCAGGAAGCTTACTTTGTATTTTTCTGAATCCTCTTCTGCCAGTACACAACATTATATTTTAAATTTTGAAGGTGCTCACTAAAGTAAAGCTACCCAGAGTTCAGAATCTGGAACAGAGGCTCTGCAACTTTTGAGCCTGTCTATGGTTGAGCTTATCATAGTTTATCCCAAATCTTTAGTTGCATATCTGCGTTCCTCTTTTGTTAGTGAACTTCTTGAAATCTTATTCAAAGCCTAGCAGAGTGAATGAATGAATGAATGGCTTCTAAGACTACCTATTCCTAGCTTCTTTGCTGAGGAAGTCAACCATCATTATACTATGTATATAGTGTGGAGAACCTAGGAGATGCTTAATAAATAGTTATTGAAAGAATGAATTCTGCAGCCTAGAGAATAAATATGATGTATCTACAATGAATGACTCATGGTGCTACTGTGTTCCACTGCACTGAGCTAAATGCTGGACATACAAAGATGAAAGAGGCATACATCCTGCACTTGGAGTGCTAATGGGGAGGTAAGACATGCCTGAGAACATAGAGAGTCCGTATCACTTGTCAAGTCCACATCTCAGGAAAAATACAACTTACAGTGCAAAGACTTATAATGGGAAATTATTTCAATAAAAATTATTTCAAAAAAATCTGGATGCATACTCAGAGCCTTACCATTTAACACTTTTTATCCATTAACACTGACCTAAAACACATTTAAAAGACACTTAAAAAGCATTATGTAAATATGGAAGGAATAATAGAAGGCCATGTGCAATCATTTGTAACTTAAAATGTTGACCCTTGGCTTGGTAGGGGAATTACATGGACGGAGTAAGAAGTTGCACAAACTACCAAGGCCACGAAAATGTATCCTTCAGTGAGGGAAGTGATGAGGGGGAGGGAGAGGGTTTCAACTCTACATCTGCATCAACTTCACGTCTGCACTGGGGAGGTGAGATGCAGATGGCGGGTAAGAAGGAGAAGTTCAATGAAGGCCAGCAGAGGTCTTGCCTCCTTCATATCCTTCTTAAAGACAATAAGGAAAGAATAAAGTATCTACTGCTTTTTATGCCCAATCTTAGAGTCGTGTGTTAGAAGTCTTCCAATGCTTGTGATGAGACAGGAGGGCGAATGGGGAGAGGTATATGGGGTAAAGTCTCCGTGACAAATTTGGAGAGATGAGGCTTACCTCTCAGCTGTTCCCACTACAGTCATCCCTCAGTATCCATGGAGAACTGGTTCCAGGACCCCCTCGGATACCGAAATCCACGGATGCTCAAGTCCCTTACATAAAACGGTGTAGGATTTGCACATAACCTATGCACATCCTCCTAACTACTTTGAATCATCTCTAGATTACTTATAGTACTTAATACAATGTAAATGTTTTGTACATAGTTGTTATACTATTTCTTTTAGGGAATAATGACAAGAAAAAAAGTCTGTACATGTTCAGTGCAGATGCAACCACTGTTGGCCTTTCAGACTGTGTTGGTTGAATCAGTCAATGTGAAACCCGGGGATACAGAGGGCCGACTGTATACACAGGCAATGGACCGGGAGAAATGTCTTCCTGCTGAATCAAATTCTCCTTTTCATGACACTGTCACAAAAGTTGCTCTGATCGGAGATACACAGAGAAGTGCCTACTGAGCCTACTGTTCATCTCCACCCCAGGTTTCAAGAGCTGAGTTAAATACCCTAATTTTTGCACTTTAGAATCTTACACGAGTGACCTCTTGTGTTTTGAAATATGTAATTGATTTTAAATTATGCCAGCAGAGACAGTATGATCTAAATATGTGGTTGATTAGTTTTAAGCTACACCCTAGGGGCAGTCAGCCTTTCTGATGGGGAATGTTCGCCAGAAATGGCCACTTTGCATTTATTCATAAGACCACACTCCAGATGTATTTAACCACAAGTGCTTCAACTACATTTATCCTGGACTGGTACCAAAGGTCTTATTAATTAGCACGCTAGATGTTAGAAGTGGGTTTTCATTGGTAAAATGACTAGTGTTCAAGGTGTGTAGACTGGCCAAAATATTTTAGAGACCCTTCCCAAACTTACACAAACAGGACATAAAACTCTAGTGAGTCTTTTACTCTCCAACTTTCAGAAGGGTGCCTATGGCTTCATTCTACTATGGTCCTCCCTCCCTCCACTAAGTTAGACGATTCTGGTTACCTGGTGCTGGCAAGCAGGCTAACTGGAATCCTGCCTCAAGGATGTTGTTGTGTCTGTCTCAAGAGAATTTCTCACGCAAAGAATGGTAGGAGCACATACAAGGACAGAGAGCTGGGATGTCATCGAGCTTGGAGGCATGTGACTGTTTTCGTGCCTGCTTGCTGATAAATGCTTGTCTAACAAGTGGTCGCGTGACAGAATTTAGTAGTAGACTCACTTTTATTGTAGCAAGGATTGGGGGAGGCAGTTTATACTGACTTACCTCTAACTATGTATTAAACAATTCCTTACTGAACAATTACTATATGCCCTTTAGGAACTTACATTCTATTAAAAAAAAATCTAGTAGTTTGCACTTAACCAAACTGGCCTGAGTTTGTTCACACTGCCCTACTACTTCCTTCCAAGTCAGAGATAGACACATCCCAGCAGAGAATACAGCCCATCAGATGCCAATGGTTATCATAAAACACATCCTCTGCTTCCCTTCTTTCTGGGTTTTATCAGTGGAAGAATCATTGAACTTGTAGAAAAAAATACAAGAATGCACTTGGGGTTTGAGAGTTTGAGCCTTCAGATTTTAAGGGTTCTAGGCTTTTTCCACAATACCACTTGGGAGGGTCTTGCTTTCACACTGGTGTTCTGATCACATGCCTTCCGTCTCTCCCAATGAGAGCAGCTCCCCAGCGATAGAACTTTGTAATGCAGTGATAACAAAATAGGTTGCATATAAATGATTGATATGCTGTAAAAGGGACACAGGAAGGGTCAGGTCACAAAGCAGACCCCTCTAATTGCAATTCAACAAAGTGAGTGTACTGAAAAAGACAGAGAAAAGTAGGTGGGTATTTAGAGGAGGGGGTCATTATCTGGAGCTGAGGATGATGAGGAATGGCTTAACGAAGTAGGTGGTATTTGAGCTGGTTCCTAAAGAGTGGCTAGGATTGGGATAGACACTTTGGTTCCCTCTAATTACAAATAAAGGTAATAGACATGGAGTTGTAAACGTGACTTTTTTCAAAAGGACCATTCAATATAGTCACATATGAAATAGAATGACTGCTCACTTCTCTATGAGGGGAAAAAATCTCTTAAGAAAATCAAGATAGTGGGGAGAGACATGGACGAGATTATAGTACACTTGTTGAGGGTGGTAAACATAAGATGAGGCCGGCAAGAAGGGCACTGGGTAATGTGGCAGAAAAAAGCAATTAAAGAGCATGAGAAGGGCTTTTAGTTGTATATTTAGCAGGGAGGGTATTTTTGAAAAAAAGAGATTTGCTCATAAATAAGGAGGGGTGTGAAATTAACAAAGCCTTGCTGAGTGGCCAAGGCATTACACACCTTTTTTTCTGTTCATCTCTAAAAAGACTAATGGAAAGGAAAAAAATCTATAAAATTAAGAAAAATTGCAAAAGAGGTGTGGTAAAGCAGGCTCTTTCACTTACTTTTTGTAGGAGTATAAATTGGTAAAAACTTTTTTGGAGCGAAATTTAGCAGTGTATCAATCAGGTTATATCACGGTAACCAACACCCCTCAAATGATAGTGGCTTAAAACAGCAAATGTTTATTTCTCATTCACGCTGTGTGTTCGTGGTGAGTCAGCTGGGGCTCTGTCCCACATTGTCCTCACTGTGGTGGAGTGGCCTCTATCTGAAATATTGCTGGTCACTGTGGCAGAAGATGAAGAAGGTTCTGGAAGGCTTCAAGCTGATAATAAGATGGTGATGACATCTGTCCCTTGCACTCACAACTTATTGGCCAAGTCACATGGCTGTTCTACTGGCAAAGCGACCAGGAGGTCGGTCCTATGAGGCCCTGGAAGGCAGAGAGCTGGAAATATTCTGGGAGCTGAATAGATGTCTACCATAGGCCATAACTATTAAAATAAAAATATCTATACCTATTGACACAGCAATTCCATTTCTGAGATTTCATCCTTAGAAAATACTCCCGCAAAAACCCAAACCTGTATGTTCAAGGACATTCCTTTCAGTATTGAAAACCTAAACAACCATCAATAGTGGAATGATTAAACGAATAATGGAATAGCAATGCATTGGTGTTCTATAAGTTACTAAAAAGAATAAGAGGTGTCCCAGATAAATTAAGTGACTAAAATTTTTTTTTAAAAACGTATGCATAGGATGATACCATTTATGTTAAAAATTATATGTTATGTTAAAAATTACGACTACGTTTGCACAGAGGAACAATAAAGTAAGGGTGTTGATAACAATCATACTAACATAGCTATTGTTTCTTGAGCATTTACCATGGTCAGGCACTGCACTAAGTGTTAAATGCTTTATAAGCAACTTTTCCAGCTGTGGTAATAGGAATGGTCACTTTCGATTTACAAATGAAGACACTAAGGCTCAGAGAAGTTAAGTGATTTGTCCAAGATCACACAGCTAAGCAGTTCTGCAGCTAGAGCCCATCTGTCTGAGAATAATAGCTGCCTCTGGGGGTAGGGGTTGCTGGTGGACACAGAAGGGAGGTCTTTCACACCCTATTTTATCGAGTTTAATGAGCTTATATTTGTTTTTCTTACAACAAGCCTATATTCCTTTTGCAAAAAATAATTTTAAAATAAACATTTTCTTTAAAAACTTGAAGTGATGCAAACAAAGGGAAAAAATAGAAATTGTGGACAGGATGGAGATAACCGTGTATAAACAGAAGTTGAGGATTTTTGGGAAAAAAGTCTGCAAATGTACCAAACACCCATTCGAGTATTTGAGTTCCAGGGGAGGTAGGAAGGAAATCTTCTGTCAAACTGACTGAGTGTCTAAAACAAAGTCAGGGCGAGGAGCCTGGTGAGAGATGTTGGGAGGAGGGGTCCCTTAGCCCGGCAGGGTGGCCTGGCAAATGGCTGCGGAGTTTCTGACAGCCTCCTGGAGGAAACCCTGAAGGCCATCTTGAGAATTCTTCAAACACTGAGGACGACGGATCGTTGAAAACAAGCAGCAGGCTTCATATGGAAAAACTCATTTTAGGCAATTTGACAGCCCTTTAAAAATAGAATAAAAGAGCCATTATGATCCTCTGCATTTGGAGCTCAGCAGGACTTTCTCAAGGACTCCTCTCATATAATTTTTTCATGCTCGTGCTGGGGACATGAACGTCAATTCAGAGACAGGTAGAAGATAGTCATTTACACACTCAAGGATGCAAAGATGCGCGTACAAGGGTGTTCATGACAGCACAGTGTGTAACAGGGAAAAACTGCAAACAATCTAAATGTCACCGACTGGGCATTTGTTAAAAGTATTTTGGAATATCCAGGGTATGGACTGTCATGTAGCTGTTTAAATTAGGGGTTGGCAATCTTTGGCCCATGGGCCAAACTTGCCCCACCAGTTAAGAATGATTTTTATAGCTTAAATGGTTAAAAAAAATTTTTTAAAACAGAATATTTCATGACATGTGAATATCATATGAAATTCAAATTCCCGTGTCTATAAACTTTTTTTGGAACATAGCCACACCTATTCATCAACGTATTGTCACCAGCTGCTTTCATGCTGCGATGGTGGCCTTGGGCAGTTGCGGTAGAGGCTGTGTGGCCTGAAAAGCCTAAAATATTTACTATCAGGCCCTTTACAGAAAAGGTTTACTGACTCCTGTTCTACAGTAGATCATTAAACGAGATTCTTACTTTATTTTATTGAGGTTACCTTGGTTTATAATATGATGCAAATTTCAGGTGTACAACGTTATATTTCAGCTTCTGCATAGACTGCATGGTGTTCACCACCAAAATCTAGTTTCCACCTATCACCACACATATGTGCCCCTTTACCCTTTTTGCCCCCTACTTCCCTCTTCCCCCTAGTAACTACCAATGTATTCTAAACGAGATTCTTAAGAACAGCAGATTCATTTTTGTCCCCTGCCCTTCCTAAAGGGTCTGTGCTTTCCTTTCTATCGTGGATTTTTCTCAGCTTTCTTTGACCCGGTTTAGTTTTTATTTGCTTTATTTAGTGTTTTCATTTGTTTATCTGTCTCTGTCTTCCAGCTGTTGCAGCTCATTCATTATTCCAAAAGCAAAAAGTTAGTTTGTCAGATGAGTCCAGTAATACCTAATCATTATTAAAAAAATATCAAACAATAGGCAAGTATACAAGTATATAAAATATCCATGTCAGTCTCTGCTGCTGGCATGCGAACTCCCCTGGAGCAGTGACCGCATCCTCGTTACATCCCCCAGCATGTAGCACAAGGCCTGGCACAGAGGAAACCCTCAGTAAATACTTTTTAGCGAGTTATAGTTTTATATGTATGTAAATGGGATCTTATGCAACATACTGTCTGCAGTATGCTTTTTTCTACATGATGATATATGGGGTACATAATACACGGAGATTATATGGGATGTGTGATGAGAGAGTATTTTCCCTCTTTCTTGGCAACAGAGTACACACCCCTCTTCACAGCAGCAAAGGGCTTTGTAGTAACCTGCCTCCCTCTGGCTTAGATGTAGCCTCAGGCAGGCGGAGTGGATCACAGTCATAAACCATTTAGTTAATCCGTTTTGGGGGCGACATGCAGGCAGGGACACAGAAAAACTGGCGCAGAGCATTTCTTGGACCCTCTTGCTTCAGAGGGTAATTGTATTTTTGTGCCATGAGCACAACCTCGTTGCTGTCCTCCCTGCTCATCCTTCCTTCTTGTTTCTATTTTCTGACTTGCTATCCTCCCCTCCCTTTCCATCCCTGCTTTTTCGTAAGATGCTGTGCATCTAGGAGAGTTAGTTAACACTGCATTCCAAGAGAGTGGCACTATGCATTGTCTTTTTAGCTTTAAATGTATGGATTATGCCAGGCAGGTTTGATTACCTTGTTTTATAGATAAGGAAACTGGGGCCCAGAGAAGTTAAATAACCTGCCTAAGGAGGAGATCTGACTCCCAAAGCGGAGCTCAGACAGCTTCGCTAGGCTGCCTCTCCAGCACACACACCCTCCGCCTCCTATTGCTGCGCTAGTCCTCTGCTGGACGGACAGGGCTTTACTGGGCTCTGTATCCTCAGTGCCCAGCACAGAGCCTGTGCCTAGGAGCAGATGCTCTGTCAGTCAGTTAAAAAAGACGGACTAGAAACAAATCTCATGATGCTTCCCCAGTGTTCCACATGCAGCTATTTTATAAGCTCTTCAGACAATGCTGGGGGTGGGATGGGGTGTACTCGGTTAGCACATTTCTGGAGGGCAACTTAGCAATATGTAGCAAAATGTTCTTACCATTGGGCAAAACCAATTTTACTTCTAGGAATTAGTCTTCAGGAAATAATCATAGATATGTATGCAAAAAAGTATATGTATAGTTGGTCCTCTGTGTCTGCAAGTTCCACATACATGGATGGAAAGGCCTATGATGGTTGCATCTGCACTGAACATGTACAGACTTTTTTTCTTATCATTATTCTCTAAACGGTACAATAGAGCAACTATTTACATCGCATTTACATCGCATTAGGTATTACAAGTAATCTAGAGATAATTTAAAGTATAAGGGAGAATGTGTGTAGGCTAGATGAAAATACTACACTATTTTATATAAGAGACTTGAACATTCGTGGATTTTGGTGTCCATGGGGGGTCCTGGAATCAATCCCCCATGGATGCTGAGGGACAACTGTAATGATGTTATTTATAATAATGAAAAATTGGCAGTAATCTAGATTTCTAACAATAAAGAATTGGTTAAATAGATTATGATACATTTCTCTGAAGAAACATTATGCAGCCAGGAAAAAATTATACTTAATGGGTAAGTGGGCAGAAGAGAAGAATGTCACTCCAGAGGCATATATAGAAAGCTTCAACTGTCTTCATGATGATCTATTTCTTAAGCTGGGTGGTGGGTATAGGATTTTCATGATCTTATTCCTTGTACCTCTTCATATGTCTGAAATATTGAATAATTAACTGAAAAAGTAAATTTAAAAAACCATGTTTAGAATTTCTAATAATGTGGAAAATAATCATAAAATATTGCATTTAAACAAACAGGTTGTAATAAATAACACTAATATGATCCCAACTTTGTAAATGCATACGTATGTCTAGGCATAAAAGAAACACATTACATTTTTTGTGTGTGTGTGTGAGGAGGATTAGCCCTGAGCTAACTACTGCCAATCTTCTTCTTTTTGCTGAAGAAGACTAGCCCTGAGTTAACATCCATGCCCATCTTCCTCTACTTTATACATGGGATGCCTATCGCAGCATGGCTTTTGCCGAGCGGTGCCATATCTGCACCTGGGATCTGAACTGGCGAACCCCGGGCCGCCTAGAAGTGGAACATGCCAACTTAATTGCTGTGCCACCGGGCCGGCCCCACACATTACATTTTTAATTGTGTTCATCTTTGGGCAGTGTGATTACAGGTGACTTCCATTTCTATGATAAACTAGTACTATTTTTGCAAAAAAAAGTAATAGTTTTTTTTTTAAAGATTGGCACCTGAGCTAACAACTATTGCCAATCTTTTTTTCATTTTTTTCCCCCTGCTTTTTTCTCCCCAAATCCCCCCAGTATATAGTTGTATATTTTAGTTGTGAGTCCTTCTAGTTGTGGCTTGTGGGACGCCGCCTCAACATGGCCTAATGAGTGGTGTCATGTCTGCGCCCAGGATCCGAACCCTGGGCCACTGAAGTGGAGCATGTGAACTTAACCACTCGGCAACAGGGCCAGCCCCAAAAGTAATAGTTTTTAATTTACTACCTCTAATCCATGACTATTTTCTACTTTATGTCTAACTTTCTAAGCAAGAAAACTCCAACATGGTTTCCAATTTGTCTTTTTCTTTGTATGCACACATCCAGTTTTTGCTAGATTTTATTATTTTTTTCCTTCACATTTCCTCAATCTTTTCCTTTGTCTCTAGTCAATCTCTGCAAGGTTTTAGATGATTTTTGTCACATATCTAAAGCAGAGGATCTTTGGGTTACCCACACCCCGGTCCCGTGGTGTTGAAAACCCCGTGTGCCTTTTTTTTTTTTTTTAAAGATTTTATTTTTTTCCTTTTTCTCCCCAAAGCCCCCCGGTACATAGTTGTATATTCTTCGTTGTGGGTCCTTCTAGTTGTGGCATGTGGGACGCTGCCTCAGCATGGTTTGATGAGTGGTGCCATGTCCGCCTCCAGGATTTGAACCAACGAAACACTGGGCTGCCTGCAGCGGAGCGCGCGATCTTTAACCGCTTGGCCACGGGGCCAGCCCCCCCTGTGTGTCTTTTTAAAGCAATCTGAGTTTCATTTTTAAGGTCCTTGAAGACAGAGATCACAGGGTCTGGCAATAAATTACTTGTGAGGAGTCAAGGATGGAGGTAAGCTGCAAACTGACTTTATAACTTCACACCAATGAGGCATGTTGGGATACTCACTAGTTCCATCCCATCACATCAGAAAGGCCATTAAATATTAATGGACTAGAGTCCCTCACTGGGTTGTGAACACATTAAGAAGAGTGTGCACACCAAGATGAGTTCAAGGAGGCAACCCTGAAGTGTCTTCTTTGAGTCTTCTCTCTGTGATTCATTCTGATGGAGAACTTGCTCAAAGCATTGGGTGGCGGTGCTAGGACTAATGACCTTGGCCTGGTAGGAAGGTGTTCTTGCTTCTTAAAGAAATCACAACTGGAAGAAAAGCATGAAGGTGATGGGGAGACCACACAAAATGAAACCGTTTCCTGAAGAAAGAGAAACAGCAGAAGTCAAGTTCATTTGGAATGTCTCAGCATATGTTCTGAATTTGAAAACATTGTGCAGAAGGAAGGCAAGGAAACGAGATTTTGCTTCATAGCTTAGGAAATGTGTAGGCAAGTGTTTGTAGCAGAAGGATTCAATTATAAGAGTTTCCTGTCCTTCCCTCCTGCCTGTATCGCTTTTCCTCCTAGACCAGAAAGAGTAGCTCAGAGAATTCCAGATGAATGGATTAACAACCTCATCAAATAATCTTTGTGGGGGTCAATCTATTGCTTCCCGTGTGTATTAGTCAAGATTTTTGTTGTTGCAAGTGACAGAAACCTAATTCAAAAATAACTTAAGCAAAACCAAAAAGGACTTTATTGGCTGATGTAATTGAAAATCCCAGTGGGTAGTGCTACTTTAGTCACGGCTGGATTCAAGGGTTCACATAGGCATATCAGGAATCTGTCTTCTTTAGTCTTATGACTTTGTTTTCTTCTGAGTTGGTTCAATTCTTAAATTGGCTCTCCCTTAATGGTGGCAAAAATGGCCTGGATCTAACTAGCTTAACAAACTCAGCAGAAAAAACCTTCTTCCCAATGGCTCTGGCAAAAGCTAGGTCTGAGTCTCACTGTTCTGGCTTGTGTCATATGTGCATCTTGGATCCATCACTGTGGCCAGGAAGATTGAATGCCCTGACTGGCCAGGCCTAGGTTTCTGTGCCTCCCCCATCCCCGGAGCTAAGGAGGTGGTGTCAACCCCACTGAAACTATACAGACTATGATGGGGAAATGAAGATCTTCCAGAGGCATGCTGGGCTGCCATCCTCAGAAAAGGGGAATAATAATTATGCTGGCCAATCAAAAGCCTCAGAGGTCCATTCTCCATGGGAAGTCCATTCTTTTGAAGATCAAGATAACTGCAGCATCTGGAGCTAGTTTGCTAAC
Source organism: Equus asinus (assembly GCF_041296235.1). Taxonomy (NCBI): domain Eukaryota; kingdom Metazoa; phylum Chordata; class Mammalia; order Perissodactyla; family Equidae; genus Equus; species Equus asinus. The sequence continues at coordinate 39,120,689 of NC_091810.1, forward strand.
AACGCTACAAAACACCAAAGTACATAAGATTGCCTTAGCTGGCTAAAGAGGGTCACAGCCATTATTCTGTTCTGCTTCAATTTGTTCTGCAATGACTAACTCTTTAGCTATAAATCTGTGACCAAAGGCTTATTACCATGGAAAATTCCTTTGAGGGGACAATTAGCATCTATTGTTATCATTGGAATGTCATCATTTCATGAGGAATTTCTAATAATGGTGATCTTTTGGTTTTCCATGCTTTCCTATGGATCTTCACATTGCATTCAGTTCCCTGAGGTCATGGCCCACGTCAACACACTACCAGGCAGCTAATTAGTGGCTTGTCAGACGTCCACTTGGTTCTATCAACTCTTCCTCTACTTTTAGGCTAACAGAGGCTCCTGAGGTGCACAAATAAAGAAAAGCTATTGAGGGTAATTCTGAGTTTACTAGCCTAAGAACAGCATTCTGGAGTTCTGACTTAATAGTGAGGATAAAGATCCTTATTATATGCAGAGACTAAAAGCACAGTTAGCAAAAGAGAAAGAATTAAATATTGTGTAAATAGGGTCTCCTTATGCTTTTGAAAAGATTTGACAAGTTTACTCATGTGGGAATGATGGCTGGAGATAACTAGTAGAGGTTACATGCCCTTTCCCAAAATCTTCAAGGCTGGCCTTTGGATCTCTTGCATCAGAATTGCGTGAGGTATCATGGAATATCACTTTGGTTGCAAGCATGGGAACCTGACCAGCTAACTTGAGCAAAAAGGTATTTGTTGAAAAGATATTTGGGCAAGTAGGATGGGGGTTCATAGAACTGATGGACAGGCTAGGTACCAAGAAGCTGCCAAGAAGCAATAAGCACACAATTGCCTCACGACTGGAATAGAACATCATTGCTGAGCTGCATCATCTCCACTTGTTCCTTCACTCAAAATTCAAAGTCTTGGGAGAGGACATATGATTGGCTAAGCTTAGTTCACATGTCAATTCTTTGGCTAAACCAATTGATGGGCAAGGGGGTTTGGTTTCCATGGAGGATAGTGCCTGGAAATTGCCCTCCCATCAGGACCAACCCAGCAAGGGAGAGGCAATTTCCCCAAATAAAATTGGGTTGATTTTAGGTCAGGGAATGGATGATGGGCAGCTACAAGGCAACAATTGTCTCTCTACCTAGGGTGCTTGTTGAAAATACGGATGCTGGGTTCAAAACCAATCTTATCTAATCAGGATCTCAGAATGGTAAGCCCTACTTTTACTGTTTTTAATAAACTCCTCAGGTGAGACTTACATACGGCAAAGGTGGAGAACCACTGGAAGTTGTGGGGGAGGGTATGTGCATATACACACATCTGAAGACTGTAGCAGTTGCTGAAACACCAGCTTGAATGGGCAGGCAGTAAAGAAAAGAAAAGACTGTGCAGTTAGTGATCAGATTTCTAAAGTTGGATGCCCCTGTCCCTCCAATTTTCTAGGGAGCGTGAAGGACCTATTCTACGTGAATATTTGAGGACTGCGGAAGTTCTTTGAATATTTGGCATGCAATGCCAGTAATCAATCCATGATATTACAGAATAGACTCATTGAGGGTTAAGCTTGGAAGGAGTTTCATACTCATTTATTCTTCACTTACGTTCTCAACATCCATGTTCAATCATTGAAAAGGTAGCAGAGTTGAGTAGTTAAGAGCTTGGGTTTTGAAATCAGATAGAACTGGGTTCAAATTCTGCTCTGCCAGTTACTAGTTTGGTGATCATGGATAAGTTCCTTAACATCCCTATGTTTCACTTTCCTCACGTGTATAATGAGAGTAGTAATACCAACCTCACATTGTTTTCTGAAAATTAAAATGAGAACGCATGTAAAATTCTTGACACAGTTCCTGACATGAGGTCTCTGCTAATTTAACAGTAGCTATTATGATTAAATAACTAATACAAGATATTTATGGATTTTCTACACGGATGACCAAGAGAAGGTGTCCACTCTCAAAGAATCTAGGGAAGGAAAGAGAAGGTCACCTTGTGGTCCATAAAGAGCCACCCAGAATGGGAGATGGAGGGCCTCCTCAGTGGTCTCCTTCTTTCTTTCCTTCATTGGATCTCTCAGGGTCCTGGCATCAGGTCCTTGAACTTCTGAGTGCTGCTCCCCTCCAGCCTGGTGGTAATGCCATGTTCTTCCTGTGCTCTGAGTGAGGGAGCTTTCTCTTTCTTCATGTTCACCAAAGGGCACACCTCCAAGAAGTCAAACCTTTCCACTTTTCATATTGACATATCCTTTAAAAATGTCTACTCTTTTTACTCTGACCAAAAACTATATCCCTCCAAAACTGACTAGGGGAGAAAAGAAAATGATGAGAAAGTAAGAAAATCATGTCAGGCCTCAGGCACCTGAAAGGTATTCTTCTACTAGGGTAGCATTAAAGAATTTACTAGTGAGCCAGCCCCAGTTGCCTAGTGGTTAAAGTTTGACGTACTCTGCTTTGGTGGCCCAGGTTTGGTTCCTTGGTGTGGAACTACACTATTCATCTGTCAGCAGCTATGCTGTGGTGGCGGCTCACGTAGAAGAACCAGAACAATTTACAACTATACACAACTACATCCTGGGACTTTGGGAGAGGTGACGGAAGGAAGAAAAAAGGAGGAAGCTTGGCACAGATGTTAGCTTAGGACAAATCTTCCACTGAAAATAATAAGAATAATAATGATAATTTACTTGTCAATTGTGATGGGAATTGTCACTAGCTAATAAAAATAATAGTGAAAAGAAAATTTGTACTACATGTTGGATCAGATGCGGAGTAACTAGAATTCACAAACACCGCTGGTGGGAATGTAAAATGGTACAACAATTTTGGAAAGCAGTTTGGCAGTTTCTTAAAAAGATAAATATACACCTACCATACAATCCAGTCAGTCTACTCCTAGATATCTAATCTGGAGAATAAAAGCGTATGTTCACATAAATACTTGTATAGGAATGTTTATTGTGGATTTATTTACAATAGTGCAAAACTGGAAACTACCCAAGTGTCCATTAACAGATGAATGGCTAAACAAATTGTGTTATACCCATACAATGGAATACTATTCAGCAAGAAAAAGAAGTGAACTCTGGATACACACAACATGGATAAATCTCAATTAATTACATGAATGAAAGAGGCCAGCCAAAAAGACTCCATATTCTATGATTCCATATATAAAGTTGTTGAAAATGAAAACTTTCAGTGATAGAAAGCAGATCAGTGGTTGCCTAGGAATGGAGATACAGGGAGAGATAAAGAGACATAAGGAAGCTTCTGAGGGCAATGGAAATATTTATGTTTATTGTGTGATGGTTTCACAGGTGAATATATATGTCAAAATGCATCAAATTGTATACTTTAAACATATGTGATTTAGTGTATTTCAATTATACCTCAACAAAATTGTTTGAAATGAAAAAGAACAGTGGATTATAAATTGAAAGGCAAGGGAGCCAGTCCTGGCTCCTATACAAAGTCTGTGTATGCCCTGGGACAAAGTCTTTTTTACTTCTAGGTGTTGTCATTCTTTCATTTTTAAATGAAAAGTGATACATCAGTTCACGTCTAAGATCTCAGCCAGGTGAAAAATTCTGATCGTTTAATGGTCTTTGGGCCAATAGGTAAATCTATCAAGGTATCAGTTTCTTAATTGATCTTCCTACTCTGTGTTAATTTTTTTAATCGATTTACTGAATTCTCAGATCTTGAACACAACAGACCGATGGAATGTACTTTTTCAAGCTTTGAAAAGAGATCGAAATAAGCCTAAAGTCTTCATGTTAAGTCTGTTATCAGTACGTGCAGATTCACAAGTAACTCTCAGATGAGGGATGTGTGTTAACAATGATTCTTGAGAGCGAGAATCACAAGAGAAATAGGATCACATTTCTTTCACACCAGCTTAATGGACTATAGACTAACTGGACCAGCTCCCATGCTGTCTCCACTACAAACACTTCCTGGTACTTCTCTGCATGACTAACATCTCTCTCCTAGAATCCGGAAGCATTTTGCCTACCTTCTTATTGTACTTGTGATCTTGGGGAAATTATATAACTTGTCCCTGCTTCTCATCTATAAAATGGGTATAATAACAGAGCTACTGCGAGGATTAAAGGAGATATTAGATGCAAAATATTTTAGAACATTTCCTGGCATGATGTAATCCTCAAATAAATGTTAACTGCAATTGTTCGAATTAATAATATCACTGGGTAATACAGTTATCCAAGTACATGCATTGTCTCCTTTAGAGAGAAGTAACTGCTTCAGGTTCATCCTTGTGCTCCCTAGGACTGAGCACACAATAGGTGGTCCGTGACTATTTTTTGGACGACAGCACAAATGATGACTAATAGTAAATATAAGGACTCAGGATGTTAATTTTTTCATTGGACACACAGCCTCTGTACGAATCTTGCTGACTGCAAAGGAAATGTCACCAACTGTCAGTGATACAGCAACACATTGCTCAAGCATATGTGCTGGGGAAGCCAGAAACTTGTTATTGCATGTGTGAGAAATCCACAACCAACACAGTCAAAGAAATACTCTTGGACTCCCCACTGGACTCCAACAACATATTTATACACATTTCATTCTCGCGTGAGTTTACAAGGATCGTTTATCACTGTGCTCCTTTGGGGCCATGTCATGGAGCCGAATTATAACTCCAAGTTGGTGGTGTCCCTACCCCCTGCTTTCTCACTTGTTTTCTGAGGGCCTTTTTCTTCCCCCAGGCTTGAGTCATTCATTTTGGAAGCTGGAACAAAGACTTGAATAATCAGAGAAAGAGGCTTCTGGCCCAAAGATTTTGGATGCATGTTTTTGGGCGAATTTTTCTGCTCCCCAGAACTTAGCAAGCCTCTGGCTAGGGGAGAGGGGAAAGAAGAAGGGGGCACCATTCAAACTGAAAGCTGACTCAGTTCCAACATCATTTCAGGTGCTGTCTAGGCGAAACCATTAACTTTCAGTAGCCAGCCCATCTGCCACTGTGTCCAGCTTGAAGTGATAATGGTAGGTGTTCTGGAGACTCTGACTGGTTCTATTCACAAACTTCCACCAACTCATTTCTTGTAGGCAACCTCCATGTTTCTGCTCTAGGAGGCCCACCCAACACTTCAAATAAAGTCTGTGAGCCATGGACCCATAAGGGGCTTATGGCGGCACATCAGTAAAGCCTTGATCAAGGTAGGACAGCATAGAACCTGCTGGAATTTACCTGATGAACCCAAGCACCCATGGACACATCATCTTCTTTTTCAGTAGTGGAGAGTTCTAGAATCAGACTGCATGGTTTCTAATCCTAACTCTACCATTTTCTGGCTGCATGAACTTGGATACATTTCTCAACCCATTTGTCATCTTTTCAATGACAATTAATATTCTTGAGTTGTAAGCAACAGAAACTGACTCTAACTTAAGCTAAAATAGTTTATTAGAAGGATATCAGGGACTCATGGATTTGAAGGCAGCATTTACGGGATATTAAGAAGAAGGAAGCCCCAAAATGTCTCCTGGCAGAGGAGTCTGGTCTGAATGCAGCCCCTTTCAGTCTCATACTCTCTCTGCCTAATATTCAGCTTCTAGGGAGGGAGTGCTTGTTTGGCCTAGCAGCCTAGGTTACACCTTGACACATGGCTGGGGAGCACAGAGCCTCATCTAACAGTCCCAACTAGAGAGTATCCCTGGGAAGAATAATTGCTCATGGGAAACAGTGGCTGTTAAGAATTGTGGATTCTGGGCAGTCTTCAGACAAAAAAGCCCCATTGTACTAACTTATATGATTTTTGTGAGCATTAAAATGAGATACTGCATGTCAAGCTCTTAGCACAGTGCCTGGAACAAGAGTAGATGCTCAATAAATATTAGAAGTTATCATCCACTGGAGCATAGGCTCCATGAGGCCAGATATGCTGTGTTTGTCCACCACTGCCAGATAAAATTAATGAGTCACTAAATAGTTGTTGAATGAACGAACAAGTGAATATTAGTATGTAATCAATGTGTTTTACTGTATGTTATAAACTACATAGTATATCCAAAACTAGACACAAAATGTGAAAAGTGAAACTTACCGTTTCCCTTGGCTTGTCTTAATGACCAGGAAACATTTGAGTTAAAAGGTCTATATCCTTGATACCTGAAGTAAATTCCACAATGATAATCTGTGGATATTTTAACATCAATGCTTCTAATTATCCTTGGAAGCATCTTGCTGGTCACTGCAGATGGTGATTTAGTGACCTCTAGGTGGGTCACTTCCTAGAATGAGATAGAATCTGTTAACTGATCTTAGCATCCTACGCTTTGTTTGAGAGTCATCACTATTATTGTTTTTACTACAAGAAATTCAGGCCATGGGTGATATATTCTTTATTGGGGGCCTAATCTTTGTGACCTTTGGGTACTTGAGTTGTGATCTTTAATAATTAAAGATCACATTAGTTGGGCTTATACTCCTATGGGAGATTTTTGTATCAATCATTCATTCATCCAACAGATAGTTTTTGAGCATTCACTTTGTGCCAGGGACCATGCTAGGGGCCAGAGAGCCACATAGTGAACAAAAGTAAACACACTCAGGTCTACATGGAGCTAAGCATTTGCAGGTGAAGATGGACATTTATCAAATACTCATAGATATGTGTAAAACCATCTGTGATGAGTGTTACTAAAGAGAGGTATATGTGGTTTATAAAAGTGAATCTGGCCTTGTCTGGACATCAGGAAAGTCTTCCTCCACTAAATGATGCCTGAGCTGAGAGCTGATGGATGGGTTGACAATAACTAGGCAAAAAGGAGAGGGAAGAGAGTTCTAGATAGCGTGAGCTGAACGTGCACATGCTCTGAGGCCAGAAGGAACTCAGTGGAGACGGAGAGGCCAAGGACAGGCAGAAGAAAGGCCAGTGTGGCTGGAGCAAGGAAGTGGGAAGTGCAGTCTAAAATGTGGCTGGAGAGTTGGGTTGGGTGTCGTATCACGTAGGGTCTTGCAGGTCATGTTAAGGAATTTGGTTAGCAATGGATTTTAATCAGGGATATGATCCAACACCATTTGCATCTAAAAAGACGACTGAAGTGGTGGTTTAGGAAAGGGATTGAAGGGATTGATGGCAACACTCCCTTGTATTCATTGCGACTCAGAAGTCTGCAGAGATATGTCGTTGTTGGTGTGTGTAGCAGGTGACAACTGTGCAGAGAACTGTTCCAGCAGGCATGTTGTCTCCCATCTATCACCAACATTTGATAACTGACAACTCAAATACTGTTTAATGCTGGCCTCTACAGAGGCCTCATTAGCAATTAGAATTCTACATCATCTCTCAAATAGATCACAGTGATTTCATGAAAAGAAATGTGAAAGAAAAAGACATAAAACAGATGATACTTTCATTATCTCTGCCCCAGCTAGATTTTATCCTACCCATGTTCATTAAAAAAAACAATAGTCGTCACCTTTTTACCAGTCTTCCATTCAGTTATTTTCCATTCATTCACTTGTCCAACAGTTCTATGCTTACCATGTCCCCTTTGCTCTACGTGTTGGTGAATCAAAGATGAATAAAAGAGTCTCTTCCCTCCGTTAGAGAGAGCACATTCTAACAGAAGAGGAGATAAAAATGTAAACTATGAACTAATACGCTGGCATGGGTTCTATGACAGATATATGTATGAAGTACTAGGTGAGTCTTGGAAAAGGAGTGGTGACTGCTTCTATGGAGGTGACAGGGAAAGCTTTGCTGAGGGGGTAATTTTGGTCTTGGTTATAATAGCTGATAGCTATTACTGAAGGGAAATCTAATGTACTAGAGGAAGGAAAATATTTTAGGTTAAGTATTAAGTATATGAGATGTATTTGGTTAGTGGGTATATAAATATATCATGCATGCCTTGAATATATGCTGGGAAATATTCTGTATGTTACATTGGTCGAAATAGAATGTTCTTACCCTATGTTTGTCCACTGTTGTATCACCAGTCACAGATGGCTATTTACATTTACATTTAAATTAATTAACATTAAATAAAATTTAAAAAATCAGTTCTTCAGTAACACCAGCCACATTTCAAGGGCTCAATAGCCACATGTGGCTAGGTGGTACCATATTGGATAGCGCAGATGTAGAATGTTTCCTCATCACAGAAAGTTCTATTGGAAAGTTCTGTACTAACCTAACTGGCCTGAGGAGAACATGAACTGATCAGAAAGTTATGGGAAGACCTCAGTGAGGGTCAGTAAGAGGAGAGGTTGCAGAGTATTTAGATCCAGTTGGAGATAGACCAAGTGAAGCAGAGGCACTTCTGATTGTCCTGGCTGGAAGTATTTTCACCTCATGTTAATGACATTATAAGGAGAAAAGCCACACGAAATGAGATAAACAGGAATTGTGGGTGGTCTGGCTAATTTCATAGGGGAGGAAAGTTGGGGGGAAATTGGGGAGGGCTGTGTGCCAGAGAAACAATGATGAAATGTCAAGGGGATGGTGGGGCTGTAAACAGAATGGTTGAACCAAGTCTCTGAGCTTGAGACTTTACTAGGTATTGCAGACCTGGTGTGACTCCGTTGACATGGCCGCAGCCAGTGAAAATCAAGTAGGCTGTTGTAAATCCATGCTGCCTTGCCGTTGACCCGGCAGCCTCTGCTCAGAAGAGACAAGATTGGGTGAGACAGTAGCACTCTTTCTCTGGGAATTGGCTTGGGTCACTAAGTTTTGTCAGCTTGTTTCTCAGTATTTCCCACCTTTTGCTATCAACAAAGAGAGTTCCAGACTACCCAAAGGTGTTAAATTGGGTGGAAGAGAAAATGGTGGTTTGGATGTGCATGGAAGCAGCAAGAAAACCTTGTTCAAAAGCAGGAAGGAGGAAAATGCATGGCATGTTTGGGGAATAATCCTGAGACTGAAACAAAGAGAATATGAGGAATATAGTGGTAAATGAGGATGGTGATTTCAGGTGGGCCAGATTGCCAAGGGTCTACTGGAATGTTGTGATGAGGAGAGGCACAGTGGAAGGATCGTGGTCTTTGGAGGCAGAGCTCCCTCACCTACTGGCTCTGTGAACTGGGGCCAGTTAGGTTAATTTTTTGTGTTTCGGTTTCCTTATAATTATACCCTATAAGCAGGAGTTTTCTACTGAAATGAGTATCAATGTTTTAAATACTATAATTTAGAAGTGCCAAAAATTATAGCTTCTTTATTTCCCATAATTTATCTGAACTTCTTGAGTGCCCATTCCCTTAACTTTGCTTGGACATTTGGATAGATCTTCAGTTCTGCTGCTCTCCAAGGGTTGCCTTTATTCCTCTTCTTCCTAAGTAGGTGTCTGTGTATATATATTACATATATTGTAGTGAACTGAAGCCTGGACCACTGGCCCACAAAGCTGGTCCCTCCAGATGTTTGCTGGCCTCCTGAAGCTATCCTTGGTCCCAAGGGGTTAATCTCCAAAATATTTAAAAACTCATACAACTCAACAACAAAAAAAACAAACAATCGACCGAAAAATGGGCAGAGGATGTGAACATTTTTCCAAAGAAGACATACAAATGGCCAACAGGCACATGAAAAGATGTTCAATACCACTAATCATCAGGGAAATGCAAATCAAAACTACAATGAGATAGCACCTTATACCCGTTAAGATGGCTATAATCACCAAGATAAGATATCACAAATGTTGGAGAGGATGTGGAAAAAAGGGAACCCTCATACACTGCTGGTGAGAATGCAAACTGGTGCAGCCACTATAGAAAACAATATGGAGATTTCTCAAAAAATTAAAAATAGAAATACCATATGACCCAGCTATGCCACTACTGGGTATTTATCCTAAGGAAGTTGAAATCAACAATTCAAAGAGATTTATTCACCCCTATGTTCATTGCAGCATTATTTACAATAGTCAAGACGTGGAAGCAACTGAAGTACCCCTGACTGATGAATGGATGAAGAAGATGTGGTATTTACATACAATGGAATGCTACTCAACAGTTAAAAAAAGACAAAATTGTCCCATTTGCAACAACATAGATGGATCTTGAGGGTATTATGTTAAGCAAAAGAAGCCAGACAGAGAAAGACAAATACCATATGATTTCACTCGTATGTGGAAGATAAACAAAGACAAGGACAAAGAGATCAATCAGCCTAGTGATTATCAGAGGAGAAAGGGGTTGGGCGGGGTGCATAAGTGGTAAAGAGGCACATATATATGGTGCCTGACAAATAATAATGGACAAGTGAAATTTCACAATGTTATAAACTATTCTGATCTCAATAAAAAAATAAAAAATGAAAAAACGATGTCCTTTGTCCCACTTGATAATTACCACTGACGTTTGTCTTGTTTTCTTGGGTGTATTTTCCTCACTTCCCATGCTGATGCGACCCTTCTTGCTGCAGATCCCCTGAATCTTAACTACATCCTGCATCTGAGCCCAAGCTCTGATTGTCCACTCCTAGCCTCTACTACAAAGTCACCTCTCATTGGATTGCTGACTCTCAACCTAATAGTTATCTTTTTGTATTCCTCACTGGTACATGTGGAATCATCTGGAGTCCTTCCATGCCATCTCTGTCAAAAACATGCCATGCTTCCTTTTCTTCCACTGTTTCACATTTATCAGAGAAACCCTGAAGGTGATCTTTTCCTAGAATTACAAATGAAAAGTAGGTTCCAAATTCCTGAAGCTTTCAGCTGTCTTCTCATGCCTTTCACTCAACTCGACCCAAGCTCTTGACGCTGAAGGGAAGTCAGTACCCTTGTGCCGGACCTCTGGCCTCCTTTCCTCTTCCTCCACATTACCCCCATACTCCCATACCATGCAAATACCCTGCACTTCCTGTCAGGGCAGCCGAGAAATTTCTTTATGTCATATTCCCCTTTCGAGGTTCCTCTGGCTTGTGGCAAAAAATTTACATTCAGATTTTAAAGCTTTACTTTTGATATGTTCAAGGGAGATTTTAGAATTGCTTTTTTTTTTGGCTCAACTCAGTCTAGCTTCTAAAATCATTGCTTTGCTGGTGCGTCATTGTCCTAAAGAGATGGTGATTAATGGAAACATCACCAGATGAAGTTGGAAGGTGGAAGAGTCTTAAATGGCAAAGGAGATAGAAACAGACTGTTAGCTAGAGCAGAATTTGTCACTGCATGCTCTCAGAGGGATGGCTTCTCAGTTCCCTCAGTTTCATCATAAGAACCTACAACCATGAATGATATTACCTGCGCTGAGGGTCTGCCAGCTATGAGATGCTCCTTTGCCATTCTAATTTTTCTTTAATCCTCTGACCTCTTTTCCTGCCTGCCTTATCTAGAGGTTCTGACCTACCAGGTGTGTCATATACATTTGTGGCATCCAGTCCTAACTCCTTCTTTGGTGTTCACTGTAACCCTGAACGAAACAAAGGTCAGTTCCCAGAAGGACCCACCCACAGCCTCTGAGAACCGCTCCTGTAGCATGAGACTCCAAATCTGAATTTCATGGTCATAGCTGAGCAGTATTTTTTATTGTTTTAGCCCAGGGTTTCTCAACTTCGGCATGATTCACATTTTAGGTTGGAGAATTCTTTGCTGTGGAGGGCTGTCCTGTACACTGTAGGATGCTGAGCAGCATCCCGGGCCTCCACCCAGTTGTGACACTCAAAAATGTCTCCAGACATTGCCAAATGTCCCCTGGGGGACAAAGCGTCCCTGGTTAAAAACACTGCTCTACTGTGTATCTGCTCTACTCAGGAAAAATTGAAACCATTTACTCACCAGAGTAAAAGCCACAGGACACATCATTTAAGAGAAATTTTAAAAAATCTTTGTTTAATAATTTATAAAATATCAAAATTGTTATTCTATTAAATGAAATACCCAGCATATAGGTTTTCTTAATGGTTATTATAAGCATTTTGGACTTAATCCAGGAGGAAAGTGGTTTGCCACTGAAGATTTTTAAAACAGCGTTCTGACAGTATCAGATTTATGTTTCCAAAAGGTATCTGTGATGACATTGTGGAGGACGGATCCAAGGAGGTAAGTCTGGGGACAGAAAGATTAGTCAAAGTTTAGAAGGAGAATTCTGATTTTTTCCAACATCAATAGAATAGTCTGGGCTGGATTTGTATATATAATTAGCTGCAATCAAGGAGTCATTCAGACACTCTCTCTAGAAAGACTGGGAGGCCAATGGCTGGATCTCCAGTTAACCGGGTTTTGTTATAGGATGTCGTAGCAAACAAGATTGTAATGTGAAGGCCTTCTATTTTTAATCCCCTGGGTGGACCAGACTCCAATCACAAACATTTCAAATGTGTTAATGTTATAAAAATCCGTTTCTTGAAGACAGCTTTCTGCAGATACAGGAACATCACTTACAAGCCCAGAAGTCTCCTCTTTGTTAGAATGGAGTAACTCACTGGCAAAATCATTTTGAAAGTTTCCAGGGAGCAATGATACATTGTTTGTGCTCAGTTTTAGCACTAGTGTCCTCTTCTACTTTGTAATTTCCCTGTTTTAACAGAAGGCTTGGCTCCTAAGCATCCTGAGACATAACTCCATTTGCCACCTTGCGCATTTGTATAAGTTGCATTCTAATGGATGAGGAATGGCCATGGTGGCTGCAAATATGAATTTAGAACTTGAATGGCATGTGGATCAGTAATCTGTCTTGAAGACAGGAAGCAGCAAGCTGCCAAGTTCTGGAAGCACTAGTAATTTTCTGACCAACTATGGGTAAAAATTGTGCATGCTTTTGTTTCCACTTTGAACTGTAACACATAAGACTAGTTGCTTATCATCCATCAGTGGTTGACAGACGCAGTGATGCCATGTTCTCATTAGCTTTTGCGGGTGTGGTTTTCAACAAAGGACAATGTCTGTACTTCCTTTCTCCTTTTGTGGTAGGAAATTGGAGAGATTTTTTTTCTGGACTCTGCCATGTCTCTCTCCAACTTGAAATCTTTTTTACTCTCTCCTCAATAATTAGAAAAATTAGCTTTTATGATAAATTTGTTTTTAAATTAACTCGAAGAATGTTCCTATACAGATTGCAATGTTAAATGTCTTTCTAAAAATCAATTAAGTCATTGAAGGGTTTCAGCGCGCTGGGAGAAATGGTTTAAAGAAAAATCTCCAGCATTTTCCTCCAGAGTTGGGTGTCTGCAGAACTCCCTCTTCCTTTGCACTGTACATGACAAATCTCTTAGGTTTTGCTTATGCTGTACTGATTTGCCACTTTCGACTTTTTTATTTAAGCCCAAACTATCTACTGATATCCTGCTGTTCAAACCATATATTTCTTCTGATTCAGTGCCAGGCAAACCCTCTCAATATAAAAGTCATGTCTATAATCCACAGGCAGGCCACCCAAAGTGGTCTTTTGATATTTCGAAGTTGTTTTATTGAACAGTTCCAGCCTCTGGCTTCATAAAACACAAGTTTCATAACAGTTGTAATTGCTAAATCCGTTTTTCTCATACACTAGACCAAGGTTTTCTGGAACATCTTGCTTTCCCCAAATTAACAGCCTCCCTTTCTCCTCCAACTCTCACTCTGATCCCTTCCACATCGTACCCTCAGGTGGGGAATATACTGGCAACTCAAGGATAGTAGAATAACCTTCTTAAGGAGAAAATAAGGCTCATGCCTGCGTAAAAAGACAGTAGGATAGATGGCATTTGCATTCCAGAATGATAATGATGATGATGGTGAGGATAATGGTGACCATTATGCTACTGTTAACGGGAACAGCTAATATTTGTTGAAGGCTTATCAGGTGCCATCCTGAAAGCTAGGTGCTTTACACACACGACATTACTGAACCGTCACGACAATTGTACCAAGCACTGTTGCTATTCCCATTTTACAGATAAAGGAAGCAAGAGAAGTTATGAATCAACAGTGATTATAAATAAAGAGGAGAAATAAAAGTTGTCTTGAATGTTAATGGTCAAAGGCAATATCTGGTGACATTGATTCATTCACTTATTTATTAATAAAGTTTTAATCATTACCTATTTACCAGGCCCTAAGCTGAGTGCTAAGCTGTAACACTATTCAAGTTAATTGTTAATGTGCCTAGAGCGGTGATTATTTTAGACACGCATTGAAAACCCGCAATATACAGGAATTCTCTGCTGACATCTGAATGAAGCTTTGCCACATTGGAAGCTTGGTTATTTGAAAGTCTAAAAGACACAAGTCCCTTGTAGGATATTGAACCAAGTAGGGAAGAAATTTTGCTCTATTATTAATAGTTTTTAATCTATTTTTAAAAGTTAAAATGACCTTCCAGTTACAATAAAATAGATCTATTTAGAAGTATTTAACATGAAAAGTGAAAATCTTTAGTCCCATTTGTTAATTTCTATTGATGTGATTGGATCCTTGTTTCTAAAAGTATCATAATCCGTTTTTTAAAAGAACGCTAGTGAACTCTGTTTTCCAAACAATGCATCCCTAGGAGTTTGTAAGTTCTGTATGAATTTTGAGTTTTTAAGAATGGATTTATCCAATCGTGAAATAATCGGATGAAGAGTTCGATGAAATATAAGTGGAACAAAATAATATCTATTTTTTTACATGAGTACTAACCTAATGGAACCCATTTTCTGAGGGATGGTATAACAAACGTTTAAGTCACTTAAAAAAGGCTGTGTCAAAGTTTATAAATGGCAGCGAAGGACAACTCCCCTTTGAATTTGATGTCACAGAGGCTATGCTCTCTTGGAGCTATTAATAGCCATCATTTGCTGAGCAAATACTGTATATAGGCCACTGTGCTGTGCAACTGTTTGAAATTACATACATACATACACTTTCATCCAAGTGCCTTGTCAATAGTGTTATGGAAGTGAAAAGCTGCATGATCATAGAGCTAAAGGATCATTTCTCTCAGCCTTTATGTGAAATGAAAAAAGGAAAGAAACATGGGTGTACTCATCAATATAGCTATAAGGATGTTCACTGCAGTCTTGTTTTGAATGGCCGAAAATTGGAAACAACCCAAATGTCCAACAATAGGGAATTTGTTAAATAAATTATTGTATTAGTCAGGATTCTCCAGAGAAACAAAACCAATAGGAGACATATATATATATAGAGAGAGAGAGAGAGAGACGGAGGGAGAGAGAAAGAGATAAAAGGAGATTTATTATGGGAATTGACTCATGCAATTAAGTCCCATAATATGCCGTCTGCAAGCTGGAGAATCACAAAAGCTGATGGTATAATTTAGTTCAAGGCACAAGTTCTGAGAACCAAGGGAGCTGACAGTTTATCTCCCAATCCAAGGTCAAAGGCCCAAGAACCAAGAACTCTGATGTCTGAGGGCCGGAGAAGATAGACATTTCTGTTTAAGAAGAGACAAAGAGAGGAAAAAATAAAATCTTTAAAAAAAAAAAAAAAAACAGGGGGCTGGCCCCATGGCCGAGTGGTTAAGTTCATGTGCTCCGCTGCAGGCGGCCCAGTCTTTGTTGGGTTGAATCCTGGGCACGGACATGGTACTGCTCATCAAACCACGCTGAGGCGGCATCCACATGCCACAACTAGAAGGACCCACAACAAAGAATATACAACTATGTACCAGGGGTGCTTTGGGGAGAAAAAGGAAAAAATAAAATCTTTAAAAAAAAAAAAGAAGAGACAAAGAGAATTTGCCCTTCCTCTGCCTTTTTTGTTCTTTCTGGGCCCTCAACAGGTTGGACAACTCCCACACACATTGGTGAGTGCAGATCTTCTTTACTCAGTTTATTGATTCAAATGCTAATCTCTTCCAGAAACATCCTCACAGATATACCCAGAAATAATGTTTTACCAGCTATCTGTGCATCCCTTAGCCCAGTCAAGTTGACACATAAAATTAACCATCACAATGATACAGAATGTAGTCATTAAAATGGCAATGAGGAAGAATAATGAAGACATGGAAAAATGCTCTCGAGCAAATTCCTACCAGTGTATACAGTGAGATTCCATTTTTAAAAGTTCCATGTGTGCATAGAAAATTGATTAGAAAAGACATATTCTAAATGTTAGCAATGACAAAAATTGTTACCCACGGCTACCTTGGGTAGCAAAATGATGATGGTTTTATGTTCTTATTTTTCCCTACTTTGCTTCAAAAATATCCTACAATAAATATGTATCACTTGGGTAATTTGCAAAAACGGTACAAGTTACAAAAAGGAGAAGGAAAGAAGGAAAGGAGAGAGAGACACACACACAGAGACAGAGAATGAGAGACAAAGAGATAGAAAAGGAAAGAAAGGAAGAAGGAAAGAAAGAGCTAGTTAAAGTCTTTTAAGGCAAATGAGGACCACAGGGAACATAAAAACCCAACAGAGCCTAAACAGGTTAATGTTTGAAAAAATGGAGAACAATATTGTACCACGTGATTTAACTTTTCCTCTCTCTTGTACATCTTAGGTTCGTTTTTGCAGACCTAATTGTTTTGGATAGAGATTCAGCTTTGACGAGGTAACTAAACTTTGTGGTTTGCCCTGTGCTGTAAATTTCCTGACCCCTACGATGCTCTGCTATGGGGATATCTCAGCACTTTATAAATGTTTTCATTTTAATTATCACTGCAACCAGCTGCTTCAATGACAGGCACCATATTTGAAATCCTGTTCAGAATTTGTGAACTTCCAAAATTACTGAATCCATTCCCTGTGCCACACCACACCCACAGTACAGGTGAAATACAAAAAGAAATACAAAACAATGATGGTGATAAGAATGATTAAATCAAGTGAAAAATAAAATTACAGCTATTTAACTCAAAACATGGAGAAACTTTATTTTGTTAGAAAGATGAGAAAATGTGTGCTTTTAACTATATGTAAATTATATTGGAATTAAAAAATAGAGGCTTTTATAATAATACTTTAATATTAATGTGCTAGAGTGATAGAAAATTATACTGTAGATGTGGAATGTGATTAGAAAAGGGTAAGGTTTGTAGGGTGGGGAGGCTGTGTGGGTGGCACCAGGACTGGCTACATAATTTGTGGGGCTCAGTGCAAAACGAAAATGCAGGTCCCCTTGTTCAAAATGTATTAAGACTCTCAAGATTGTGATAACAGAGCAATAAACCAGGAGCAGAGTCCTTCTAAGCAGGGGGCCCTGTGTGACTGCACAGGTTGCACACCGATGAAGCCGGCCTGTATGGCAGTGAGCTGAGAGACAGGATATCAGGGTACTGGTCTAATTCTGTCACCAACTATATGACCAAGCCAATCACTTATTCCCTCTAAACTTCATGTTTCTTATTTTTAAAATCAAGAGGATATTTTTTGGGAAACACAATGTTGTAAGTGACAGAGATCTAACTCCCACTAGCTTAAATTTTTTGAGGCTCACATAACAATTCAGGGATGCACTGGCCTTACTCTAGAGCAGGAATAAGTGACCATTAATAAATAGCCAGACAGCAAATATTTTCAGCTTTGTTCACCTTAAGGTCTCTGTCACAATGACTCAACTCTGTTGTTGAAGCATGAAAGCAGTCACAGACAAGGTATAAATGAGTGAGCATGGCTATTTTCCAATAAAACTTTATTCATGTGGACACTATATATGACTTTCATATAATTTTCACGTGTCACGAAATATTCTTCCTTTGATTTTTTTCCAACCATATAAAAATTTAAAAGCCATACTTAGCTCACAGACCAAATAAAAACAGGTGGAGGGCTGGATTTGACCTTTAGATGTTAGTTTGATGACTCATGTTCTAGACACAGAAGGCATTATTAGGTGTTGGTGTCTGCCTGTATGTTTCTTTCTCACGTGGTTCTGTTCCTCTTTTGGTGTTGATCTCATTCTTTTCCACTTATAGATGGACTTCCTCCACATGACCAGGTGAGTGGAGGTGGGATGGCGAGTGAGATCAACAAGAACCCTACCTTACCACTCAGAGGACAGAGTGCCTCTTCTGTCTTCCAATACCTGCAAATATAATGCTGTCCAACCAGATTGATTTGGCTTTTATGCTTATCCTGGGTCAACCACTGTGGATTATTTCGTGGGATATTCTGATGAGCCAGCCAGCCCAAAGTCTTGTAGCCGTGTCTTCCTGGGGCAGCTGTGGAGAGTGGATCCCATAAATTTACCATCCCCATCAGAACAACATGACATTCCCATGACCTTTCCCTTTCAAATTACCACTGCCTAAAAGCTTGAAAGCGTTCTCCATTTTTGCAGACTTGACTCCTTCCTCTCTTGGTCACTCTTCAACAAATAGTAATCTGGTCCCCATTCTTCCCCTGCCACTGAAGAGGCTTTCTTGGACACTAAGGACCTCCAGACTGCCACACCTCTGTCTTAAATTCTTCTATACTGTGCCAAATTTTAAATAGCTTAGCATGCCCTCCAGCTTGATGTCTCTTTTCTTGGCTTTCATAATTCTGTAAGGACAGTTTATGACAACAACATAATTCTATATGCACTTTATGACAGCTACATGATCTCATCTAATCTTTATAGCAAACGTGAATATAGAAAGGACAGGTCCTGTTGCCCCCACTGTAGAGGTAAGACCAACATTCAGAAATATTAAGTACTCGTTCCAGATCCTTGATATCTGGCAGAGACAGGACTTGAATGCTGGTCTTTTGATACCAAGACTTTTTGCCCAATGTACCTACTGACATCTTTCAGCAATCAACAGATCTCCTTCTTTTCCTCTCATTTCTTCTCAATCTCCCTGGCTGGGTCCTGTTCTTTCTCCCTTAGGGAATATACAGGTGGTCATCAAGGGTCTCTACCTTCTCCAGCCTCACTTCTTGGGTAATTATTTCCTCCTAAGATGACTCTTAGAAGGTTTTCCAGGTTCCTATCATTGATATGAGCCGTCACTCTCTCTGTCCCTTTCCCCCAGCACTTTTATTTTTATGTCCCTATAGGTCTTTAATCATATCATGACTCTTATTTGCTTCAGTCTCTGATGCAGGGGATCTTCGTCACCCATCTTAGCCTTTCTTTCTGACCATAATGCTGTGTAACCGGGTGATAAATATTTTTTCATTAAAATGCAGTTGAACTTAACTTCTGTGCATCAAAGGACACTATCAACACAGTAAAAAGGCAAACCACAGAATGGGGGAGAATATTTGCAAATTATTTATCTGATAAGAGATTAACATCCAGAATACATAAAGAGCTCCTATAGCTCAACAACAACAACAAAACAAACAACCCAATTCAAAAATGGACAAGAGACTTGAATAGACATTTCCCCAAAGAAGATATATTGAGGGTGAATAAGAACATGAAAAGATGCTCAACATCACTAATCATTGGGGGAATGCAAATCACACTCATTTAATAGCCATCTGGCTATTATTAAAAAAAAAAAAAAAGAAGGGGCCTGCCCAGTGGCATAACAGTTAAGTTCACACATTCTGCTTTTGGTGGTCCAGAGTTAGCCAGTTTGGATCCCAGGCGCAGACATACACATTGCTCATCAATTCATGCTGTGGCAGGCGTCCCACATATAAAGTAGAGGAAGATGGGCAGGGATATTAGCTCAGGGCTAATCTTCCTCAGAAAAAAGAAAAGAAAAGAAAAGAAAACAACCAAAAATATAGAAAATAACAATTGTTAATGAGGATATGGAGAAATTGGAACCCTTTGCCTTGCTGGAGAAAATGTAAAATGATGCAGCCCCTGTGGAAAACAGTATGGTGGTTTCTCAAAAAATTAAACATAGAGGGGCTGGCCCTGTGGTATAGTGGTGAAGTTCAGCACGTTCCACTTCAGTGGCCTGAGTTCTGGGGTTTGGATTCCAGATGTGGACCTATACCATTTATTAGCTATGCTGTGGTGGCAAATCACATACAAAAAAATAGAAGATTGGCACAGATGTAATCTCAGGGCTAATCTTCCTCAAGGAAAAAAAAAAGAGGAAGATTGGTGACAGATGTTAGCTCAGGGAAAATCTTCCTCAGCAAAAAAATAAATTAATTAAACATAGAATTACCACATGATCCAGCATCTAGCAATTTCACTTCTGGGTATATACCCCAAACAATTGAAAGCAGGGATTTGGACAAATATTTGTACACTGATGTTCACAGAAGAATCATTCACAATAGCCAAAAGATAGAAACAACATCCACTGACAGATGAATGGATGAACAAAATGTAGTATATACATATAGTTGGATGTTATTCAGCCTTAAAAAGAAGTGAAATTCTGATACATGCTACAAAATGAATGAACCTTGAAGATGTTATGCTGAATAAATAGTCCAGACACAAAAAGACAATTATTGTGTGTTACCACTTATATGAGGTACACAGGATAATCAAATTCATAGAGACAGAAAGTAGAATGAGGTTATCAGGGCCCAGGGGGAGGAGGAATGGGGAGTTGTTGCTAAATGGGTACAGAGTTTCAGTTTTGGAGGATGAAAAGGTGCTGGAAATGGATAGTGGCGACGGTTGCCCGACACTGCAAATGAACTTAATGCCACTGAATTGAACACTTAAAAATGGTTATAATGGTAAATTTTCTGTTATGTATATTTTACCACAATAAAAAACATTAAGATAAATGCTACTGAACCAAATCGCATTCCAGAGGACGTCTTTAATGTTCTGTGCAGTCTCTTGTAGCAGTGGTATAACATGGTGGATATGGATTTTCATTCCAGAGACAGCCAGCCAGCTGTAAGATCAAACTCCAGCCTCATCACTGACGAATTGTGCGACCTTGGGCAGGTGACTTATTCACTGGGACTCGCCTTCCCTACCTTGGGAATCAGCATGATTAAGAACAGCAACAGGGGCTGGCCCGGCGGCCCAGCGTTCAAGTTCGTGCGCTCCGCTTGGGCGACCTGGGGTTTTGTAGGTTTAGATCCAGGCGCCGACATGGCACTGCTCATCAGGCTGAGGCGGCGTCCCACATAGCGCAACCAGAGGCAACCACAACTAGAATATACAACTGTGTACTGGGGGGCTTTGGGGAAAAGAAGGCAAAAAAAAAAAAAAAAAAAAAGAAGAATAAGAAGATTGGCAACAGATGTTAGCTCAGGTGCCAATCTTTTTTTTTAAAAAAAAAGAGCAACAACCCCGTGGGTGGTTATGAGGCTGAGATAGGGAAGCAGGATGCTTAGCAAACTGTCTGGACTACAGCAAGCCTTCTGTGAGTTAAAGCTACTGTGTGATTTCACATATTTTACATATGCTAAGTAATAAGGACAATTGATGGGAGTTTTTCCATGAGTTCTTTGCCTCCCGGGCGATCACTTGGGATGGAATCTCTGTGAAATCATCTATTTTTGTGGATGTATGGGGTCTTAATATCTTCTGTTTGCTTTAGCCTCACTCCCCCATCATCTGCCTAATCGACTCAGACCTGCAAAGGCTGAGTGAACCAGACAGGTGAGACTTGTCAGCCATTCTTGGCAGAGATTCATGACATGGATATAATTTAGCAGCCATTTTCATACTGTCCATTTTTGCCTCACACTGCAGCGCTGGTTCTCATATGTCTGTGCATACGTTGGGGCTAATGATATTTGGGGTATGCTTTGTGATATGATTAAGCCAGGGGCTACACAGGGTATTATTTAATTAGGACAGATGTGTCTCCATGCCCATTTAAGAGGCTGTTTCTTGTTTTGCTATGCAATTCCACAGAGCGTATCTGAGGGCAGAGTTCCCGTTGAACTCTGTGAGAGGTCTGTCCTCGGTTAAGCATCACAGCCCTTGGACATGAGCAGGAAGTAGGCCCTTTCAGGATCATTAACTTGTGTAAGTTAAAAAAAAAAAAAAAAGCTCTGTCATGGTATAGTAGCAAAGTGGAAAAGCTTATCTTAAATATGGAGAAGAATACATTGATTTGCCTTTACCCATTAGGAATTTGAGCAAATTTAACCATTCTGAAGTTTACCTTTGTACTACTTATGATGTATGGGGTTATAAAGTAAATGAATGAGATAAATAAGATAGTTCAGGTAAATGTTTAACCCACTCTTGAGAATCAACTGTTTTTATAGGATTTAACTGGACCAGTTTCTAAGAACTTGTCAAACTTTTATTCTGGTCAAATTTGTCTCATTCCTCTCCCCCACCCCCTACAATCCCCAACTCCCCAATTAATTTTCTTCCATGCTGTTTTATTATATGTCTTAGTCCATTAGGCAGGAAAGCCTGTTCCTCTCTCCTCTAATGCCAACCAATTCATAAAACATTGACAGAACATCAAATGTGTGTCAGAGTCTGTATGAAATGCTGGAGAGACAGAGAAATGAGGCATGGAGGGAGATGATTTCAGGGGTTAAAGCATGGACATTGGTGTCAGATGGACACGGGTTTGAGTTCTGGCTCTATCACTTAACGGCTGATTCACTGGGCAAAGTTTTTAATCTCTCTGAGCCCCAGATTTCGGATACATAAAATGTAGAGACTCTTCCCCAGAGAATTGTTATAGAAATCAAACGAGATAGAGTATGTCTATTAAGCAGATATCTCCAGGTGCAAGGGTCAGAAACAGAATCCAAAATGTCATAAAGCAAAAAAGAGGCTATAATGGGTCATATAACTGAAAAGCCTAGGAGTCCATTCCAGGGGACTTAATGTCATCAAGATCCAGCCTCTTGTTTCATCTCTAGGTTTTCTTTTCTTCTGGGGTGGCTTTGTTCTCAAGAGCCCTCTCCAGTTTTACATTATTATCCTTACAGCTAATTACCACAGCAGAAAGAGACATCTCCCTCCCAACAATTCCAGCAAAACTGGAACCAATTCTCACTGGATCGATTTGGGTCATCCTTGATCAATGACCATAATTAGGGAGAAGGTATATTTTCAGAAGTCCAGCCTGGATCACACGCCCACTCATCTAAACCAAATGGATTACAAGTGTGTGTGTGTGTGTGTGTGTGTGTGTGTGTAGGTGTGGGAAGTGCAATGAGTTCCTCAATATAAAATCTGGATCCTATTCCCAAAAGAAAGAGAAATGGATGCCAGTAAACAAGAATGAGGTGTCCACCTGGGCAGGTTAACACAGAGGCTGGCATATAAGAATGTTTGTTGTTATCATAATTATTACTTTGAAAATGATTAAAATGAAAATAAATTAAAATGAAATCATGATTTAAGATAATGAAAATGATTAAAATGAAAATAAAATGGGAAATGATGCGGTTTCCCATTACAATGGAGAGAATCAGCAGTAAGTGAGAGGGAGAAGGGTGCTCTGGAAGGGCCACTGGCAGCAGGGGGAGAAGACGCTGAGGAGAGTGAGTGGAAGGCTTCAAGGACTGTCTGCTCCTTGACAGTTCCTGCAAGTATCGCTGAATGATAGGACAGGCCAACACGAATGCCCATAATCATGACCCTTTATGAAATATGTTCTTTTATAATCTTGGAGGGGTCTCTATTTTCAAAATATTTGACCTGTAGTTAGGTAGGCTGCTCAATAAATTAATTGATCCCCTAAGAAAGCCAGATTTATGTAGTCCTCTTGTGTTTCTTTGGTGTCCTCCTTAGCCTTTTGCACATGGGCGGGCATGGAGCGAGGAGCTCAGTAAATACTTGTTGATTAATATAGGTGAAAAGAAGCAATTAATGTGCATTTACAAATGAGGCTCATTTACCAATTAAAACTAGCCCTAACATCAGGTCCAGCACTTTGCTAACCATTTTTTTCATTTTGAGGGCATGTACTAGAAAAACAACGGCACTTATTTTATTTCCAAATATTTTCTGTTCACATTTTACTAATTTAGACTGGCCTTATCCTCATTAATCCAAATTAGTGCTATTTTACAGTATACAAACTCTTGAATATTTATTATTACGTTTCCACACTATTCAAAAGCTATTTTCTTACTTTAGTTTTCCAAAAATGTGATTATTCCCAGCTCTTCCATTT
This sequence comes from Equus asinus, assembly GCF_041296235.1. Classification (NCBI taxonomy): domain Eukaryota; kingdom Metazoa; phylum Chordata; class Mammalia; order Perissodactyla; family Equidae; genus Equus; species Equus asinus. The sequence continues at coordinate 39,144,567 of NC_091810.1, forward strand.
TAAGCTCAGGAATATTTAAATGGACCAAGATAAAGATAAATATCTTGCATATAAACCCTTAAAGACAGATGCCTTAATTCCAGACTTTATTCTGTTTACAGCTAAAAAAATATTGGTAGCAAATTCTCAGTATTTATAATCCCATTATGTCCCTAAGACATTGAGTCATGTAACGTTTTGGCCTGATTGAGGTTTTTTTCTTTTTTTTTCCTATTAATGCAGGAAGATTAGTACCTCAGCTTCTGAAAAATGTGTTTCAAGATCTATTTCATTTAGGAAGATCATATGATAAGCAGGAAGTATAAACAGTTTACCATCAAAATCCTTTTATTTTTGCAATGAACTTTTAGTAAATTCAATCCATTCTTTTGCATCCCTCATGCCCTAAGGCATATGTTCTGCCTGATTTATGATGCACAAGTTTATTATTTTCCTAAGCTATAATCAATACCTACAAGGTGCTCTGGTTGATTAGGAAACATTCTATCATTTGGCTTTGTATTTAAGAATCCTTGACTCGTTTTTTTGCTGTGCATTTCTAGAGACTATGCCAGCACTTTTGGGTCTTCACTCTCTTTTTGGTGCTAATTCTTTTCTTTTCTGCTTGACTCTAGCTCTACTCTACTGCCTTGAACAATTTCCTCAAGAGGCAACTCTTACCACTCTTCTTCCTATCTATGACTGTACTTTATGGTGGTAAAGGTTCACTATAGGAATTAATCAAACATTTACTGGCTCAATTTGATCATTAGAGAAGAAAATCTCAGAGGTACCCATATCATACCATTTGGAGCAGTTGTGTAAAGAAAATACAAACATTTACATATACACACAATGCATATTTATATATGCATTAAAAAATTTTAAACTAACCAATCAGCTTGACTAGAGAATCCACCGTGTATTAAAAAAAACTTAAAAAGTCAGTTTTCTTTAAATCATACCTGGCATAATTTATAATCCATCCAGAAGATTGGGCAAAAGCTTAAAAATTTTATTTTAGAGCACAAGTCCACTTGGAAAAGGGTAGAAAGATTAGGCCAGTTGGGTGATTCCTTACTTCAGATCATGCATTCAAGCAACATGTGAATGGCAAGGATGGAAATACGATCACTTTAATGTATAAGATTAACTTTTTGTTGTTGAATTAGAAAAGTATCTACACAATACCTAGCTATGCTGTTATTTTTTAAGTTGTTATTTACTCAACATCATCTTCCCTTTACCACTCAGAGCAGGATACTGGTGGGTGAGAAATATTTGGACTATTCTTATACTTCTATGTCATCTCCAGGCTTAACCCTTCCACATGGAAGGATTATTTATGTTAACGAGATTCTAGAAGCATCACGACATGTATTGGCGAAGAATGTAACATTAAGCACTCTCCATACAGTGATGTTACATTCTGTATTGAGCAATTACATTATAGTTTTTGTGGATACCTAAAATGACCAGCTGGCTCTATTTTGTAGAGCAAGCAAACAGCCCATAATAAAACAGTGTGTAATACCTCCCCAGATGAGTAAATTGTCTATATTGCGAGGAATGGTTTTCCCGGTCATGCAGGCCATGAAGTTGAAGAAGAGGCTCCCAGAATCAATGCTATCTTAGCTTTAGCTGGTGATGTTCTTTGGACACAGTTCTGCTACACTTTATAGCTCAAAATGAATGGGTTGACAACTCTGATTCTGCCAGGATCATTTTTGCACAAGCTAGATTGCAAGGAGAATGTGAAACTAACAGTGGATTGGGTGCAAATCTGTTCAGAAAACAGAGAAAGAAAATTAGAGGTCAGCAAAAGGGTTTTGGTTATCTTAGACAACCTACATGGCTACTTTTAGTTTCACAGAATTTTATTTATTTATTTATTTTTTGAGGAAGATTAGCCCTGAGCTAACTGCTGCCAATCCTCTTCTTTTTGCTGAGGAAGACTGGCCCTGAGCTAACATCCATGCCCATCCTCCTCTACTTTATACATGGGACGCCTACCACAGCATGGCGTGCCAAGCGGTGCCATGTCCACACCTGGGATCCGAACCGGTGAACCCCGGCCGATGAAACAGAACGTGCGCATTTAACTGCTGCACCACCAGGCCGGCGCCTAGTTTCATAGAATTTTAAAAACAGTATTATTGAGGTATAATTTATGAACCATAAAATTCACTCATTTTGAGCATATAATTCAATGATTTTTAGCAAATTTACAGTTGTGTGACCATGACAACAATCTAATTTTCGAACATTTTCATCACTCCCAAAAGAAATGCCCATTTGCAGTCACTCCCTATTTCTACTCCCACCCTGAGGCAACCATTAATCTACTTTCTGTTTCTATAGATTTACCTTTTCTGAACATTTCACATAAATGGAATCATACAATATGTGGTCTTTCGTATTTGGTTTTTTCACCCAGCATAATATTTTTTGGGTTCATCTACATTGTAGCATTAATCAATACTTGGTTCATTTTTATAGTATTCTGTTGTATGAATATACCACATTTACTTATCCACTTGCCAGTTGACAGACGTGTGTGGGTTGTTTCTACTTTTTGGTTATCATGAATAATGCTGTTATGAACGTTTGCGTGCAAGCCATCATGTGGACATATGTTTTCAGTTCTCTTGGTTAGATGCCTAGGGGCGATTTTCTGTGTCACATGGTAGATTTATATTTAATATTTTAAGAAAGTTCCAAACTCTTTTCCAAAGAGGCTGCATCATTTTATTTTCTCACCAACAAGGTATGAGGGTTCCATTTTCTCTACATCCTTGTCAACACCTGTTATTGTGTGTCTTTTAGATCATAGATACAGATCTTCCTCGACTTACAATGGAGTCACGTCCTGATAAACCCACTGTAAGCTGAAAATATCGTAAGTCGAAAATGCATTTAATACACCTAACCTACCAACCATCATAGCTTAGCCTAGCTTACTTTAAACGTGCTCAGAACACTTACATTAGCCCACAGTTGGGCAAAATCATCTAATACAAAGCCTATTTTATAATAAAGTGTTATTATCTCATGTAATTTATTGAACACTGTACTGAAAGTGAAAAACAGAATGGTTGTGTGCGGACAGAATGGTTGTAAGTGTATCAGTTGTTTACACTCGTGACCACATGGCTGACTGGGAGCTGTGGCTCACTGCCACTGCCCAGCATCACAAGTGAAGGTCGTACCACATACCAGCAGCCTGCGAAAAGGTCAAAATTCCAAACTCGGAGTATGGTTTCTACTGAATGTGTATCACTTTTGCACTATCATAAAGTAAAAAAATTGTTAAGTTAAACCATTGTAGGTCAAGGACCGTCTGTATTCTTGTGTGTGTAACACAGTTTCTCATAGAGTTTAGTGGGCATTCCTTCCCATCCGGGCATCATTCAATCATTCATCAGATAATTACTGAATATTTTCTATGTACCAGCCCCTGTGCTAGGCATCAAGTGTACAAAGAACAATAAAACAACATCTCTAAAACCAAGGAGTTCACAGGCTACTAGAAGTACAAAGGTGCTAGATATGTTTCATTGTCTGACCTACACATGAAGCTTTCTGGGTAATATATGTTCCTCCTTCCTTGCCCTTAGCCACTGCAGGTTGAACTAGAGATGAACACCTGACTCAAAGGTGGCCACTCCATTGACTGGCCACCTATCTATGACTTCTAAAGCACTGTCAAAAGTCAGATGAGTTTGGCTGCTCAGATACCCTCTCAGAGGGGTTGTCACAGAAGATGGGCACTACAGTAGGCAAGTCATGTCATCTGGGGTCTGAGGATATTGCTGCGGGACTGTGCCTAGGAGAAGAGGCAGAAGAAGCCTGGTGAGAGAAGCAGGAAGGAGCTGACTCTGAGATGCAGAAATGAGAAAGTCCATGTAGAGAAATCTTGGCTGCTCTGCTCTCCGTTCTCTGGTTTGCACGATGTCCCGCTAAACTTCGCTTCCTCTTCTTGGATTCTGTAAGGATCCTGCAGCATTACAAATAACTCCCACCTCCCATTTTCACTACTTTGGGTAGATTTCTGTGGCTTATAATCAAAAGAGCTTTGAGGAAAACAGCTAAAATGCTAACTCATGATCATTTTGTGAGCATTCTCACTCTTAGGTCCTTGTAAGCAGGCCTTTTCAATTGACCATTATTTATCATATTTTCCTTCTGACTAGGGACACATAGATAATGTTTATGAATATTAGTAAAGGTAAAAAATGAAATGTGTAAATCAAACTCCCAGATTGCCGCCTTCTCTCAAATTTCACAGTTCACTTTGTAATGATTAAAAAATAATTATTCATATCCTCGCAATATTTCACGATTATTAACTCAAGAAACAGTTGTTAACTGCCTACCTATTCCAGACACTGTCCACAGCACTGGAAAGATGAGGTGAACAGGAGGTGCCTGCCCTCAGTGAGCTTTCCCATGGGTGGGAGCCTAGAGTCACCCTGAGTCACATAGAAGGATTAAAAATGTATGTAGATAGTTCACAAAATGGATACAAGAAAAGGGATGCTATTAACACTTGATGGTGTTATTTCCCTTGTGAACAGTGCCCCAGTGAAGACGGCTGCTGGAGACCTGACCCACAGCCAACCCTTTCTCGAAGGCCTGCGGAACAAACTACGGCAAAATTAAGCAAAAGTAATTCACCTATAGCAACCGAACAACCGGAGAAGCTTACTTCTCTGAAGGTAATAAAACCCTCAGAATGGTGGCCCTGGAGAAAAAAAACCCAAAAGCAAAAAAAAGAAAAAAAAAGCCGCTCTAAGATCTTACAGTGATTGGAAAGATGGAGAGGGGGGGTTCTAGGCCCTAATCCTGTCCGACTCCCCACAAGTTGGAAAGTCTACAGAATCTGAGACTGCTCACGAACCCCCCAATCTAGAGCAGGAGGCGCACCAAGAAGTCTCCTTGCCTTTGTTGCTCTCCTGACTAACGTGCTTTGGAAATGGCACTGGGAAAGCAGGCGAAACTGGCTGGTTGCCTCTCCAAGAAAGTGAAAGTCCCACGACCAGGTGGGAGGAAATGCCGGAAGTCTGAGTACACCCACTTCCGGGATGGGCCAGGCTCCTCGGACGGATAGGCCAAGTGCGTTCAGGTAATTTAACCACATCAGAGAGGAGCGCACAGCTCAGGGGTTCCAACGGCAGCCCTGTGCCACCTGCGGCAGCGTCCATGGGAAAATGAGGAGGCGTGGCCAGTCTCCCCCTGGCACCCTCAGGCCACAGACTTGAAGGAAAAACCTTAGAAGCTACAGGTTGTATGTGTTGGGGGGAGGGGAGGTGGAACTCACACCAATTATGGGACAATGGAAAACTGGCATAGTTTTCATCAAGAGAAACAATACCAAGTGAGAACTGTGTCAACTTGGGCAGAAGTCAGACTGTGTCCTTCCCTCTTGGGCCACCACACACTTTTTTCTGGTTTTGCCAAGCCTGTGTCCTAGGAGAAAATGAGAAGAGCAGCAGGTTAGCATTCAGCAGAACTAGCTTCCACTCCCAGCTGGGTGACCTCCTTTGTGAAATAGGTTTAGGTGAACGCAATCATGATCATTAAGATCTATCTCGTAAGCTTTAAAAAATTATTTGGTGCTGATTCCAAAAGTCCCATGCAGCACAATGTTCATCGCAGCATTATTCACAATAGCCAAGTCATGGAACCAACCTAAGTGCCCAGCAACTGATGATTGGATAAAGAAGATATGGTATATATATACAATGGAATACAACTCTGCCATAAAAAAGGACAAAGTCATCCCATTCACAACAACATGGATAGACCTTGAGGGTATTATGTTGAGTGAAATAAGCCAGACAGAGAAAGACAAACTCTGTATGACTCCACTCATAGGTGGTAGTTAACATATGGACAAAGAGAACTGATTGGTGGGTACCAGGGGAAAGGGGGGGTGGGGGGAGGGCACTAGGGGTGAAGTGGTGTACCTACAACATGACTAATAATGATGTACAACTGTAATTTCACAGGGTTGTTAACTATCATAATCTTAATAAAAAAAATTATTTGGTGGTGTGATTTTGCCTAGAACCCTTTCAAAGATCATATCTATTTGCTAATAAATTCTGCTGCAGGAAAGAAGGTTCTGGAGTCACCTCAGCACTCACTTCAGGACCTGTTGTTCACTCCACAACCTTGAACTTGAATTTGCTGACCTGTTTGAGATGAGGTAGCAGGAAAAGGCTTTTAGTAAATGAGGCTCCTTAATGTTTGGTGTGTTACTCAACCACAAATGAATGGAATCACAGTCTTTGGGCAGTTTAGTGAGCTTCATCATAGCAAGCTTGGCTTGGACCAGCAGCCTATCGCTCTAAAAATACTCTGGGAGCAATTACACACTCAGTAACCCCTTATGAAGTAGCGGTTTTGTCTAACCTTACCCATTTCCTTCTGAGAGAGAGAATGAAGGGAGAGATGAATTAAAACACATGTCGAAGCTCCTCCATGTGCTCTTGCCTTGGACGGTTTGGAGAGCGGCAGGGTGCTATAATATATGCAGAGCGCAGTGTAGAAGATGGGGGAGGGGGAATTTTGGTTAACACCTCCCACTCTTCCACCAGCCACACTTCAGATCAGTCCGAATTCCCAGTGCTGTCAGAGGAATGCGGAGGTGTGGGAAGGAAATAGCGACTGGCTGGTGCCCTCCCCATTTCAAGTGGCAAATGTGTTTGTAGCATTAATCCTGTTTCAGAGTTGGGGGTCTAAACCTGAGGCGAGAACTGAGAAACAGAATGAGGCAGACTCTTGAGGAGGGGGTTATCAGCTATTTGTCTAGTCTCATTTCATCTTAATTCTTGATGGTAAAATTTTTAAAATTTCCTGAATAGACTTAAAGTAGTTTATGACAAATTATGCCTGTGTAATAGGAACTGAAACAAATGCATACAGATAGGTAGAAAGATAAAATGGATCCAGAAGTAGAAGACCCCGGAGTAATGCATTTAAAGTATTTTCACTGACATCTTTCTTTCCTATGTGATGATACCAAATTACCTAATAACGAACGTGTTTTCCTTTTTTCTTTTTTAAAGATTTTGTTTTTCCTTTTTCTCCCCAAAGCCCCCTGGTACATAGTTGTGTATTTTTAGTTGTGGGTCCTTCTAGTTGTGGCATGTGGGATGCCGCCTCAGCATGGCTGGATGAGCAGTGCCATGTCCATGCCCAGGATCCGAACCAGCGAAACCCTGGGCCACCGAAGCAGAGCACATGAACTTAATCACTCGGCCACGGGGTCAGCCCCCAAACTTGTTTTTCTTTTTTTTCCCTTCTGCTTTCTCTACTTCCCTTGGCCAGTGGAAAAAAAAAGAAAAATGTAAATAAAGAATATCCTAGATCCCTCCCCTTCCTCCTTAATTCTGGAATCTTTGCTACCGTTCTTCTTGTCCTTAGTCTGAAAGATTTGTTACCAATAATCATGAGACCTAGTAAGTGCTATTTCTTCTTGATGATTTGAGGATAAAGTCTTGGTAAGGACAAAATGAACTTTTAGTTTTTTGACGTTTTTTCCAGATCGCTTGTTTTAGGAGTCGTCTGGATCAAGAGATGACTAGATCAGTGTGATGGAGCCAGGCTGCCTGTCCCTACCTTTCTCAGTGCTACCACTTGCTGGGCAAATTTCTTAACCTCTCTGTCCCTGTTTTCACCTGTTCAAAACAGGGATGGTCCTAGTGTCTACCTCCTGGGGTTATGTGGAGGTGAAAGAGATTTACATGTGGAAGGAACTTAAAACTATGCCTGGCATATGGTAAGTCTTCACTGCAAATTAACTATAGAATTCCTTTATTGAACCAACGTTTCTTGAAGACCTCTGGTACAAGGAATTGTCACAGGCAGGTTTAAAGGTACAGAGACCCAGATCCTGCTGCTATGGAACTTTTTAAACAATATTTTTGGAATATTTCTTCATGTTATCAAACATCTTTTTTTATAAATTGTCTCCACAGTATTCTACAATTTAGCTAGTCCGTTGGACAATTAGATTGTCGGGTGTTTCCCTTTTAGGTGTCGAGGTAGCTATTGTAAACACTGGGTCAAATCCATCATTCTTCGGTTATGTGTTTGCATGCTGTTCTGTCTTCAAAAAATATCTTCAGGCATGTTTTGAAACATGTTGCCAAATTAAGAGTGAGTACCTAACTTTGATTTTTCGGTGGACACACACTATTCCAGAAGACCATCCATAATCCCTTCATCTTTCTCCTTTGACTTTCTTTTCTTTTAGATTTCTTTAGTGGCCTCTTCTTTTTTTCCCCTTTTGCTGGAAGGAGGGGGTGGTGTGTGGAGTGGGATACACAGTTATCAGGACTGGCTGGGAACAAATAACTGGACTGGCCCCCAGCCCCTGATCCTGCCTCCATCTTATCCACACAGGTGCAATCACAGGTCCCACCTCACTCCAGGCTCTGAGAACATTCTAGATTCCCTAGTTGGGAGAAACGCTATAGCCAAAGCTTCACAATTCAGTGTCAAGTCATACTTCTTATTCATCTTCAAGCTTCACTTCTTGTTTATTTTCCTGTGATCTTGTCACTAATTTGAGTAGCGAGGTCCCTGCCTTTGCCCCCTGCCTGTGAGTCCCTGCTTTGGTTCTCAGTTTAGCAGCCCTGCTTTGATGGTGGTTCTGTCTTGTCCCCCAGGCTTTCTTGGGCCTGGTCCTCTACTGTCTCACTGACCAATTGTCTAGATTCTGCTCCTACTCTTGAGTATACCTTGACTACCTCTTTTGCACTGTGGAGTCAGGCTCATCTCCAGGTCCAAGTCAACCCATGTCTGGCTGGTTACACCAAACCCAAACATGGTTTGAGAAATGAGAAAAAAGAAAATAGCCAAGTTACTTCTTAGCTCCTTGTTCTGGTTATCTATTGCTATGGAACCAATCACCTCGAAGCTTGGTGACTTAAAGTAATGATAAGTATTTCCTTATCAGTTGTGGTTTCTCTGGATCAGTAATTTGGGAGGGGTTCAGCTGGGTGGTTTTGACTTGGAGTGTCTCATGTACTTGCAGGCAGAAGATGGCTGGAGCTGGAGCAGCTGGGGGCCAACCAGGCATTTCTTTCTCCTTATGTAGCTCAGAGCTTCTCTCTGCTGTCTCTGCATCAGGTAGGTTGGGCTTCCTAACAACATGGCATCTTCAGGGCAGTGGGCGTGCTTACATGGCAGCTCAGAGCTCTAGAAGGAGTGTTCTGGTGAAAAGGGCAGAAATGAAATTTTGTGACCTAATCTTGCAAATGGTGTATATCTGCCATATGCTGTTGGTTGAAGCAGTCACAAAAGCCAGCCTGCATTCAAGAGGAGGGCATTGGACTCCATCTCTTAATGGGGAATGTGGTCATCTTTGGATGACGCCTACCAGATCTTCTTCTCCAGTTTCCCTCCAACATAATACACTAAGCTTTTTGGAGAAGTGAGTAGGCAAAACAGAAACTTCTTCTCTGTCCTCTCACCTAGAAGAAGGAATGCCCCTTCATCCATAAAACTAAATCCAATCCCCCTGCATCCTCTGTGGGGCCTTCCTCAACTCTCCACAGTGCTGTCTCCTCTCCTGAGCTGTAAAATAACAAATGTTGGAATACTGCCTTATATTTTACAAATCAAGTGCAAAATATTTCACTCTATATCTTTATTCTTATTGTATTGGTGTGTGTTTCCCCTACCTATGAGCAGGAATCCTGTAGTGTGAATCTTGGTGTTTCCTCCCATTTTTACCACCACCTTAGCACTGAGACCCAAAGCAGTTTCCCATGGATGCCTACTGAATGAAAAGATGAATGAATGAATGAATAAGTGAATGAAAGAAAATAAGAGACAAAACTAAGGCATAGGAGTTGTTCTGAAAAACATCATAATTCACCAAGAAAATCGAGCTTAAAAATGCCTTCTTTTAAAATTGCTTTGGACTTTAAACGTCCTTTTTTGGTGGGCAGTGGCCTAGTCACAAAGTTCTAAGTCCCCTTAATGATAGGAGTTCACCAGAGATACCAATTTACTCTGAGCATCTCTTGGACTTTACTACCTTTTATGCTTAGTAGACCAGTTAAAAGCAGAGTTGTTGACAGACCAAAGTGTAAATTAAAGGCCTGGGATACATCATTAAACATATGGTCTCCTAGGAATTTAGATCTTCCTGTGGTAGGTGGAATTTGTACCACTCTGGCCTCGAGGACCATATGGTTGTATTTAGAGATGCCAGCAGAAATAAGTACTTGACTTCCAGTGTAAGATTCTTTTTTTGCTGGTCCTCTGCCACAGCCATAGTGAAGTTTCTTATGCAAAATTTAAAAGCACAAAATTAACGTTTGGTTCAAATCATTTTACTGATTTCTCAGTGATAATTTCACCCTGTGTGTGGATTGAGTTAATCAAGGGCCATCCTTGCTGAGAGTCAGTGACCTCAGGCTAATATTGGAGAGGGCAAGGGGCATGAACTCTCCCGTATGAGTCTGGACTCTTGGCTACAGCTGATTAGCTGGGCTGATCCCTCACCTACAATAACCACTTAGGCCAGCACCTTAAGAGATGGCCTGGCTTTGTAAGGTCTGCCCTAAATAGAAATGAAACAAAGAAACAAAAAGGAATTCCACTAGCAACAAACAATTGGAAATTAAAATTACACAAACAGTGCTATTTACAACAACGTCAGAAAAATGAAATACTTAGGGATAAATTTGACAAAAGATGTTTAAGACTTGTACAGTGAAAACTCCAAAACATTGCTGAGAGAAACTAAAGATGATATAAATAAATGAAGAGATATTCATGAATTGAAAGACTCATGATTAAAGACTGATTCTCATCAAATTAAACTATAGAGTTTATGCAATCCCAATCAAAATTCCAACATATTGTTTTGTTTAAGAGATTAAAAAGAGAGAAAACTTTGAAAAAAAGGAAGAGAGTTAGATGACTAATGTTACCTGATTTTAAGACTTACTGTAAAGCTGTAGTAATCAAGACAGTATGGTGTTAGTGCCAAGACAGACAAATAGATCAATGGAACAGAATAAAGTTCAGAAATTGACCCTCACATATCTAATCAATAGTCTTTTTGACATAGGCCATTCAAAAGGCAATTCAATGGAGAAAGAATAGTTTTCCAACAAATTGTGCTGGAACAATCGTATATGCACATGCAACAAAATGAACCTCAATCCAGACCTCACAGTATATAAAAAAAATTGACTCAAAATGATTCATAGACCTAAATGGAAAACCAAAAACTATAAAACTTCTATAAGAAAGCAGGAGGACATCATTGTGACCTTGAGTTAGGTAAATGTTTTAGAAATAATATCAAGAGCACAACCATAATAAATTAATAAGTTGGACTCCATAAAAATTAAAATGTTCTATTTAAAAAACACAGTTAAGATAGTGAGAAGGTAAACCACAGGGAGATAATATTAGCAAATCACATATATGATAAAGAATTTGTATCCAGAATGTATAAAGAATTCTCAAAGCATAATAAGAAAAACAAGTAACAATAAAAAAGTGGGCCAAAGATTTGAACAGATATTTCACAAACGAAGATATATGGATGGCAAATAAGCACATGAAAAGATGCTCTATATAATTATTCACTAGAGAAATGCAAATTAAAACCACAAGTAAATACCGTCACATGTTTTAGAATCGCCAAAGTTAAAAAGATTGACATACCGAGTGTTGGTGGGGATGCGGAACAACTGGAAGTCTCCTACACTGCTGGTGGGAATGTAAAATGGTACAACCACTTTGGAAAACAGTTCGGTAGTTTCTTAAAATTTTAAATGTGTACTTACTACGAATGCCAGCCATTTCACTCTTAGCTATTTACTCAATTGCAATGAAAGGATATGTCTATAGAGACACTTGTATGCAAATATTCCTAGCAGCTCTATTCATAATAGTCAAAAACTGAAAACAATCAGTATAGCCATCAACAGGTAAATGAATAAACAAATTGTGGTATATCCCTGCAGTGGAATACAGCTTAGCAGTGAAAAGGGATAGACTATTGATATACGCAATATCATGGATGAATCTTAAAATAAGTATGCTGAGTAAAAGAAACCAGAGAAAAGGAACATATACCATATGATTCTTTTTATAAAAAATTCTAGAAAATACAACCTATGTCACAGAAAGATATCAGCAATTTTCTGGGGCTGGGGAGTGAGAGGGGAGAGGGGCAGAGGAGAGGTTTAAAAAGGGGATATGGCCTTGGAGAGACAGGAATAGCAAGATGGCCACTGCTGGCCATGCTGAGGGCAGGAGTGTCCCTCTGCAGGAAACAACCAAACTCGCCTGATCTTTCTTTCATTCACTTAACTGTCCCTTATTGAGCACCTCCTGTGATTCTCTGATGTGGGAGACATAGGGACACCAGCGAGCAGAGCCCCAGGTAGTCCCTGCTGACAGGGGGAAGAGGAGGGGCCATGGGGGCACCGAGGGAGGAGCAGTGAAGAGAAGCAAGCTGAGAGCCTCTGAATTACTCCATCTCCCAGTCTCAAATTAAATAGCCCTATATGCGATTCACATTCTACTTCTCTTTCTTCTGTCTGTTTCCTCCACTCGAATATCAGCTCCAGGAGGTAGAGATTTTCATCTGTTCTGTTCACTGATGTATCCCAAGTGCCTAGAACAGGGCTTGGCACAGAGTAGGCCCTCAGCAAAAACTGCTGGAAGAGTGAATGAATGGACTAAAAAATTTAAAAAATAAGAGGAGGTTTAGGAAACTTTGGGGATGACAGGTATATTCACTCTTTTGATAGTGGTGGTGGATTCACAGGTGTATACATGTGTCAAAACTTATCAAACTGTGAATTTTAAAGATGTCTATTATAACTCAATGAAGCTAAGGAAGGAAGGGTAGAAGGGAAGGGACGGGAGGTGGAAGGAAGAAAGGAAGGAAGTGAGGGAGGGAGGGAGAGAGTGAGAGAAGGAAGGAAGGAAGGAAAGAAAGAAAGAGAGAAGGGAAGAAAGGAAAGAAGGAAGGAAGAAAGCAAGCCAGCCAAGGTAAGTAGAGACCAAGAATGACTGAGTCATGCCAACAGCAGAGCTCTAGGGGGCATTGAGGAGGCCACAGATAAGCAGATGGCTAAGCCGCCTTGGGTCCTGAAGGAGGCATAGTTCAGTCCCATGAGGACCAGCAATCAGATCTACTGTTCTTTTTGATTCCTGTGGCCCTCACTGCCGCATGTATCCTTACAATCTTCTCAAGTTAGTAGAAAGAGCTTCCATGCAACCCAAAGGGAGTGGATGCCAGATGCTTAGTCAGCTTCGCCACTGCCACATAAACTTGAGTATAGTTTTCATTGTCATTATTTTTAGTTAATTTTTATTTCTCCCCCTCTCTTCTTAAGTAAGTAAGTTGTATCTTTGTCTTTCTAGCTTGTCTAGCAAGTTTCCAGTCTGGGATATTTGTGACTCTTCACTGAGTTTGTAGGTCAACCTATAAATATGGAATTTGGAGAGAGAGGGAGAGGGCGCATGAGCGAGCACGCGCCCTGGCTTCCTGTGGATGGATCTTCCTACTTTAAAGCTGGCTGTTTCCCCACCATGTCTACGTGCTGTTGTAAAGACTGTAGTACTAGGGTGAAAGCTACTGGAGGGCAGGGACTGTGTTTTTACTTATCTTTGTGTTTACCACAGTGACTCCCACAGGTCGGTGCTCAATAAATGTTTATTGACTAGATATTTGAAATTGGGAGAGAGATTGCCTCATGTTAGGGCACAGGGAAAGTTTCCATCCTTCCTCTCTCCAGCAGGGACTTTTCTATAAGGGTCAAAAAGTATTTCCAAATAAACCATTTAGGACTATTTCAGTTGCAAGTTCTCTGATTCATTCATTCCACAAATATTTGTTGAGTACCTCTTGTGTTCCAGGGTCATTCCAGGTACCATTCAAGGTACAGCTATGAGCAAATAGAGCGAAGCTCTGCCTTTATGAAGTTTACATTTTAGTTGGGGAGATGGAAAATAAATAAGACAAATAAGGAAAATATATAGTGTGTTAGATGAGGATTTAGGGAAAAAAATAAATGAAGGAAGGGGCTTAGGGAGTGCCGGCGTGTGGTGAGGGTTATAATTTTATCAAGGATGAGCAGGAGAGGCCTAAGGAGAATTCGAAGGTCATATTTCCAACTTGAGCCAGTTTGTACTACAAAGGGAATTTATTAGTTCACGGAAGTGTAAAGAGTCCATCCCTAGGCACAGCTGGGTGCTGTGTCTGAAGTGAAGATTTCTGGAATCTGTTTCTTTTCATCTCCTGGCTTTGCTTTCTTCTCCTTGGCTTCAACATCCAGCTGGGAGTCTCCTGGTAACAAGATGGCTGCTGGATTTACAACCTCTCAACTGAGAACCCCTAGGGAGAAAAGAGAGATATCTTCTCCAGTGGTTCCAACAACTGTACTGATATTGAGTCTCGCTGGTCCAGCTTGGATCATGTGGAACTGGGGTTCTGCTGATTTTCCAGGCTCAGCCAGGTGTCTGCCCCAGGGTAGAGCTGAGGAAGTGAGGTCTGCCCACCCAAATCCCAGATACTGAAGGGTAGGGATGGGAGGGTTTCCACCAAAAGGAAACGTGTTGTCATCAGCAAAAGGAGGATGGGAGCCAGATAGGCACCAACAACAGATGACCACCACCCCAGCCTTCACTTGGGGAGGAGAGGCTGCTGACTGAGGTTCACCAAGCATCTGCCCTGCATGAAAGCATAGAACAGCCACAGGTCAGAGCCACAAGTGGTGCACAGGCTCAGTGCAAACCACCGCTCTGCTGGGCATTAGCCTGAGTGTACCTGCAGATGACCTTTCCTCACATGTGGACATGCCATTCTAAGAATGCTTAATCCTCAGGACCTCAGAGCAGCTAAATTCCCAGGTGATGCTGCTCAAATGAGAACTTAGGTGTATGTGAGGGAAGGGTTGTGGGGAGGGGTTGCAGGTTGTATTTGTAGAGGCTGGATGTCAGGGACAGACTGTTTGCAGTGGATTCCCTATTGAATCCACTCCAGGACAATTTCCAGGTTGTAAAGCGACTATTGTACAGGTGAGGATGCCAGATAAGAGAGCTGGAGTCCCATAATCCTTCTAGATTTCTGTTCCAGAGAGGCAGGAGAGTACAGAGGTTAAGGGCATGGTTCAGAGTCACAGAAATCTGGGTTAAAAGCCCAATTCTACCACTTCTGTTGACCTTGAATAAGTTGGTCTACCTCCACCTCTCTGTTTTCTCATCTATAAAGTGGGATGATCATAATATCTACATCCTACAGTTCTTGAGTTGGTACATGTAAAGTGTTAGTTGTTCTTGTGATCACCACTATGTGTGATCCTACAGATGGCTAAATCAGGGATTATCCATATAATTTGGGGACAGTAGAAAGCACGTGCTCAAAAACTTCTCTCCTACAGGGGCTGGCCCCGTGGCCGAGTGGTTAAGTTCGCGCACTCCACTGCAGGCAGCCCAGTGTTTCGTTGGTTCGAATCCTGGGTGTGGACATGGCACTGCTCACTAAACCACGCTGAGGCAACGTCCCACATACCACAACTAGAAAGACCCACAATGAAGAATATACAACTATGTACCAGGGGGCTTTGGGGAGAAAAAGGAAAAAAATAAAATCTTAAAAAACAAAACAAAACTTCTCTCCTACAATGCTCCTTGGGATCTGAGGTTCCCATGTCCTTTCAAACCTTTGGTTTAAGGAAGTGTTGTTGTATATTCTGGAAGTTTTAAAGGTTCCAAGGTTGTACTTCAAGGACCATTTGAGAAGGGAAGGGGTGAAGAGATCAAATAGTCCTTGGGTCCCTCACCTGCCACTTCCAGCAGAGAAGTTTTACTTATATCTGTTTCACATACTGACTTCCACGTAAGAATTTCTTTAACAAAGTGTTCTTTGGCTGAAGAAAAAGTTCAGAAATGGCTGCATCGAAGCATCGGAGCCCCCTCCTAAAACATCATCAGGTTATCTGGAAATGAATTGAGAGTGTTTTGCTTCAGGAAGGAAAAACACAGGAGGGATGATTCTGACTCTCTCCGTGTGTCTGAAGGGTCACCATGTGGGTCCAGAGAATCAACAAGAGGCCGATTTCAGCTTGGCGGGTAGAAGGAGGAAGACATTTCCAGCAATTCAAGCTCTTCTTCCAGCAATTTATTTTTTGGGCAATGATGTACTTCTGCCCCTGGGGATGTCCTAGCAAAGGCTTTAGGCTGTAGGGGACAGCACTAAGGGAGTGCCCTCAAGAATAGAACAGTGGACTGTCACTGCCAAGATTACATCCAAATTGTAAAATTCTGTGATTCTGAATATCACAACAAGCCAAAAATGTGTTACACCCCTGTGAACTCCTTGGTGAAATTTTATTACCTATATTAGATTCTAAGAGTATGGCTTTAAAAGAATGTACTATAGGACAGTTGCATTTTGAACTAATTTTAGACTTACAGAAAAGTTTTAAAAATAGTCCCCAAAATTTCATTATCCCTCACCCAGCTTCTCTAATGTTAATATTTTACATAACCATAATGCAATGATTGGAACCAGGAAATTAACACTGGTGTGATACCATTAACTACATTAAAGACTTTATTTGATTTCCATCAGTTCTCCCACTAAAGTCTTTTCTCCCACAGTGAAAAGCCTGGGTCTTATTATTTACAGTATATTTTAGTTATTTAATCAATGTTAGTAGGAACTATGTATGGTGGTTTTAAAGTTATTAACCCATACTCTAGAGAGGAACACATTTCCTGACTAGATTACAGCTCTATTATTCAGAATCATGGACTTTTAGAGTTTGGCTGTATCTCAGCAGTCACAGTACATCTTCCTCCTCTTGAGGGAATCTCCTCAATATCGTCCCTGACAGCCCATCTTGGGGATCTCTTGGCATGATCTTTTGTTCAGAACTATGTTCAACAGGTACACATTTAGCACCTATCTAAAGATGTGTTTCAGACACTAGTATTAGAGTCACTAGATATGACTCTTGCCTTCTTGAAACTTGTAGTCTAGAGTAAGACAGAGAAGTAAATGGATGATTATAATGCAGTAGAATGTGGGATAGAGAAAAGAAAGCAAATAATAATTACACTATATGGGCTAAGTGTTATGGTGGGGTAAGTTCTATGGGAGCTCAGAGTGGGCACCTTACCCATCCTGAAGTATCAGAAAGACTTCCTAGAGAAGATGATGGGTGAGCTGAGTCCAGAGGGATTGGATCCCTAGATTCAATTCCTCCAACATCTCCTCTAGATCCTCCAACTTCAAGGAATCTAATTATGAAAGTGACCAGAGGATCTACATATACAGTGTTACATTTGTAAGGCACTTTACTAAGTGTTATTACTTGTTATTTCATTGACTCCTCATAGCAACCTTGGCAGATCCGTAGAACAGATGATGTTTGGCTGCCGTGTGGAGAAAAACTATAAGAAGGCAGGAGTGGAAGTCATGGTCCAAGCGAGAGGTGATGCAGCTTGGACATAAAGAATGAGAAATTAGACTAGTGTCAGCTGGGTTCCTTACTAGCTGTGGGATATTGGTCAAGTTAATAACCTCTCTGAGCCTCAGTTCCCTCATCTATCAAATAGGGATGAAGGATATCTATCTCATAGAATAAACGGGAAGATTCGGATAATACTTAAAGTCATACAGTAAATGCATATCTGCCATATTCAATACATATATCTGTCAGGGTCCCAGCAGGAAACAGATGGTGCATTCAACTTTGATAATTCAAAAAGGATTTAATTATGGGACTATTTTCAGGGTTTAGGGAACCCCACAAAAGAATAGTACAGTATCCCAGGAGCCCTTACATCTCTAGACCTAAAAGGACAAGTTGAGGAGTGGTTACTAGAGCCAGGAAGGGAAGTTCAAGTAGAGAAAGCAGTCATAAAAGAGGAGCTATGATGGGTGTATACTATTGTGATAGTAATTAATATTCTGTATTGTATACTTGAAAGTTGCTAGGAGAATGGATCTTAAATGTTCTCACCACCACCACCACCACCACCACAAAGGTAGTTATGTGAGGTGAAGGATGTGTTAACTAACCTTATTGTGGTAACCATTTCTCTATATATATGTGTGTCAAGTCATCATGTTATACATCGGAAACTTACACAATATTACATGTCAATTATATCTCAGTAAAGCTGGGGAAATGAAAGGGGGCTTTGATGGTTGGTTGAGGGATGTAGCTAGACTGAAAAGACCCCTTCCTCCCTCCCTTAGATCTCCTGTGGATGTTCCCCACTCATCAAACACAAGCAGAAGTCAGAGGGTACAGGACGATTACTCTTGTCTGTTCAAGTCAGCCATTGGAACAGACAACAGAGTGGAAGGGTGCAGAGTGGGTTTAGAGGGATGAGCGGAAAGTATCTGGCTCAAACCGTGAAACACATGGAGAAATCCCAGAGAAGGGTAATTGGCTGAGAAGATACCCTCAGCAGGGTCCAATCTGCTTTGTGGCTCCTTGTCAGTTTGCTGGTCCTAGCTCTTGGCCCTTCTTTTAACTGGACATTTTGGTGGACATTTGTTATTTTCCTTGTCAGCCTGCATTGTCCTTTCTTCTAACAGCAATACCTTCTATCCCTCCCCTACTGTCAGTCCATATGGTTGGAGTGGGAGCCTGTGCAGGGGTGAGCCTGTGATCCAGACCTGAGTCAATCACCATGCCTGGTCCTGCTGGCTATGGTGGTTCATCCAAGACTGGGCACATGGCTTGATAAGAACCCAAGAGACACACTGAATTTTTTGCTAAGAATGTGGGAGGTACAGGAGGAGCTCCTGCTCCCATCTTGTCATTAGGAGAGACAACCTTGAGTATGAAAATGAAACCAATCTAACAGAAAACTGGCTGTAGAGTCCGGAATCCAGCTGTACCTGAAGGTAGCACCACTGCTGAACTCTGCAGTTGAGAAAGCCAATAAATTCTATTTTCATTTGTGTTGTTTTGAGTTAGATTTTCTGTCACTTACACCAAAAAGAGTCCTGATGTAGAAAACGATCCCACACATTGGTTCCTTTTTTCTAGACAATAATTTTAATGTAAATCTGAAGTTAAAGATAAATATTAGCCAGTGTCATCTTTATGAGAGGCTTTTTCATATATCCTGTACTTTATACTGTACCTCTTGAAAGAACAGCGTTAGTGATATTCTAGCATAGCATAAAAGCCATTCTCATGGTAATCAGCTGTAAATGTAATAATAGGGTAGTTGAGATTTGTGTTTTAAAACACGTTCTTGCATAATTACTTCCCCCATTAAATTCATGCAGAAAGCTGAGGTTGGAAATCAAGATTGATATCACATATCTGCTAAGTGACTTTGTGAAATGAAAATGAAAATTGTGCTCAGAGTTGAAATCTACTGTTTGACTGAATTGACAAAATAGTAAAATTCCAATTTGATCTAAATCCCAGTGGCTGGTGCTTTTACAATTTTTCTTAACAAAGACTATGATTTGGGATTTATGGGGTTCTCTCTAAATCATTGATCAGGTGTTCTTGTTTAAATGCTTCTATTTCAATATAATTCTTAAATTTTGGCTAATAGAATGCAAGGAGCATTTTAAAGAACATGACTTTAAAATTAAGAATTTAAAAAGTCAGCTCTTAACCTTGTTTTTACTTAGGAAGTTAGAGGTCGTTTTTACCCAAGATACAATGAGGTTTTTTGGGGGGCAGGGGTGGGTAACATCTTTATTGAGATATAATTCACATGCCATAAAATTCACCCTTATGAAGTGTTCAATTCATTGGTTTTCAGTATGTTGACAAAGTTGTGCAACCATTACTACTAATCCTAAACATTCTTATCTCCCCATAAAGAAACCTGGTACCCATGAACAGTCAGTCACTCCCCATTCTCCTCTCACCTCACCTCCTGGCAATCCCTAACCTACTTTCTAGCATGATGAATTTGCCTATTCTGGACATTTCATATAAATGGAATCATATGTGGCCTTTTGTGACTAGCTTCTTTCACTTAGCGTAGAGTTTTCAAGGTTCATTCATGTTGTAGAACAGGAAATCCTTTGCCTGAGTTTTCAAGGAACCATGAGGATCTTGCTATAGGTAAGATGCTAGTCTCTCTGCATCCCTTCTCTCCTGCTTTACCAATCCATTCTCCAGACCACAGCCAGAATGATTTTTTACACCTACATCAGTTGATGCCCTTCCATATGCTCTCAACATCACTGATTAGGCCCTGCCTGGCTGCCCTGGCCTCCCTCCCCAGCTCCATCAGGCTCCTCTCTTCTCTTCCTTCGGCTTCCTGACATGCTCGCTCCAGCCAAGGGCATCTACTCTTGCCATCCCCTCCCCCAGAAGCTGCTCTTCTTCTGTCTCTTTTACTTAATTCCTTAGATTCCTTCTTCAGATCTCAACTCAAATGTCACTCCCTCAAGTTCAGGTCATGTTCTTTAATTACTTTCCTTCATAGCATTTATTCAATTTCTAATTATACCCCCATCAATGTGACTGTTTCATTAATTTTAATATCCATCTACTAGACGGTAATCTTTCTGAGAATAGAGATCATGACTGTTGGCTCATTTAAGAAAAATCCATAGTTCCTGACCCATAGGAGGTGCTCCTTTTGACTCAAAGAATTTCTAAAATATTTTAGTATAGTTTTCATGATCACTGTGTTTGTGAATAGTAGAATACTTTGAATATTGGAAGCTCTGTCAACCAGAATATTGGATTGACCTTTGCCTGACCAGGCTGTGTAATAGAGTTCACTGCTCTTTGTTTAATGTTGACCACGCTTGTCAATAACGGTGGGTTAGAGACATGCAGAGAGCAAAAGAAATGGGGAGTTAACATGAAAAGCCCCTCAAATTCTGGATTAACACAATCCTCTCCTCCTCACCCCTCTCCTTTCCTATCTTTCTCCTTCTCTCCTTCTCTCACAGCCAGAGGAGAACATCTTTCAAATTAAATGGTAGACCTCTTACTTTCTAAATGAGAATCAGCACATACATATTATTTTTTTTTTTAAAAACCTACATTTTTATAGAATAATAAATGGCATGATCTCATCTTTTTACAAGGTAATTATATTAGAAAAACTCGTAAAAGTTTTACATACAGTTGATTTAAATGCTTTTGAAAACATAGGATAAACTATGGCAGATTTGCTCTTGTAAAGAATAACTGGTATCCTGAGGGGCCAAATGAAGTGTTATGGGAATTCTTACCTTCACAGGTCTTATGAAATTCAAAATCCATATCGATCATCGCTCTATACCTGTGCTCCTGAACTGGGGACGATGTGGTCCTCTCTTTTCCACCAGGGGATATTTGGTAATGTTTGTAGACATTTTTAGTTGTCACAAGTGGGGACTGGGGAGTTACTCGTGTCTACTGGGTGGAGGCCAGTGATGCTGCTAGACATCATATAATGCTCAGGACAGCCCAAATGTCAATAGTGCCAAGGTTGGGAAACCCTGGTCTATAAAAAATTATAAAGTGTTTTGAGATGTTGTTAAAATAAAAGTAAACGGTCATTTGTTCTTTTGTTAATGAACAGATTGTGGAAATTCTTGAATAATAAAATGTATCTTCCTTTGTTCACTCAACCAGCATTTCCTTAGCACCTACTTCATGCCAGGGACTGGGCTAGGCACTACAGATACATGGTTTAAAATACATGATATTCATCATTCAAATGCTTACAGTCAGAGAGACAGACTCAGAAGGTGGTATTGGATATACATGGGAAAGTTTAAGAGAGCAGTGTACTCAGGGTGCCCTGGTCACATGTACTAAGAAGACTTTGCCTTTCCTGGGAGTCTGACAGGCTTCATGGAGGACATGATACACCTGGAAAGCATCCTGAAGGTTGATAAAAGTTAGAGGAAGAAAGGACATTCCTGGCAGAGGGACTAGCACAGCAGGGGAAGAGAAGTGTGAACCAGGATCGGCAAGCCACTGATGTTAGCAGTGTAGTGTTGAAAGTAAGGAGAAGTGAGAGCTAAGGCTGAAGGGTTGGGTAGGACAGGTAATGGAGGGTGGTGTGCAGGTTGAGGACCCTGAGGGAAGGGAAAGTGAGGCACTGATTTTAAGCATCAGAGCAACATCATCTAATTTGCATTTTACATAAATAACTCTAGCTACCCAGGAAGTGATGGATTTAAGGGGTCAAGACTGGATGCCGAGGGACCAATTAGTAAGCTATTGCAATGGTCCGGTAAGAGATAATTAGTGCTTGGACTTAAGCAATGGCAGGAGGCTGGAGAGGAGGACTTGGATTGAGAGATATTAATGAGACAGAATCAGCAGGGTGGTGAGAAGGAGCCCTCGAGGGAGGACTCCCCAGTTTCCGGCTAGGGTGTGTCTGGGCAGGATGGCAATAGAGAAGGAAAAGTCAGGATAGAAAGTTACAGGGTGCTAATATTATATAATATGTAAAAATATAGTGTGTACATGTGTGTAAGCTCATCTTAACTTGATTACATCTGCAAAGACCTTATTTCCCAATAAGGTCAAATTCACAGGTTCTAGGGGCTAGGACTTCAAAATATTTTTCTGAGGGATACGATTCAACACATAACACTATGCTTTACTTGTAATTATTTTTAAATATTAAAAAGATTTTAAGGGCTTAGGGAGGGTGAGTCCTAATCCAATGATTGGGGTCTTCATAAAATAAGGAAAATCTGGACACACACACACAGGGGAATGCTGTGCAAAGACAGAGACACATGGAGAAGGCCATGTGACAACAGAGACCGAGATCGGAGCGATGAGTCTACAAGGCAAAGAATGCCAAGGATTGCCAGCAAGGACCAGAAGCTAGGAAGAGAGCAAGGAAAAGATTCTCCCTCAGGGCCTCCAAAGAGGAACCAACTCTGCCGACACCTTGATCTTGGACTTCCAGCCTCCGGAATGATGATAGCACAAATTTCTGGGTTTGGTTTTTTTTTTTTTTTTTGTGAGGAAGATTAGCCCTGAGCTAACATCTGCTGCTAATCCTCCTCTTTTTGCTGAGGAAGCCTGGCCCTGAGCTAACATCTGTGCCCATCCTCCTCTACTTTATATGCGGGACGCCTACCACAGCATGGCTTGCCAAGTGGTGCCATGTCCGCACCTGGGATCCGAACCGGCGAACCCCGGGCCGCCAAAGCAGAATGTGTGAACTTAACCGCTGCACCACCAGGCAGGCCCCAAATTACTGTTGTTTAAGCCATCCAGTTTGTGGTGCTTTTTTGTAGCAGCCCTAAGAAACTCATACGCGTTTCCGTAGTTAAATATTTAAAAATAAGGAAAGATAGCAAACTATAAGTGAAAACACCTTGTTTTTTTTCATTTCACTAGGTATTTTGGAAATCTGTCTGAATCAGCACATACAGAACTACCTCTTTCTTGTAAGCTGCTACCCGATGTGAATTCCAGTGTTCGGCGGTTGGGCTGAGAATAAGAAACAGAGGTAGGTAGGAGCAGAATTAGTCAAGAGTAACATCTTGGAAAGGGAAAGTTTCCAGAAGACTTAAGTAGTCAACTGAGTCCAATGGAGAAATAGACCCAGAAAATCTGCACCGCAAGATATTTTGGTTGTCACCACCAGGGAAGTCTTAGGCAGTCAATGTAAGAACATTTCAGTGGAGGTATTAAATAAAAGATTCCTATTCTCCGGATGCCTGTTCTCTGAGACAGGACAAATAATCGTGCAGGATGACATGCACGTGAGTGTGAGGTACAATGGTAGAAATGAGACAGGAAATAATTTTAAAACATATAAAAAGGCAATATTTTAGCATGGCTTTAGAAGCTAATATAGGTATGTACCCGCCTTAGATTCTCTGTGAAAAGGTGTCAGAAAATAAGAATTTTAAACAAGTGTATTTCACCTCTCATAAAGTTGCCTGCTGTCAGGGTCAAGAATCATGTTTTACAACTATATAAACATACCCTCCTAACATCAAGTACTTATTCAGGGCGCTGTGTCTAAAGTATTACCTCATTTAATTCTCAAAACTACCCTTTGCGGTAAGTCCTTTCAGTATCCTCATTTTGCAAATCGGGAAACTACGGCCCACATAAATTATTCTTTCTAGTGTCACTCAGAAAGGAGAGATGCTGGAATACAAATTTTGGGCTCATGTGACTCCAGAATTGAGGCTCTAACTGTCAGGCAATCAATCAGAGTGGGGTGGAGGTGGGGAGAGGAGGCATTTCCCTCTTATTAAGATTGAATTGCTGATAACTGGAACCAATTCTAGCTGCATTGTGTTCTCCACACAGCGTTGTCCAACCAGCCTGAACTGAGAGGGATACGATGGGGCAGCAAGAAAAGCTTATGGCCAAGTTTGTTCCACTACAGTGAAACAACAGTCAGTAGAAGCTTCCTGAAATATTGTTGAATTTCAGTTTGTGTCTTACTATATAATACTATCCAACATTCTCATTGCCTTCAAAAAAGGTAAGCCATCAGTGCAAGGACCGAGGTTGGTTCTAAGACCCGGCATAGAGGACAGACTCTTACCTATTAGTCTAAGACATGAACTTGGTGAGAGGGGTTGTGGAGATCAGAACCTAGCGGGCCTTGGAGTAGGGACCCCTTGATGCAGCAGTCCCCTCCACTTTACAAGCCAGATGAAATGGTTTATAGATACTTGTTTTTCTTTAAAAAATACGTAAGATATACATATTATATATATGTCTGTTTACATATATGTATATATACACACATACACACATATGCATATGCAGGTGTTTGTGTGAATAATTTTAAGTATGCACAAAAGTAAAGAGAATAAAATAGCAAACACTTATGTCAGGGACAGTATGTAAAATGTTTAACAGGCACCAGTCATCAGACAGCCAGAAGAAAGTTAGCCATAAGCAATTGACAAGTGTGATAACCACAGCTGACAGGCAGCCCTGCTTGCCCCCTATGCCTAAAGAAATGCTTCTATTCACCGTAATCGAAGAGTGTGCTTCGAGATTGAGCTGGTGTTTTAGAAGCAAATTTCTTTACTCTGCCTGGTATATTACTAACATTCAATAAATGTTATTCATTTACTTTTCTAATAAGATGTAGAATAAAAAACTTACATTAGCTTGAACTTAAATAGAAATGTGGGCTCTGTTAAATAGAAACAGTGCCATTTCTAGTCATTGTCTCGCCTAACATGTTCTTTCTCCTCCTATCAATTTTTGATCTTTTAGAGGCCAGAAAAAGGGTTAAATGAGAGAAAGAGTGAAGAAGTGGGTAAGAAATTATGAACCAGTGATTTTGTGCACAGAGTCATTGGGATCCCCTTTTATAGTTGTCCCCCCGGGCTGGTCAGTCAGAAGTAGTTTGTCTGGAAATCTCCACTTCGATACAGCCGAACAAATGTTGTTTATTGCTAATTTTGCGGTGGAATATTTATAAGAGAAAATTTACTCCCAAGTTAAGAAAGAGTGTCCCTGTTCCTCGTAATACATACTCGTTAATTCAGTTTTGCGATTCTTGTGAGTTACCAGGTATGGCCATAATATAAGGAATACTTGTCTCTGGATCCATGAGCCCTATCATAAAATAGCAGTGGCAAGAGTGTTAGATAAATCTTGGAGATAATGAAACCTGACTTACTTACCTCACAGTTTTCTTGGGAGGATAAAATGAAATAATGGATGTGAGCGTGTTTTTAAAAAGCAAAAAGTGCTATAAAATTCAAGGTAATATTTTTTTGTGCCTTGGTTGCAAAGTTGTTTTCTATCACATTCACTGTTTATCAGCTCTTCTCCACATATGTGCAAATGAAAAAAGCATTTATCTTCCTCTTTCTCTATCTTCAAGAAATTAGAAAATTTTTTTCTGTTCCTTTATGAAGGTAATGTCGCTTAGATTTTCATGAAGTTCTCAATTCCTCACTTATTGTTCCATCCAGGGTGAGTGTAAGATAAGCACATAGCTCACTCTCTGAGGTCTAGTAATCTTTGAGCAGATCTAAGCAGCATAAATGAAAGGATCTCTCTGGGAGTAACATCTCCAGTCCAATTTGAACATCTATGGATCAATTTGCTGATAAGTTAATACTGTGATATACCAACATAGTATGTCACGCACGTGGATATTAACATATCCACACTTAATTTATAGAGGTCTCTCCTTTTTTTCTGAAAATGGAGGCCAGAACGATTTCAGTCTCCTCATTCAAATGTATCCTGTTAGTCTTTCTGCTAAAGCATCATTAATTTTTCTTAGCCTACCCAGTAATTTCTTTAACTCCAATAGCTGTCCGTTTGTAAAAGAAGAGATTGAAGAAATAGTGTAATAATACATTTTCGAATGGTTTTCGTTTTCTGACAGTGTGTAGCTTTTTATAAATAAAACCAAAGACATGAAACTAGAAATAAAATGAAAATAGGCTGTGTATATTTGTCTCTGAATGCTACTCAAGTAAGGAAGGAGTCCCCAGATGAAAGCAGTGTGAGTCATTTCAAATCTAGCAGTCTCATATTATCATAAAATTGCGTTGATATATTTGTAAAAATCCATGAAGAATGCTATAAGGAACTTTTGATGTTAGCAGGATCCAGGGGTGGGGACGCAGACCGAAGAGGGAATATTTGTGCTTTTTATCCAGTGGATTTTGCAACATAGTCACATTTCACTTACTATTAAAAGAGGTCTCAGATTTTTAGACTAAAGTAATAAGGACGAGATTTGAAGACAAAATAATTGCCTTTCCCTGCATGGAATGTTAGAACTGAAAGGGACTTAGCATCTGGTCTAGGTATAGATCTTTCCACATCCCACTTTGCTAATTAGTCCCTGTGTTCCTTCCTGCTAAGCTTCTAGATGACCTCAGAATCCTTCTCAATACAGACCTCCAGGCAGCCATTATAGTTATGCATGGCTTAATGGTGGAGATATTTCTGAGAAATGCATTAGGCGATTTTGTTGTTGTGCAAACATGATAGAGTGTACTTACACAAACCTAGATAGCCTCTTACACACCTAGGCCATATGGTACTAATCTCATGGGACCACTGTCATATATGTGGTATGTTGTGGACTGAGACAACGTTACGCAGTTCATGACTAGGCGATTAGAGGTGACATATGAGTGAGATCTTTATCAATCCTCCTGTAGAGCATTTCAAATAATCATCTTTAATTTCCTTCAAGAATATGGCACAAATATTTCGTGTGCACTATTATATTCCAAGCATTGGGAAGACACACAAATAGAAGGGATCTGAATCTCACCCTCAAAGGGCTTACAGTTTAGAGAGGGGAAAGTGAAGTTAAGAGGTGATTAAAATACAGGGTACTAAGAGCCAAGATGGAGGCACGCATAGGCCACACATAGGAGGACCTCATAACACAACGTGGGGTTGGACTTGACATTTTTCTTAAGAAATGATGCCTGCCTTTATCTTGAATAGCAAGCAGGAGTTATCCAGGAAAAGCTGGGATGTTCTAGAATAGCAATTCTCAACTTTTTTTTGTCTCAGACACTTTTATAGCCTTGAAACTTATTGGGGATTCCTCAAAAATTGCAACAGAATTACTATATGATCCAGCAATTCCACTTCCAGGTATATCCCCAGAAGAACTGAGAGTACAGTCTCAAACAGATACTTGTACACCAATGTTCACAGTAACGTTATTCATGAAAATGTCCATCAACAGATGAATGGATAAACAAAATACAGTATATACATATGATGACATATTATTCAGCCTTAAAAAGGAATAAAGTTCTGACACATGCTACAACCTGGAGGAACTATGAAATAAACCAGACATAAAAGGACAAACATTATATGATTCTACTTATTTGGGGTACCTAGAATAGGCAAAATCATAGAGAAAGAAAGTAGAATAGAGGTTACCAGGAGCTGGAGGGCGGGGAGAATGGGGAGTTATTGTTTAATGGGTACCGAGTTTCAGTTTGGGATGACGAAAACATTCTGGAAATGGACAGTGGTGATGGTTGCACAACACTGTGAATGTACTTAGTGTTACTGAATTGTACACCTAAAAATGATTAAAAGGGTAAGTTTTATGTTATTTATATGTTACCACAATTAGGAAAAAAGTTGAGACCTCCACAGAGCTTTTGTTGATGTGAGTTGTATCTATCTATATTTACCGATTTCAAAATTGATTGAGAAATTAAAAATATTTATTAATACATTGAAAAATAAAATAATAGTTGTTGTTGTTAGTGCCATCGAGTTGATTCCGACTCCTAGCGACCCTGTGTACAGCAGAACGAAACTCTGCCCGATCTTTTTGTGCCATCCTCTCACATTCCGGTGCTGTATCAGACAGGGCTCTGCTGCTATTCATAGGGTTTTCATGGCCAATTCTTTTGGAAGTGGGTGGTCATGTCCTTCTTCCTAGTCTGTCTTAGTCTGGAAGCTTCACTGAAACCTGTCCACCATGGGTGACGCTGCTGGCATTTGAAGTACAGGTGGCATAGCTTTCAGCATCACAGCAGCATGCAACCACCACAGCATGACAACTGACGGGTGGTGTGGTTCCCTGACCCAGAAACAAATCTGGGCCATGGTGGTGAAAGTGCTGAATCTTAACCACTAGACCACCGGGGCTGACTAAGATAATAGACCCATTGCATAGTAACATAAACATCTTTGGTGAAAATAATTATGTTTCCAAAATTAAAAAAATAGTGACAAGAGTGGTATGACTTTACACTTTTACAAATATCTTTAATGTCTATGCTTAAAAGAAAACAACCAGAGTCTCATATCTGCTTTTGTATTCAACTTATTGTGATTTTTTGTTGTTGTTGAAATAGAAGAAAAACCAGCTTCGTAGAGATATGTACTTAGGAAATAGAGGCGTATTTTAAGAGCCTGTTCAGATAGTTTGGGGTATTTTTTGGAGGTATTATGTCAAAACTGGACAAGTAGTAGTTTGTTAAGGGTTAGTAGCAATGTAGAATCTGGATGTTCTATCAATGAACTTTTTGTATGCTGTTCCGTTACAGTCCATTGATCTATCTTGTACTTTAAGGATTTTTCATTCATGCATAATTATGTAACATCATGGATTGTGTATTTGGGAAATAGTGGTTCACTGACTTTTGCAGATCTTCCAAATGTTGACAAGTTTCATTGCATAGTACAAGCAAAAAATCGCATATTTTACTATCACCACCAATGTCATAAGAAAAGTCCTGGAAGCTGTTAAACTCACAATGGTGGATACAATTTTCCAAAAATTGTAATTTTTTACTTGAAAACTCAAGTTTTATCATTGACAACAAATACTGTCAGTTGCTTTGAAGAGATAGGCTCCCTTTGTTCATTCTTGAGAAAAGTTTTGACAAAGTGTCTGCCAAACATCTAAGTCTAAATAACCATAATTTGTTCCATGGAAAACGCAGCTGGTTCAGCTTGCAACTCGAACGATCACACCACTGTTCCCCAGCCCAGACATGGCCATCGTGCAGCAAAAGTAGTTTATGCATATTTTCCCATTTTGTCACAGAGAGTGTTAAAAAGACTTGTATTCAAGAGTCGAGATTTAATAAAACTAATCATTCACACTTATTCAGCCAATTCATTCTTAAGTGAAACACATTTTTTTTGGTGAGGAAGATTCACCCTGAGCCGATATCCATTGCCAATCTTCCTCTTTTTTTGCTTCAGGAAGCTTAGCCCTGAGCTAACATCTGAGCCAATCTTCCCGTTTTTTCTATGTGTGATGCCTCCACGGCATGCCTGATGAGTGGAGTAGGTCTGTGCCTGGGATCCAAACCTGTGAACCCAGGCCCCCGAAGCGGAGTGTGAAGAACTTTAACCACTTGGCCACGGGGCCAGCCCCAAAAGTGGATTTTTAAAAAACTGTATTGCATGGTAGTGAAGAAAACAATAATTTCTAGTACAGCTTGATGCCACTGCCTTGATTCATGGTATGACACCAATGGTTTTACCTACCATTGCTTTTGCACCATTAGTGCAAATGTCAATACAGTGAAGAAAGCAAATAATTTCTTAGTGTTATGATGAAATTTCTTTTTACCTTATGGATTGCCAGTGGTCTGCAGACTTTCAGAGCTACTGCTCTGTGAGAGGGAGAAATACACAAAGTCCTAAAGGAGCAAGATGAGCAAAACCCATAAAATTGGTTGCAACTTATATTCATTCATTCGATTAAGTAATTAGTAAGTATCTATTATGTTACTGTGCTACTATGTTACTACGTCTACTATGTTACAGCACTGCTGTAGTACTGGGCATATAGTGATGAGCAAAACTGGCCACCTCTTTTCTCATGGAGATTTCATTTATGCAGGGGAGTGGGTAGGGTGAGAGGTGGGAACAGAGAAGAAAATACACTAATTAGTCCATTGCATGAATATATTACAATTTGATTATGCATTTACCTGTTAAGGGACATTTGCATTATTTGAATTTTTTTTTAGCTATTAAGAATAAACACGGGGGCTGGCCCGATGGTGTAACGGTTGTTTGCATGCTCTGCTTAGGTGGCCCAGAGTTCGCCAGTTCAGATCCTGGGTGTGGATCTACACATCAATTATCAAGCCATGCTGTGTGGCAGGCATCCCACTATAAAATAGAGGAAGATGGGCACGGATGTTAGCTCAGGGCAATCTTCCTCAGCAAAAAGAGGAGGATTGGCGGCTGATGTTAGCTCAGGGTTAATCTTCCTAAAAAAAAAAAAAAAGAATAAACATGATATAAACTTTTGTGTGCAAGTTTCTTTTTGGACATATGTTTCCATTTCTCTTGAATAAATAACTGGTTGTGCAATGGCTGGGTCCTAGAGTAGATAAGTGGTTCTCAGCTGGGGGCGATTTTACCCCTGAGGGGATATTTGGCTATGTCTGAGGACATTTTTGTCATGAGTGGGGAGGTACTACTGGGATCAAATAGGCAGAGGCCAGGAATTCTGCTAAACCTCCTGCAATGCACAAGACAGTCTCCACAGCAAAGAACCATCTGGCCAAAAATACCAAGAGTGCTGAGGTTGAGAAAACTTGGGTTAGATGTTTGATTAACTTTTAAAGAAACTTCTAAACTGTTTTCCAATGGAACTGTGCAATTTTCTATTCCCAGTAGCAATGTATGAGAATGCCAGTTGCTCCAATTCCTTTTTAACATTTGGTACTGTTAGTCTTTTCAGTTTTAGCCGTTCCACAAGGAATAGTATCTTGTTGTGATTTTAATGTACGTTTCCTTATTGACTAATAAAGTTGAGCATCTTTTAATGTACTTATTGGCCATTTGTATATCTTCTATTGTGAAGTGTTTGTTCAAATCTTTTGCCCATTTTATCTTTTTATTATTGAGATTTAAGAGTTCTTTATATATCCTTTTTTTGCCTTTTTTATTGTAACAAAATATACATAACATAAAATTCACCTTTTTTTTTTTTAGATCAGTACCTGAGCTAACAATGTTGCCAATCTTTTCTTTTCCTGCTTTTTTCTCCCCAAATCCCCCCAGTACATAGTTGTATATTTTACTTGTGGGTCCTTCTAGTTGTGGCATTTGGGACGCCGCCTCAACATGGCCTGATGAGTGGTATCATGTCCGCGCCCAGGATCCGAACCAGTGAAACCCTGGGCCACTGAAGCGGAGTGCGCAAACTTAACCTCTCGGCCACAGGGCCGGCCCTAAGTTCACCTTTTTAAAGTGTACAGTTCAGTGATTCTTTAAATATTCTTGATTCAAGATCTTCATCAGATATTTCCACCTAGTCTGGCACTTGCCTTTTCAATGTCTCTGCAGAATCTTCTGAAGAGCTATGTTTTAAATTTTGTTGTAGCCCAGTTTACTAATTTTTTCCTTATGATTAATCCTTTTTTTGTCTTGTCTAGGAAAGCTTTGCCTACCTCAAAACCTTGTGAAGGTATTCTACATTTCTCTCTAGAAGTGTCATAATTTAGTTTCATGTTTAAGTCTATGTTTAATTTCAAGTAAATTTTTGTGTACAGTGCGGGAGAGAAGTTGTTTCATTTTTTTTCATATAATATGCTTTGATCCAGCACAGTCTGTTGAAAAAACTGGTATTTCCCCATTGAATTATCTTGTTATTTTTGCCTTAATTACTGTAGGTTTATAGTAAGTCTTGAAATCAGGTGATATAAGTCCTCTAATTTAGTTGTGTTTTTTTTTAAAGATTGTTTTAGTTGTTCTAAACCCTTTGAAATTGTGAATAAATTTTGGAATTATTTTGTCAATTGCTACAAGAAAAATCCTGATGAGATTTTAATTGGGACTGTTGAATCTGTAGATCTATTTGAAGACAGCTGAAATTTCAACAATATTGAATCTTCTAATCCATGAAGATGGTGTGCCTCTTAATTTATTTATGCCTTCTTTACTTTCTCTCAGCAATGTTGTATTGTTTTCAGTGGACAGGTCGTAGGGTTTTTTCCCCTTAAATTCACTCCTAAGTATTTTTGTCTTTTTATGCTATTACAAATGGTATTTTAAAATTTAATTTTCTGATTGTTTGTTACTAGTATAGAGAAATACAACTAGTTTTTGAATTTTGACTTCATATCCTATAATCTTGCTGCATCCGCTTATTAATTCTAATAATTTTTAAAAAATAAATTGTTTTTTATTTTCTTCATAGGCAATCAAGTCATCTGTGAATAAATAGTTTTACTTTTGTGCTTACTTACTTATTGGGCTATTCCAATATTTATATATTTTCTCCACCAATTTTTATAAGTTGTGTTTTTAAAGAAAATCGTTCCTTTCATAACTTGCCAATCTTATGGACATAAAGTTAGTAATAAATCCTTATTATCTTCTTAATGTCCATAGGATCTATTGTGATAACCTTTCTTCCATTCCTGATGTTGATAATTTCTGGGCTTTTTTCTTTTTTGGTTAGTCTTGGCAGGGGTTTATCAATTTGATCAGTCTTTTCAAAGAACCAACTTTTCTTTGGTTATTTTTTCTATTTTTCTGTTTTTTATGTCATTAATTTCTTATCTTATCATTAATGTCATCTTCCTTCTATTTACTTTGAACTTAATTTGTCTTTTTTCTACATTCTTAAGATAGAAATTTGTCTTTGATTTTAGACTTTTCTTCTTTACTAATATCATCTTATAAAGCTATAAATTTCCCTCTCTGCACTGCTTTATCTGCATGCCACAAATTTTCACGTTTCAATTTGAAATATTTTCTAATTTCCCTTAAGATTTCCTCTTTGATACATGTGTTATTAGAAGTATGGTGTTTAATTTACAAATATTTGCTCCTTTCTTTACATTTTATTGTAGAGCTGGCAAGTTTTGCTGCTAGATTGGATGTGGGGTATGAGAGAAAGAGGTAATCAAGTTGACTCCAAGAGTTTTGGCCTGAGCACCTAGGTGAATGGTAGTGTGATGTGCTGTGAGAGGGGAGTGCTTGGGTAGTAGCATATTTAATGTGAGAAATAAAGAAGTCAGTTTTGGCATTTAAATCCTATTGTTGAGTGTGTATCATGAAAGTTAGGGAATGACTTCTGTCTAGTATCTTAAAAGACAATTATTATTCTAATTTTCTTTATGCTGGAGTATACATATGACAAGGAAAAGTAAGAGTTCAAATAAGCAAGTGCTCACTAAATATAAGACCATTGGAAGAGAGTTCATCATGTGGTTCTCTGACTTCTGTTTAATTATATGTGCAAGATTTTGACATTTCAAAAATTAGTAATGTGATTCACAGTTCAATTAAGTGTCGTAAGTTTGCCTGAAGGGGAAGTAAACGGTATGTGGCATGTGTTGACAGTTATGCTAAAAGTCAGTAGTGAAACTGCGCTCCACCTACAAATGGCTACCATATGGTTCTGTTACTGGAAGAGTACCAGAAAAATAAAATAGTGACCAAAATAGAAATAGTGGAAATAGTCGTAGATGTGAGTACTTCTATGTCTCCAGGATGTGATGTTGATCTTTACATGGAAAAATCTAGTAGTTTATGGTTCGGTTCATCCATTTGTGTGTTAGAAGTTACTTGAGATAAAATGGGAAACTTCAAGATGTTGTATTTTGGAAGTGGGTACAAGCTCAGTTAAAATATTTTTAAAATTTAATTAATTTATCAAATTTTTGCCATTGGTTAAAGAAAAAGTGAAATATGATGTAAATTTCCTTTCCACCCATTTCACCTATGGATCCACTTTTCCCCCACCCTGCTTACCAGCAACCACAATTTTTTTGGTGTCTCTCTAGAGTTTCTGTATGCACATACAAGCAAATATTAGTATGTATTTATTTTCTCTCCTTTTTTATACAATAGAAGTATATTATGCATAAGGTTCTACGCTTACTTTCTCACTTAAAAAATATATCCTGGAATTTTTTCCAGCTTGCGTATTATTCCATTGTATAGATGTACCATGCACTATAATCTATGTGACCAATTTTCTACTGATGGACATTTAGATTTTTAAAAATATTTTCCTGTTAAAATTAATGCTACAAGGAATAGCCTTGTACATAAATCATTTATTTGTAGGATAAATTCCCACTGCTGGAATTGCTAGATTAAGCAGTATTCACATTTGTAAGTTGTTAAATCTTGCTAAATTTTCCTCTATTGACAAGCCCAGATATTTCAAAAGCACTCGTTCCTCAAGTCCTGTACAGTGTTCAACTTGCTACAAGAATTTTTCTTTATTGGACCAGAGGGAGGACATTCTTAGAGACTATTTTCACAAGCAATTTAACATTGTTTATGAAACAAAGAAAATTAAATAAAAGCAAAATCATTTAAGATTTTACAATGTATCATGTATTATTCTTGGTTACTTATGTAGATAAATCCTTGCCACCACTATGAAATTGGTTTCTTATTTAAATATGAGAAGCTGAGGCCCAGAAACGTTAAATATCCCAGCCAAGGTTATGCTAATAGTTGTTTAACAGAAACCAGAAGATTTTTCGTCTTTCTTAAGTGAGACATGCTTATAAGTTGGGAGATTCTATCTTTTTATCATGATCAAGCTCCATGTCCTTACCATCCTTTGATGGTAAATCCATCTCATCTCTGATTCTTGCGTTAGGATGAACTGCTAGGACCACATATGCTGACCATTGAGTTCTGGTTCATCCAAAACTTGGTTGAACTGTGAAACTCACTGTCAGAAGATGGCACAGTGTTAAATGCTCTAGGATAGACTTTTTCATAGTTCTGTAGAATATCTTACCTAATAATAGCATTTTCAGTTATGCAATCTAAGATAAGGCCATCAGATCTTTTGCTTAGGGATATAAATTAATTGCTGGCAGAAGTCAGTCAAGAGAAAGAATATATGTTTTGACTAGAGTCCAGTGACCAAAGAGTCTTAATTCAAGTAGGCCACTGATTTCTAGCTTGACCTGAGGCAAGATATTTAACCATGACTGTTTCAGCACTCTAAGTGTAAAATGAGGCGTCTTCGTGGATAACGTTGATCACTAACAATGGACTTGGCATAAAATTAGTCATGATTTCTGATGCAGCATCAAATGTGAACTGGGTAAGAGAACAGACTTTGTAGCCAGACAGGCCTGGGTTTAAACCGCCCTCTGCTCTTTGTTGGATGTATGACCTTGGGAAATTTAGTAATTTTTCTAAGCCTCCTTTTCTTTACCTGAAAAATAAGGCTATCAGTAGTACTTACCTTCTAGGGCTGTTGTAAAAATTATATGTGATCACATGGATAAAATTCTTACCACGGGGCCTGGAACATAAGAAGTACTCATTAAATGGTGGCTGCCGTTATTATTATTTCATGTTACTGTTCGTTTTTATCCTGAGATCTCTTTAGCGCTGGCTGTTGGGGCGTACGTCTGTGCGAACCAACTTTGTCTACTGTACTGTGTGTTTAGTATGGCTTTACACTCAGCTAAATCAAAGCACAAAGGTGAGGCTCTACCTGACCTTGTCAGTGATTAGCTTTTGCCTTTTCATGCGTGAGATTTGATTATCTTTATCATTGTCTTAGCTTGTGTTACCTATGTATCATAAAATTATCCCAACCTTTTAATATCCTGTCACAAACATTTATCTTTTTGACCTTCAGTGGAATCGTGGTAAGATTGCCCACTTTGAATACATCCATCTGTCTCATGTAATGTAAAATTACCAGTGTTTTGAGTTTAATATTTACAACATGGTCACTTAGATGCCATGCGCTTTGATTCATCCTTGCCACTAGATGGCACTATAATAGAACACATTCATTATGGTTATTATCCTTTACTGTCTAGGAAGACATGCCATAGAAACAGGATCTAAGGAGTAGCCTCGCATGTGAAACTGAAGTTGAGAGGTCTTTGAAATAGGGACCTTTTGTAAGTGGGAGAATTTAATGTTTGAGTATTATGTGGTTTGGCTTCTTACAAAAGCTTACCCTAAAGACAAAGACCTGTGTGCAGGTTTATCTGAGAGGTGATCTTGGGGGTGGGAATGAGGGAGCAGGAAGAATGAGATTGCAAAGGAGAAAAAGGAGAAACATAAGAGTGATGTTTCTAGACTGCCACTGTGGGCAACAGGGCTTAATTCTACTGAAACTTCCTAAGAAGCACACAGAATGCCTCCAAGAATTGTCCACACAATGGTTAGGAGGCAAGAGTATTTATCCATTAGCTCCTGCCCGTTGGTCAAGATTGCCGCCTGCTCCTTCCCCGCACGTATGTAAGACCCAAGACAGCCATGAGGCAGAAAGTAAAGATATTCAGTGTGGGCTACAGGTGGGATGCTATAAGATGAAGAAAATCTAAGCTTGTATAGAATTATCTATTCCAGCCTGGCTAAAATCAGACATAAAACTGGCGGATGTGACTCAGGGCCCCAGATGTGTCTGCTGCAGCTACCTAATAAATCATGCACTCTGTAAATTCTTCCATTTGAAATAAACAAAGAATCCTAATGAACCATCTGCAACTTCAAATCCTTGGGGGCTACCCAATAGGTATTCTGGCAAATGTTTAGTGACTAAAGACAAAAATGGTTACTTTATGAAATTCACAGGAAGGAGATGTCTTGCCCTTTATATACTAGTATAAAAGGTCTAAATCTCACCCTTTATATGCCGATATGAAAGGATTCCCAAATCCTTTTATCCTTATGCACCAGGATATAGGAGCAGAAGGTGTTTGTTGTTGTAGAAGCAGGAATGTTTGCCAATAGGAATAAAGCAGAGAGGGAATTGTGTTGGACTGGGAGTCAGGAGAGTTCAGAATCTACCTGTGACGTTGGATAAATCATTTAGAGCACCCTAAATTTTGGGACCTCAATGTCCCTATCTGTAAAAGGAATATATCGCTGAGTTCAATCATCTTAAGTTTTCTTCTAATATTAAAAGACTGTAAAAGTTGTTCATGTAGGAAAATCAGTCAAATTTTGTAAATGAGCACAAGGTATTCTTATATATATATATTTATATTTATATGCATGATATTACGAGTTTTAGACACTGGAATTCATCATCCACCTTAAGATGTGGAAATGTCCTTGGTCTTTAAAAACAGAAACTTAAAAAAAATTCAGAATGGTGTGTCAGATGTACAAATTAATAGAAGAAATACTAATTCTAAGGCACACAAATAACATATATGAAATCTCTGTTCATTTTTATCATATGGCAATCTTTATTCTTAAAAACTAAGTAATTAATTGTTATTTTAATAGAGGCAGGAAGAAGGATAAAATCACCTTTAGAAGTAAGGCAATTATATAATTTATTACACATAATGGACACTTTTGAGAGTGAAAGGGAGCACTAGTAATAATTATTCCAGGATAAGAGCCATAAATCAGAACCATCCCAGGGAAACTGGGATGTATGGTATCACCCTATTTAAAGGTTGATTTCAACTTCATTAGTGATTGAGCAAGTAGTAAGGTAAATTAAAACCAAATTCCCTAGGATTAGACTAATCTTCCCACTGAGAACGACTATAAGATCTCAGTAAAATAGAAAATAATAGCTGTTTGAAGCCGTCAGACAATAACCAAGTTGCCCAAACTTGAAGGGACAGCATCTCAAAGAGAAGGGAAGAGCATAAGGTGAATCCTATGTCTACTGATACTTCTGCCTTTGGAACATTTGCTAATTTGCCTTGTGGGACATAGAGACTGAAGAGAAAATCTTAGAGCTTGTAGCAATATCACTAGAATGGGGAACCCGAAATTTAACTTCAGGGCTATTAAAGTAGCCAAGACTTACGGTGCCAAGATCTTTAAGAAATGGGAACTTCAGAGAAATGATCCAGAATTCTCTATGCAATTTCCCCTCAAAGCATTAGCTAACTCCTAAACTGGGCATGAGTGGAATGAGAGGCTAAGAAACTCAGAAAAAAGTAGTTGCTAAGGAGTTAAAAAGCTAATCAGAGCTTTTGGCAGTCTCATAATACTAAGGAGAGACACAAATTATAATTTAGAACCTGCCGAGGCAAAGAAATCCCAGTAAATTCCCCAGGCTTTTAAAATAGACTTCTGAAGTTTTATGGCTGATGATAGGGATAAGTCAGTAATAGATCAACCCTCACAAAGTCTTAAAAATAGCCTCCAATTATTTCAGTCTCTAATTGGATCAAGGTTTCTTGCCTGTCAGGCAGAGGAAAATAAAATATTCTCTGGTAAAATATAATATCATCTATAGCCTGTACAACAATTTGTGCATAGTGTCAGCGTTCAATCCAAAATTACCAGGTATGCGAGGAAACAGGACCAAATGACAAAAGCTGAGAGAAAAACAATTGACAATAGAAATAGGCCAATAGGTAATACAAATATTGGAGTTCACAGAAATATAGTTTAAAAATAAATATATAATTGATATGTTAAAGAAAGTAGATAAAAAATAGAGAATGTCACCAGAAATTAGAATTATGAAAGTATAATCAAATGGAAGTTCTAGAGCAGAAAGAATTAAGAAGTCAAAAGATGAGTTTAAGTGCAGATTAGACATAGCATAATAGAGAATTAGTGAGCTGAAAGTAGTAGGCAAGTAGAAAATATTAAGTTAGAAAAGCAGAGAGGAAAAATAAATGGAAAATAAAGTCAGGGGCAAGAGGTACAGATGAGACTTCGTAAGAATGTCTACTATATGTATAGCTGATGTTTCAGAAGGAAAGGAGAGGGAAAATGGAACAGAAGAAATATTTGAAGATACACTGGCCAAATAATGTCCAAAACTAATGAGAGATATCAAATCGCAGATTCACAAAGCCCTACAAACCCCAAACAGAATAAATACAAAATACCATAGCAAAAAGTGCTCACACTCATAACAAGAAAGTCTGAATCACATTCAGAGAAACAAAAGTCAAATTGCCTTTAAAAGAGCAATGATGAACTGACAGTTGACCTTTCAAAAGAAATGATAAAAGCCAGAAGATAATAGAATGATGTATATAAACTGCTGAAGAAAAAAAACTGCCAAAGAAGAATTCTATGCCAAGTGAAAACATAACTTCAAAAATGAAGATGAAACAAAGACATTTCATTCAAATAAAAGTGGAGGGAAATCGTTGCTAGAAAGCCCACACTAAAATAAGCAGTAAAGGGAGTTCTTCAGCAGAAAGTTAATGACCTTAGACGGAGCATTGAAATGCAGGAAGGAATGAAGAGCGACAGAAAAGATAAATATATGAGTAAGTCTAAATAAATATGGACTCTTTAAAACAAGGTCTAGTGGGCTTAAACTATATGCATAAATTGAAATTTCTGAAATTGAATTGAAATTGAATTCTGAAATTAAATTGAAATACATGACCACAATATCACAAACGTCAAGAGAAAGATAATTGGACTTTAAGTATTGTGAGATTATTGCGTTATCTGAGACGTACAATTACCAATTCAAGGTAGGTTAGTAAGTCCTGATGTATGCTGCAGTATCTAGAATAAATATTAAATGAACAAAAAGGAATGTATGACTACCACTATAACAAAAAAGGAGAAAATGGAATGACAAAGTAATTACTTGATTAATCAAAAAAAATGCAAGAAAGGAGAAAAAAGGAACACAAAAGAGATGGGACAAATATAAAACAAATAGTAAGGTGGTAGATTTAAATGCATATATATTAATACTTATATTAAATGTAAATGGGTGAAACATTTCAATTAAAAGTGGAGATTGTTAGACTGGATTTAAAAAACAACCCAACTACGTACTGCTTACGAGAGAGATGCTTTAAACATAAGGACGTAGAAAAGCTGAAATGAAAAAGATGGAAAATGACATGACATGCAAACACTAACTGAATGAAAGGTGGTTTATCTATACCAGTAGTAGATAAAATAAAGCCTTTTGCAAGAACTGTTACTAGAGATAAAAAAGATCATTTCATAATGATTAAAGGGGTAATTCAACAGGAAGATATAACAATCTTAAATTTGTATGCACCTAATTACGTAGATTCAAATATATATATAAAAACAAAAACATATAAATAAAGGCAGAAGTAGACAAATGTATAATCATCATAGTGACAGATTTTGACACATTTCTCTCAGATAGAAAATTTAGTAGAGAAATAGAATATTTGAGCGATACAATTAACAGACTTACCTGTGTGTGTATGTGTGTGTTGTATAGCATTGTACCCAACAAATGCAAAATATAAATGTTCTTTTTCAGGTGCACATGGAACATTTATTAAAATAAACCATCGTCTGAGTCATAAGGCAAGTGTTGACAAATGTTAAATTATTCTTTCCCAAACCCATAATCCCTATCTAATCATAAGAAAACATCAGACAAATTCAGATTGAGGGACATTCTACAAAATACCTGACTGATACTTCTCGAAACTGTCAAGGTCATGACAAACAAGAAAAGACTCAGAAACTGTTACAGACCAGAGGAGACTAAAGAGACATAATAACTAAATGCAATGTGCTATCCTGATTTGGATTAAAGAAGAGAAAAAAAAGATATTTAGTGGAAAAACTGAGAAATCTAAATCAAACCTGGAGTTTAGTTAATAATAATGTACCAAAGTGGGTTTCCAAGATTTAACAAATGTACCATGATAGTGTAAGATGTTAGATGTTAACAGTTGGTGCAAGTGGGTGAGGGGTACATGGGAAGGCCTTGTACTATCTCTACAACTTTTCCATAAATCCAAAATTATTTCCACCCAAATTTATTAAAAATAAAAAGAAAAGAAAAGGTGGTTAACTCAATACAAAAATGAGCAAAAACTTCAGAGGATATCCAAATATCCAATACAGACAAGAAAAGATCACCAACTTAATCATCATGAGAAAAGGCAAATTAAAACTTCGATGCCTTACCACTACACATTCTCCAACATTACCAAAGCGAAAGACAGAATGCCAAAAGTGGTGATATTGAGTGACTGGAACTCTTATATGCGCTGGTGGGAGTGTAAATTGATAAAATCACTGTATTGAACTTTTGGGGGCAGTGTTAACCAAAACTAAACATGCGCCTACCACCCAGCAATTCTGCTCTAAGTACACATGTGTGCTAACAAACAGGAACAGGAGTGTTCAGATCCACTTTATAATAACAGCTTCAAATGGAAACGTCCATAGGTAAATAGATAGATAATTTGCGACACATGCATACAACAGAATACTATATATTGATGAAAAACATATGAACTACTGTTTCAAACAAAAATATGGATGAATCTCACAATGTTCAAGAGGAAATCCATACTTTATGATTTCGTTTATTTGAAGTTCAAAAGTAGATGAAGAGGCTGGCTGGGTGGCATAATGGTTAAATTCATGTGCTCTGCTTCGGCAGCTCAGGGTTCGCCAGTTCAGATCCTGGGCACAGACCTACACACCACTTGGCAAGCCATGCTGTGGCAGGCATCTCACATATAAAGTAGAGGAGGATGGGTACAGATGTTAGCTCAGGGCCAGTCTTCCTCAGCAAAAAGAGGAAGATTGGCGGTAGATGTTAGCTCAGGGCTAATCTTCCTCAAAAAAAAAAAAAAAAGTAGATGAAATTAATCATTGGAGGTGGAGGTCAGAATGGTGGTTACCTGTTGGGGAGGTGATGACTGAGAGGGGCAAGAGCCTTCTGTGGTGCTGGTGGTATTCTAAATCTCGATCTCAGTAGTGGTTACAGAAGTTTTTGTTTACTTTGTCAAAGTTCATTGAGCATGCCCTTAAGATTTGCGTAATTAACTGTATGAATATTATTTATCAGTAAAAAGTGAAAAGCGCAAATTCCCTGGAAATCTGAATTTCAATATTAAAACGTTTTCATTCTGTTTTATAATGCAAACTATAGCATAAGGTTTTTACAAAAACCCTGTAAAGTTTAGGAACAGAAAACCCAACTACGATATTATTCAAAGATAATGGAAAAAAATAGTTTAATGCCAATTCTTGTATGCATGTGTGTATCCCCTAAAAATCAAACATATATGTGTGTATATATATATATATATATATATATATATAAAATGTTCTTAGTAGAGGACATCTACACAGTACTCTGATAACTAATTAATTGGTCTTCTGTGGTTTGGGATTTATTTTATTCGCCGCATGAATGGATCCAGGGAGACCAGTTACAATTATTGTACCAACTAAGGCCAAATTAGGCAATAGACTCTCCTGATGTTCTAATATTTTGAAATGTAGAGGGAACTGTTTGAATGCTTTCACAAATTTGGAGACTTTGTGATCAAAGCAAGCTAAGATGAATACTCATGGAGGATCCGACGAAGGGAGAATGCGGATGTGAATGAATACCCCTGAGAGGAGGCTGAGAAGTAAAGAGAGCATGCCGGCAGGGCTTGGAGAGCTTTGGGGCTTCTTCTTCTAAAATAATAATGTAAAAGCAGCAAGCTACAGTTCTGGAGCCTTTATTTTGTGTTGGGCACTATGGTAAGTTTTTCTCTCACTCATATATATAATTATATATATATGATATATATATAAAATCTTTAAAAAAAATTTTCACATCTCTGAAAGATACTCTAGCTGTCCTCCCTTTTCACAGATGAAGGTACTGAGGCTTAGAGAGATTAACTGCTTACTAAGGACACTGTTCATAAGTGGAAGGGCCATGATACAAACGGGTATGGCAGGCTTTTGAGCCCGTGCTCTTATTCACTGTCATTCACAGAAGTATTTCTTGAAGTATGAGTCATGTGCCACCTGCATGCAAATCCCAGGGGAGACTTTTCAAGTAGAGATCCCCAGATGCCCAGAGCAGGCAGAATCTCTGAGTTGGAGGCTGTGTCTCAATTTTTCTTAAGAACCCTGAGGTTGAGAAGCACTACTCTTTGCTCTAATGACCACAAATAGATGTGTGACATTTTATCAAAACCCACCCTGCCAACTTTACCCAAATATCAAATGATAGGAGAGAATAATGCTCCTTGAGCGTGTACGTGCAGTTATTCTCTCAATCAATCCCTCTCCCACTCATTATTATTTCATCTGAGATTTTAAAGGGTATATATCCTTTTTCAACCGATTTCAAGCTGTTTATGTGTCGAATATACACAAAAGACACATTGAGTTGGTTTAAATAAATGTTTATGACTCCCAAGAAGAGTATATGCCCAGTGATTTTTTCTACTATGTTCTAAATATTAAGTTGAAGCAATAAGTTAATGAGAAGGAATAGTACTCTGCCTCCGTGGTTTTCTATATAGGGCCCCTTGAGACTGGTGGAAATACCGAATAATGGTATGGCATGTCTTTTTTCAGTATAAGACACAAGACAAAAAGTGATGTGGAAATGATCAAATAATATGTAACAGCTAGTTTTCAGTCTTAAAGAAATTATTTCAGCATGTTTCCTTCCCCAAAGCCTCACTTTCTTGAAAAAGTGAAGAGAAGATGGGTAAAAGGGTGAATTGAGCTTGCTGAAGCTTAAGCCTTGCATTTTCCACTCCAGCTTTTGGGAAAAAAAAATCTAATATCGTGTCCTGAAAATTTGTTGGTGGTAGAGGAAGAGAAGTAGAATAATAAAGAGCG
The DNA here is from genome assembly GCF_041296235.1 of Equus asinus. Classification (NCBI taxonomy): domain Eukaryota; kingdom Metazoa; phylum Chordata; class Mammalia; order Perissodactyla; family Equidae; genus Equus; species Equus asinus. The sequence continues at coordinate 39,188,495 of NC_091810.1, forward strand.
AAGAATCTTAGTCATCAGGAGTATGAGATGCAGCCAGAGCTGGGTTTGAGGCTGGCTACCTCTCCCAAGTAGCACTGTGATCCTGGGTGAATTCCTTACCATCTCTCTCCTCAGTTTCCTCATCTCTAAGTGTGATACATAAGGGTACCTATTTCACGGGGGTGAGAATTAAATGAAATAACGCATGTACTTTGGATAGAACAGCAACTGGCATATGAACTGTTACTATCATTGTTAGTGTCTATTTGTTTCATGATGCCTACCATTTGTGTTTTAAGGAAAGTTTCTTTCTATAGAACCTAAATATGAAATATACTCTTACGAGTTTCATGAGTGAGGGCGCTGATGAAATAAAAATAACAAGAGGTCATTTGATGGCATTTCCAGCCAGGTGTGACTTTAGATGCTCCTCTGTGCCAGGTGTACCTGCCTTAAACAAGCTCCTCATTGTTTCCTGGATTCTCTGCTTTCTTCCTGGAGACAGAGTTGCTGGTCCCTTTTTTGTGGATTAGCAACTTCCTCACCACACAGAGATAAGATTTGGAAAACAAAAATAAAGTTGTCTTGTGGTAGCGAGGACAAAGTTGGTATAAATTAGGTACCTGGTCGATCAGTGTGTTTTCTGAAGATCTCTTAGTTCCACTGCTAAGTGCAGAATTACTATAACATTTTTTTCTCCTTTAAAAATAGTTTTCCCTCCTTGTACAAAGAATGTATGTTTAGTATAGAAAAATTGAAAAAAATAGAAAAGTAAAAATATAAAAACAAATAATTTCTAATCCTAAAGAAAATGACAGTTAACATTTCAGATTGTAGCATACAGATTTTTTCCCTCCAAGGGAACTATATGTATATATTATTTTCTTGTTAACAAATGAAGCTGCATATAGGGTTTGTATTGTCTTTTATCCCTAAGGTAGTATCATAGCTATTTCCCACCATTGAATATTTTCCCAAACTATTTACCTCTTATTGGCATTTTAAAATATATTTTAAGAGAATTAGAAAAGTCTAACTCAAGTGTGACTTTTGTATCTTTTGACTTAATTATTGGTTGATTCATTCATTCATTTAATCATCAAATATTTGTGATGTGCCTATTATGTGCAAAGTACCAGATTGGGACATTCTTTGGGCAGGGACTTTGGTCTTGCTCACTTCCATCCTTAGTGCCTAGAACTGTGCCTGGCATGTGGAGACGCCCAGTAGATATTGTTGGATGAATGATTATTGAGTGAACACTTATTAGTATTTCTACTAGTCCCCATCCCAACCAGCAGTGGAAGTTTTTAAAAAATAAGCTATAATGCTGCCATGAATGTCTCTCAGCCAATTCTGGGATTGGATTCTGAAGAGTGGGGGCTTGAGTTGGTGGGTAGCTCCTTACGGTTCCAAGGTCTGGGGAAGAGGACATCCTGAGATCCAGACTCAACTTATTTTATGGTCTTTGATAGAGAAAAGAGGCTCTTTGCACGTGATATTTGTGTATATGTGTGTATCTAGAAGGATACTTTCAAAGAAGTTCTTCACATACATATTTATTCTTTGAACTGAAGTGTATTTGCATTTGGTCTGCTGAGATCTCAAATGACTTCCATAAGCCCCCTCTAAGTTTTCCCATCAGCCTTCCCAATGCTTACTCAGAACACAGTGCCCTCATAGCAAAGTACTTCATATGTAAATTCAAGCTGGAGCTAGGCAGAAACTGCGGTTTCCAATCTGAAAAGGTAATTTCCTCTCTAAGGTTTAAGATTAAAAAATAATTGGGGCTCAGGAAAAAGGTCTATCCTATAAGAAAAATGACTTCTTCCCTTGTGATATTTTCTTAATGAAGGTGAGTTAAAAGTAGGAGTTGGCTGGGACTGTGTGTAGTGAGAGCTGTTGGGCCCCGGGACGCCCACACAGGGGGACCCACACAGGGGCGTCCCAATCCTAAACTCATTAAAATCAGTTCATAGCCATAACCATTACCTAGGAAGTCCTATAGCAGCAGGTGAAGGGTGCCTTGTGGACTCTGGTAATATTTTCGATTCTCTCAGCCTCATCTCTATGCCTGTAAAATATGCCTATTATGCTGTGGCTTTTATGTTTGTGCAACAAAGATGGACATAACTTGTAATGTTCTTTGTTAGCTCAGTCTTATATTATGTTTTCAGGGCTAAATCCAGAAAGAGGGATGTCAGCTTTCCCGGTATACATGAAGGTTGCAGAAGTGGCCTGACAGCCAGTGTTACTGTTACTAATATTTAAAACACTTAAATATGTTTTCATCAGAGCCATATGCACACATGGTTTAAAAAGCTATTTGTACAGAAAGACACCATGAAATGCAATTGTCCCCTGTTCTACCCCTCCCCACCACCAGACTAATTCTGTTTTCAGGTGATTAGGGTAGTATCTCTAAATGACATTCATTTCCTACTACTTTTTGATTTTCCATTCTGGATTGTTGACTGCAGACTCCTCAAAAAGACCACCTGAGAAACCTGTTGATCAAGCAAAGCTAAGTTCATTAGCTTAACTGCTGTAGAGAGAACACCTTCGCAGAACCTTAAGTTTTTAAAGTTAAAGTACATTGAAATCTTCACCCATGCACTTGAGTGCGTAGCGTGGGGGTCAAGGGAACTAATCTTCCCAGCCATGCTCAGCCTTCAAACTGGAGGAGGACAGTAACAGGTCTTCACGTTTCTGAGTGGGAAAGGGAAGTAACTGATTGTCCAGGAGCTTCCTGACTGCCCTCTCTGTGTGTTGTAGTAAGCCTCCCAAAAGTTTCTTCTGGTTCTGCCCCTAGACACAGGCAAGAGAAGAACCCAAGTTTTAAAGGACCCCATGTATTACAAATATCCAAGCACAAAGATCATTTTTCTTTTCACTCTTGTTAGAGAGTTGAGTGAGGAATTGAATGAACAGCAGCTAAGGAAGACTGACTGAACTTACTTGGGTCCCCACAGCCTGGATGCAGGACCAAGGGTTTGCAAGTGTGGAGGTGGGGGATGGGGAGAGAAAATCACAGCCTCTGTGCTTTTGTTCCAAGTTGGCTGCCCTGAGTCACCCTAAGCAGATGTCTAGACAGACTGGGTTCCTCTGATAACTGGGTGGTATAATTTTTTTTGGATAGCTTTTTGAGATATATTCACATCCCATACAATTCACCCATTTAAAGCATACAATCCAATGGCTTTTAGTATATTCACAGTTATGCAACCATCACCAAAATCAATTTTAGAACATTTTCATCACATCAAAAAGAAACCCATACCATTTAGCAGTCACTCCCTATGTCCTCCCAAGCCCCTCAGCTCTAAGGGAATTACTGCTTTAACTTCTGTCCCTAGAGATTTGCCTATTCTAGACATTTCATGTAAATGGAATCCTACAATATGTACATTTTGTGACTAAGTTCTTTCAATTAGCGTAATGTTTTCAAGGCTCGTCTCTGTTGTAGCACATATTACTACTTCACTCCTTTTTATCATCAAATATTCCATTGTCCATTCATCAGTTGATGGGCATTTGGGTTGTTTCCACTTTTTGGCTGTTAAGAATAATGTTGCTATGAACATTTATGTACAAGTTTTTGTGTGGACATGTTTTTTCACTTCTTGTGGCTACCTAGGAGTGGAATGGTTGGGTCATGTGATGGCTCTATGTTTAACTTCGTGAGGAAGTGCCAAACTGTTTTCCAAAGTGGCTACACCATTTTACATTCACACCAGAAATGTACGAGAATTCCAATTTCTCCACATCCTTGCCAACACTTTTTATTATATATCTTTTTGGTTATAGCCATGCTAGTGGGTATGAAGTGGTATCGCATTGTGGCTTTGATTTATATTTCCCTAAAGAGTAATGATGTTGACCTTTTGTGTGTGTGTGTGTGTGTGTGTGTAGAAATGTCTATTCGCATTTTGCCCATTTTAAAATTGGGTTATTTGTCTTTCTGTGACTGAGTTGTAAGAGTTCTTTATATATTCTAGATACAAGTCCCTTATCAAATATATGATTTGCAAAGATTTTCTCCCATTCTGTGGGTTTTCATTTTCTTGATTGTGTCCTTTGAAGCACAAAAAGTCTTAATTCTTGATGAAGTCTAATTTATCTGTTTTTCTTTTGTCATTTGTGCTTTTGGTATTGTATCTAAGAAGTTTTTGCCTAACCCAAGGTCATGAAGATTTACTCCCAAGTTTTCTTCTAAGAGTTTTATAGTTTTACCTCTTAAATTTAGGTCTATGATCCATTTTGAGTCTAATTTTCTATGTGGTAGGGATCAAACCTCATTCTTTTGTTTGTGGATAGCCTAATAGCATTTGCTGAAAAGACTACAATTTCCACCATCAAATTGTCTTGGCACTCTGGTGGAAAATCAACTGACTGTAAATGTGAGGTTATATTTCTGGATTTGTAAGTCTATTTAACTGATCTATACATCTATCCTTATAGACATATACTACACTGTCTTGATTACTATGGCTTTGTAGTTAACTTTGAAATTGGGAAGCATTAGTCTTCCAACTGTGTTCTTCTTTTTCCGAAGTGGTTTTGGCTATTCTGGGTCCCTTGCATTTCCATGCGAATTATAGGATCAGCTTGTCAATTTCTGCAAAAAAGTTAGCTGAGATTTTAATGTGGATTACAATGAATCTGTTGATCATTTTAGGAAGTATTGCATCTTATAACACTGAACCTCTTAATCTGGAGTTCATGTGCCCATTGCACAGTAAGCCAAACACTGAGACATCAGTGCTTGGAGATGGAGAAAGGTTTATTTGAATTGGTCAAAACGAGAAAGTGGGAGCATGGGTTCACTGAAATCCACCTTCACAAGAGCTGAAAACAGGGGGTTTTATAGAGCTAAGGGACTTGGCAGGAGGAGCTTCAGAGAAACAAAGGGTTCACTCCTGGTAAGGCCCTGGACAATCTGACTTCTGGGCTTCAACAGCTGCTGGGGACCATCCTGTGATCATGGCCTCCCGGAAGCCATTCTCTTTCTTCTGCAAAACAAGCTCACAAATCCTCAGGACCCCTGAGTCACCCCTCAAGTTAAACAAGAAAATAGCAAATTGACAAGATTCGTCTATGTCTGTGTTGGGAACAAGGTTGAAAGGCAACCGTGTTCTTATTGATTATCTACAGTAACCCTCAGGTAACTGGCTTCATTAACAATACTAAATCTTCCAATCCATGAATACCTTTCTCTTTATTTAGGTCTTCTTTAATTTCTTTCAAAAATGTTTTATAGTTTTCAGAGGATACATTTTACACTTCATAAGATTATGTCTCAGTATTTTACTCTTTTTGATGCTACTGTGAATAGAATTGTTTTCTTAATTTTGGTTTTGGACTGTTCAAACCCAATTGATTTTTGTATATTGATCTTGTATCCTCCTGCAACCTTGCTGAACTTGATCATGAGTTCTAATGGTTTTTTAGTCCAGTTACCACCCAGAAGTCCTGGGCTGGAGCAGTGATCTAGCTTACGTCCCGCACTGCCCAGCCTATATGTGCTACCATGCAGTCCGGCAGGCTTTGAGCATCCAGGCTGGAGGGCTAGTCCCAGATTTTGGGCTGTAGGGCTTTGGGTGAGAGCTGGCTGGAGGCTAGGTTGATTTGTAACTTCCAAATATTCCAACATGCTATGTGGTCTCCACTGATACTCTTTCTCTGGGTCCCACAAATAACAGAAGGGGGCTTGTTTTCTATCTACAGCTCTATTGCCTCACCGCCCCCACCACTACCCACTCGCCTCTAGTCTAATGGATAATATTCTATTGTTTAGATATTCATTCTCTTGGGTTAAGGCATTATTCCTTTAAGATTCCCCCTTTATTGGGGACAGATTGTTGAAATGCGGCTGGCTGACTGACCGCTTGTCAGGCACAGTGTAAAATACATGTGATTAAACTGAGAATGTGTCTTTTTGCGGGGGGCGGGGGAGCCAGGGTATCATGATCGCAGTAGCTATAATGCCTGTCCCTCTTTAAATGGAAAAAATAAAAGGTAAACTTTGTTTCTTAACATCTTAATTCAGGAGAAAGCTAGGCTTTTCTCCAAAATGATTTTTTTCCTACCCATTTTATTTTCCTCTTTTTATTATTTTTATGATGTATTAAATTGAACCATTTACTTGCAGTGTGCTAGTTAAGACAATTTCCTTAGCGTTTGCTGAATGATTTGGCAGGCTAGACATCCTAGAGCTAAATTGTAAAATCCCATTAAAACCTAGTCATATAAAAATAAAAGATGCTGCCTGGTGCACTCCATGACACGTTATGGTGAGGTCTCATCACATTACAATAACAAATGCCAAAAAGAAGTGACTACTGTGTAATAGAATATGATGAAGAGAGAGGAGTATATTAGTGAAGCAGCCAACTGCATTCAATTAAATCCCATGTCCAAATTAGTTTCCTGATTGGCATGTAAAAAGAAAACATGTTTACTATGATACTTCAAGTAGCACAGTTGTTCTAGCGTGCAAGCTTTTTAGCCTCTTTTTTTTTTTTTAATCTTTGAGCCGCTTGCCACCTCGAGAATGAAGTAGCTGTTACTGAAGTCCCTCATCTCTCAGGTGAAGAAATAGATTCACCTGGGGTAAGCAGCTTGCCCAAGTCACCAGCTAGTAAAGAGCATATATGGGATACAAACTTAGGTCAAGAAGATTCCAGAGTCTGTGCTCTTTCATCTCTGTCAAGGGTTGGCAAACCATGGCCACAGGCCAAATCTGGCCAGCTGCCTGTTTTTGTACAGTCCAAGGGCTAAGAATGGTTATTATATTGTTAAGTGGTTGAAAAAAATCAAAGGAAGAACAATATTTTATGACATGTGAAAATTGTATGTAATTCAAATTTCAATGTCCACACATGATGTTTTACTGGAACGTGGCCGCGTCCATTTATTTATGTATTGTCTATGGCTGCTCTCGCACTACAGTCACAGGCCTAAGTAGTTGCAACAGAGATAATATGGCCAGCAAAGCCCAAAATATTTACTATCTGACCCTCTATAGAAAAAGTTTTCCCACAACACCCCTCACATACTAAATTAAACTTTCAACTGGGGGTTGGGGCCCAGGGACTTGCGTATTTTTTTATAAATCTCCAATATCATTTTGAACACTGCTCAAAGTAATTATTATTACTGTCTTACATCATGATTGCTTGTGTATTTCCTTCCCTTCCCCATCAACGCTTGAGAGCTAGGACCATGCTGAAGTATCTTTGAATGAATAAATAAGGGTGGTGTTCATGTACTGATTTATTAGGCATATACTTCTCAGGTTCTACAATATGCCAGGTACTTCTTAGTGATAAAACAGAATGCCTACAGTCTGGGTAGATAAGTAAAAGGACTACAGATAAAGATAAAGCTATGTGATAAACAGCCCACATTAATTGAATAGAATAATATTTGCTATTCATAACAGTAACTCATAAGATCCTTCCAATTTCAAAGATTATTTTGGTTCCATTGTAGTATTAGATGTATCTTAGAGAATTTAAGGGTTTGTGTATTTGTAGTGTAAGAGTAAGCTATAATGTGTAGATATCACTGGAATTTGGGTGCCAGACAAAAGGGTTTTGATTAGATTTAGAATAGAATGGTGAATTGGTGTGAATCCTTAGGACTCATTTGTACAGCTGTTGTCTGGCCATTAAAAAGAAAACAGGTGGATGTCACTATACCATAGATGGAACCAGATAGAGAGAATCCCTCCTCACTTCAATAGGAAGTGTCTGAAGATCAGTTTTAGCATTTAGTATCATTACAATATGTACAATGTTGTGTTGAATGAACCTAATGGATTTTAAAGTATTTTTTTAAACTTTGACTTAATTACAATTTTAGGGGAACTGTTTCGATCTCCTTTTGTCAATATGCTAGGGTAGCATATTAGAATGGGAAAATAAATTTTCAATTGTAATATTACCTCTATCCTTTGGTCATAGAAGAAGTAGCTGTTACCACATTGTCAAAGCAGGACCAAGTTTTGAGAAACACTAGTACATTCTATTAAGAGCCGAAAGTAGAAAATTATAATGCCATTAGAAAAAAGCCCCCAAACACAGCAACTTAAAAAAACCCAAAAAACACTTTTCCATATATTTAGGAATTAGCTATCTATAACTGTGTACAAATTACACAAACTTGTCAGTTCAAAACAACAAATACTTTTTTTTCTCTTTTTTTTGAGGAAGATTAGCCCTGAGCTAACATCTGCCAGTCCTCCTATTTTTGCTGAGGAAGACTAGCCCTGAGCTCACATCCGTGCCCATCTTCCTCTACTTTATATGTGGGATGCCTGCTACAGCATGGCTTTGCCAAGCGGTGCCATGTCCGCACCCTGGGTCTGAACCAGCGAACCCCGGACTGCGGAGAAGCAGAATGTGTGAACTTAACCGCTGCACCACCTGGCCGGCCCCAACAACAAATACTTTTTATCCCATAGTTTCTGTGCCAGGTATTACCCAGGTATGAATTGGGTGGGTGATTCTGGCTCAGGGTCTCACCAGATTACATGGCCAAGACTGCAGCCATCTATAGACTCAACTAAGGTGGAGAGTCTACTTCCAAGCTCACTCACATTTAGTGGCAGGATCCAATTCCCCCTGGGCCACTGGACTGAGGGTCTTAGTTCCTTACTGGCTGTTGGCCAGAGGACTCCCTTAGTTCCTTGCCACGTGGGTCCCTTCATAGGGAAGCTCACAACATGGCAGCTGGCTTCCAACGGAACAAGCAAGTGAGGGAGCAATAGAAGGCAAGACGGAGATCTGAGTCATTTTGCCTTATCTCAGAAGTGACATCCCTTTACTTTTGCTGTATTCTTATTCATGAGAAGTGAGCCACTAGATCCAGCCCACCCTCCAGGAGAGGGACTTACACAGGGCCATGACTACAAAGAGGTGGTAAACCACGATTTAATTTTTTCTGATTACAAAAGTAGTACATACATAAAATCCAACTATCGAGAAACACCACTCATTGAGAAAATATTTGCTGAGTGCCTACTCTGTGCCAGGCATGGGAGAACAATAATGTTCAAAACAAGCAAGTTTTCCTGCCTTTCTGTGGCTTACATTCTGGAGGGACTAAAGCATTTAGAAGCTTGCTGCAGGGCCTGGTACACAAGGAGGCTCTCAAAAGATGTTAGTTATTTTTATTTTTGCAGGGTAGACATCCTGTCACAGAAATAGAGCCAAGCTACTCAGTCTGTGGCATCTCTCCTCCTATTGTAGACAAATATGATTTGCTTAACCAGAGCAGAAATGGCCTTACTTTCACTTATGATTGAAAGAAGCAATTCATAATAGTTTGCAACACTACACATTTGTAACTTTCTCACATTTGTGTTTTTAAAGTGGCCTTTGCCAGAAAAAAATAAAAACTCTAAAGAGTCCCGGTGAAGTAGCTGTCTTCGTAGTTTTCCTGGAGTGCCCTGCTGACCACTATTTCTTTTGTGCTACACATGCCAGGTTGACCTAAGTCTTCCAGCTCGGAATTATTTTAATTGCTTTCTTTTCTGGATGTATCTTTTCAGTCTCTCAAGTGCTCTCTAAAAAATGGCTTCTTGAACTATAAACAAGATTTCAAACGTGTGCCTGGCTATGCCAGTATTCCGCAGTTGCTTTCTCTAATTAATATTCCAAATCTCAAAAACTGTCTCAAGATTTTAATTGACTTTTGTCACCCCCATCTCATTCGAGTACTATGCTGGCCATCTTTGTACATTATTAATAAACCATGCATACTGTGCTTTTTTCCCCCTGCGTGATGTTTAATTCTTTCCTGAACTTTGTTTTGAATGACAATTGAAGGATAATTTATCGTACTGGGCTTGCAACACTAGTATAGTCAACTATGGTTTGCTATGCTAATTAGGAAAAAACTGTCAATCAAAGCAGTTACTCACTTGTGAGAATAGACATAGCTTATTTGTCCTGCACATGAATTCTTTCATATAGTTTAGAAGTAACCCCCCACACCATTGAGAGAAGTATGCTAACAAATCTGAGTTATAAAATATTTTCATAGAAATGTTGATTTAGTCTCTCAGGTTTAGAAATACATTTCCAAAATATGTTTCCAAACTATAGTAAAAGGCTAAGAATTTTGATGAATACAGTAGTTGTTCATTACAATGGAGTCTTTGAAATCATTCTTTAAAGTACTTGGCTAACGTCCTTCCATTCATCAGTCTTTGTTGTTAACTTCACAGATTCTGCTGAATTAAACTTTCTCCCAGATCCTTTCCAAGAAATTTCACTTGGGTTGCCACCAAATTAGCACCTCTGATGCAGTGGTATTTGTCCATCTGAAGACTGTTGATTGATCTACACGTGGGACTTCCAGGCATGAAACACCTACTTGTAGTAGTGTTGACTTTTTCCGTTCAAACAGAACATTTTTTAATACTCTTTTTGAATTCATGTATCCATCTGAAAGTGGAAGCATAACCAACTTCTACGTGAATCACCTAGGTGCATGGACACTACTATGTAGGCAGTCGTTTTCGCTAAAGAATGAAAAGAAAACACATCACATGGAATGTAGCCCAATGAAGAAGAATCAGTGAGGGAGGAACATCTAATAACTTTAGGGTTATTTTTTCTCCAATTATCAGAACACTGGAGTCTAAAGAAAGCACAGCCACAAGAATAAATATTTAGGGTTTATTGTCTTTAAAGCTAGGCGGTTATAGCCAGAGGAAAGTGGATGGATTTTCAGAAAATTACCTGGATATTTTAGGGTATGCCAGGCTGTGTTCCTCCTACTCTTAACACTCACTGGGCCACCCAAAAATAATACTTTCCTGTGGCCTCTGACTTGTTTTCTGCGTTCTTGCCATCATCTCATACTTCAGTTGGGGAGTCTCGACTCCAAATCCATAGCAGCTCTCAAATAACCATTCATCAATGTGCTAGTCGTTTGCCTGTTTCCCTTCATACTTGCTCCCTGCCTCCCTCTGCTCTGCTCAGTGTCCAGATTACTGATCCCTGCAAATGACGTTTCCCTGGCTCCCTTGACAAGTGGCTTCCAGCTGGGTTTGGCTATTAAGAGGCCCTGGAAAGGGACTGGAGGGAGAGAAGAGGGAAGAGGCCAGTGTACTTTTCTTTCTCTTTCTACCTGGGGTGGGGGTGGGAGGCCATCACTGGCTGCATCTCCTTCATGGTCCATGCTCTCTACAGGACAGTCCCTCCCTCTTTAGTCTAATCTCCCATCAGACAGCTCTAGCTTTTGGGCTCTGGTAATACCACCTACTATCTGTGTGCTGCCAGTCCTAGGGTAGTAGCCACTTTCTGCTATTGGGAATCTTTGGGTGGCCTCACTGTTCCCTGTTTGGCTTGTCACTTCATCCAAACTTTGTATCTAGTTTTTTTTTCAAACTACCTGATATGAAGACTTCTGCTTCTGGGAAGATGGAATAGATACACATTATCCTATTCCTGTTAAGTATAACTAAAATCCCTGGATATATAATATATAAACATGTAATATATATGTAATATATAAATGTATCTATATTCTATATTATATATAAATGTATCTGTATATATATAAGTGTATAAATGTATCTGTATATATATAAGTATAAAAAGACTGTGAAATGGTGGAGAAAAGGCAGACTGGCTAGGGACCTCAGGACCCAAATAATAACATAGAAGCGAGTCCCTTGGGTTTTCTTTTTGTCTCATACGTCCCTGACTGGATACTGGAGAAACTGGCAACCCCACACCACCAGTGGGTGCAGATAAAACAAGCCCCAGTCAAAGCTTGCTTTCTCTAACCACAGAAGCAGGAAAAGGGCAGCCTAGCAACAGAAAACTTTTAGAAAACAATTGTTACATAGAAAAAGTTATTGGCCCAGCCTCATCCCCACTTGCAAAGACTGAGTGGGAGTCAAGCCCCATCCTCACCGGGCTATAACTAAGGTGCCAAACAACAGAGATGCAAAATAAGTGAAACAAAAATGATAGAGCTGAAAGATGAAATGGGCAAATTCACTGTCATAGTTGAAAACTTATTTGATAGAACAACTAGATAGAAAATCAGCCAGGATATAGAAGAACTCAATAACACCATCGACCAACAGAATCTAATGGACATTTAAAGAACATGCCACCCAACAAGAGCAGAATGTGCATTCTCTTCAAGTGCCCATGGTACAAATACCAAAATAAACTATGGCGTGGGCTATAAAACAAACCTCAGTGGGCTGGCCCGTTGGTGCAGTGGTTAAGTGCGCATGTTCTGCTTCAGTGGCCCAGGGTTCACCAGTTCAGATCCTGGGTGCAGACATGGCACCACTTGTCAAACCATGTTGTGGTAGGCATCCCACATATAAAGCAGAGGAAGGTGGGCATGGATGTTAGCTCAGGGCCTGTCTTCCTCAGCAAAAATAAGAGGATTGGCGGCAGATGTTAGCTGAGGGCTAAACGTCCTCAAAAAACAAAACAAAACAAACCTCAACAAGCTTAAAAGGACTGAAACCATAGAGAGTTGTTTTCTTTGACCACTATGGAGTCACTAGAAACCAACATCAGAAAGATAACAGAAAATCTCCCAACACTTGGAAAATAAACAACACACTTCTAAATAATCCATGGGCCAAAAAAAGGAAGTCTCAAGAGAAAAAAAAACAACTGTAGCCGCCCCTGACACAGGAAGGGTTAATAATCACTCGAAAAAGCTTGCCAACAAACTGTGACCCGGAGGTGAGAAGGCCGGTTAGCCAATGACGGGGAGGACCCCCTGGGGGGGCAACCTAAGACAGGCAGCGGCCGCCCAGGGGCACAGATGGAGAAATGATATCGATATCGGGAGCAGGAGGGACCGTTGCCTAAGAGACCTTGCCTGCTCCGAGACAAAAATATACGAGCACAGCAATAATATGATAATATCAAAATAGATGCCGAGGGAGGGCTCCTTGAGAAATCACTAAGAATTCTTGGCATTCGCTAATTATTTCATCCAGAACACCTGTGTATGTCTAACAGATGTAAGCTATGTATATATTGAAACGCTGGTTACAATAAACTCAGAGTGGCCATCAGCCCTCTCTGCATCTATCCTGGTGTGTACATTGGATCATGACACCGACATATGGTGACCCCGATGTGATCCAAGATCGGCGGCATTATTGGTGAGTAACGGTATCGGGGAATTTCAAACACCTTTTGGCAGTCCGCCGTAAGAAGGATGGGCCAACAATCGATGACCCAGCAGAAATTATACTTTAGGACACTTCAGCAGCTGCTGAAGGCGATTTCAGTTTCGGTTTCTCCCGCCGAGTTACAGAAGCTGTTGCTGGCAATATCTACACATTGCCCCTGGTTCCCTGAGGATGGCACCTTGGACATTGAGTTGTGGGAAAGGGCTGGCAAGGCACTAAAGTCTTGCTTTGAGCATGGTCTTTTAAAGGATGTACATATCTTAACGACTTGGGGAACAGTACGTACTGTGCTGTTCCCTTTGTCAGATCTATCGGATGAGGAAAATTCTGCCTCTCTAACCGAGCTTGCTGAACGAAATATTTCATATCAAATTTGTGGAATGCAGCAAAAGCAGTGCTAAGAGGAAAATTTATAGCATTAATGCTTATATTATAAAAAAGGAAAGGTCTCAAATCATTAATCTAAGCTCTCACTTCAAGAGCCTACACTGAAAAGTGCTCAATGAAGGGACTGTTGATAAAGGTCAGGGCAGGGTTAAAGAAAACTAACACGGGATGGTGAAACACCAAGTGTAGCAGCAGTAGAAAGTACTACCACCCTTTAAGCCTGATGCACAAGAAGAAGGAGTGTCTGCTGAAACCTGGTGAGAACTGCAGCTTTGGGATAAGGTGGTCTTGGGGGAGCCCAGCATTTGTTAGAAGACTGCAGCCACTGCCAACTTGTGGGAAGGGAGTCACGGGAATAAATACCCTGAATTCTCTCTCTTTCTGTCCTTGATCTCCTATGGTGCTGCCCACTGACTGAATCCAAAAGGAAACAAGAGGACAAGGAAGACTTGTTGCTCCATAAAGGCTCCCAGAGCGTAGAATAGGATGGAGAATGATGGAGAGTGAATTTGAAGGGACAAATGGAGAGTATTCAGCACAGTTTCTTTCAAGGTTATCCAGTAACTTCAGCTATAAGCCAAATATTTTCTAGAATAATCTCTACATTACTTTAATAAGTAAGAGAGGTATTTGTAATCATCAGACATGTAGGGATTTGAATAGAGATGTTAGATTTTAAAGAGCTTGAGCTCCTTGAAAATAATTGCCTCACTTATGTTAATATCTGCCCTTCCTCCCATCCCATATGAAGAAAATATTGCTAAGCAATGGAAGACGTTATCTTAGGCCTGGAAATATCATAAGCAGCCTAGTGCTTGACTTATGGCTCTGCCCTTTTCTCACTGGGTGACATAGGGCAAGTTATTTAACCTCTCTGAGCTTCTGTTTGCTCATCTACAAAATAGATGTGATAATATCTACTTCCAAGAATGGTCGTGTAACTAAGAGAATTAAATGAAAGATGCGTGTGAAACACCTGCTAGGAACTCAATACATTTTGATTGAATTTGAATCACAAATTCCAAATTAGTGGCTTCAGAATTCATGAGGTAAGGCCACAAGTTAGAATTAAGAGTGAAATTTTAAAAAGAGAAGAAAATCTGTGTTTAGACTGTTAATGTCATCTATCACTCAATCAACAATTATGATAATATGATCAGCAAACTGTTCTCTATTGATAGATTTTCACCATGTTTTGATTACAAATGTGAAATCTTACCAGGCTTCAGCTCATATTAGGAATTCAATGAATTTCTTAATTATCTGATAACCTGCCAAAAAAAAAAAAAAATCAAGGGCTTTGATATAGGATGCTGGTTACATTAAGAGTTTGTGCTTCACCCATTTAGTCAAAGAACATTATTGGTGAGTATTAGCTATAGGGATGCCTGAGGTGCATCTTTCTGCAGCCCCTCTCAAACATGTTGCCATGGTAATGCTGACAATCACAGATTCTTAATAGACACTACTGAGGATGTGAGGAAAAATAAATATTGTAGGTAAAGTTTTGATTCAGAAATATTTTAATTCCTGACATATTAGCCAGCATTCCTTTTCAGTTGCCTGCTCAGATTCGGTTATTATAAATGTTTATCAATTTTAGCAATCTTTGTTTCTATTAATTATCCTTTTATTGGCATACTTGTCAAGAACAAGCCAGCTGTACAATTGTAATAGGCAGGTGTATTTTATACATGAGAATTACCCTGCTGGGTCAGAGCCATGCTCTTTTTAACTTGCCTGTGACAGAAGGCCCTAGCATCATATCAATTGCTTTCCCTTCCAAGACAATTTTAAGATGCCCAAGGCTCTGCCATTGCTAGATTTTTTTAAACAAGGGAATAAGATGTAAGGGAACATCATCTATATTTGAATATCAAAACTTTCAGCTGCAGAACATTGCCCCCACAAAATCTTGCAAAACCCATTATATAAGTACCAGCGCCATGAGAGCAGGACTCTGATTAGTTCTGTTGGTACTCTATCTAGTGCCTAGAACAGTGGCTGGCACATATTAGGTGCAGTACAGGATGGTGGTTTGGAGCAGGGATCAGCAAACTTTTTCTGTAAAGGACCACGTAGTAAGTATTTTAGAGTTTGCAGGCCGTATGACCTCTGCCACAACTACTCAACTCTGCTGTTGTAGCAAAAGCAGGCATAGACTACACATAAACGAATGGGCATCGCTGTTCCAATAAAGCTTTATTTACAAAGACAGGCAAAGGACTGAATTTGGCCCGTGGGCTGTAGTTTGCTGATCCAGTCTGCCAACCTCTAGTTTAGAGTATGGACTTGACAGCTGGACTGCCTGGGTGTTTATCTTGGCACTGCCACTTATTAGCTGTGTGACCTTGTTATTAAGTTATTAATATGAGGAGTTACTAAGTTCTCTGTAGCTCAGTTTCTTTACCTGTGAAAAGGTAGATAATAATAGAGTCTTTCCGCTGTTGTCAGGTTGCAAGAGTGAATATATGTGAGGCTTTAGAACAAGGTTCTGCCTTGTGTGTCAGCATTGCTGAATCAAATTAGACAAATTAGTCTTTAAGAGTACAAAACACAAGTATGCCTTTAAATTTATAGCATTTTACTTTCTTTAAAGATAGTCAGTGACAACCTGGGGAACACCAAATGTGAAATTGTGGACTTTAGCTAATAGTTACAGTTTTCTATTGGTCCCAGCATCTTATTTATTTTGTTTTGGTTACACTGTATTAGGAAGCACCTAATAATGATTTTAAATAATGATGGTGTTGTTAATCACTTCATCATGCAATTTTAGGGGACTCTTCAAATAAGCAGAGATGGCAAAGGAATTTTAAATCTCAGGTTTATATACAAAAATTAATCCAGATGCACAAGTTAATATATTGGATGTAAATTTGGAATATGATATATTTGTGAGTACATATTGGCTTTTTTAAACATTTTATTTAAAGTATATGTATATGTATATTTATACACACATAATGAAATGACAGTCAGTTATATGTGTATTCTCTGTATGTCTTATAAACGTTCATATGTATATACATATTAATACACACACGCACATGCACACGAGATGTGAATCAGTTATGTGTGGTTTCCCCGGAGGCCTTCATGGAATGTTCGCATTCTTTCTAACTGGTCCTGTAGGAAGCTGTGGTGGATGACAGTGGGCTATCATTGCGATTTGCTCCCGTGTCTCTTGCCATCCTCTAGTCTGTTCCTCACCCAGTAGCCTGAGTGATCTTAAAATATGCATCAACTCCTCTCGCTCCCTCACTTAATATGCTTCCTTGTCCTCCCAGTGCAGGAGCATCAAATCCAAGCTCCTCACCTTGGCCTAAAAGGCCCCGTGTGCTCTGGTTTCTGTCTAGTTCTCAACTTCACCTTGCACGTCTCCTCTCCCTGTCTCTGCTTCAGCTCCCTTCACACAGGTGAGGTAACTGATGTTTCTTTCTGGCCCTTCAGCATGTCCGACTCCTGCCTCCGTTGGTCCTTTGCTGCTGTTTGCCCTTCCTTGGCATGACGCCCTCCTCCTCAGCCTCAGGCCTCATTAAGTGTCACCTATTCAGAAGTGACCACCCTTTATAAAGTAGCACCTCACCCACCCCATTTACTTTATCTCACCACCCCATTTACTATTTTTGTAGCACTCATGATAACCTGTAGTTATCTCGCTGTTTCCTTCATTGTCATCTTTCTCCCTTAGTGGAATGGTAGCTCCATGAGAGCAGGGCCTTGAACATCTTGTTGACCCCCCTCTGCCTGCTACAGAACCTGGTACACACTAAGTAAGTATGTGTAGGCTGGATGCCTCCAGGCAGGGCCTGCTACATTATTTTCAGGGCCTTTTGCAAAATGAAGATGCAGGTCATTTGTTCAAAAGTTATTAAGAATTTCAAGATGGCGACAGCACAGCATTGAACCAACTGCTGGTCCCTTTTAAAGTTGCACTCCCAAGAAGCTGGCCCTGCCTCCAGGCGAGTTACTTAATCTCTCTAGACTCAAATGCCTCCTCTGTCAAACTGTAGAGACAGTAGTGCCCCCTCCTTGGGTGCTTGTGAGCGTTAAATGAGATCACGCGAGCACGGGGCTTTGCAGCCCTGCTCTGCCCATAGTCATTTCTCACATGTTGGTATTATTATTAATCATCAGCCTCGTCCATGTGAGGCAAAGCCCTGAAGCTCTAATTTTCTGGCACTTCTTCTTTCTGAATAACCTCCCTAGCAACTCTTCCAAGTGACTAACCCAACTCCATGAAATGGGATGGGGATGTGGGTGTCGCTTGCAAATTATTTTGACACATTCAAGGTATGGACCGACAGCAGATTTGGCTTGCTGAAAGGAATGTGTCAAACGGAGTTAGGCTGTTATGAAAACTCGTTTGACAATAGGTAAATCATGTCACCCTTCTGAGCCCACTGGTGACACTGGAATGATAAATAATATCTGCCGCCCACCTTTCTGACAAGAGCAAGGCGAGCATGAATTGGATTAAGAAGAAGCTAGTCGAACACTTTGATTTTCTTGGAGAGAGGCCCTGCCTGCTAGAGTACATGGGTATTGTCAGACACCCTGTTTACTTAGTCTGTGTGGCTCTGGTTGCCGTGTGCATTGTGTAACAAATCAATTGCACCTTGAATGGAAACTCTTCACAGACTCTCACATTTTGATTTATCTTTGTGGTGTAGCCAGCGATTCAAGTTAGTTTAGAAATGCAGAAAGGAAAAGCTGCATGTCTTTTACATTTATATTGTGGTCTCCCTGGGGCTTCAGAACTGCGTGGACTGTGAGATGTAGGCCGGTTCCCTGGGAGCGAGCCTTGGTTCATTGGCCAGAGGGAGCTGCCTGCCTGCGGAAGATCTGGACATTCTGATTTTATCAGTGGTTTCTCTTTGCTGTTGGTGACTAAAATGAAGGGAAAAATAACATCTGTGAAGCACATATTGTGTATCCGGCGCTCTGCCTGGTGCTTTCCGTGCTCTGAGAGATTGTATAGGATTGTGATTAAAAGAATATGCTCTGATTTGGCAATTATACCTCAATAAAGCTGCAAGAAAAAAAGAAAGAAAGAAAAAAGAAAAGAAAAGAAAAAGGGAAACAGAAGAGTACATGCTCTGGACCAGAAAAGTGAGTTAACCTCTCCAAATCTTAGTTTCCTCATCTGTAAAATGGAGCGTGTTGGATATCTTCTCCTTCTCCCTCCACATCTATTCTCCCCCTTTCTACCGTGATTTCTGCTCCAAGGGGCTAGCTGTGTGGATGTCCTCAGCAGGCTATGGCACCATAAGCTTCCTGTTCAGGTTGGCCAGTGGGGAGCTCTGGCCATAGCTGGGAGGAAGGAGAATGAGGGCAGGGTATTTATTTCCTGGGTTCTGATGCTGTGATGTCGCCTTGGGTTAACTGTGCTCTTAGCACAGACCATCTCTGTGCAACTCTCTCTTTCAGCTTCTTCCGTCTCCTTGTCCCTGTAGGCCTAGGGGTGGTGACATCTCTGCTGCTTCTACTCTCAGGTCCCTGCACTCTCCCTTGTACTTCTCTCCACCTAACCTACACCTTTGTAAATAATCTCTTTGCAAATAAGACCCCCTCAAAGTGCTTTAACTTGAGGGTGCTGTTTTTCTATTAGGATCCTGACTGATACATGGGGGTGATCAGAGAGGTTACCTCCTGCTGTTAGAGTTTACGTATATGGTAGAGCTCCTATGACAGTTTCTAGCACATATCTGAGACTTGGGTCAAATAACCTGCCTAAGGTAACAAGTGTGGTGAACAGCTGATGGTTGTTTCACCAGCATCCATTCATCTTTCCCCATTCATCCATTCCAGGTCTCAAGTGGGAATTTCTAGGAGTTTGGGAAAGGTGATTTCACCTCTGGAACCAGCCAGTGACTTAAGCTCAGCCAATCAGCACACTCCATGCTCCTGCTGGCCGGATTAGTTTAAATGTGGACGCTTGACATAATTTAGTCCAATCGGTGTGGCTCTTGGGACCTTTGTTAGAATTCTGGAGTACACATCTACTGACATGCCAAGCATTGGGTGTGGTTGCAGTTGGCCTAGCTTGGAGAAGCATTTCATCACTGATCTTCCTTCAAATTGCCACTCCGTCGTGATAATAATAACAGACGCACTTTGTTGGTTTTATTGTTTTAAAATTCTCCACAGATAATGTGTCCCCTATTGTCTGCACCCACAGTGGACCACTTCCTGCTGCCTGCCCTTTGTACACCACTGTACAGATGCTGTGTGCTCTGGGTGGTGAGCACACAAGGCTGCTGTGGGGAACCAGTCTGAGGGGGAAGCTACAAAGAGCAGAGGAGAACCTAGAAAGCCGTGGAAACAAAATTGGAGCCCTGCTCAAACAACTCTCACAACCCTCCCTGTTGCTGGACTTTTCCAATTATGCCAACTAATAATTTTCTTATTGTTGAGATTTTTTTTAAACAAAAAAATCCTTATTGATATGCCTGGCTGGCGTTTGGATTTGAAACCAGGTCTTTCTGACTCTGGAAATGGACAATATTTTCATCTGCTCATTTTCCTCATCATTCGACTTTTATAGGTCAAAACACACCTCATATTTCTTCAGCTGAGGTTTTTCATGATTGACTTTATTAGGTGAGTTTCATGGTGGAGGCCAAGCTCGTGCTGGGATCTTGTTTGGTCCTCTTACTCACTTGGGCAAGTCACTCTCTCTCAAAGCCTCTGCTTTTCCATCTGTAAGGGGAGGAAGTTGGACAGGCTATGTCCTCTCTGGTTCTAACATTCTGCGAGCATCCACGTGTGTGATGAAAACCAGTCTCTGAGTTGATACAGCCTGCTTGGTCAGAGGCTAATGCAGGTTTATGCCAAGTAAGAAAAAAGATGAAAAAACCCCTGCTCATTAGTATAGAAATGGGGGCTATTTTTTTTCCCACCTTACACTGATTTCCTCTAATTCAAGCTTCCTGAAATAGTTAAAGATCCACATTTTGGCAGTTTAGCACATACTCTCTTGGAATGTTCCTGAATCGTCTCACACGGGAAAGTCTCATCCCCCTGGCAAAATGTCAGTCAACTTGTGGACAAGATCCTCTCTAATGGTTTCTTTTATTTTTTATTTTTAAAGATTCACACCTGAGCTAACATCTGTCGCCAATTTTCTTTTTTTTCTTCTTCTCCCCAAAGCCCTCCAGTACATAGTTGCATGTTCTAGTTGTGAGTGCCTCTGGTTGTGCTACGTGGGATGCCACCTCAGCATGGCCTGATGAGCGGTGCCATGTCCACGCCCGGGATCCGAACCAGCGAAACCCTGGACTGTTGAAGGGGAGCACGTGAACTTAACCACTCAGCCATGGGGCAGGCCCTCTCTAACGGTTTCAAGTGCTGCTACATCTCATCTCCATACCAGACCTGTCACCTCCACGTGCCCTAGGAACCTCCAAAGCAATGTGTCTACAGAAGAACCTATTTTTTTCTCTCCCCATTCCGTCCTTTCTCATGTGTTCCTCATCTCAGTGAAAACACCATCATTTGCCCAGTTGGCCAAACCAGAAATCAGGGAATCTTCCTTGATGCCCACTCGGTCTTGTTGATTCAGTCTCCTTCATGTTTCTTTAAACCTTGAATTAGTTTTCTAGAGCTGCCATAATGAATTACCACAAACTGGCTTAAACAAGAGAAATTTGTTATCTCACATTTCAAGAGGCCAGAAACTCAAAATCAAGGTGTCAGCAAGGTTCGATTCCTTCTGGAAGCTCTGAGGGAGAACTGTTCCATACTTTTCTCCTAGTTTCTAGTGGTTGCTGGCAATCCTTGATGTTCTTGGCTTCTAGACTCATCACTCCTGTCTCTGCTTCTACCTTCATATCACCTTCTTCTCTGGGTTTCTGTATATTCTTTTATGTCTCTCATAAGGACACTCTTTCTGGATTTAGGGTCCTCTCTAATCCAGTATGATCTCCTCTTGATCCCTACGCTAATTTCATGTGCAAAGGCCCTATTTCCAAATAAGATCACGTTCTGAGGTTCCAGGGGGCCGTGCAATCAGGAGGGGTACTATTCCACCCACTTTGGACCTTTTCATCCCATTATCATGTTCTAAGTTCTGGCCCTTGCTACAATAGCCTCCTGACAGTAATCTTTCTATCTTCAGTTTTGTTTTCTCCTCACCCCTAATACACCCTTTACTTAATTTTCAGGACTTTCTAAAATAGGTATCTTTTCAGTTCTTTGCTCCTCTGTTTAAACTCTTTCAGGTCCCTCCCTTCCCAACGCCAGAAGGATGGTCTTTAAGCTGCTATGGGGGCAGACCAGGCTCTCCATGACCTGCTGGAGCCCACATGGGTGGTCGTCTACCCACCCCTCTTCACCCGTTTTCCTTAGGGACAGAGCCCTGATGGTTTGGGGCAGCAATGGGCCCAACTCTGTTTATCAGCCTCTCTAGCAGTTGTCCCCAGCAGGGTACATGGGTCATAGTTCTGGCCATTAAGGAATAAATAGTAAGATGAGACTTCTAGAAAAGGTAGGCAGATTTGGCTGGTACATAACTTTTGCCCTCTGCCTTTGTTTTCTTCCCACTTGGTATGCAGATGAGATGCTGAAGGTGGAGTAGCCATTCCTGTGACCACAACGTCAAGTACATGCTAAGGGTGCCAAGCTGAGTGATAGAAGAGCCCTGAGTCCCTCATGACCCTGCCATGCTTCTGTACCAGCCCTAACTGCCTACCCTGGGAATAATTGTTGTATTAGAAAAACAGAAGCTTTTAAATGCTGTTCAAAGAGTACAAGATTTCAGATATGAAGGATGAATAGGTTCTGGGGAGCTAATGTACAACAGGGTAATTAACAATACCGTATTGTATGCTTGAAATTTGCTAAGAGAGTAGATCTTAATTGTTCTCACCAAAAAAAAAAAAAGGTAACTATGCGAGTTATGAATATGCTACTTACTTTGATTGCGGTAAACATTTCCCAGTATATATGTATATCCAGACATCATGTTGTACACCTTAAATATGAACTATTTCTACTTGCCAATTATACTTCTATAAATTTAAACAATAGTAAATAAGTGAAGGGAAAAATAGAAATTTTTATTTGTTTAAGGCACTCTTTTGGGGATCTGTTACTCACAGGCAAATACAGTTCCTGACTGATTTGATCCAGCTCCCTACCTCATGCATCTCCAATGTCATCCCCTACCCTTCCCAACTTCGTATCCTAAATTCTGACCATATTGAACTACTTCCTGCGCTGTAAAAGCATCGTGTTGTATTTTTCACCACTGGGACTTTGTAGATGATGCCCCCTCAACTCTGCAATGCTATCCCTTCTCTTCTGAGCATGGCCGATTTCTATTTATCTTTCAGACTCAAGTGCCACTTCCTTGTGGAAGCTTTCTAACCCTTCCAGGCTAGTATTTTTATCACTCTCTAGCTGTCTCCAACCTAGTTCTTATTGTATTGCATTGTATTGTATTGTATTACAATACTGTATTGTAATAATCTATTTATTTGTCTGTCTCTTCCCCAAGTCCCTGAGGGAAGGGATCAGGTCTTTCTTTTCTTTTCTTTTTTTTTAGTGAGGAAGATTGGCCCTGAGATGATATCCTTTGCCAATCTACCTCTTTTTGCTTGAGGAAGATTGGCCCTAAGCTAACAGCTGTGCCAGTCTTCCTCATTTTATGTGGGATGCCGCCGCAGCTTGGCTTCATGAGTGTTGTGTGGGTTCATGCCCGGGATCCGAACCCATGAACCCCGTGCCCTTGAAGCAGAGTGTGTGAACTTAACTGCTATGCCACTGGGCTGGCCCCAGGCTTTCTGTTTATGTCCAGTGCCTTGCACAACATGAGGCACATAGTAGATATTAAGTGTGTGAATGAAAGATGGAAGGATCATGTGTGAAACACAATGCCAAGCACATGGGAAGTATTGAAGAGATCCTATTGACTTAGATATCCATAGGCCACATTCTAGCCTTTGTTATGTATGTGATTATGAAAACCATATGTAATCAAAGCTTGATATGAGACTTCGAAGCAGATTGGTCATTCATTATTTAACAAACATTTATCGACTGACTATTATACATTTTTCTGGAGCTGGTTCCTTATCTTATTCACGTTTGCATTCCTACATAGTTAAAAAAAAAGTATGTGATACTAGTTTTCCCCCTAATTTAATTGGACAAAGGTACGAATAAGTGCTGTGAGTTTTCAGAGGAAGGAGAAGATTGAGAAAAGAATCACAGAGCAAGTGGGATGGGGCTGTGTGAGTGTGGATGGTGGGGTTGGTGCTCCAGCAGCAGCACCAGCATAGGCAAAGGTATGAAGATGGAAAGGCAAAAAGAGTAGTATCTAGTCTTGTTTGATAGAATTAAGGAAGAACAATAAAGCTGAAAATGTGAGATGAGTCAGACTGTGGAAATCTTGGAATAACAAACCATCTGGTGCTCTGTCAGTCTTGTTCCCTGTAGCAGAGTTTACTAGTTGCCTCCCCACTATCTGTTCTCCCCTTTCTTTTAATAACAGAACCTTGAGGTTTAGCTGGGCACATTTTACCGCCTCCTTTGCAGCTAGGCGTGCCTGTGTGAATAAGTTCTGGTCAATGAGAAATAAACAGAAGAGGCATGTGGGACTCTAGGAAGTCTATTTAAAAGGATGGGCGTGTTCTTCCTTGCCCTTTCCTCCATCCTGCTGCTGAAATGAGAACACACGTGCAGAGATCAAACAGCCGTGTTGGACTGGGAGGGTGGGGTTGCTCTCTAGGCATCTCCTAGAGGATGGATAGGAGGAACCTAGACTCAGATCACATCATAGAGCTGCTAGGCCGGTCCTCAAATAATTTCCTCCTATGTGAGAATTCGCCTACATGAGAGAGAAATACTCTCGTTTTCCTTTAAGCCAGTGTTACTTGGGGGTTTCCTGTTTTCTGTAGCTGAAACTAATCCTAATTGACACATCACCCAACTTCAGTCTTACGAGTGCTGGGGAACCAAGACGAATTTTCCATAGAGTCAACTGTTACTCATGGACATCTTCCCCATGCCTGGCTATCTTCCCTTTTCAAAGTGACTACACATTCGTTTTCTTTTCTTTTCTTTTTTTCTTTTTTGAGGAAGATTAGCCCTGAGCTAACTACTGCCAATCCTCCTCTTCTTTGCTGAGGAAGCCTGGCCCTGAGCTAACATCCGTGCCCATCTTCCTCTACTTTATACGTGGGACGCCTACCATAGCATGGTGTGCCAAGCGGTGCCATGTCCACACCTGAGATCAGAACCGGCGAATCCCGGGCCGCTGAGAAGTGGAACGTGTGAAGGTAACTGCTGCATCACTGGGTCAGCCCCCACATTCGTTTTCTTGAAGGTCCTCTCTTCCTAGGACTGGCTGTGAAATGAGACCAAGGGTCCTTAGCCCTCCCAAGTCCTTTGCTGTTCTTGAAAATAAGCATATGGTCCCTTTCTATTGTAAAGATGTTTACAGATAATCACTATGGGGAAATCAGCCAGGAAGTAGCAAACAAGACAGTTGTAAGTGGTCTTATACCATTTTCATAGCTGTAATTCCTATTTATAGTCCTTGTTTCATCGGAAGTTATCAGAAAATGTATTAGTTACTTATTGTTGCATAACAAATTACCCTAAAGCTTA
Organism: Equus asinus; assembly: GCF_041296235.1. Lineage (NCBI taxonomy): Eukaryota > Metazoa > Chordata > Mammalia > Perissodactyla > Equidae > Equus > Equus asinus. The sequence goes on from NC_091810.1 coordinate 39,213,666, forward strand.
GCAGCTTAAAATAATAAATGCTTATTATTTCACAGTTTCTGTGGGTCAGGAATATGGGCACAGATTAGCTGGGTGCTTCTGGCTCAGGTTTCTCATGAGGTTTCAGTCAACCTGTTGGCTGGGGCTGCAGTCACTTCAAGGCTCATATGGGGGCCTGGAGACCCATTTCCAAGCTCACTTACATGGCTGTTGGCAGGCCTCTGAAGATCTACTTCTAAGCTCCCTTTTGCAATTGCTGGCAGGCCTCAGTTTTTCTCCATGTGGACATCTCCATAGGCTGCCTGACAGTGGTGATCTTGGAGGGAGAGAGAGAGAGATTGAGAGAGAGAGAGAGACAGAGAGAGGGCCAGAAAGAGATGAATTCAGAAGACACAGTCTTTTTATAATCTAATCTTGGAAATGGCATCCCATCACTTCTGTCGTATTCTATTTGTTATAAGCCAACCAACAAGTCTGTCTTACAGTGAAGGGGAGGGATTTCATAGAGTGTGATCGTAGGAGGCAGGATCATTGGGGGCCGTCACAGAGGTGGCCCTACTACAGGGAAATTCACTGATCTTCCTGCTCAATTATTTATTTTCTGAAGATAGTTGCTCTTTAGACATTCTCACCTCCTAAGAAGGTTTCTCTTCTGAGTTGGTGAACCCAATGGTATATTCATTTATTTAAAAAATGTTCACTGAACACCAGTGTGCTAGGGACTGGAGATAGACTGGTCAGTATAATAGACATGGTCACTGCCCTCAAGTCCAGGAAGACGCTTTGGGCGCGACAGTATGTGAGAATTCATTATATTCTCCCATTGAATCTGAGCAATTTGAGATTGTCACACATTTTATCTCTGGACCTCCAGCCTTAGGCATCCATCTCCTCCCATTTGTCATTAAGGATCCTCTGGACTCAAGCAACTGATTAGGAATTTTCTCTCCAGCCAGGACACTTCCCACCAGGAAAGTAGTGGATGAGGTTTGGTAGGGAGGGGATTTCTTGAAACAGGCTTGCATTCATCCCAGTTTCACCTGTTACTAAGTAAATGCTGACGTGCACTCCATTTTGCTAAACCTCTTTTTACTTATCTATGAAATGGGGGTAAAAACAGTGTCTACTCATAGGGTTGTTGGGAAGGTTAAATGAGAAAATGTATGCAAAGTACTTGGCAAAGAGTCTGGCACGTGGCAGGCACTCGAATGGTGCTGGTGATTCTGAATCACTACTTTGTTATTGATTTTACTGCTATTATCCATTTGGAAGTAGGAGTCAGCATAGGACAGGAATGCTTCCCCGGATAATCCAGTCTGTCAAATTGTGTTTGAGCTACCTCAAATCCTTTTACCACAAGCAGGACTAGGTATAAACAAATTAGCTAATGAAGAAAAAGGGCTATGTATTTTGACTTGGTATAACTGTAATCCTTTCTGCAACTTGGGAATAATCTTTGGGTAAATAGAGAAGGTGGAACATGTTCAGACTAATAGCATTTAGTCAAAATGGTCAAATATTTAGCATGCCTGATACCAGTGATCGTCAGCCTTCAGAGCTCTCAGAGCACGCCCTCCCCTCATGGCATGTGTTCAGCTTCTAAATGTGCACCCAGCCTTTCCAGTGCTTCCTGCTTTAAATGTATTCTGAGTTTTTCACACACGTGCACACGCCGGGAATTAAGAACAGCAGTTTTAAGAACACATCGCAGAAATGCCAATTTCCAGATGGATTTGTTTTGCTACAAAGTTAGTTAACACTTGATTCATGAAATAGCGGGTGGAGAAGAGATGTAGACGGAGTACTTATACCCAAATAAGGTGAGACTTGCCAGGGAATGGATGGCCAAAAAGAACCGAGGGAACTGAAGCAAGCACTCAAATTATCTTCTGAAGATAGCTCATCAAAGCTACGGTGAGAAAGGGAAAGGCAAAATCCAAAAAGCGTGCAAGCTGGTGGGTAAATGTTAACCCTTTTTAACATTAAAGCTGTAAAATAAAACTGTGAATTGATTCTCTCTGAGACAGCCTGTTTTGTTCCCGAATGGCTAAACATGTATAGTAAAACAAAAGCCTTAGATCTATCAGACAGTCTCTTTTCCTTCCCTTCCTTCCCTTTTTCTTCTTTTTTAAAAAGCAGCATCTCTTGGAAAAGGCACGACCCAAGAACACACCAAGACGGGTAGAGGAAGCCTTGCCTAGCAGAGCCTTTCTGTATGTAGACATGCTCTAAGTTAAACCCTGAAAGTGTGGCTATGTAGTTGCTCTCTCCGGTTACTTCTAGACTGACTTTCCCTATGAGATGCTCGATAAGAAATGTTGAAATAGTGAATGGATGACGCCTGGGAGTCAGCCTGGGCTGTTGGACTTGATGCGAATGCCATCTCTGCTGGAGACTGGACATGTGATGTTAGAGGAATGGCCGCTTTGAGTTTCTTTCTCCTCATCTATAAAACACGTACCTCATTGGGTTTCTGTGATGACTATCGCATTCATTCATTCATTCTACAAATATTTATTGAACATCTACTATGTGCCAGCCCTGATTCCAACAGTGGAGTTCCAGAGATGACCAAAATAAAGTCCCTGCTCTCAAGGAGCTTATAGTCCAGTAGGGAAGATAGATAATTAACAGAAAAATAAATGTCTATGCTGTGTCAGAATTTTTTTAGGTAATTTTTAGATAAATACCACACAGCAGAATTCATTGCTGTCATCTATCTGACTTGACTAAATCACTCTTCATAATATTTGCACCTGTCTACTCTCCTGCCAGTAAATGAGGATGTCTTACACCTATATCTTCATGAACTTTCAGCATTATCCAACTTCATGATTTTTCTGGGCTCAGAGATTTAATTTGATTTTTTTCTTAATTAGTAATGATTTTGAGCGTCTCTTTGTATCTGAGCAGTATTTTCTCTACTGCAAATTGCCTTTTCATATTCTTTGCCCATTTTTCTAAGGGAATTGACATTAAGAGTTGTTATTATTGACTTGAAGGAATTCTTTGTGAATTTTAGACCTGTGCTCATCCGAAAAGCACATGTGCCTTTTGAGCACTTGAAATATGGCCAGTCTGAATTGAGATACACTGTAAATGGAAAATACACATGGGGTTTTATAGACTTAGCATAAAAAAGTACAACATTTCAGCAATAATTCGTACAAAAATTACATGTTGAAAAGATTGATATAAATAAAATACATTATTAAAATTAATTTTATCTGTTTCTATTTCTTTTCTAATTCTCTTTTAATCACATTCATCAATGATTTGCCATATGGTTGGTGCTTTTGAAGTTTTGTTAAACAAATCTTCCATGCCTCGGCCACAAAGACATATTCCTACATTTTCTCCTATTACTTTTATTGGGTTAGCTTTCATTTCCTTTATATGTGGTGTCACACCAGGATTCAGTTTTATTTTTCGCCATTTGATGAGCCAGTTTTCCCAACACCATCTGCTAAGCAGTCCATCTTTTTCCCATTGATTTGTGGTGTCCCCCACAGTTGTATGTTACTGTATGTTAAGTTCCCCTATACACAATTCAATTTAATTAGTTGACAATGTTGAAAATTGGGAGGTTTCACGTAACAGTTTGGATTTCCAGCTTCACTTAAAAAATTGGAAGACCTGGCAGCACTGGGCTTGTTTTCCCCCAGGGCAGCCAACAGCTGGCCCTGAGGAGTGCTGGTCCATCATTTTCCTATGGTCTCCAACAATCCCCAGTGTCTCCTGACACTGAAGCTGAGGGTCAGCTGCCATTTATCATGACATGTGCATTGCTGCTTTTTTTATGGTAGAGTTAAGAGGAAATGGAAATAACCTTGCCCCCCAACATCTCTCAATAGTGGGGAAAAGAGAGACTGAGAAAGTCTGCTTGACTCCTTTCCATTACCTTCCTAGTTCCATAGGTATTTGAGTTTGCCTCTTAATTTAGACTTATATATATATATATGTGTGTGTGTGTGTGTGTGTGCGTGTGTGTGTGTGTGTGTATTTTTTTGTGAGGAAGATTGGCCCTAACCTAACATCTGTTGCCAATCTTCCTCTTTTTGCTTGAGGAAGATTGGCCCTGAGCTAACGTCTGTGGCAATCTTCCTCTACCTTATGTGGGATGCTGTCACAGCATGGCTTAACAAGTGGTGCTAGGTCCATGCCTGGGATCCAAACCTGGGAACCCCAGGCTTCCAAAGTGGAGCCTGTGAACTTAACCACTATGCCACCGGGCTGGCATCCTAGACTAATATTTTTAATACTATATAAAAATCTGTTTCAAATGAAATGTTAAGTGGAGCCCCGTGTGAAACTGTCCTAGCAGAAGTGGGCAGGGCCAGCTTCAAGGGTGTGTGACCTGTGAGGTTGTACAAGTTTCCACATTCAGAAGGGCCCCATGGTTTAAAGGTCTGCAGTCACCATCCTGAAATTTTTAGTAATTTTATTTTTGAACTTACATTTTGTGAGTGAAGTCTGAGGGGACAATGGCGCATGCCCATGAGCAGAGGAGATAGGTGGGATATACAGTTCTCAGTTTCTTGGTGTCATTTGCATACATTTTCAGAAGATGCCCCATGAGGTAAATGGTACAGTTCATGCTAATAATTTAAATCTTTAATTTTTCTTTACCTAGAACAGCACTAAAAAGCAAATAGAAAACATTACCACAAGTCAAAAGAGAAACCACAGCAGAAAGAGGAGAGTTTTATATTTTAATACTGCTGAGGAGGAAAAATTTTCCTCTACCCTATCAGCACTTGGAGGCCTGCAAATTAAACAGACAAAAAAAAAGCAGATTAGCAAGAGAAAAGATAGGGGCCAGCCCCATGGCCTAATGGTTAGGTTCAGCATGCTCCACTTTGGCAGGCCAGATTTGGTTCCTGGGCACAGACCTACACTACTTGTCAGCGACCATGCTGTGGCAGAGACCCACATACACAATAGAGAAAGACTGGCACAGATGTTAGCTCAGGATGAAACTTCCTCAAGCAACAGATGTTAGCTCAGGGCTAACCTTCCTCAGCAAAGAAAAAAAAAAAAACCCAAAAAGTACCCGAGAGAGCTCTGCATCTGTAGATTCTCAAATGTCTTCAGCTCAAAAATTTTTTTATGCTACAGTAGTATATTCTGGGTCCTTTCAAATAACTTGCACTTTTTTCCTATGTTTTGAGCAGGGGTCTCACATTTTTATTTTGCACTGAATCCTGTAAACTGTGTAGCTGGCCTTGGAAGTGGAGCTGGAGGAGTCTAGAAAACTCCAGAATCCCACCTAGTAAGTCTATCTCTGGCAGATGCCCATGAGACATCTTGGGGAATTCTCTACTGATCTAGACCAATAAAGGGGCTGGGTTTTCCCCCTGGCTTCTCCCTCACTCCTGCTTTTCTTAAGAGCAAGGACCACAAGTCCCATAAAGAAGAGAATTTTGTCTACAGGGCTATAGGTAGTGCCACTCCAGGGGCATCATTTACATGGACTGCAATACCAAAGGTACCCGCTAAGGGTTGTGTGGCATAGTGGCCCTCCGTACTTCTATAGTAAGGTCACAAAAAGGGAAAGTTTGGAAATTTGGTGACAGAAATCATTGTTGGATATTTTAGCTTCAGTCCTTTCCTCCTCCATTGACTAGCTCCAATGTCACTTCCTCCAATTCCACCCCTGATTTCTATTTCCATCTCAACTGACATTTTCTCTGTCTTTTAAATTTCTCTATGTTATATTTCTGTCCTCTTTTTGAACTCTCACTTTAATATATTTTTTTAGCTATCAAAAAATGCATGTTTATTGTAGAAAATATAGACCATCAAAAAAAAAAAGTAAAAATAAACAGCCACCCATAATTCTACCACCAGAAGATGATCATTGTTAATATTTTGGTAAATACTTTTTTCCTCTCTTGTACAAACAAACCAATTTAAAAATACTCTTTTTCTTTCAAAATGGACTCACATTGTACATAATATTTTCTTAGCTGCTCTTTTACTTAATATTTCATCAGCGGTTTTCCAAGTTCTTAAATATTTTCTCCAGCATCCTTTTTAGTGGTTGCAAACTATTCCATCATTATTAATAGGTACATCTTAAAAATAGTATCATTCTTAACTACTCTCTATTTAGGACATTTTTTTCCAAAAATGCTCCCATGAAATCCCTGTAGGTAACTTTTTTCACACATCTGTGATTATTTTCTGAATGTCTCCCTTGTTTCATCTCGGACACGCACAAATCATTTTTCCTGTTAACCAAACTTTGAGCTTCCTGAGATCAACATTTGGGTCAATCCATCTCTGTTTTCCTTAGAGTGCTTTAAAATGAGGAGGCCTTCTGAAATGCTTATCAAATGAAATAATGTATTGGTATGCATTCTTCCTTAAACGGAATAAAATGATAGCGAGATAGGAAAAGAGGTCAAGCTAGCCAATTTATGGCTGACTTTTTAAAACTGCCTGTACCTCAGTCTTCTGTCACGTGGACTATCTGTGCATTTTTCTCCAATCCTGTGTCTTTGTATTTTCTGAGTCAAAAACATCTGGCTGCATTTTAAATTGATTCGCACAATTTATTTCACCAGCCTCAAGGCCCCGACTGTTTGTAGCTGTGCATCAGCTTCTGCAGTGGTAGTCCACGGGGGCTGTGCCTGGGCAGGGGAGAATGTAATCGCCCTTGAGTCATTATGTTAAAATGATTCCCCACGTTGAATTGTTTAGTGTGAAATAGGATTGTTTGCATTCCATTTACTCTTTACTTTCTTAATTAGAGTGACCTCCAGCTTGAATCCACCAACTGTTGGATTTTATTACATCTTTCCAGGAATCCCTCCTATAATAAGGTTAACTTTAAATATTGTATTTCCTCGAGGATGACATAAAATTCACTCTCCTTCAGAGAAGATAAATCCAAATCTTCATTAAATGACTCCAGACAGAATTCTAGGAATGTTGGACTCGTGTCGTTTTGGACGTTCTTCCCTTCTGCATGGAAATACTGCTGAAAGCCGCCCTGCCTGCCTTCTAGGAGGCCCTGGCTGCTAGGGCCTGTCTCTAGGGGGAAATCAGGACATCGTTTACCTGATGAAGGTTAGAGAGACCTTTTTAACGTTATTTCTCTTGAGTCCAGAAATTAATGTGTGACCCTGTCTTTCTATACTCTTCCTGTAAAAAACCAAAACAGAACACAACGGTGGGTAGGATGTTGGGGAACCATATTATATGGTTGATAAATGCAATTGGTCTCGATACTTCTGCTTCTGGATTCAGCTTCACCCGCCCCCTTTCCAGTATTCAAGCCAACTATGTAAGGCCCTGAGACGAAGTGGCTAAAATTATTATTGGGACTCTTCCTCGCCCCAACTCCCCACTCTTCTAGTCTCTGAAGGGTCAGATTCTACTTTTTAATTGATGTCTGTAGCTACTGCCTGGTCTTTGCTCTTGAATTGACTGTCTAATGCTTAATTAATCTCTGACCCTAGAAGTCCTGTGTCTCTTTTAACTTGAAATCTCTCTGCTTGTCTGGAAGCGCCACTTCCTTCCCCTCGCCATCATGGAGAATGATGAGTCCCATGGAGACCCTTGAAAATTTTGAAATCCTGAACAAAGACATTGCTGCATCTCGTATGATGTAGCCTTGCCTACCCTTCCACCCTCCCTCCTTCTGCTCTACTCACACTTGAGCATTTTAAGCTCTAAGGGGCAGGGACAATTTGCGTGGGCTCCTCCCTCTGCCTAGAATGTTCTTCCCTGTTTTTCCCAGTGCTGGTTCTTTTTCATGCTTTTGGACTCAGCCTAAGTGTCATCTCCTTGGAGAGCCCTTCCTAGACCACCAACAGTGATGTTCTAAGTATTTAACCATCCTTAGGCATAGGTACCAAGTCATCAGAGCAGACTCCGGTATTAACAAATGCTATCCTCATATTGAGACTAATCAGGTTAGCACTAGCTCTTGCTGACCCTCCTGATTATTTGATTCATAGCAATAATTACAATCTGTAAATATTTATGTTTTTGTGCATTTGTTCTTTTGGTGTATATTCCCCAGTAGGATGCAGTTTCCATGAGAGAAAGATTTTTTCTGTCTTTGTCACTGTTGGGAAGGAATAACTTTTTCTCTACCCTCTTAGGTTCAGTAATTGAAGGCCTGTGAATTAAGCTGACAAAGATTACAAAGAGAAAAGAGATTTTTATTCACTTACTATGCAGGAGTTCACAGAAAAATGTGACTCACCAAACAGCCAAGATAGGGGCTTATTTATCTGCTTAATAAAGGGAAAAGGAGGAGGGAGAAATGGCTTTTATGGGAAGAACAAATGAGTTTCTTTAGGAAAGACAAATGAGCTTTTAGGAGAACGAAATGGGAGATAAGAAAGTTTGTGATAATGTTTGTTTATGCAGGTGCAAGTCCTCATCTTGCTCTTCTCTCTGGGCGGTACTGCCCAGAGAGGAGATTTATGGCAGTTTTACTCTCAGTTTCCTTCCTGGGAGTGAAACTGCCCCAAAGAGGGGATTTATGGCAGCCTCATTCCCAGAAGTTTCTGCCTTAAGTCAGATAAAGGAAGTTCCAAAAAGGCTTCTTTCTGGATCTGTTGAATCTCAAATGTTTTTAGTTCAAAATAATCTTCATATCAACTGTGAGAGTCTGAGTGGGTCTCCAGATCACTAAGCACCTAGTACTATGCCTTATACAAAGTAGGTACTCAGTAGATACTTCTTGAAACATAAATAAGTGAAGTGATGTGTAGAGTGCTCCCCGTTTGCTCAGGGTGACCAATAAGCCCTTATGGTTGTCTGACTCGGGGATAAGTGTGTGTGTGTGTGTGTGTGTGTGTATTGTCATCTATGTGAAAGCTCAGAAAAAGCGTTCATAATGCTCTGGAGAAAATGGATTCCTTAATGTTATAATTTAAAATGCATATTTCTTTTGTTGGAGAGGTGGCAAGTCCCATGACATGATGCAGATGTTGCTTGTAGGTAAGGTTCTTGACAATGTGGGCCTTCTCTGGCATTTTCTTTTTGTATTACAGGAGGAAGCACAGTTTTCTGCACATAATAGTCCAGAAAGAGCTAGTTTTCATTCTTCCAGTCCTGGAGATTATGGTGGCGGAGCAGCTGCTGATAGCGAAGGCTCTGAGAGTTCCCTAAGGGACAATGAGGTGGAAATCCTTTTTGGTGGACAGTTGGGTATGCGGAAGAGGCAGGTCTTCTCAGGAGCTTTGTGGAATGGGCTGTAGGGGCTGCTTCTCTCTGTGGCCCTGTCATAACCTTGTCATGGGTTAATAAATATGATGGCAGCTGTTGTCCCCTTATCTACTGGAGTAAGAGTTTTAAAACATTTTTTTCTTTGATGGAAAACTTCAAGGATACACAAAGTAAAGAGATTCACATCATGCCCCATATTTATCATCACCCAGCTTTAATAATGACCTACATTTAGACAATCTTGTTTCATCTCCAATCTCCCTCCCCCATTTCTCTTCCATTCTTCAACCCCTCCCCCCAGATTATATTAAAGCAAATCTCCAACAGCATCTTCTTTCATCTATTAATACTTCAGATCTTATTTCTAACAATGAGCATGCACTTAAAAAATTATTATATTTATTTTTTTCTGTGGACTTGTTAGTTGGTTGTTTTTTTATTGTGGTAAAATATATGTAACATAAAATTTACCATTTTAACCATTTTAAGTGTATAATTCAATGTATTAAGTACATTCATGTTGTTGTGCAACCATCACCACGATTCATCTCCAGAATATTTTCATCTTCCCAAACTGGAACTCTGATCCATTAAAAAATAACTTCCTATTCTCTCTAACCCCCCAGGCCTTGGCAAACACCATTCTACTTTTTGTCTGTATGCATTTGACTACTCTAGGTACCTCATGTAAGGGGAATTATACAATATTTGTTTTTTTGTGAGTGGCTTATTTCACTTAGCATAATGTCTTCAAGGTTCATCCAAGAATGCATCGGAATTTCCTTCCTTTTTAAGGCTGAAGAATATTCCGTTGTGTGTGTGTACCACATTTTATTTAGACATTCATCCATCAATGAAGACTTGGGTTGCTTCTACCTTTTGGCTACTGTTATTGATGCTGTTATGAACGTGGGCATATGAGTATCTGTTTGAGCCCCTGCTTTCAGTTCTTTTGGGTATATACCCAGAAGTGGAATTACTGGATCATTTGGTAATTCTATGTTTAATTTTTTGAGGTGAGCACACACTTTTAAAAAACACAACCACAGTTCTATTGTGCACTTAAAGCATTGACAATAATTCCTTAATGGAGTAGACTTTCCAACCACCCAAGAGACTGTCCTGTAGTGGTTAACAGTTGAGCCACCAAGCCTGGCTACCTGGGACCTTCGGCAGCTCAGTGAAATACCCTGGGACTCCAGTTTCCTTGTATGTAAAATGGGGGAACTAGGTTAAGTGAGTTAATATACATGGTCCACTTTAGTCAGAGCCTGTCCATTGTAAGTATACAGCCTCTATGTGTTGGCTCTATTATATGCTTGTCAGGTATCAGTGCTGCCCAGAACTCCCACTTAAGTCTGACTCTTGTTTTATTAGGTAGCCCAAGGATGAATCCAAGATTTGGGGATCAAAAATGTATACATAAAAAGACCACAAAACTAGACACACACAAACTCATGCAAAATTTGGTATGAAATTTATTTAGAATAAGAGAAAAAAATCACAGCAAATAACCAGAGTCTAGAAGATTCAGGTCTCTTTCTTCTGAGACATTTTTATCCAGTTGATCTGAGATGTTTGTAGGGGGTCTTTGTTGATTTCAGCCTGGCTTCCCCTCTCACCTAGGGTTTTTGTGAGGTTTAAATGAGTTATTATATATCATGTGCTTGGAATAGTGCCTGGCATAGAGTAAGAGCTCTGTAAGTGTTAATCATGATGGTTGGTAAGTCCATTCTCCGAGAGAGGAAATATTGGAAGAGGAGGAGTTTGGGGAGGAAGTTGGGGGAGAATGTGGTCAGCCAAGTTTGGGACAAGAGTTTGCAATGCCTATGAGAGATCTGAGAAGTGATACCAAATAGTGCTCAATAAGTGTTTAATGATGATGATGATGGTGGTGGTGGTGGTAACAACAACATCATGACAACTCCAAGGATGACTATTGACTCTGGCCAGGTAGGTCTCTGTACTGTTAGCCTGTGAATGGGCAGGCTGCCTGGGAGCTCTGAGTTAGAGGGAAAGGATTACTGCTTAGCTGATTTCACTTCAGAGGGGGAATGAAATCAGCAGCAGGAAGCTGGATTCTAAGCAGGAGGCTCTCAAATGCCAGAAGGTGGAGGTCTATACTGTGGGGGAGCCTGCATCCACCCCAGCATTCCTTCCTCTCTCGGCAGTTACTCAGCTGCTTTAGACAAGAGGCATCTGGTTTTTCAGCCTGGAGTTGGAACGTGCTTGTAGTAGGGTGAGACCCCGCTTTGCTTGCTTGGGGATGAGGGAACTGGGATGAGAGTGTGGGAGCCAAAGTTGCTCCATCAACCAAGCACTGCACTGCTTGCAGCAGGACTGGGAAGCGGAAGGTGAGAGAGGAACTTGATGGAAATAGTCCTTCCAAAGAGGATTTTAATGAACCTCTTTCTCATTCCTAGCCTCTCCTGACTCTGCCTATCTTGACTGCAGTTTCTCTAGGGCTCCCCCAGCCAATCGTCTCCTTCCTCCTACGGAGTCTCCTCCTACCTACTCTGCAGCTACTTCCTTACTCCCTCTCCTTCATCCACCGACAGGCTTCCACCCTCTACTCATCTATCAGAAATCTGTCAAGTTGCCGTATTCACTGATGCCCTCCCTTCTGTGCTTGTCTTGGTTATGGGTTCATTCTTTTACTATCATTTATTGGGTCTTGGCAAGGAGAGATGATAAATGCTTGTGGTCCACCCTGTGTTCCTAGTGGATGCATTTCTACAGATATCTAACAATACCTTTCACTTGAATATTCCATTTCTAAGAAAACAATCTATTCTCTGGTGTCAGAAGTGAAGGGCAAGGCTGTACTCCTGGTAAAGAATTATCTAAATCAAATATGAGCAGTGACAGTTGTCCAGGGCATGTTTCTGTTATCATTAAATTCACTTCACTGCTGCTTTTGTTTATGGCTTTAGCAAACATGGGCTCCAATCCTGGCATAGCTCACGTCCCTGAAGATATTTCAGTCTGCTCTCTGCCTACTGGTCTCGGCCAGCCTAACATGAAGCTTTCTGTCTTTTAAGTAAGTTGATTAAATGCCCACATTTTCCAAATACACAGTTACCAGTTTTGCTTCCTACTTTTACCACTCAGTTTTAGAATGATCAAGAACCTGAAATAGACTCAAATCATTCATGGCCAACATAGCAACACTGTATGGAAGTCACACAGCAGTCCTCCAGACTGTGGGAACTACCATAAAAAGCTAGAAAACCCTGGCCCCCAAAGTTACACACTTATTCCTTTATTTGGAAGGCACTATGAACTGTGAAAGGGAACTGTAGGAACACAACGTAGGCTCAAGTCCAGGGTTAACTTAAAATCGTTGTTTTTGTGGAGTCGTTTCCTGAGACTTCTCTTAGCTTTAGTTAAACATACTTGGGAGTGTTTCTTCCTGGCTTTGGGTGTTATTTTTGCATTTATATTAAAGAGCAGAAAAGAGGAAGAGGGAAGCTTAATGAGGAATAAATAATGGAAAAGGGTGAAAAAAATCTTTGTTTGTAAGTGCATCAGACCTTATAAACCTATATAATCCACGGATCATTTCCATGGTAGACTGTTATGGCTCCAAAAGAGCCATTGTGCTAATGTAGCAGCTGATGATCTTACGCAGAGACTCTGCATATTAAATGCCCTTGTGAAATTGGGAATGAAATATGGGAACCGAACGTGGCCAATAACCATTTTTGAAAATAATGAAGTACTCTACCACCTCACTCTTCCACTAGCCCCCGCCAAAATCATGAAGAGCTGAGTCAATGCAATGAACTAATTGCCTGAAAATGTAATTTAAAAAAAAGAGCTCTGTATGTGTAGCAGGAAAAAAACAAAACCAAAATTGGGCTCATATTTTGAAGCATAAAACACATTTTTGCATTTGGGGAAAATGAATGAGCCTATGCCACACTTTATTTCAGCAGCTGATATTTAAGCCTTGGAAATTAAATCATAGACACCCTGGGTTTTAGAGAAGGGATGGAGGTGGGGACCAGGCTTTGCCAAGGCACTTTGGACCTAAGTAGCAACACCCTGTGTGGTCATGCTGGAGAATAGACTGCCGATTGTGCCAAATTATATGATGCTTTTGAGATGTGCGCAAATAGCCCATTACACTTTCACAGTGTTCCTTCATTAAGCCTGCAGAATTGTTTCTTTATGTTTTCCTCATAATAGCTTCTGAAAGGTCAAGAATTGCTTACTTGACTTTCTGGTGCCCTTCGGGGAATAATGCCGTTAACCATTTGTGGCTTTTGTTTGTCCAAGCTGATATTTGCTCCAAGGTCTCGCAATGGTTGTCAAGAACGGGTCTTCCCTCTCTCCCAAAACACACAACACACACACACACACACACACACACACTCACACACGCTTGGTTGGGGATAGGAAATAGAAAGAGTATCCTGGAATCTCTGCCAGTGGAGATTTTGTTTGAGTTTCTGATAGAGTTGATGTTTAGCCCTAGTAGCATTTGGAAAGCAGTAGTGTGGTGGTTTTAAGAGTGAATCAGACAACCTGAGTTCAAATCCAGATCTACTTCTATGAGGCAAGTCATCTCAGCTCTCAAGGCTCAATTTCCAAATGTATAAAATGGGGATAATGGTAGTACCTCCACAGAAGGTGCTTTCCTGGAGTAGAGTAAGCATTAAAATATCTAATCAAAACAAAACCAGCTAGCTTTGGAAGCCTGCTGAGGGTAGGCAGTGACTGGCAGCATACACATCCTTCCGTTGCCAACCCAATGGCTCACTCCCAGTCCTCAGTGAGGTCTGTAAGGAGGCAGTAATGTGTATCACATATGTCTCTCATGTAACTCTTTATGCAATCTTGTAAAATAGGTGTTATTACCATATTAAGCATGAAGAAACTGCTACTGTGGGCTAATGATAATGACTACCATTTGTTGAGTGTTTACTATGTGCAAGGCAATATCTAAGATACCTACTTTTATGTACTTTCTTGTCAAAGGGCCTTTCAGTCATTTCCAGTTTTTTTGCAGTTATGAAGAGCGCTACCATGGACCTTCTTGAACGTGTCTTCATGGGCACATGAACAGGATTTTCTCTTGGGAACACACACTCAGGAGCAGAACTTTTGGGTTGTAAGAATGTGAACGTTCAACATTACCAGGTAATAGGAAAATATTTTCCAAAGTGACTGTAATAGTTTCTACTCCCTCCAGAATGGGTAAGCTTCCTGTTGAGCCACATGCTCTCCTATGTTGGAATTCTTATTTTTCCTAAGCGACTGTGTATAAAATGCTATTTTGGCCTTGATCTCTATTTCTCTGATTACTAATGAGGTTGATAATCTCTTTTTATATTAATTGACCATAAATGTCTCCTTTTCTGTGAAATGTCTGTTCATGTCCTTTGCCTGTTTTTCTATTGAATTGTTTGCTTTCTCTTATTGATTTGTAGAATTCCTTGATAATTTTTTTATACTAATCTGTTGGTGGTTGTAATAGTTAATTTTACGTGCCAACTTGACTAGGCTAAAATGAAGCTCAGATAGCTGGTAAAATATTATTTCTGCGTGTGTCTTTGAGGGTGTTTCTGGAAGAGATTGGCATTTGAATTCAAAGACTGAGTAAAGCTCACCCTCATTGGGTGAATGGGCATCATCCCACCCTTTGAGGACCTGAATAAAACAAAAAGGTGGGAGAAGGGCAAATTTGCTCTCTGCTCGAATTGGGACGTCTATCTTTTCCTGACCTCAAACATCTGTGCTCCTGGTTCTCAGGCTTTCAGGCTTGGACTGAATTACATCACCAGCTTTCCTGAGTCTCCAGCTTGCAGAGGGCAGATTGTGAAACATCTTAGCTTCCATAATCACGTGAGCCCATTCCTATAATAAAGCTCTTCACATATATACATATCTCCTTCCTATTGGAGAACTGTGACTAACACAGTGGTTGTATCGTTGCAAATATTTTCTCCCTGCTGTGACTTGTCTTTGCACTTTCTTTGGGCTGTTCTTAGCATAAGTTCTTAGTTTGAATGGAGTTGAATTTATCAATCTTTTCTTTATTGATTAGTATTCTTTGTATCTTGATTGAGAATTTCTATCAATCTTCTTTATTTCCTTTGGCATTTAAATCCTTATTCTATCTGTAATTGACTTTTGAGTATGATTTGAGTTAGGGATCCAAAATCATATTTTTCTGTTATGGGCAACAGTTTTATTACAGCTCAATTTATTGAATTATCTCCCCACCCTCCCTACTGTTGCCATATGACCTCTCTCATATATCAAATTTCCATATGTATTTCTGGGCTCCCTATCCTGTTCTGTTGGTCAATTTGTCTATTCCTGAACCAATAAACATGGTTACTATGACTTTAATAAATCTCATTATCTTGTGGAACAATTTCCATTCTTTTTCTTCTTATTATAAAGTTTTTAAATATCCACTTCAGATAGTTGAAAAAGTATAGAAAATTCCAGAGAAATTAGAATTTATTTATAATTTCATCATTCAAGTACAACAGTTAACTTTTCGTGTATACATTTCTGCAACATACAACGCACACTCATATGAAAACATACATATTTATATGTATATAAATATTCATACACATTCATACTTTAACAAATTTAAAATTAATATTGATTGCTTCCTATATTCAAGCCTCTATGTTTAAAGCTTTATTGTTGCCAAAGCTGAGAGACAATATTTAGGAAATATGATAGTGTTTAAGATGCTAATAATAATGTTGGGAGGAAATTTGTTTTCAATTTGGCAGCTAATATCATTCCCCTTTAGGTACCTTAGTCCAGGAAAGCATTTATTTTGAATCCCTAAGCTTTACTACTGCCCTAAACCAAGAAAACAAATCTCTCTCCATCCCTTAGGTAACACACTTATCCTCCAAGCAAACCACTAGCTGCTTGCTTAATGAAACAAGAAAATACGGTGTATTACATTTTTAAAGATCTATACCTTGGCCTTAAGATCAGATTTGTGTTTGAGACCTCAACCTGCCACTTATTACCTTTTTGACCTTAGACAAGTCACAGAACATCTTGGAGTCTCAGTTTCTTCATCTTTAAAATGACAATAATTTCTACCTTGCATAGTTACTAGGAGTTTTAGTATATTTTTAAAAAACCTCATAAAATGCTTTCCCATATTTGCTTTTGAATTTTGAATCCATTTTTATTTTATTATAAAAGTCGTATGATCTTCTTGTAAAATTTTTGAACAGTATGGAAGGGTTTTAGTGAAAACTAGAAATCCCTTCCCTCTAAATGTACCCTGTTCTTCCCCCCAATCAATTTCACTCTCCTGAAGAAACAACAGTAAATTTTCAGGACACAATATTATTAAGAACATTCTAAGCATCCATGATAGGTAAAAATCTTTGAGATCCTGTATAAACATCACATAACAGGTAAGCTCAAAATGCCTGGAAGATTTTGTTCATTAAGACAGCTTTTTAAAATAAAGTTTTCCTATTTTCAAACAACTTAAAAAACAAACAAAAATATGCAAATTAAGAAGGTAATTAGACACTGTTTTAAAACTAACAGTAAATATTTGGTTTTGGGTATTTATTGTTTTTAAAAATTTTGCTATAATGGTAATACATTCTTAAAGAAATGTCAAACAATTGTTAGGTGTGTAAAGTAAAAAATGAAATTTCCTCTTCACACTTCCCCAATCCTACTCCCCAGAAATAACCACTGGAAACAGTTTTGATGTCTTAACTTTCACATTTTTTACCCACAAGACTTGCAAATGTTTCAGCTTAATTGAGTGGCTTCACTTTTTTCATGATAATATTAATTTTGCTTTAGTTTCCTTGGTGCTGCATTCATTCATCTGTTCATTCCTTCATTCCTTCATTAAGCACACGCCAGGTACCTGCTCTGGGCCAGGTACTAAGCAAGGTGCTGGAGACTCTTAAAACGCCAGGTCCAGTGCTCTCATCCTTAATAGACAATTATAATACTGTGTCATAAGTGTTTCACTATAGTCAGTTAGGGCAGGATACTGTGGGACCATACGGGAAGGACATCAAACCCAAATAATCTGGGAAGCCTTCTGAGAGGAAGTGATTTCTTCATTGAGGACTAAAGCTGAGTAGGCATTAGGCTGATGCAACAACCAGAGCTATGAGATGATAGCAAATTGGGGGATGATGAGAAGCTAGAATAAGAAGTGCTCCTAAAATATAGGAGTGAGGGCTTAGGATGTTGGAGAGAGATAAATGAGGCTGGAAGGGGTTGTATCATGCAGGCTTTGCAAGACGTGCTATGGCTTATGCACCCTGAGGGCAGATGGGATCCATGAAAGGATTGCAAGTAGGGAAGTGACATCACTATATTTGTATTTTAGAAGTCTCTATCTGCCTGCAATAGGGAGGAAGCACTGGAGAGGGGCGAGCCAAGAGGCAGGGGCAATAGGAGATGGTGGTAATAACCCAAGTGAGAAATGATGGTGGTCTGGATTAAGGAAGCGACAGTAGGGGTGGGAGAAGGAGACAGACTCAAGAATAGAGGAAGTCTTTTCTATTCAAGGATAAGTGACACCTGGGAGAGGTCACTGAAAGTAAAGCCATTTAACACAGGGACCAATTTTTCACGTAAACAGTGAGGGCAAAAAACTTGACAGAGACTCTAACTTGAAAAATTAAACCGAAATTGGTTTTTAAATACCTGTTTTAATATTATAAATAGTTATTTAAGTTATAATCACAATTATGAACTGATGTTTGAGATGAAGGATAAATCAGGAGTTTGGGAGGCATAACTTTCAATCTGAAGTTTATGGTAGTATGATAATGACACCTTTCACTTCATGCTGAAGTTCTGCAGCCAGTTCATAGCAAAGATCATTTTGGGGTAAATAACTGGTCTTTGTCAATTTTCCCAAAGGTATCTTCTTTTGAGAATCAGATCATTTTCTTTTTGAAGTACTATTATGTCATCCCCCTTATGTTTTTTTTAAATTGAGGTATAATTGACATATTAGTTTCAGGTGTACAGCATAATGATTCAATATTTGTATACATTGCAAAGTGATCACCTTAATAAGTGTAGTTAACATCTGTCACCATACGTAGTTACAGAATTTTTCTTACACTGAGAAGTTTTAGGATCTACTCTTTTAACAACTTTCTTATATATCATACAGCAGTGTTAACTGTAGCCACTATGTTGTACATTACATCCCCGTGATGCCTCTATTTTATAACTGGAAATTTGTACCTTTTGACCCCCTTCACACATTTTGTCCATTTGCTTCTTTTTTTGCGGGGTCTGTTGACTAGTTTAACTGGCAGATTTGTCATTTGTTAAAGGCTTTGCCTGTACTTGGAGCACTTCTCTGAGATCACTTTTATTGGCTTCATGAAATGATGTAACCTGTAGAAGATTTGCAATTTGTCTTAGCAGTTGACTTGTTTTGAATTCAGAATTTAATATGGATGTTTGTAATTGGCAAGGAATATTTAAGTGAAGGGTAATATTATAAATGTTGAGTTCATTAGTAAATATTTTTTGTTGTGATGACTTTTACTGTTTTACTTTTCTAAGCAACCTGTTGCCTCTGGGGACTTGCGGACTGAGTACTTGGATAATGAGAATATCCTATCGTTAGTTGTCACCCACTCACCAGAGTCATGCCCTAACAGGGAAATGTGGAACAAAGCTCTCCTCAGGGAGAAGGGAAACGGATAACGTGTCATCTTCTAGGACTCAATCCTTTGTGTACATCAAAGATGAAACAGAAGAGAACATGAAATGCCTTCTTCAAATTTCTCTTCCATCCTTGCTCAGCTGAAGGTATTTTCTCAGCAGTGCTCACATGAAAGGGCACAAGATTTGCTGGAAGGATCTCTGTCATTCTCTGGAAGGAAGCCCATATCTCATTACCAGTAAGAGAGCATCATCTTACCCACTCATGTTTTCTGAAGGAAAAAAATAACTTTTTCTACTTCCTCAATGGGAACATAATGTTCTCTCCACCCACTCCCCAGACCCCCTCTCCATCCTCAGCCAAAGGATCCAAGGAGATCTTGAACTATGTTAATGTCTTCATCCTCATAAAGATTTAATTTACTGGGTTCTGGGCATTGATCCTGAGTTTAATCCACTGTTAAAATATTTTGATTGATGGTGCCTTGATGGGTCACCTAACTATCTAATTCTGCCTCTTCCTCCTTTTTTTCTTGATTTTCTCTCATGAATAGATATTGAGGACTGTTGTGTGCCAGGCACTATGCTGGGTGCTGGGGTTCCAATGCCGACATCCTCTCAGTACAATGGAAGCATCATAAGGGAGTGACTGGGTCTGATTTATGTTGATTGGGAATATTTCTCTCCCTTTGAAACTTATTCCTGCCTTGTAAGGCACAACTTGTACATCAGTAGTGGTTTTCATAGAAAAGTTTAAGGAATGTTAGCCCTTGCCAGACATTTTATTTCACCTGTGCTGTTCGACTTCTCATTTACTGTCCTTTGTTTGACGGGGATCTTTGTGAGCAACAGCAGTTCCCAGGAGTAGGCGCTCAGATTAGAGCTGCAGAAGTGACTCTGAAACCATGGTCCTGCGTGCCGAGTCCCAGCAGCTTAGGAGGCAACTGGGGCTCAGTCTATGCCTAGAAACAGCTCAGGGGATTGTATATCACACCACGACACTCCTTCTTCCAAAAGCAATCCCCAACACCCAGAGCTTTTCGACCCTCTCCTCTGCTCACCACTTTCCCTCTCCGGTCTTTTCTTACCTAGGCCACAGGCGTGTTAGTCCAGTCTTCTCTGCTCCTGGATCTTTCCCTTCCTCTCACGCATGTATCTCTATTTCTTCAGGAAAGCAATTTAGCTCTGACCTGCATGCTCCAGTCTTGCATCCCCACTCCCAACACTTAACAAGATGATCTTCAAGTAAGTTAAAATGATAACAAAACTCAAAATCCTTGCACCACAGACAGTGAGTGACCTTATGGATAGCCAACAAAAGATGCTTCAGTTTGCAACCGTGGCCCTCGTGTCTTCTCTGCATCCACTCAATCATTCATTCATTCACTGATATGGTGTAGTGGGATCATTCCTCTAGAAGCAGAGCTGGAAACAAGGGCTTGGGAGCAGGGAATGTATTTGGGAGGTGACCTTAGGAAGCAGGAGTGACGGAGTGAGAACAGTGAGCCTGGCATGGAGAAAAAGCCGGTAAAGGTACATTATTGAGCTGGTGATTGCTGTGGACACCTGGGGCCCAATCTCGAGGGGACTCTCCAAGGAATCGTGTAGAACATCCCTCAGACCTGTCCTTCTGTAGGATGGTGGCAGGGGGGTACATTTATCCACCAACTCCCAACCTTCTCCGGTGGAAGGTTGCTCTTAGGGGTCGTCACACCCCCACCTTCTGGGCGGCCCCTTCCTTGGCTGAGCTGAACAAGCTACTGCAGAAGGAAGCTGTCAGCAGGCGTGGAACTGTCCACCACAGCTGCGGCTGAAGTCAGAGAAGGGCTGAGCGCACTCAGCCTGGGGCCCCAACAGTGGCTGCTACAAAGAACATTCATCACAGTTGTATTGTACTCATTCCTTCTTGCTTGCTTTCTCCCATGGAATAGTGAATTTCACATGGACAAGCACGGGAGCTTCTTCTTGTTTCCCCAGTGCCTAGCACAGTGCCAGACTCGGGGGAGCCCTTCAGGTCTCATTTGCTGAATGAAGAAGGAACTAACGAAAGAACAATGAACTGAAACCAGAAACCTGAGTTCTAGTCCCCACTGGGTCACTAATTTCTGTGTGACCTTGATTAAATCAAAACCTTGCGTATAGGGGTCTGGTTACTTAGGAACTTACAAATTTGTATTTTTTTAAAAAAAATCTCAATATCAAAGCATTACTGTACAAGGAGAAAATTTCCGTCAGTGACTGAGCTCAGAATAAAACATTTTTCTCTAACTTCGTGGCTCTCTCTAATTCTAGGTTTGGATCACTCCGAGGTGTAAGACGAACACTGTTGAAGCAGTAAGAGCGTGTTACAAAGGTAGTTACCCGAGAAGCATTTCGTTTTCTTCATGATACATGGCTTGGAAAACCTTCACTAACACTCTCAAGTGAAGAGCGATAGGATGCTAATTTCCCACAGATTCATTATCACCATGAAATGAAATTTTGGAACACATCAGAGGTAAATACAACGTGCAAATGTAGAATTCAACAATTCGAGTTTTACCTGCCTCATGTTTTTACACCTCTGTCAACAAGACCCTCATTAAAGACTTTTTCCCATCATTTTACTTGAAAAGAAAACTGAAGAGAATATTATAATATTCAGGGTGGAGAGAGGTTTTTTTCCAGTTAACCCTTTATGGAGGGTATATATTCCTGATTATTTTTGATCTGATCATAAATATGTATCGTGCTTGGTACTGCGCTGGCTGTTGGGGATGCAATCTTGAAGAAGCTCACCCCCTTGTGGAGCTTATTGTCTGGTAGGAAAGGACTATGTTAATTATTTTAAATGAGTATCAAATTACATTCTGAAATAAACATTTCTGAGAAGGAAATGTAATTTTATTAGAGCAAAATACAGTGGAGATCATACAATCTGGAAGGTTAAAGAAGGTTTCCCCCTGAAAGTGGGATTTGAGTAGAAAGCTGAAGAAAGAATAAATAAGTGAAAGGGAGGACAGTATGTGCAAAGGTCCAGTGGCATGAACAACAGGATACTGTGGGAGAACTGAAAAAGGCCAGGGGAGCTGGCTTACCCTGAAGGAGGAGGAGTGTGATGTGAGTGAAGCTGGAGAGGTGAGCACAGGTCAGAAGAGGCAGATCTCTTGGGCAGGCTAAAGATTCTGGTCTAAAAATGATGGGAAGTCATCGAACAGTTTCAGCAATACCTGGTGATGTAATCAGATCTGCACATTTTTAAAAGAGGATTTGTTTTCACATTCTTTTATATTTTCCTCGATTGTATGAGCAATTCAAGCAAAAATATTTGTTTTTGCCTGAATAATGCTGATAATTGCAGATACGCGTGCGCGCATGCGTGCACACACACACACACACACACACACACACACACACAGTTTTTCCAAAAGATGTCAGTCCAATTTGCTGCAGTGTTAGCAATATCTCTCACTCTCATTTGGGTAACATTTAATTTGTACTTCTAGGCACTGACTGCATTTAGCCGATAACTAAATTCCATGCTGGGGTGTCATGGGGAATAAATAGAGTCCCATCCCCACATATTAAGTGTGCAAGTGAAATCACTCTTCTTTGTTGGAATGAGTGAGAACAATGGCCATTGCATCAACGAGATGGGACGAAACGAATTGTCTGGTGGTATCTGCAGGGCCTCCCTAAACTATGTCTATAACATCCATTACCTTCCCCAAATTTCTTAGCATATCCAAAAATGGATTAAGTTGCTTTCACAGGCTCTGTTTTTTATGAAGCTCTTTGGCTATTACTTACCATGTTATTTTCCTCAAGGTGCTCATGGACTGATTTATGATTTCATTTAAGGTTTTGACTGGTAGTTTGGATACGCTAACTAGCCTACCTTTTCCCGGATCTGCTTTGGCTGCTTTATCTCCAACACTAAATCAGCCTGCTTAAATTTCCCTGGTACATAAGTCTCCACGACAAACACTAGTGTTGGAGGTATGTTCTGCCTTAGCCGGTTCGTTGAGTATGTTCAAATGAATCTCATCCAGCTCTGCTGATTTATAAATATTTAAATTGTATAAGTATTCTTTTACCTGCCTCTTATTAATTCTGTTTCTTGATATTCCCAGAGACTCATTAATATTTATCTTACCGAGCTCCTGCTTCCTTCATTCTTTGTGTTAAAGGCAGAGACGAAATAGTGGTTCTGAATTCGGTCTTCTTTGCATCTTTCATAATATGTTCTCGTCCCTGGTTTAGCAAAAGTAGCCTTTGTTTTCTTGGGCATAACATTGTATCGTATTTTTAGAAGTCTTTGCCATAATTTGTTGCTCCTTCGCTTCTCTTATTCTCTCCTTTCAGCCATCTCCTGCAATTATATTTTCTTCATATTGTGTATTCTTTTCTCCAAACTCTATACAATTGGATTTTTGCTTTTCTTCCCCCAAAAGGAAACATTTATGCTTTAAGCCTCATATAGCAGAATATGCTTGTTAGTTCTATAATAGTGCCCACCAGCCACTTGTGTGTTCTTTTTCTTGAGGATGTACTTGAATGCCCACACCCATGTTTTTCTTCTCAATAGAACAACACAAGTAGCAATCATTTAGTTCCTGAAAGATGGTTGGACGCAGTCCATTAATTTCAGAGCATGTCCAGAAAATTGATCTGAAACAAACAGCAAGTGAATATGAAACCAAGACAAGGGATTTCCAATTACAAGTAAAACATAATAATATGAAGGGGAAGAGTCCAGAAATATACCTCATCAGAAACACATTGGAAATTTTAATGTGTTTTCAAAAGAGCACGCATTGTTTATCACAATAAAAAAAAAGTACACACTGTACCATTACATTTATGTGAATTTAAAGAATAGGCAAACTGAACTGTGGCGATAAATGTCAGAATAGTAGCTACCTCTGGAAAGGGCCTGAGGATGCCAGAATTGTTCCATATCCTGATCTGAGTGGTGGGCACATGAATGTGTACATATGGATATGTGTAAAAGTTGATCATGCTGAACACTTGGGATTAGTGCCCTTAGAAAAATTGGCACTCTCTACTGTGTGTGTTATACCTTAATAAGAAAGTAAAACAAAACAAAACAATTAACATGTTTACAAAGCCAGTTGCTAAAAGCTGTAATAAATACTTGCGGTAGCTATGGACTATGTCTGAGGTGATCTGAAATACGATTTTTTTAAAGTTGGTGTATATCCACATATGTTTGCTGTTGGACACACTTTCCTGCTCAAGAGGCTGGTGGAAGGAGAATGATCAAGGCCACCATTTCCTGAGCGCCTGCAGTGTGACAGGCATTGTGCTCACAGTTTGTCATCTCAGTAAACGGATGGTGATGTTTTTCTCATTTTCCAGATGAGGACATAGAGCCAGAAAGATCTTAAGTAGTAGCCAAAAAGCGCATAGCTAAAGGGAAGAAATTAGGTATCCTAGATGGTCATGGGTTAGTGTTTTCTTACTCTTTTTTACTATAGGTATGGTACTCTGCTATGTGCAGTTTTAAATATTCCTTTCTCTTGTTTTAGGAAGTAAGTGAATGTAGATACATTGAAATGAATTATAAATAATATTAGCTGATGTTTGTTTGGTAAACCTGGTCTTACCCCAAAGCAACACCTTAAATTAGCACAGGAAGTTTGTGAGATTCAGATCTTTTTCTCATTTTACAGATGAGGATGCTAAGATTCATTAAAAGGTCGGATGGGGCCAACTCCGTGGGAGAGTAGTGAAGTTTGCGTGCTCCACTTTGATGGCCCAGGGTTTTGCTGGTTAGGATCTGAGTGTGGCCATGGCACCGCTTGTCAGGCGGTGCTGAGGCGGCATCCCTTATGGCACAACCAGAGGCACTCACAACTAGAATATACAACTATGTACCGGAGGGCTTTGGGGAGAAGAGGAAGAAAAAAAGAAAGAAAGAAAGAAAAGATTGGCAACAGATGTTAGCACAGGTGTCAATCTTTAACAAAAAAAATCGAATAGCTTGTAATTTTCAAACTCTGGTAGTCTGACTTCAGAGCGCACACCATTTACAGTCTATTATTCTGCGTTTTAATGATTTTTGAAGAATATAAGTGAAAGAAGAAATAGACTGATCAATTTTTTAAAATCTGTAAACAATTTACAAGAACAATGGACATGAGTAGAAGACGTATTTGTCAGATTTGCATCCATTATTAAGATGAATTTGAGAAACAATATTGGTTTATTGGATCTTTCCTGCTGTTTAGAAAGCTTATGAGTTGCGAATTCAATGATTGCATGGTATTAGGCATTTTTGCAAGAGGTCGTGCAATTGGTGCCAGTCCTTCCAGGATTGGTTGAAAGCCGAGGTTCCCAGCTCTGCCCGTCATCTATCTATGGACTTGTCATTTAAGAAGACAGCTCCAAGATATCCATTCCTCTCTCTTGGTTCGCTTTAATGGCTATTTCTGGCACTTCTCTAGCTGTCCTGGATCATTTCACTTTAGTTCTGTTATTTTAAAGGTATTTTCTTATGTGTAGTAAAATCTATTTATATATTTAGGGTCCAACATTATCTCTATGGAGAGTCATCTTATGTGGATGCTTTTGATCTCAAAAGAATTTTTGTACAACTCATATACTTTCAGAGCATCATATTCTCCTGTTACCCAATTACCACGTCTTTATTTTTTGCCATTTCTCTCCCTATAGATTTGAAGTTTTTTATCATAAAGAACTGCCACCCCCGCTTTTTATTTCTAACAGAAAATTTGCAAGAATAGCACAACAATCGACTTTATACTCCTCACCTAAATTCAATTGATAAAATCTTGCCACATTTGCTTTCTTTATCTTTCTCTATATACATATATGTATATAAATGAGTGTATGCACATGTGTGTATAATGTATATACACAATTTTTCGGAACCATTTGAGAATTAGTTGCAGACATCGTGACAAATATTTCAACAATCATCTCTTGAGAACAAGAAAATTCTTTTACATAACCACCATACAATGAGTATATTTGGGGCATTTAACCTTAATTTAAGATCATCTAATATTCTATCCATATTCAAATTTCTCCAATTGTTCTGATAATGTTCTTTATAGCTCCTTCCCCCCCCCCCCCCCCCCGAACCTAGGATTCAATTGAAGATCCCACATTGTATTTAGTTATACTTCTAATGTGGTTATCTCGTTTCCTTTAATCTAGAGCAAATCTTCAGACTTTTTAGTGTTCCATAAATAAAAGTCTTTGTTTTAAACATCTTCACCTAGAGTTAAACAAGTTCCAAGCTTGGTTCTAGGTACAACTACTCATCAAATACCTAATTTGTTTCATAGGTTGTTCCTTTTGAGCTCTGCAAAAGTGAAACATTAAAATAATTCTTACACACTCTGGAAAAGATGAAAATAACTTTAAAATACACCTTAGGACTTCAAGGATTCTCTGTTGTTTACCCAATAATCACATTAGCTAGACTGAAGGACACAGAGCAGAGAGAGCTTCCATTTCAGCCTTTAAGATGCTCAGTTTCTAACCACAGATGGATGTAAAGTCACTTTTAGGTTATAGATGATTTTGGTGTTTTGTGCCAGTCTGTGTTTTAGAAGGAAAGCAAAGTTCCAACCAGTCATTTTTTATTGCTAAAGTCTGCTGAACTGTTGGAAATCATGGACACCACGAATGGCATGCTGAGGAGGAAAACAAATTGAAATGCAAAGTGTGACTAATAATAAAATATTATTCTTGTAGCGAACATTTCTATCATCATTGTATGCAGTTTCCTTTGATAACAGAATGAGTCTTCTGAGAAAGCAACTTGGGGCTTCCTTGCAAAGCAAGGAAATAAGCAATTGTTCAATGACTAAAAGGACAGTTGTGTGAGAAGTTGCCATAACAACATGATGAGGCTGTCCGTGTGCCTTAATTTCAGTCACATTGAAATGGGTTGACATCGTGTTTTAAAATGTGAGTCAATATTTTAGGGGTTTTGAAGAAAAGGTGTAAATATGAATGGTATGAGCCGAGTTCTCTTCTGAGTGCAAGTCTGCCAGTAGGAGAGTTTCCAGTTTACTCTCCTCATTTCTCCATCAAACAGAAGTACTTTTCTATGAAGTGGAGCTTAAATGTTGTTTCTGGAAATCTACTTTCACTGCACAGAAAATTTGATAAACTATCAGATTACACATTGCCATTAAGCAAATCAATAATGGGTCTATCATCCATTAACAAATTAGTAGGAAATCGGAGTGTGTCTTCTCCAAATGTTGAAGGCAGTGCCAGCCATGAGCATTTTTGGAGATGCATCATTTTATTGGCTAAAATAGAAAACTACTTTTATGATAAGATTTTCTAATCCTTATTGTTTTGAGGGAAATATCGTAATAGCTAATATTTATTAAGTGCTTTGGGTTACACTGTATGAGTAACATCTTTCGTGTGCATTCTTTCATTTAATCCCCACAGTAAACCTATGAGGTTAGAGTTTATACTATCTTCATTTAAAGACGAGGAACCTGAGGCTCAGGAAAGTTAAATAACATATTTGGTAGGTGTTGGGGTTATGATCCAATCCCAGTGCTGTGTTGGAATCCAGTGCAGATTCTGATTCAGGAGATGTGGGGTGGAGCCTGAGTTCTACATTTCTAATAATCCCCTGGGAGTGTTGATGCTACTGGCCCAGGGACCATACTTTGAGTAGTAAGGGTCTAATCCACTACACAATGGTTCCCATTCTTGAGTATTTTATGGACTCTTTGTATAGGAAAAAGTGGTGGACCCCCAGCAATACCTTTGAGGACCTCACGTGCAGAAACCACAATGATAAAGTAGATTCTAATTCTATTAAACTGTCTTTCAATTAGGAGATATCACACAAAAGTCCAGTTTTATTTTTATAACAGGTAAAAATTTTTTAGATTATATTTTAGATGAAAATATAAAATATTTGTATAACTCATGAACTTCAAGATAAGGTCCACGTACACTTGGGATGTTTAGGAAACCCAAATTGAGAGACAGTACACTGCGTGTTTCACGGCAGTTTGTAAATCAGTTGCACTGAATAATCCACATTTATGAAGTAGCTCTTCTCCCAGTTTCCCAGGTTGTTGGTACATTAGTGAAAGAAAGACTATTATTTAGAAAACCTTCCATAGATTGTGATTGTTTCCCAGCAGTTATATTGGATTACTTGCAAAACAAATTTATATAATCTTCATTTCACATGCTTCCTTTCATCAGTATATAAATAGACACCACTACAGAGAGGACTAGAAGGTAAGCCTTTCCATTTTTGATATCCTGTTCAGAATGTGTTATTCGCAGAAAATTCTAAGAAAAAAGTTTTTATGCCTTTACTGATTTGTTAGGCTAGAGACCATGGCACTCTCCCAGTGAGGGATGCAGCTTGATTGCTGATAGACAGGTCGGTACCCTAACTTATTTAATTGATATTTTGACTCAAGTGACTGGTTCATTCAGTGAGAATGTTTACTTGAGGAAAAGAACCCGGGGAGGGAGAGAGAGGAAGCAGCCCTGAGCTGCTGTAGGCGTGTGCACGTCTCAATCTTTTTTACTCATGCCCTCACTGGCCTCACTGACCTCTTTGGAAAGAAGGGGTAATTGGTCTCTAGCAGACACAGTCAGTGCCCCCAAAGCCCTTTTGGATCTCTTACATTGTCATGAACACCAGCTAGCGGTGGGTTTCTCTCCCACCACACAGCACCTGTGTCTCTGAATCTACATTCTCCCAACCCCAACTGCCCAGCTCTGAATCAGTGATTGACAGGTGTGGTGTCTAACTACTCTGGCTCCATTGCCCAATCAGGACAGCCCTCAGGAGTATGCTACATCTATACTTTAGTGTGCATCAGAATCCCAGGAGGGCTTGTTAAAATATGACATGCTGGGCTCCACCCCAATTTCTCATTCAGCAGGTCTGGGGTGGGGTCTGAGAATTTATCCTTGTAACAAATTCCCAGATGATGTTGCTGCTGTTGGTCTGGGGACCACACTTTGAGAATCACTGACCTACGCCATCTCCAGAGTTCCCCAGAGAGATTGAACCAGTGCCCTATATAATAGGACTTTGCTTGGATGGCACCCTTGTTTGACTTCCTCTCCTTCCCTTCCCTGTCCTGCTGCTCACATCCCTCCACACCCCCACCAGCCATGGAACCCTTCCACACAAATTCTAGTTTGGGAGCCCAAACTATGACAAGGGCTCACCTCATAGAGGTGTTCTGAAGATCAAATAAGTTAGCTTTCATTATCAAAACTTACTCTCCTCATCTTTGAAAATCACCCATCTTGCACACGTTCATACCACCCAAGATGATTCCATTATCTTTCACATAGGTTATATTATAAATCAACATGTAATTTGTACTTTTCCAAATAAAAATGTTACATTTATATTTCAAGCTACCTTTATAATAAAGTATTATATATATTTATATATAAATATAAATGTTTTAAATATATTTGTATGTACCAAATTTCCTCTTCCTGCAGGCGTGACATGTCTTCCCAGGGGAGCTGGCCCACCCCCAAATCCCAGCCCCTGTTGGGCATCCCTGCAGCAGAATAGCTGAGTCATGGGCAGAACAGCGCCCCCTTGGTCAGTATGCTGCAGTGCGTGCCTGGACAGGAAAGAGTGTTTAGCTCGAAACGAATTTCCCTGGAGGCAGGGCGATAAGGTGGGTAGTCAGTCGCTGCCTTTTCTCCAGTGGCAGGAAACTGGCACACCATGGGCATGGCAAGGTTTGGCCTGTCTGGATCTTTGTGTTTTGGAGAGAACATTACTCAGAACCTGGGACCATCTTTGAACACTCAGCACCTATTTATTTGTTGATATCTGCATAGTAAGGCTATATTCTGTAATAGGGAAAAGCATGGGCTCTGCCATCAGATTGCCTAGAGCAGAATCCTGCCTTTTCCACCCACTTGTTTTGGGACCTTGGGCAACTTGACAACTGTTCTAAATCTCCACTTCCTCATCTGTAAAATGGAGATAATACTAATCCTCTCGTCTGTAAAATGGTAACGTAAGGGGGTTTTTGTTTTGTTTTGTTTTTCACCTCATTCATCCACATAGAGAGATGAGTACGTTCTCTGTCAGGGAGTAAGAAGGCAGTAATGTTATCACTATTGTTTTTGTTATTTTCATCGTTGTTATTGTTGGTTTTGTTGCTCTTATGAGGAGGAATTGGGTGCTGATCATTAGGTAGTGGGATGGCTACAAATCTAAACTATGAATCCCAGCATTGAAATGAATGTCTAAATCCTGGGGAGCTGAAGTATAACTTGAGTAGTCAGACAAGAAAGGGCTGAAGGAACTGCTGGATGTGGCCCCTGTGGAGTAGCCTGCCCTGAGGCTGCAAATTGGAACCCCATGTGACCGAGGTCAGGGCCCTCTGTCAGTTCCATCCCACAGCAGGTTCATGTTGGCGTCCCCATGTCTTAGCCCAGCTCTGCACGGATGAGCTTCCTGCTAAGTGATATTTACCAACTCACCAGGCTTTATTGGATGATAAATGCATCACCAATTGAGGACTGTTTGCAATTTGTGAACCAAGCTGCTGTAGCAGGCATGACTCTACCCATAATCCCACAGGTGGAAGAAAGACTGTGTTTCTTTATTTTCTTAAATCTTTGCTTAAGTTTTCTCATCCTGCCAGAGTGGGTCCAATTTTAACCTTGGCTGGGATGGGGACACTTTTCTTCTCTGTATTCCCTGCCCCCGCCCTCCACCAAGGGTGCTCTGCAAAGGCCTCCTGGGTTTCACATGGCCCCAAAGAAACTTTGGGGTATCATTCCATCTCACTGCATGACCTTCTTGGGCTTGGGGCACTGGGTCGGGGCAGAGGTGCAACCTGCATGGCTAGCTTCTAGCCTGCTCAAGCACATGAGAGTGGTTCCCTCTCAGGTCTTGGTGCCCCCAGAGTGCTACCACGATTGGGCCTTAGGTCCTGGTTACTCAGAGCATTCCCAACATTTCTCCTCTTTTCCAGCTTCCCTGAGAAATGCCTCCCTCTTCCCTCTCATGACATTAAAAGGCACTCCTTTCTCTCCACTAGCTCCAGAAAACCCATAAGAATCATTTCAGTGACTTTGGGATACAAGGTGGGAATTGCTGCTGAATTCAGAGCTCTCCAGAGACAAGGAAGCTCAAAGTCTAGCTTTCTGTTTGAAATGAGAATCATAAAAATATAGGAAGAACCTACAGAATTATCCTAGAATTTTTCATCACATTGGGTAGTTTCATTCATTTGCTTGATTTATTGAGCATCCGCAGGCAATGCATTGGGCTCTAGGGGCACAGGAATGAACCAGACACAAATCCTGCCATCAGGGACCGCGTAGAAGCCCAACGGCAGGACACCTTGAACTGTGTCCAAATCCCACAGGTGCTGGAGACCAGAGCCAGCTGCCGCTGCCAACTTGGCCATGTTATTACTTAACGTTGGTGAAACTCATGGTCGCTATCATTTCCTTAGGTGCCACTTGTGGAGGCAAAGCTTGTGAAGACAACCATTTGGAAAGCCACAACAGGTTGTTATCAGGACTTTATTTTGAAAGGTGCCACTGACTGATTTTCACTGTCTCTTGGCAGGAGTCCAGTTTTTCTTAGCGTTTTCTTAGAGGAGCTAGACGATTGAGGCCAATTATTAACCAACATTTTCTTTCTCACTCAGAGACCCCTGAAACACTTGTTAATGGTACTTAATTAGGTTTGAATGATTTTTTTGCCCTTACTGGCTCATCCAGGAGAGTTTTGTTTCTCCAGTGAGAGTCCGAGCTTCTTGAAAGCACAGAGCACATTGTTTCCTTGAGTCACTCTTACATGAACGCTTAAGGAGTGTAACTACTTACATTTGTTTGCGAGTTAAACTTTGGGTGATTGCATTTTTTATACCCTTCCATGTATAGTATCCCATGCCATGTATGTTACATTTACCTCCCTTGATCAATATTTCCTGTTTTGGCTGTTTATACTAAATTGCCTTTCTGCGCCTGAATGATAGTTTCATTTTGTTTTTCAGTAACCATTCAAGGAAATGTATAAGGAAGTAAGTTCGCACAATTGGCATGCAGTAGATGGCTTGGCTGGGTTTCTTAAGTGGGAAAGCAGAAGAAAGAGAGGTAAGAAACAGACCAGTGACAATCCTCAGCTTGTCATTTCCTATTTATTTGTAGCCCAAATAACACACAGTTTATTTGTAGCACACAATTGATATGTGCTTGAGAATTAATGAAGGAAAACATACATGCAGTCTACTACACACTACAGGAACGTGGGCTTTGGGACACTATGGACCTGACTAGGAGTCTCTGTTCTGCCCCTTCCTTGTGGGATCATCTTAGGCTGGTCACTTTACCTATCTGGTCCTCAGTTTCCTCATCTCTGACCTGGGGATATTTTACTCTCTACTTCAGAGGGTTGTCAGGAGGATGAAACAAGATAACGCATGGAGAGTGTCTAGTATTCAATCACTATTAGTTATTATTACCTATGAGAATATCTTTCTACCACCTCCCAGGCATTACACAAAGTTCCCGTAGCAAAGTTATGGAGTGTTAGAACACTCAACATGGACCTGATGTCAGGGCACATAAGGAGACATTTAAACCAGCTGATTAAAAGAAAAAAGAACTTAGCTCATATGCATAATATTAACCTTTCTGCCCTTCTCTTCTCTTGCCGTGATATATTCAGGTAAAGTAGAGGAGCTTGTCCTCTAACTCTCTTCCATGTATTTTTCACTATCCTGTTGAATATTTTGTGACTTCTTCAAGAATGTTCCACCTTACTTATGATGGTTAATTTTACACGTCAACTTGGCTAGGCCACAGGACTGAGATATTTGGTCAGATGCTAATCTAGATGTTGCCATGAAGGTATTTTTTCAATGAAATTAACATGCAAATCAGTAAACATTGAGTAAAACAAACTACCCTCCACAATGCAGGTGGGCCTTACTCAATCAGTTGAAGGTCTTAAGAGAACAAAAGACTGACCTCCTCTGGGGGAATTCTGCCTCCAGACTGCCTTTGACTCAGGCTGCAACATCAGTGCTTCCCTGGATCTCCAACTAGTCTTGACTACCTTGCAGATTTTGGACTTGCCAGCCCCCAAAATGGCAGGAGCCAATTTCTTAGAATAAATCTCTCTCCATATATGTTCCATTGGTTCTGTTCCTTTGGAGAACCCTGACTAATACACCACTACCTCACTTCTACCTATTTTTCAGTCAGATCCCAACCAGGTTAGGCAGGCTTTTTATATCTCGATAGGACAAGCGAGAAGATGGAGCAAGAGTGTGCCTGTATTCCCCCTGCCCCAATAGGGCGTTATACTCGCACCCATGCGGCTGAATCTTTGCTTTGCTTTCAGAGCTGTGTGTGATGCTCAATCATCCAAGATGACAGATCTTCAAGGGAAGATGAAGTTCAGCACACTTTCCTTAAACAGGCATTCCAATAAGAATTTCAACAACAAAGGTCGGAGCGAGAAGCTTTTCTGGTTAATTAGATTAACCAGAATGTGTCATTCCTGAAGCAATCTGGTTAATCCGTCCCTTAATGTATTTTGAAAAATTTCACAAGAGACTTTAAGAATGTTTAAAGGAAATTCTAATTTTGAAAGCACAAAAGCTAAGCAACAAATGCAAGTTTTTCAATATGACCATATTTATTCAATCTTCTACAAATCTGGTCAATTTCTTCCATTTCAGATTTTACTCTAATAGCACTAATTTATCACTTGCTTTTAAGACTAATTTTCCAACTGGTTTTCTCCACAAATGATTTAAACTACACTGGAATGACTTACATTTCAAGGTGTGTAATTGTTTAATATTTCCTTCAGAGGCAACATTTGAGCTTGGGTAAGCTCCTTGAAATGTTATGCCTTTTAAATATCCAACAAGCACCTCCTTGGGTTTCACACAGTGTAGTTAGCACTTTGACTAACATAGGTCCTTTAAAAATTTATGTTTTCTTTTTTTGAGGACTATTACCCGTGAGCTAACATCTGCTGCCCATCCTCCCCTTTTTGCTGAGGAAGACCGGCCCTGAGCTAACATCTGTGCCCATCCTCCTCTACTTTATATGTAGGACGCCTACCACAGCATGGCTTTCCAAGTGGTGCCATGTCCGCACCTGGGATCTGAACCAGCGAACCCCGGGCTGCCGAAGCCAAACGTGCGAACTTAACTGCTGCGCCCCTGGGCCGACCCCAAAAAATTATGTATTTTTGACGTCTAACGTATTAAAATAGGACTCGTTTGACATTAAGTTAATGTAGCTTAATAGGATATGATATTTGCTGAGAAAAAAAGAGAAATCTTGTCCATCTTTTAATTTCTTGTTGAGCTGTGCGTGGAGTTTCAGTAAAAGACTTTGAAATTTACTTGGAGAAAAAAATACTCTCATGCAGTCTGCATTTATTTTCAGGAAGGTTGCCGGAGTATTGCTGAATTTAGTGGACCATCACAACTACTCTTACTTATTATTGACTTTCATCAGCGCTTTCTGCATGGGCTCTCTTAGGAATGTGTCTTCAGATTTTAGATGCAAATGGGATGAAGCTACTATCTGCTTGACTGGTGGCTATGTGTAGAGTTGAAAGAAATGCTGGCTGGGGTGTGTTATAATTACGAAGGTGGCCGTGGTGGAAAGCCAGTAGAGGAGTGAGGAAGATGATGTCCCAGGCTGAACAGAAACAGCTCAGTGAGGTGTTACTCGAGGGCACGTAGGTTCTCCTAGGAAATAGCACTAAGATCAAGAAGCAACAGACAATGCTGCACTTCTGACAGAGCAAAGATATATACTTTGCATTCCCATTCCTCCAGGATTATTTTTTTAGGGTAAAATGCTTTTATGGAAGCCTTGAGGCTAAATACAAAACAAACTACAGTTCCCATGCATCTCTGTTCCAGACAGCCTCGCCAATCCCCCTTGGCAGTAAAAGCACTGATTTTCCCTAGCACTTGGCTCCGTGAAGGAGTGAGGTAAAACTGGCGAGGACAAGAGAGATATTAAAATCTTGTGCCGCTGTGAAGGATTATGGAGAGAAAAATTTTATGTTGAGGTTTTCTAAGTTGTAACGTGTTGAGTAGAAACAAGAAAAGAGTTCGCTCTTCCAACAGACACTGAACTTGACACACGCTACTTGGCTTCCCTTTAAAAACTAGTTCAAACTGGAGGAACTAATTAATTAAAACACTCACAGAGATCTTTTATTTGCTTCACATATTTGAATTTATTTCCCCTCTCTTAACAAGGAAGTAAAAAATAGTTTTTGGCTAAGGGGAAAAAATGTATTTTGGGCTAAATATGCTTGGTTATACCTCATCGTCTGCTTTGCAAAAACATTGTAGTTGTAATTTTCATATGTAATGAGTAATACGTTCTCAGGGAAAAGTGTTTTGATGTTGGGAATGGAAAATTAAGAGAGTCCCTGGTAAGTCAAAACTTTGTGTTCATTTCATATTAGATAGGACTTTTTTTCTCATTATTTTTCCCCACTACTTTCTTCTGTTAAATTCTGAAACTCTAAATTTCTAGTTCTACTTTCAGGATTCAGATGATATGCGGTGCTTAAGACTTGCACCTTTCTCAAATCAAACAATCTTAGTTTCTATCCTTAAAATTTACAGTTTGTTATTTTAAAAAATATTGCATTAAAACACTGTTTATCCTGATACTGAGTTTTTGGTACCTCTTTAAATTTTGCACCTGGGACAAGCACCTTGCTTGCCTCACCCGAGTCCTGTTATGTCTCTGCTTGTCAACAGCCTTTGAGAAGAAAGTTCCATCTGATGAATGGGGGTATTTATTCACCAACTACTGTCCTCGTTGGATGAGACGTTCCCCCTGGAGGTGTTAAATTCCTGGCATTTCTGAACGCCTTGCTGAAAGGCTATGTAAGCTCCCCTGGTGTGGGAGAAAACTCCCAGGCAGAGAAGGAGAGAGGTTGGGCAGGTAAGATGGGAAGATGTCAGCATGTGGGCGTACTGGGCACTGCAGCAGGGGTGGACCAAGAGGATGCGGAGCAACGGGCAGTAGCATGAGGAGACAGAGTGGCCAATATCTAGATGCATTGTCTCATTTAATCTTCCCAGTAATGCCATGAGGTAGGTACTAGTGAGAGTTGGGACTAGGGTAAGGTAAGTGATTGCCAAAAAAACTCAGTAATCAAGATAAATAATATTTTAATGCAATACTTAAAAAACTCAAAATTAATGAAAAACATTATGCTAAACAAAATGCCAGCATTTAAAATAAAGACAGAATCCAACCCTGCTCTTGCATGACCCTGCTTCCCTCACCTCACCCTAACGCTGGCCCTGGTTCCAATAAAACTTTATTTACAAAAAACAGTGGCTGTCAATTGCCAATTCAATTTCTTAAAACATGGCATTAAAATAAGATGTATCTTCACTGCTGAGTTTTTGGTGCCTTCTTAAATTTTGCTCCTGAGGCTAGTGCATCACTTGCTATACTCCACTCCCAGCCTAGATACTAATATTATCTCCATCTTCCAGATGAAGAAGCTGAGGCTCAGAAACCTGAAGCAGTTTGCTCCAAGTCACATAGGTGACCCCAGATGACTCCAGAGTGAGCGCTGTCAACCACCAATGCAGACCTCTCTCCCAATCACTGCCCTTTTGGTAGCTGTGTCAAGAAAGTGTAGAAGTGGTGCACAGTTTCTCACTTCTGGTCACCCTCCTAAACTTTCTCCTGCTTTTGGTAAATTTGTGGTTAGTCTGTGCATAACTTGGCTGGAAAAAGTATGGCAGAGTTAAAATGATAAAGAAGTTCTAACCGGCTGCTTATCACACTCCATGTAGATGCAGCAAACTGAAAACTTGCCAGTTATACAAAGGTTTATTGACATGTTGCAGCTGCATGTGTTTATTTCACAACTGGGGAGTAAAACCTGGGACTCTGTGTGTGCTGTAAAAAGAAAAGTTGGACATTTTCTAATTTTTCAATACCTAATAATTATACAAGAATGTACCTGATTTTTCCATTAGTTAAATGGAGTTGCCAAAAAGAAATAATGAATATTGCATGGTTGAGTTCTGTCACTTTTTAAAAGAGGGACTGGACATGAAATCATTTCTTTTAATACAGAGACAAAGACAAGTGACTCCGGAATTTAATGAAAGTGCCAGATTGGAAAGCTTGCTTCCGCTGCCTCGCCTCCTCTCCACATGGATTTGCAGAAGGCTCTCAATATGGGTTTGTGGATTGATTGACAGCTGAACTGATGGCCTGTTGGGCACAGAGCTTTAGGATACACAGCCGGTAAATTGTACCGGTTGGTACAAAGCACCTTATAACATACCCAGCTCTTTTGTTTTGGGTCTTCACAAATGATATAAGTATGAGCCAGGTTTTTTTCCTACTGAAAACATCAAAGATGTTGCCATGAAATTCCAGCAGACTTGGCAAGAACTCCTCTGGTTTGGCTGTTTTCATGGCAAGACTTGATATTGATGGTCACCAACTCTTACTCATTATGACTATGTCATGTCTTTGTTTTTCCAATGATGGGTGTGAAAACATTTCCCTCTTGATATTCAGGCAGTGACATTTTTATGCTGCCCATTTGGATAGGCATTTATTTGCTACTCTACTTAAAATAATTCTACAGGCTCAAAAGACAGCTGCTTTTGTTATGTCTTGTCTGGAGATACCAAAGTGGACAGATGTCCACCGGATGACCACAGGTTGTGTTTAAGATCCAGCTTCTTAGAAGTAGGACAGCTTACAGTCATTATCCATTGAGTTCCTAAAATTAATTTGAAATGTTGGCCATTAAAGGGACAGAGAATAAAAGAATTCTAATGCATTTTAGGAGCATACAATTAGAATGGTATAGTTTGATTGACAGCAGTCTAATGTTATTAGCAATTCTTATCTAGTTAAAAAAGGGAGGGGACCCTGTTTCTTTGAAGTCACAATCTTCATTTTTGTACTTTGTAAATTATTAACCATTCTATTAGAAACATAATGAGGAGCTGCAGATTAAATGACAAAGGCATAGTTAGTAAAAAACGCCTTTTGATAATTTTGACCTTGGAAATGTGATGGTATGGATTAGAAATAGACTGGTTGGTTCCTCATCTTAGTTCTTTTTACTGCAACATAAGGTAGGCCTGACACTAAACTCAATACAAGAACAGTAAGCCTATTCCATAGCCTAGAATTAAGGACATTATAAATGTATGGGAAGTGTCAGATTCAATTTAATTATCTGCTGAATGACTACTGTGGGAAGAATATTGTGCTGTGATCTTGAGAACAAAGGAAATATAAGAGCTGATGATTGCCAATGGGGAGCTTACGGTCTGTCTAGGGAAACAGAAGTATATTGTAGATGTGCAGTGCTCTATGGCTGCAATATATATGGGTAAAACAAAGTGCTAAATTGTATACTGAAGATAAGTTGAGAATAATGGTATTTTTTAAAAGGTGCTAATTGTGATAATCACTAATTAATGGAGTTTAAATGGAAAGAGTAATAGTAGCCATTCAAGAAATATGAAATATGATATGATATGCTTGCCATGTGTAGGGCACTTGTTACTTACCTTATGGCAATTCCTTGTCTGTCTCCCTTTCAGCTATCTTTATCTCTGGCCATTAAATGTTGGAGTTCCTCAAGACTCAGTCCTGAGTCATTTCCTTTCCTCAGTCTTTACTTTTTCCATCTGGAAAATCTCATCCATGTCCATGGCTTCAATAACCAATGACCTCTAATAAGCAGATGTTTCATAAAATTTACATTTTCAGCCCAGATTGCTCCTCTAGCTCCAGACCCATATGCCCAGCTGCTTCATGGATATTGCTTCTTGGATATCTCAAAGGATAAAAACGAGCGTACGCTAAACGGGGGGTTATGATTTAGTTTCCTTCCAAATTTAGTCTGCTTCTAATGTTTTCTAGCTTGGGAAATGGCCCCAACATCTATCTGACTTATTCAAGGCAGATGCAAGCCAGAAACTGGAGCTCATTGCTGATGCTGCCATCCTTTCACTATGCTGTCCAATTTGTTATCAAGGCCTGTCAATTTTACCTCCTATATATCTTGCAAATCTGACCACTTGTCTCCATTGTACTGCAGTCTATGTCCTGTTCCTTTGTTACTTACTCTCATCATGTTTCTTCCTTTCATAACACCTAGTCGATAGTTGGTAGGCAGTTATATCAGGCACAGCTAGTTGCCTACTTATCATTCATTTCCACCTTTCCCTTAGTAACAAAACCTGAATTTTGTTCAGGTATCTGCCCCTCCTCATGTGACTTAAGAGAGAATGGCCTTATTTCCATCTCACAGTAAATCTCCTTGCCAATGATTAGTTAAGGGGTGGGCAAATAACCAAGCTTGGGACTATGAAACAAAAGATGTGTGCCAGGTGGCTGGGGGGATAGTATTTCTTGCTGTTAAGAAGAAGATTCAGAAGGAAACAGTCCATTTTCTGCCTCTGCTCATCAGAATGAGCTACCTGGAACACTGCAGTCATCCTGCTGCCAGCCTGCGGATGGAGACCACAGAAAGAGGTGGGCAGCCCTGAGACAACTGCAAGCAAGTGGAGTCACCTTCCTGCCCAACTTCCCATGACAGGTAGCAAATGTCTGTACTGTTTTTGCCAATCTGAGGTGAAGATTTTCTATTACTTGAAGCTGGAGCTATCTTAATGGACACAATTTCATCCTCAACTGTGTGATCATTTGATTAATAAAAAGATCAGCCATCCTCACCTCCCAGCTGAATTCTATCTATGTCTGATTTGCTCACTGTTGGATCCTCTGTATGGAGGATCACGTCTGTACATATAGGAATTCAGGGAATATTTGATGAATGAACGAATGCGCTAGTCATGCAAATGGTAGATGCACATATAACAAGAAGAGTAATGACACAAAATGATGTTTGCTCAATGCTAATGACTGAGAGGAGGAGCCTGAAAGAGGAGTAAACCAATGGTGGTCTGGTTGGCTGCGATGATCTTCATAGGGGAGCTAAGCTCTGAGGCGATCTTTCAGTACTGGCTGGATG
Source organism: Equus asinus (assembly GCF_041296235.1). NCBI lineage: Eukaryota > Metazoa > Chordata > Mammalia > Perissodactyla > Equidae > Equus > Equus asinus. The sequence goes on from NC_091810.1 coordinate 39,253,543, forward strand.
TGGACAGAAAGAAAATGGCGGTAGCAGGTACCAGGGGAGGGCACACAAGGAAGGGATCCAAGGGCAAGAGAGTAGAGTAGGATTGAGCATATTTTGATCAGCGCCTCAGCTCAAAATTTAGAAGACCTTGTGAACTGATGACAGATGTTCCTGAAAGCTGCATATAGCGCGTGGACTCTTTCAGAGAGAAATGGAGAATCCTTAAAGATTTTTGAGCAGGAGCATGGCCTGATGTTATGCATCTTGCTTCTACTTAACTCCTGGGTGGGGGTGGCTCTCATTTTACAATCTCCAATTATTGGAGAAAGAAAAGAGCCCTGTGTGTATGATTGTACAATTATACATACAATGGGTAATGTAATTAAAAAAATCTTTCATTTTAAGCTTTTAAAAGCATGTCTCTCTAGATGAAATTGAAAGAATAATTGCATACACGGTGTCTTACCTGTAGGCAGATTTCATAGTCATTCATTTTCAAATATCTGATGTCAGTAATTTAAGTAATACTTCCAGAACATTATTCCTCTCTGCTACAATGTCGGCCACTCGATAATTTCAAATTGATTCATTGCTATACCTAACGGAAAAAATCGTTTTAAGTACTCTACCCATTTTTCCTAAGGGAAAATGCTTGGGGAGCCCACCAATAGTTCTCCTGATATCATGACTGGATTTTATGTGTATTTTCCATATGTTTTCAAGGGATTTGGAGAAGAGCTTTAAACATCTTCAAATGCTGGTTGGGGAAACCCAATATCTTTGGAAGTTAAACTACTTCGTGCCTTAAAAATAGGAATTTCACAAATAATTTTTTCTGGAATGGTTTATCTGAAGTAGTTACAAATGCTTGTTAATTTCTTTTTGCCAGTGTTTAGGACTTTTTAATATTTGCAATTTGGTACATACTCTTTTAGAAACACTATATATATGTATTTACATGTATATATATGAATATGATTATATTCCTAGCCATACTTCTTAATCAAAAAATAGTTTGAAATATAACTGTGCCTTGCTTATTTTAACTCAACTATTTCTCAGACCTTTGACTTCTTTAGCTCCAAGTAACAGAATGGGAATTTGGCTAACTTAAGGGAAAAAAAAGGAGGAGAGGGTCTCAGAATCCAGGGGGAAAGCTGAGGCCTCAGGAGGGACAAGCAACGGTGTAGAAGGGCAATAAAGGGTTCAGGGGATGTAGGGGACAGAAAATAGTGTGATCACCTGAGGACACTGAGGGAGGAATAAAGAGGCTCTGTTTGTTTTCAGTCCATTTGTCCTTTGGCTCAAGATTCAAATTTCAGGGAGAGAGAAAGGATGAGTATGAGTAGACTAGCTTGAGTCTCCTGCCCACATCTTCCCACCAAGCCTGAAGCCAGTGGGGAAGGGTCTTCCCCAAGGGAAATACAAGTGTTCTTTCTAAAGGAAAGGGGCCACCCATGGATGCAGCCCAGGTAAAAACACCAGATGTTACTCACAGCACCCCACATCTGGACTCTTTGATGTCATTTATCTCCAAACTTGTTTCTACCAAATTCAGCCTCCACATTGGCTGCCAGAGTGATCCCCATAAAACCCAAACTGGCTCTTATCCTTACTGGCCTAACACTGTTCAGTGACTCCTTAAGGCCCTGGTGATTTTTCAGTGTCACTTCTCACCTCTCTCAGCCTGGACCTGATGCTCCAGCCTCACAGATGGCTCAGAGCATCTCCCACCTTAGCTCTGCACTGCTCTCCCTGCCACATGGCATTTGAGTTCTCATCCTGTGGGTTCCTGTTTGTATGCATGTCCATCACTAGATTTACCACGTGGGGTTATAGTGATCAGCTTAAGGATCTGTTTCTTGCCGGAGAATTATATCTCATTCACTTTTGTATCTTTAGGCATTGCACAACACTTGGATTCATTACTATTTATATTATTTCTCAATAAATTTTGCTGAATGAGTAAGTGAATGAATGCGAGGTACTTTTCCTTGATGTCCCCTATGGCAAAACCTGATGTCTGTAATAGCTACCATCTTTTTAAAAGCTAACTAACTTCTAATAGTGCTCTACTATTGTTCACCCAAGTTCCTTAAAATAAAGGACAATTTTTATTTGGGAGCCCTACTTCCACTGTGAAAGAGTCCTGTTTATTTCCATTTGCTCAGGCTTATTTCTTATGTTTCCTTGCTGTTTCAGGAGTGTGGAGATGAAGATGTACATTTTCATAGTGAGGGATATATTGCTAGGTATAGATAACTTAGATTACCACATCTATTATTCTGCTCTCTCGGTACTAGTGATTTCGTATTGCTCCTCTTCTAGAACACTTACCTCCTCTGCCTTTTTTTTTGCTACTCACAGCACATTGTAAGCTCTTGTGAATTTGTTAGCGACTATCACCCCTAAATCCTCTTAAGCCTTTTTGCTCTTTAGAAGATTCTCAGTTTATGTCTGTGCTTCATAGTATTTTTCCCAAAGTGTATTGTTTTATGTTCTTGTAAATTGAACTCATCACACTTAAACTTGTGTGCCTTCCCAAGGTCTCTAGATTATTCTGTAGTGCTGATCTATTTTTCACTGTTTATGATTTTCTGCAAATAAGAATAATGCACAATTTACTTTGTGCTTCAGACCATTAATAAAGATATTAAATAGTATGTGCTCCAGTTTTTGCCTTCTGGCACCCTTGTTTTTCCCAATTTGACTCTGGCCTGTTAACAGTTATTTTTTATTCTGTCAGGTTTTTTTATTCTTGTTAAGATATTGATATAATATTTTTTTAAACAGAAAGTAGCTTGTAACTTTTCTTAATTTCAGCACCGAGGAGCAGATAACTAAGATAAATTATGTCAAAAGACATCTTTTCATTCTTCCCTGGAATATACGTATTTTGGGGGAGTGCCAATGGATTATTATAATATTTATTGAGAGTATACTGTATTAACAATAGGAGCTAACACTTATATAGTACTTCTGTGTTCCAGAGCTATCCTAGGTATTATACATGGAATGGCTCACTTAACACTCACAACTCTATGAGGTAGGTACAGGTCTTTCCTGCATTTTACAGATGAGGAAACTGAGGCAACAGGGTCCTGGTAAAGTGCTTAAGTCACACAGCTAGTAAGTGGCAGAGCTGGGACCCAAACAGGGCTGTTTGGCTTTGGAATCTGGGCTCTTAACCATCACACTACACTGGATTCAAACAAGGCCTCCCTGAGTGAGAGATACTGAAATGAACCATACGTGGGTCCTAACCCAAAATGTTTGCAACATAACACAGGGTTTGCACATCCGCAGCCTGTGTCTCCCTCTTCCTCCTACTTACTTCTATCCTCAGCCAATCAGCAGTCAGCTTTGACCTCCTTAACATTCCTTCTCTCCCTCCCCATTACCACAATGTTGGTTCAGAATATAATTATCACATGCTGATATTTCTACAGCAATCACCCAACCGTCTCCCTGATTCCATCTTGGGTCCCTAAAACTCATTCTCCACAATGAAGACTGAGTTACTTTAGGAAAACACAATCATGATCTCCTATCTTTCCTACCTAAAGCCCTGAGAGAGCTCCCAGGAAAAATTCCAATCATCAGCAGGCACCCAAGGCCCCTATCCTTCCCTTTTCCCACTTCCTCCCCTGAATTCCACACCCCATGGCATTCATTCTGTGCTCACCTGTGTCTAGCCCTTTAAAGAAACTGTTTATTTATTACCAACTACTTGTGATTCTCTTACCCCCTTCCTAGAATGTTCTGATTGGCAAGACCTGGATCATGTGCCCACACTTGGAAATGGGGCTGGGGTGGGGTTTACCTTGCACAAAATGCAGGGCCTATGAATGAAGAAAGGAGAATTTTTCCCAATGAAAATTAGGGTTCTGTTATCAGAATAAAGGAAACTGGGTGCTGGTCAAGAAAACACAGTAGACGTCCATTTTTCATCAACTATCCGAGGCATATGATAGGCACTCAATAAATGACTTTATTTTATTAAGGGTGATGAGCATGTAAGAGACATCACACAGGGCTCTCTATTTGAAAGTCTCCAACTACCAAAACTGATTTATAATTTTGATTAACCTATTCTTTTGAATAATTTTGAATAACCTCTTTAACCAGTAACTTGAATTTCACTTAATATATAGATAAAGTGATCCAGGAAGAGGCTAGCTGATTGAAAATTGTTAAAATGTCTGTAAGGATGAAATTGGAATTTTCTTTGCAACAGAACATCTTCGAAGCAGTGAATTATTCATATTGAATATTACAACTCAGGAAAGATTCTTAAAATCATTCCTTAGCTGAGGTACAGGTACGGCTCCCCTGCTTATCTGCTTGAGAATTTATCATTATGATGAGACAAGTGTCATGGACCCAGAACTGTAAAATTCAGTCAGTCTGTTTTGCCCGAGTTCATCCTAACGCCGTGTGGAGGTTATCTAAATGGATGTGGTCAAGGTGCTTTGTCATTTATCATTTGAGAATGCTCACCCATCCTGGGAAGTTCTTAACTTCATTGGCAAATCAAGTGAGAACTGAAGCTCATTGAATCTATCTAACCATCCCACATTTATTCAGGATAAATTTAGGTTTGGGGATTTAAATGTCCTGCAACAATCAGTTATATGATGTACCATGGACCATTAACTAAGTTTTATCACAAACCTTGCCATCTCTAGATGTACCCTGTGTTATTACCCTTAGAAACTGTTGTGCTTTTACACAACCATTGGTTGGGCCAATATTCACAAAAAGCCCCCCAAAACCCCAAAACTTTATTGTAATCTTTTTTTTTTTTTTTTTTACCAAAATTTTCATTGCATCCTCACAATGAAGGCTGTTTGAATTCCCGTAGCACTTGTCAGCCTGCTTTTCGGTTGATGGCTGAATCAGATAGCTCCTCTGTTTTTTTTTTTTTTTTCCTGCTTTATCTCCCCAAACCTCCCTGTATACAGTTGTATATCCTAGTTGCATGTCCTTCCAGTTGTGGGATGTGGGACGCCGCCTCAACGTGGCCTGACAAGTGGTGCCATGTCTGCGCCAGGATCCGAACCTTGGGCCGCCGCAGCGGAGCGCACAAACTTAAACACAGCCACGAAGCCGGCCCCTGTAATCTTGAATAATATAGAGAAAGAAGGAAAAATGTTTACGGACAAGAAAAGACATGAGCATAATGTCTAGGCTCAAGTGAGGTATTTCTATGTGGTCGATATTCTCAGACCCTTGAGCATGTCCTGAGCGATGGCTTCCTCTGTGCTGATTTCACAATGAAGCAGCATTTCTTCAGCTTTCATGAATAATCAATTGTATTGGCTGGTAAATGAGACCAACAATTGTTCTTGAAGTTATTGGCATCTCAGCTCCATCTTTTCTAGCCCAATCTAAACTCTAGATTTGAGTATCAGTGGAATATTGAGAACCCAGAAGCATCAGAGCAGGTTGGAAAGCTACCAAATGTTTTTTAAGGAATAAAGGTTGATTGCTGATCCTAGACCGTATAGACATTAAAAGGCCGAAGTATTATGTGTCTATTTTTTCATAATTTGTGTAAAGGAGTGCTCTGATTATTATTGTTATGTAACAAATCACCCCCAAACTGAGTGGTGTGGAATAATCATTTTATTTCACTCTCTATTTTGTGGCTTGGGAAATAGAAAAGAGCTTAATTGGGCAGTTCTCCTTTGAGGTCTTTCATGTGGTGACAGTCAGGTGTTGGCTGGGGCTGCAGTTATCTGGAGGTTTGACTGGGCAGGACATCCAGGATGGCTCAATCACACGGCTGCATTTGACGCTGACTCTTGGCTGGGAGCTCAGCAGTTCCATCTACCTGACTGCCTACACATGGCATCTCCAGCATGGTGGTCTCAGGGCAGTCAGATTTCTTACATGGCACTTGGCTTTCCCCAGAGTGGGCATCCCAAGAGAACAAAGTAGAAGCTGCATGGTCTTTTCTGATCTAGCCTCAGAATTATGAAGCATTGCTTCCACTTTCGTGGATACAAAGAAGTCACTAAGACCAGTTCAGATTCAAAGGGAGGAGATAGAGATCCTCATGTCTCAAGGGAGAAGTGTCAAAAAAGTTGTACACTTGTTTTAAAACCATCACAAGGGGTCTTCAGTGGGCGCTTGGAAATATCTTCCTCTTCTTGCCCAAGGTAATTTCTAGGAGTATCCACTGTCCAGATACTTCAATATTCCTCATAAAACTGGGAGTTATGGAGACATGATTTTGCCTCAGTGTTCCTCACTGAGGCCCAGCCTCAAATACCAATGTATTGCTTCTCTTCTGAAACAGAGGCAAGAATTGTATTCCAATAGCAGTAGGGAGAGAAGAACAACTGAGAAGCTTTTGGATCTGACTTGAGAAATTAGGATGTTAAATCCATCTGTAATGCAAAACCAATCTTACCCAGCACTCTGTAAATTCTCTACTGAGTTTGACAAGGTTTTATTTTTAACCTAGCAAATGAAAAACCGATTTGAACTACCTCGTTTTTGAATAGGCGCACATTAAAGATAAATATGAGGCCATGAATGATATGTTGTCTGCTTTGTAAAATCAAGAGAATACAAATCGTGCAGCCTTTTTATTTTAGAAGCCATTTCCTTCTCTAGACCTTTAATACTAGCAAATCTGTAAAGGTCTATTGCTGACCTAGATTATTCTATAGGAAAATGAAATCTTTTCAAAGTCAACATTAAAATTCACATTATTCAGGGCTTTCTTTTTCATGGTTTATCTTAGAGCGTGCCTATAGGAGCTGTTTTGCCTCACATACAATAGTATCACTGCTGCCTTTAGTTCGGTTGGCCCTGTGGTGTTATCTATTATACAGAAGAGTTTGCTAGTTCATTAACGAACTGATAAGGCCTCAACTAGCTGCCTCAATTTCATTTCTCTCCTCTGAGAGACAGTCTTTCAGATATAATACAGTTTTTTAATGCTGTTCTCCATATGATGGTAAGGCACCTGCTTCTTCACAATTAGAGATCTATTACTAGTTCTCAGTAGACTAAGTCTCAGAGTAGATACATGTAGGCTTTGTTTTAATGGCATCCTAATGAATGATGGGTTATATATTTCGAGCAAGTGAATGAAACTGTGTTGTTGCGTTGGATTTGTTGAAAGAAAATAATTCTCCTTGACTTAGTATAAGTGGAACTTCAAATAACCATGAAGATTATTTAATATTGCTTTTGGTTTCCGGTTCTAGGCCAAAATATGGCTGGCAGGTTCTTTCTATAGTCCTTCTATTAATGTGCTTCCTGCTACCATGTTGATTAAAAAGCAAAGCAAAACAAAATAGTCCTCTCCTTATTGTCTCTATGTTTCTATTTTAGAAAATGACATAATATTTTTAAGACGTAGTGATTTTTCTAATCGCAAGGGTAACAAAAAAGTAAACTCTTATCCCAGTGCTCTAAGATTACACGTTTATATCCTTTCAATTAATTCCTCTAATACATGTATATACATACACACGCATACACATGAATTTTATTTGAATAAGTAATATGGTCTCATGGGTCAAAGTTCAAAAGATAAAAATGTTATAAAAGTGAAAAATCTTCCTCCTTCAGAATTTCAGCTGTCCAGTTCCTTCCCATAGAGGCCCCTAGTGTTCTCTGTTCTCTCTTTTTACAGAGATATTTTAGGTAAATTCAAACAATTATATGTATATTTTTTCCTTTTTTTCCTACACCCAAACGGTAGCGTAATATTCAAACTTTTCTGTGCCTTATTTTTTCATTTAAGAATCTATCTTGGAGATATTTCCATATTAGTACAAAAAAATCCTCTTTTAAAAATGATGTATAGTGTTCAATATATATGTATAAATATAATAAATATATATACATATATAATTAAATTCAATTTACCTTTAATTTATTTAACCAGTTCACTATTAAGGATTATTTAGGTTGTTTCTAATCTTCTGTTTTTGCAATTCTACAGTGAGTAATCTTGTGCATTAGTTTAGCAGGGCTGTTGTAACAAAATAACACAGACTGTGTGGCTTAACAGAAATTCATTGTCTCACAGTTCAGAGGCTGGAGATCTAAAAGGGAAGTGTCAGCAGTGTTGGCTCCGTCTGAGGGCTGTGAGAAGGATCTAGTTCCAGGCCTCTCCCCTTGGCTTGTAGATGGCCATCTTTTCTCTATGTCTCTTCACATAATCTTCCCTCTATGTTGTCCCTTTGTGTTCAAATTTCCTCTTTTTACAAGGACACTAATTGTATTGAATTAGGGCCCAACTTGATGATCTCATTTTGACTTGATTACCTCCTAAAGACCCTGTCTCCAAATAAGGTCACATTCTGGGATACTGAGGTCTAGGACTTTAATATGTGAATTTTTAGGAGAAACAATTCAGCCTATAAGACCTGTTGAGTATGTAATTTTGCACCTAATAAAGTGTATCTTGGGATAAATTTCTAGAATTTGAATAGCTGATTCAAAGGTTTATGTGCATTTGTAATTTTTATAGATATTGCCAAGTTACCCTCCATAAAGGTTGCTCTAATTTACAGCTCTCATGAGCAATGGATAAGCATATCCTCTCCCTTAACCCCTCATCATACAATGTGTTATTGATCTTTGGGTCTTTGGCAATCTGATAAATGAAAATGGTTCTTGATGTTTTAATTTACATTTCTCATAAATGCATGACCTTGAGTATTTTGTCACATTTTAAGTATATATTTTAAAAAATATGCAATCAAACTGCAAATACCATTTTATAACTCTTTTTTTTTTCACTTAAGCAACATATAACGGGCATACTTCCATATTATACAATATTTTTCTACAACAGGGAAGTTAAATGGCTTCATACTATCCTATTGTATAACTATATGAAAATTTATTTCATTAATTACCTGTTGTACATTTATGTTGTTTCCAATATTTTTGCTTCTAAAATAATGCTGAGACAACTATAGAGATAAATCTTCGTGCACAGCTGGGATAGAAATTAACTCTTTGTTTTTTGCAGATAGATTTTCGAAGCTAAATTAACAATTAGATGGAATCATATCAATGCCCTGCCTTTTAACGTTCTTATTTCCCCTACAAAATGTGCTTGCCTGTGATTTCAAGAAAGTTTCTTCTCAGTAGCTGAGTTGGACTTAGATTTTTTCTGTGCTACATCCCAATTTTCCTGTAATGAAATTCATTTGTCTCTGAAAGCGACTGTGCCATGCACTACACCACATGTGAGTGTGAGTGGATAGTACTACTATGGCAGAGCAGGGGGCAACATATTTTTGCACATTTGGAGTTTTATATCTCTCAATTTGTAGCTTATATCCATATGTAAGGCTAGGCCGAATAATGACAACTGATACTTACTGAGTGCTGGAAATGTATTAACTTATTTAATCTTTTCAACAAATACAGAAAAACTAATGGGAGGACACTGTAATAGATAGTTATTGTTACAATAACCCTGTGTAACAAACTACCCCAAATTTCAGTGCCTTACAACAGTAAGCATTTAATTTTATTTTGCTTATGGATCTATATTTGGTAGCTAACCAGCTGTGCTTAGTTAGCATCAACTGACTTTCATTCCATTATACATGTTGGGTCCAGATTACTCCACATTTCTCTCATCCCCTTTCCAATCAGCAGCTACCTGTTGAATGTTCCTCTCTTGATGGATAACAAGAATGTAAGAGGCAAGCACAATTATGGCCTCTATTAACATTGCACTGACTAAAGCAAGTATGTCAATGACAAAGTCTGATATCATCAAGGCAAAGAAATATGTTTCACTCATAATAAAAGAGAAATGTAAAATTACATGTATAACTCTATCACAGGAGAGTGAAGAATTGGAACCAAATAATTTAATCTACCATAGATACCTTTGAAGAATGGATGAGTAAGTGGCAAATTTCAAAAGTTTCATATAGAGACCAAAATCATTTGTTAACATTGTGTCTGAAATCCTATAGGGCTAAAAATCCCATAAAAGATCTTTTGAATTTGAGAGAGATTTGAGAGACTGAGTTAGGATCTAAAGAAGATCCAAACATTTGAAAGAACAGCCCTGCTTATACAGTGATTATAATGCACTAGAGAAGAAAATAAGGCATTTATACAAATAATTCTATAGGAAGATATAAGATGGTAAGTGTCCTTCAAAGACCAACTGGAAGTAAAAGCGTAGAGGGATTTACTGTGTAATAACTGAATTTTCTTAGTTTGATCTTCCAGTTATTAAGTTCTTTTGTAATAAAAGGTGTAGAAGAAATTGCCTAATAGCTAAATTGGAAAATATTTTTATTTCCCAGGAATACTACAGATGTACTTTTTATTATGCATATTTTAAGAGGAGACTATAGGAGCTCCACAGTTTTACAAAAACAGATTAATGTGTTTCTTAAGCCTTCTGTCTTTCAACAAATTGAACAGTCTGGTGTGTCAAATTGAAAATGTGAAAGGAAAAAATCTGCTACTGTGAAGAATCCTATCAATAACAATATAAGACAACAAGACCCATTGAGGAGAAATTGAAAAATCCCTTTAGCCTTTGACTGAATTAAGAAAATGTGAAGTTAGGGAAACAAACACAATAACATAGCTCTCCAGAAATAATTTCTTGTGGGTCACTTCTTTTAGAAATTAGGGAAAATTTTTCACCTGTGAATGTAGGAAACCTTTGCTAATTGTCGGTATTGATATGAAAAAAAATAGCAGTTTAAAAACACATTTTTTAATAATTTCAATTTTTATTGCATTATTTTGATTTAAATTATCTGAAAGATCATTTTGATGGTGAGAAAGACATCTATCGAGGCTGAGATTGAGGGTATTTCCACATGGTTTATTTCAGAAATTGAGAGAGATTTTTATGGAAACATTATTTTACCTTTAATGACATAGATGTTTGAATTAATTTTCCCCAAAAACTTGCTAAGATTTTTATAGCTTATGTGAGAGTGATAGGGAATGAAATTGGTAAGCAATGGTACCAGTAAAGCCATTATAATGTAAAAGAATTTCACCGCAGGAGGAAAATTCGAGGCACAGAGGAGACGAAATATTTCCACATCAGTTTGATATGTTCTAATGTGTTAACAAGGATGCAAAAATAACCTAAATGTATGAAGACAATATAATAATTTAGGCTCTTGATTACTATGTTATTGGAGGATTGTGGGATACCTTCTATGATAAGATATATGTTTAAGTTCAAATTCCACATATGTTTATTGGATTATTCTTTCAGGTGGAAATTTTTAAAAGATGAATCTTTTGTGCTCACATAGTAAGAGCTAAAATTCAGTCTTACAAGCTATGGCATTGAGTTCTAACTTTGCTGTTTATTGAATTACTCAACTTTTCTAAGACTTTATCCTCTATAAAATGGGGATATAGATGTCAATTGCAAAGGCTAAGTGTGAAATAAAATAATTTTATAATATAATAAATATAATTTTATATTACATACTATATAAATATAATGTAGTTTATGATGTATAATTATATATTATATAATATGTGAATATAATTGTCTCACACATATGGGTAGCAAATAAATGAGAGTTACTATAAATATTTCCCATCAGAGAGATGACACTTTAAAAAATATTTTCCTTATTTAAAAGATACACAGATTACCATATACTTCTGAATCAATTAAATGGTGCACAGACATTCTGTACAATAATCAACTGTCATGATTAGAAGGACTTATAGAAATGCAAGTGTAACATAACAGTTACCAATGTAAGATCAAGTAGAGAAGAGGGTAATACATCCGTGAAATAATCAGTGGATTAGTTATCTATGCTGCTTAACAAATTATCCCCAAATTTACCAGCTTAAAACAACAAACATTTATTATCTTAGTTTCTGTGGGTTAGAGGTTAGGGAGCAGCTTCACTGGGTGGTTCTGGCTTCAGGCCTCTCAGGATGTTGCAATAAAGACATTGGCCTGGGCTGCAGTCATTTGAAAGCTTGACTGAGGCTGGAAGACTCACTTCTAAGATGGTTTATTTACGTGGTTGTTGGCAGGAGGCCTCAGTTCCTTGTCATTTGGACCCCTCCAAATGACTACTTGAGTGTCTTTATGACATGGCAGCTGGGGTCCCCCAGGGGAAGTGATCCAAGAGAGAGCAAGGTAGAAGCTCCAATGACTTTCATGACCTGATCTTGAAAGTCACACGGACACGTCTGCATATTTTATTGTTGGAAGTGAGTCACTAAGCCCAGCCCACACTCAGAGGAGGAATGTCAAAACATGTGGACACGTTTTAAAACTACAACAGTCTCTGGAAAATGCAATTTGATGCTGTGTGTTTTCTCTTTTAGTTTAGTGTTATTTTGACATGGGACAAATGAATAAAGTGAAACAGGGTTTAAAGGGCAAAGACAGCTCAGTACAGCTGATAAGAGTTATTTCTTAGGTAGCAGGAAAGTAAGAAGAGGGTAAGGACTAGAGTCTCTATTTGTTAAAACAAGTAAGACTTCAGTATCTAAGATTAAAGAATCAGTAAATTATTTATTCACTCGTAAATATTTAATAAATCCATTTTAATGAGACAAGGTGTTCCTTCATCATTGACCTAAAAATAAAACCAAAAATAGTTAAATGAGGACTAGTGAAGCCATAGGAAAAAAAGGCTTAGACCATCACATCCAGGAGAAAGACTTGAGATTTTCTGTCACACATAGGGCAATTTTGCAAAGTTGTGTTTGAGAGATCTCTAAGATAGGGAAGAAAATCTATAGTTGGAATGTCTCAGAGAAATATAAATCAAATATTGATTAGCTGTGATAATTGAGGGTGTTTGCATTATCCCCAATTTGTTTTTCCATTTGGCCCTGGAAATTATCATTTAGAGAATTCACAGTTCTTTTTTTTGTTTGAAATGTGTTCTGGAGTTATTATTGGGAGATTGCTTTCCCTGGTTATGTGTGAATGAAGGGGATTGGAGCGGGGGTGGGTGAGTGCAATGTGACACAAAGGGAAGCCAGCCTGTCTTTACTATTCTGGATTTGCATTTGTCTCATTCTGTTTTCCATCAGTTGGGGTTTGTGGAGAAGGGTAGTGATATGTATAGGGTCTCAGTTGCAAAATTTTGTGGCATCGAGGAACAACATTCCATAAGCATATTGAAGAAATGAACATCAGGGCAAGATGTGGAAAGGGAAAAATAGACATTCTAAAGAAAAAATGTTCAATTGTATGACTTTGAAAAAGGATGTAAGTTCAACTTTTTTCTCAATTTGACTTGAGTGTGAAACATAAGAGAGAGAGGCAGAGAGAGAGAGAGCAAAAATAGTAATGACTGCCATTCCAGAATTAAGACTGAGATTTGGTTTTTTAAATGAAAAATATATATATTAGGAGGTTATAATAAAACGATGGGGAGGAGCAGGTGGACTAAGATTGCTAAGAAGGAAAATGTAAGACTCCATCCTACACTGGTAGGGCTGACCTCAGTCTATTGATTTTTCCTACAACTGTCTTCATCTGCAGGCAGGGGAACCCTGCCTGGAACTTTGAAAGTGGGTCTCTTAGCCACAAATTTAGTGCATAAAGGCATCCAGTGGGAGGTAAGATCTATTTTTGTGGTCATAGAGCATTTGTGTTGGCATGCCCTAATTGTGTTTGCAGTAAAACTGAAGACTATTACCAGAGTGGGAAATCAGCTGAACGATCATAAATAATTGGTCAGATGAGTGGCAGTGCAGCCCAGTCAACAACACCATTTTTGTGGTCAGTGGTGTTTAGGGAGTGCCCACTGGGTAGCTGGCATAAATGAAGCAAAGGCCACGATTCTGAGAGAATTACCAAGCCTGATTTCCTCAGGGGTCCATTGTGCTTTGCTCTGGGAGTGCCTGATTCTTTTGTGCCACTGCTACTGCAAAAATAATCTTCCTTCTCCTGGTCCACCCCCCTGCTTCCTTCTTCTCTCCTCATCTGGGAAGATTAATCCCCTCCTGCTAGCTAAACTTCAGTGTGTGGGGCTGGTTCTGCCCTTGGTTGGTGGGAATGGGAGGAACTCAAGGTTACTGCTGGGATGTCTTAGTCTTCATGCTTTGAACCTGAGCCTCCGTCGGGGCAGACGAACCACTGTGCCATACTACCTCTAGGTTTGGGTGCTGGGGAGACTGCCGATGCAGACCAGAGCCTTAAATCTAATAGCCATCCTCTATTTCCCTTTTTCTTTCACATCCACATTCAATCCATCAGTGGGTCCTGTTGCCCCTACCTTCCGAACAGATTTCAATTTTGGTTACTTCTCTGCATCTCCAGGTTTACACTCTCCTACCTTTTGCCTGGACTACTGTCATAAGCTCTCCTTTCACTCTCACCCTCTTACACAGTGGCCAGAATGAGCTTTAAAGCAAAAAACAAACAAACGGAAAACCAATATGTTGGTTTCATCACTTTCACTGCTTTAAAACAACTTGAATAAAATCTAGACTCGTTATCTTGGCCTAAAGTTCTTTCTGGTAGGCTCTGACTCTCACTTACAGAACCTTTATACTCCAGTCACAATGTTTATTATTGCTGTACTATGAATGAGCCAGGAGCACTCTGCCTCAGATCTTTACTCAGGCAATTCCCTCTGTGCAGAATGCTCTTTTCTCAGCTCTTGCATGGCTGGTTCATCTGACCATGAAGTCCGTGTTCACGTCATCTCCTCAGAAAGTCCTTTCTTTACCATGCTATCTAAATAATATTTACAAACTGCCATTTTCTATACCTTGCTCTGCTCTAATTTCTTCATAGCATTCATCACCACCCAATGATGTATTATATATTTATTTATTGTCTGTCTCCCCCACCAGAATATGATTTCCATGAGGGCAGGGACTCAGTTTTGTTCACCACTGTATTCCTAGAACCTGGAATGGTGCCTCACACTTAAAAACTATTTGTTAAAAGTATGAATGAACAAATAATTACTACCATAAAGTTGTTATATCAATCATAGGCCAATTATCACAGACAGTACTTTCCAAAAATGATCACTACAATTTTCCATCTCATATGATCTTTTTACACTTTGACAATCCTCCCATTGAGAAGTGGGGCTTATGTACCCCCATCTTGAATTTGGGCAGGTTTGTGACTGCAGTGGAAGTGACACTACTTGATGTCTGAGGTTAGGTCATAAAGAGTTGACAAAGCTTCCACCTGGTTCTTTTTGGGTTGCTCTCTCTTAAAACTCAGCCATGATAGTTAGGAAGCTCAAGCAGCCATGTGGAGAAGCCACATATAGGTGTTCTAGTTAACAACCTCAGCTGAGGTCCCAGCTGGTAACCAGCATCAACCACCAGATATGGGAGTTAGGAAGCCTTAGAGATGGCTACAGCCCTCAGCCATTGAGTCACACCCAACCTTTGAGTCTTCCCAGATGAGGCCCGTGCCATTGTGGAACAGAGACAAGCCATCCTGGCTGTGCCCTTTCTGAATTCCTGTGACACAGAAACCATGAGAGATGATCAAATTTTTGTTTTATGTCACTAAGCTTTTTGGTCTATTTATTACACAAAAATATGTAGCCAGAAAAATAAACGAACAAATAATTACCCAACCTCTTTCCACCTTCCCTTTAGCTGAGGTGTGAATAAGATGGCAAAAGTTGGAGCAGCCATCTTGGACTCAGAGATGGAAGCTACCACTTGATTATGGCATAGTAACAAGATAAGTGGAGGCTGGGTCCCTGACACCATAGAGCTGCCAGATCAGCTCTGAGAGAGGAGAAATAGAATTCTGTCTTGTTTAAGCCTTTGTTATATTTGCAGGTAGAGCCTATATCCTGTCTCAAACAAGAACCACCGCCACAACCATTTTGTTAAGTGCTTACAGTATGCTAGGCACTATGCTGTACATGTGTTATCTCATTTAACCCTCATCACAACTGGATTGAGGTAGGTAGTCTCATTATTCCCATTTTGTCAAAGGGTAAACTGAGCTCAGAGAAGGTAAGTAATTTCGCCATGGTTTCACAGCTAGAAGTAGCAGGGTTTGGATTTGAAGGCAAATCAAAGGGGCTTCAGAGTCTGAACTCTTTTAGTTCACTCTTCTGCCTCACATGAATTCAGCTCAAGCTTTCTTTCAGGGAAGTGGGAAGTAAGCCTGTAAAGGGAAGAGGCAAGGAATAAACTGTCTGCAATAGCTGCTTTGGCAGCGGAAAGGGCAGCTCAGAGGTGCTAAGATGCACCACTTTTTTCTTAGCCATGGCTGTATGTATGAATAACCATGTCTTCTTCACACCAGAACAACAAAATATATAAATACACAAGTAATCTGCCTCAATATAAATGTCTCTGCCTTTCTCTACCACATGCTGTTGTTGGTATTTTGCATATATGCAAATGCTATATATATAAAATTATATATTTGTGCATACACGTATATTTCTCCATACCTCCTCTCATGGTGTTGCCCATTGCATCTTGGGATGCTGCAACTCAGTAGCAGCTTATAATTCAAAATCTAAAAACTATTCAACAAAAACCCTTTTATAATGCGTGTTGTAGGTGATGAGGTACAAATGAAATAACAGGAGCTCCTTTTGAAAAGGAAGTCCAAAGAATTCTATTCCTGCCTGGGAGATATTACAAATAATACTACCATGTTTTTGGGAGAGAGTCACACAATCTCACTTAATCCTCACAACAAACCTAAGGGTAGGAACCATTATTCTATTACAGATTAGGAAGCAAAGGCATAGAAAGGTTCAATGTTTTTCTAAAGGTCATACAACCAGGAATCTTTCTGTTTGACTGCAACAGAAGGATGAGGAATACTCTATTTGTTTTTCAGTATGAATGAATTTGTTGTATCAATTCATATTTTATTTATTGGTTTGCTATAGGAAAACATTGGAGATGATATCTTAATTACAGTTAAGATATAAGGTCAAAGATGTTCTTGCCATTTCTTTTTAAAGGGGGTAAAAGCTGCCAGACTATGATTTAGTTAAATGAAATTTACATCGTAATACTAACTATTTTCCAGTGTTTGAAAGTTGCAAATGATATGGAAGTAGTACAAGGAATATCAAAGTGAATAATGAAATGACATAAAATAAAGAAAAACCAGTCATGGTCTGGAAGGGAAATTCTTATTTGCTGTACCTAATTAGGTAGTCTTTGAAGCAGAGCTATGAGAGTTGGGTGGTTGAGGCCACATCAAATGGAACCAGACTCCCTAGTAAATGAGAGAGTTGCAAGATTCAGTCCCTTCTCAGATGAGCAGTGGATTAACTAGTTGGCCTTTCTGCCTCTTCTTTCTCAGCTTTTGTGGTTCTATGCAGAGACATAAAAGTTTCGTATGAACCTTTGCTTGTATTTGGCTAGAATGGAAGATTTTCATCTCTTACTGTTTAATAAAGGGATCCCTGAAGAGGACCCCAGACTTTCCTGATTTCATTCTCACCAGGCATACAGTGTATTCCAGACACTCACAAATTCCCTCTATTTGTCATTGAGCCCTGGGATGAAAAGAGTATGAGTTGGCTTTGTAAAACCTTGGATGTGTGTGTGTGTGTATATATGGGATTATTTCACTAGCAAACTAATTAGAGACCAGATATGATTGTGTGTACCCTCAGGTTTAATGGACTGATCCTCCTTATAACATCTTCTGTGTCTTACTTCAGGCTGCTATAACAAAGTACCATAAACTGGGTGGCCTATAAATAACAGAAATTTATTTCGCACATTTCTGGAGGCTGAAAGTTCCAGAACTTTCAGTTCTGGAAAACTTCAATTCTGGAAAGTTCCAAATGATCGGGTTCTGGTGAGGCTTCCTTCCAGTTTGCAGACCACTGACTTCTCCTTGTACTCTCACATGATGGAAAGAGAGGACTACAGTGGTCTCTAGAGGCCCTTTTATAAGAGTGCTAATCATATTAATGAGGGCTCCACCTTCATGATCTAATTACCTCCCAAAGGTCCCACTTCTTAGTAAGATCACCTTGGGAGTTAGATTTCAACAAAGAATTTTGGGGGAACACAAACATTCATCCATTGCATTCTGTTTCTCTTTGGTTCTAACAGGTGCCCAAGCATTAATGGGACCAATCAGTTGTTTATAGAAAAATAAAGAACGGTTATGGATGTAGTACAGAGGATAGAATTTTCTTGGATTGACTATTGCATCATATAATTTGTAAAATATACTATAAAAATTTGAATTTCACTAACTCTAGACTTTAAATCAAGGTCAACAGTAGTCCAAAGTAAAAAGGAAATCCAGCAGAAAATTGCTAGCTACAAATTACCTAAGGTACTGAGATGAATTTGGAGAAAAATATCTTGCTAAACATTTCTACAGTTAAAAATTTTTAGGTCCACATTTTCCCAAAGTTTTTTCTATAAGAGAAAATAAGTTACAGGTTTAAAACTCTGCAATTTGGAGTCATTTTGGATTTATGGGCTTCTAAAGCACATAAGATTATTAAAGTACACTTACAAGCAATACAAGTCCTTAAAGTAGTATCAAGCATTGAAGTCATTCACCACATTTCTTTTCAAACACATCTTTATCCTGGATGTTTATATCTTATGACCATTTAGTGGGTCCCAAACAGGAGGTGTCCAAACTACTTTGCCAGCTTTTCCAGTCTCCTTTCTACTTCTCCAGCTTGTGATATATATTTACTGAAAATCTACCATGTGCTACATGCAACAAGAGGCGTTAAATGTTAAGACATGACTCCTGCCCTCAAGGCATAGTCAGCTCTTTAGATCAGCAAATTAACCAAAACTTGTTGTATTAGTTATCTGTTGCTATGTAACAAATTACCTCAAAACTTAGCAGCTTAAAATGACAAATATTTATTATCTCATAGCTTTTGTGGGTCAGGAATCTGGGCACAGCTTAGCAGGGTGGTTTGGTTCAGAGTGTCTCATAAGGTCACAGTCAAGGTGTCACCAAGGCTGCAGTCAACTGAAGGCTTGACTCGGGCTGGAGGATCTGTTTCCAGTCTCTGGTGTGGTTGTCAGACTTCAGCTCCCTGTTGGCTATTGGCTACATGCCTCAGTTCCTCAAGATGTAGACTTCTCCATAGGCTGTCTGAATGCCCTCACATGTCAGCTGCCTTCTTCTAGAGTGAGTGCTCATCTCTGAAGTGGTGTACTGTCACTTCTGCAATATTATACGTGAGGTAGAATACTGACCAACTTGTTCACAAAGAAGGCAAGTACTCAAGGGTGTGAATACCAGGGGGTTGGGATTATTGGAGGCCAGGGTAGAGGCTAGCTACCAAAAGGTTTTTCTGAATATTCCTTGTCTTGAATATTCACCCAGTTTCTTAATGTGAAAACTTTGGATTCATCTTCTAGATGCTCTTTCTTAATCACTAATACTATCCTATCAGTCCTGTCAATCACCAACTTCAGAATCTATCATCTTAATACCCTTTGTGTCTTTGATCTTCTTATCTTATTTACTGCTTTAGTTCTGGCCCTTAGCATCCTTTGCAAAGGCATTTTCAATGACTGTCTCTTGTTTTATTTTATTTCTCTTTTAAGTATGTTAAATCATACGGAATTGTCATTTTTGGAGTCAGTTTCAGCAGCGTATTAGTCAGCTCGGGCTTCCATAACAAAATACCACAGACTAGGTGGCTTAAACAATAGACTTTTTTTCTCACAGTTCTGCAGGCTGGACATCCATGATCAGGGTGCTAGAAGGTCAGGTTCTTGGGAGACTCTATTTCTAGTTTGTAGATGGCCATCATCTCGCTGTGCTGGCATGACCTCTTCTTTGTGCACACATCTCCAAATACTATCACATTGGGGGTTAGGGCTCCAAGATATTAATTTTGATGGGACATAATTCAGTCCATAGCAGGCAATTTCAAATGGTTCAACCTAACTCTTGTTTATAAGAGTAATATATGTTCATGACAGTAAATCAAAAACACAAAGAAACAGAAAGATGAAAACAAAAATCACCAACAATTCCACCTCCTGGGGATAACCAGCAATTACATTTTTATATATTTCCCAGTTTTTAAATGTGTATACCTTTCTGAAGACTGGGCTCATACCATATACTTAATGTTATTGTCTGCTTTTTCATTCAATGTTGTTCCTTGGCAATTTTCCAAGTCGTTGAACATTTTAAGAAATGTTTTAAATGGCAGTGACATATTTCATGTATTTAACCATTACTTTTTTCATTGAACATTAAAATGGTTTCTAATTTTTCAGAAATAAGGCTGTGGAAGGAACATCACTGAGCATACACTTTTGTCTGCATCTCGATTCTTTTACTGTAGATTCCTAGAAATAGAATGATTGGGTCAAAGATCATGAATTTGTTTTGTGTTACCCTTTTAAAAAAGTTCTTACTTGATTTACATATTGCAAATAGCTTTCTGGAAATTTACACATTTATTATACCACCAGGGTATTATTATTATTATTACTATTATTATTGTTTTAATTTAGTAATTTGACAGGTCAAAAAATTTTGTCTAATTGTTAACAGTGACCTCCTCACTGATATTCCTGGAGTCATATCCTGCTCCAATCAAGTCCCTAGAGGGCTGCTAGAGAGATTTCTCTCTAAAATTCAAACTTGATCATATCACCTGCCTGCTAAAGCCAGTCATTTGCTCCCCATTGCTTAACAGGTAAAGCCCTAGATCTAGAGAATGTTTTACCAGGCCTTTGAGAATATGGCTTTTGCCTAAATTTCCAGTCTCATTTTTAACCTCTCTTCCATATTCTTGGCAGTAACATTAACCAATTGTAGAATAGTTTACACTTCTTTTCCTTTTGGTGTGCTGTTCTCTTTGTCTTGCATACCTTTCCCCACTTGGTTGCAGCACTCACAAAGCCTGCTTAGAGAGAAGGCAGGAGATGGATGGGGTGTTCCATTCCTGAAAATGGGAGTGCTACTGTGATCAGCACTCTACTGGGTCTTCCTGTCATTGTCCGCATGCGACATGTTCCAGTCCTTCACATGGCAACTACACTTCTGCTCTGTTAATACCCTTTACATCATGATGTATCTTCTGATGATAATTTCATCAAAGTAGCTTTTGTACAAATTTTATTGATTCTCCTTGGCTGCAGTTGTGTGCATGCCATCCTTCATAAATACCAAAGGGTATCTTTCAGTCTCCATTTGCCTGATTCCGTCTTCTCAAACATTTCTTGAAGGCACCCTGAACTTCTATAAAACTTGCCTTTCAAGCCTCTACAAATTTAAAAAAATTGAAATAATAACAAGCATCTTCTCAGATCATAGTGCTATAAGGTTAGAAATTAATTACAAGAAAAAAGCTGAGAAAGGCACAAAGATGTGGAGACTAAACAACACACTACTGAACACACAATGGATCATTGAAGAAATTAAAGAAGAAATAAAAAAAATACCTGGAAACAAATGAAAATGATAGCATGCCATACCAACTCATATGGGATACAGCAAAAGCTGTATTAAGAGGAAAATTCATCGCAATACAGGCACATCTTAACAAACAAGAAAAATCCCAAATAAGCAACCTTAAAGCACACCTAACTGAAGTAGAGAAAAAAGAACAAATGAAGCCCAAAGTCAGCAGAAGGAGAGAAATAATAAAAATCAGAGCAGAAATAAATACTATTGAAACGAAAAAGGCAGTAGAAAGGATCAATGAGACAAAGAGCTGGTTTTTTGAGAAGATAAATAAAATTGACAGACCACTAGCCAGACTTACAAAGAAAAAAAGGGAGAAAGCTCAAATAAACAAAATCAGAAATGAGTGAGGAGAAATAACAACAGACTCTGCAGAAATACAACAGATTATAAGAGAATACTACAAAAAACTATATGCCAATAGAATGGATAACCTAGAGGAAATGGATAAATTCTTGGACTCCTACAATCTCCCAAAGCTCACTCAAGAAGAGGCAGACAATTTGAACAGACCAATCACAAGGAAAGAGATTGAAACAGCAATCAAAGACAGCCCAAAGAATAAAACCCCAGGACCAGATGGCTTTCCTGGGGAATTCTACCAAACTTTCAGAGAGGATTTAATACCTATCCTTTTCAAGCTATTCCAAAAAATTAGGGAAGATGGAACACTTCCTAACACATTCTATGAGGCCAACATCACACTGATACCAAAACCTGACAAGGACACCACGAAAAAAGAGAACTACAGGCCAATATCACTGATGAACATAGATGCAAAAATTCTAAACAAAATTTTGGCAACCAGAATTCAGCAATTCATCAA
Source organism: Equus asinus (assembly GCF_041296235.1). NCBI lineage: Eukaryota > Metazoa > Chordata > Mammalia > Perissodactyla > Equidae > Equus > Equus asinus. Next base: position 39,275,745 of record NC_091810.1, read on the forward strand.
AAGAATCATACATCATGGTCAGGTGGGATTCATACCAGGGACACAGGGATGGTTCAACATCTGCAAATCAATCAACATGATACACCATATCAACAAACTGAGGAATAAAAACCACATGATCATCTCAATAGATGCAGAGAAGGCATTTGACAAGATCCAACAGCCATTTATGATAAAAACTCTGAACAAAATGGGCATAGAAGGAAACTACCTCAACATAATAAAGGCCATATACGACAAACCCATAGCCAACATCATACTCAATGGGCAAAAACTGAACCCCATCCCCCTGAAAACAGGAACGAGACAAGGATGCCCTCTATCACCACTCTTATTTAACGTAGTACTGGAGGTCTTGGCCAGAGCAATCAGGCAAGAAAAAGGAACAAAAGGAATCCAAATAGGGAGGGAAGAAGTGAAACTCTCGCTGTTTGCAGATGACATCTTATATATAGAAAACCCCAAAGAATCCATTGGAAAACTGTTAGAAGTAATCAACAACTACAGCAAAGTTGCAGGGTATAAAATCAATTTGCATAAATCAGTAGCATTTCTATACTCCAGTAATGAACCAACAGAAAAAGAACTCAAGAATACAATACCATTCACAATCGCAATAAAAAGAATAAAATACCTTGGGGTAAATTTAACCAAGGAAGTGAAGGACCTATATAATGAAAATTACAAGGCCTTTCTGAGAGAATTGGATGATGACATAAGGAGATGGAAAGACATTCCATGTACATGGATTGGAAGAATAAACATAGTTGAAATGTCCGTTCTACCTAAAGCAATCTACAGATTCAATGCCATCCCAATCAGAATCCCAATGACATTTTTTACAGAATTAGAACAAAGAATCCTAAAATTCATATGGGGCAACAAAAGACCCTGAATTTCTAAAGCAATCCTGAGAAAAAAGAACAAAACGGGAGGCATCACAATCCCTGACTTCAAAACATACTACAAAGCTACAGTAATCAAAACAGCATGGTACTGGTACAAAAGCAGGTGCAGAGATCAATGGAACAGAATTGAAAGCCCAGAAATAAAACCACACATCTATGGACAGCTTATCTTTGACAAAGGAGCTGAGGGCATGCAATGGAGAAAAGAAAGTCTTTTCAACAAATGGTGCTGGGAAAACTGGAAAGCCACATGTAAAAGAATGAAAATTGACCATTCTTCTTCACCATTCACCAAAATAAACTCAAAATGGATCAAAGACCTAAAGCTGAGACCTGAAACCATAAGGCTTCTGGAAGAAAACGTAGGCAGTACACTCTTTGACATCAGTATTAAAAGGATCTTTTCGGACACCATGCCTTCTCAGAGAAGGGAAACAATAGAAAGAATAAACAAATAGGACTTCATCAGATTAAAGAGCTTCTTCAAGGCAAATGAAAACAGGATTGAAACAAAAAAATAACCCACTAACTGGGAAAAAATATTTGCAAGTCATATATCTGACAAAGGCTTAATATCCATAATATATAAAGAACTCTCGCAACTCAACCACAAAACATCAAACAACCCAATCAAAAAATGGGCTGGAGACATGAACAGACATTTCTCCAACGAAGATACACTGATGGCCAATAGGCACATGAAAAGATGCTCATCATCGCTGATCATCAGGGAAATGCAAATCAAAACTACACTAAGATATCACCTTACACCCGTTAGAATGACAAAAATATCTAAAACTAATAGCAACAAATGTTGGAGAAGTTGTGGAGAAAAAGGAACCCTCATACACTGCTGGTGGGAATGCAAACTGGTGCAGCCACTATGGAAAACAGTATGGAGATTCCTCAAAAAATTAAAAATAGAACTACCATACGATCCAGCCATCCCACTACTGGGTATTTATCCAAAGAGCTTGAAGTCAGCAATCCCAAAAGTCCTATGCACCCCAATGTTTATTGCAGCACTGTTTACAATAGCCAAGACGTGGAAGCAACCTAAGTGCCCAGCAACAGACGAATGGATAAAGAAGATGTGGTACATATATACAATGGAATACTACTCAGCAGCAAAACAGAACAAAATCATTCCATTTGCAATAACATGGATGGACCTTGAGAGAATTATGTTAAGTGAAATAAGCCAGCGAGAGAAGGATAATCTGTGTATGACTCCACTCATATGAGGAATTTAAAATTATGGACTAAGAACAGTTTAGGGGATACCAGGGGAAAGGTGGGGTGGGGGGTGGGCACAAAGGGTGAAATGGTGCACCTACAGCACGACTGACAAACATTAATGTACAACTGAAATTTCACAAGATTGTAACCTATCAATAACTCAATAAAAAAAAAAAAACTTGCCTTTCAGTGTCTAGCATGGTGCTGTCACTTTGCTATGCATTGTTAAGCACTGTGTGTCAAAAATGCCTTTGAAGACACAAAATAAATTACCAGCACTCAAAATAATGGCAGAAAGAGAAGTAAAAACATGTATTGTACAACACTCTCAACTCAGCTTTGAACAGAAGAGTGCAATAATGAGGGACTCACATTCACTGGCTGGGAGCGTCTGCTTATTATCTATATGCCTACAAAACACTCAAGACATGAGAAATAATTTACTCATAGTACTTTTTAATATATTGTCATTATATAAGTATTTACATATTTTTAAAGGAACTATTTCTGAAAGAATCAGAGTTGAACGCAGCGTTGTTCAACATGGTATGTGTGATACAAACCCAGTGCTATTTGTATTTAAAACTGTGCTAGTATAATTCCTTCTTGGAAATCTTTTCTGACACTTCCCTTCTCCTGTGCCTTCTTTTACATGATTGATTTATATTGATCTGTGATTTGCTGAAAGGTCAAAGTGATTTATGATAAATTATAAATATCATCATCATGACCAAGCTGATTGAATCAAGGAATCATAGAGTTGGATGGGATCTTAGATGTCACTTTGTCCAATCTCTCACTCCGCAGAGGAAGTAGTGTGGCTGGTAGAGGGTCACATTATGTCTTCTAGGATGACTTCCATTGTTAGAAAAGTTATCCATGTTGTATAGAGTATTTCTGTCAGTGACAAGCACTTGTGGGTCTGAGTTTTAACTCTGCAGAATAATTCCAATCCATTTTTCACCAAACAGATCTTCACATGGTTGAGTACATCTTGCCTTCTCTTTTTCAGGCTAAACATCTTCACTTCCTTAGATGACTAGAGTGTGCCTCATGCACAGTTTTGAGGCTGGTAGAGCAGAGGCTGGTATGGCTTCAGGTCCTGAAAATTCCCAAGTTACAACTGATGGGGGAGCATTATCCTTGTCATTTCACTTTCTTATTCTGGGTAGTTTAAGAGTTTATCTGTCAGCTGAACTTTATGAATTAGTCATAACTCCTTTGGCTACAAGTAACAAAACCCTAATTCAAAGCAACTTAAATAAGAAAAGGCTCATTCAACTGGCAAATCTAAGGGGTGGCTTTAGGCAAAATTGGATTCTGGGATGCAATACCAGCTGGGCCCTCTTCATCTCTCTTCATGTCTCAGCTCTGCTTGCCCCAGTTTGACTTAATTCCTAAGCGGGCAAGATAGCCATTAGCCCCACATAGCTTCCATTATAGCTTGTGATCATAGAAAAGGAGGGACCATCCTCCTCGGTTTCTCTGAAAAAACACCCTAGGAGAGTGGCTCAGTTTGGGACATGTGCCCTTCCCTGAATCAATCATGTGGCTAGGAAGCTTGAAGTGCTTTGGTCAAGCTTGTTTTCTGTGAACCCCCTGTCTGCCTGCCACTTTAGGCAGGAAAAAATGTGGTCAGCCCCATCAGAGCCACTTTGATTAAGGATTACTATGGAATAGGGTCAGAGTTGGTTACCCAAAGGAGGAGATCTTGGGAAGGCAAGCATACATCTACCAAATTACTTAACAGGCTATTCTAGAAAGGCCGTGGCTGAAACATTTGAAGTGCAAAATGCAGACATGATATGGCTGGACAAAGACAGATGCAGTGGTCAGATGGAACACCTTTTTATAATAGGCAGACCATTTCCAACTCAAAGTTTCCCCAAGGGTACCTTCCACAATATCAGGACCCAAACCATATTTTATTGTAATATTGAGAAGCTGCCTACAATGTGCTTAGGTTAATATTTTAAAAAGTCACTTTTCCTCAGGAGCACACTATATTGGTTTATAGTCATAATACTCACTTGCTTACGTGTCTGAGTTATACTTCATTGTTTGAAGCAAGGTCATACACTCTGTTCCACTTCTAAATCTATCCCAGTGTAAAAGATTCCCTTTTGTGAGACTCTTCTTTATGATATTTAAAAACTACACGGAGTGATGGAGGCTGAGCTAGATTAAAGTTGTACAAATCTGATTAACATCATCTGCTCTGTTTCAAAGGTCAGGTGCGCTCAACGAATTTACTTTGAAATTATTTTGTTTATTTTGTGGGCATATACATCATGAGCTTTCTAAAGGTCAAAAGCAGAGTTTGCTCTTGGATTCTAAAGCAATCTGATCTCCATTTACAGTATGCTTTGGTGACCCTAAATGCAGAAGCAGACCCACTTAAGTCATACTTACAGTTTGTGTTTAGTTTAATTTCGTCATGAAGAAAATCTCTGCCAGATTAAGGCAGTGCTGAAATATCACTTTTCCTAAATTAGTTTTATTTTCAACTAGGTTCATAAGATAACACTACTCATAAATGGCACCTGAACTCTGAATGTTGGTTTCCTACTCATTCTGTTTTCATGGATGTAGAAGCATCTTAGTCAGTTAGTTTCTTACCTGGAAACTGGAGCAAAGGTCAGAAAAGTTAGAACTCCTGGGTTTTATTAACATTTACCTGGTAGGGGTCCTGAAGCTTTATTAATTAATGTGTGTAAAGTCACTGTGTGCTTCACAGAGAAGAGGCTCCAATAAATTATACAGTCTTATTTACTATTCAAAAAATCAAGGATCTAATTATATACATGAAGTACTTTTTCGTTAATGATTTTAAATGATTTTTTTTCCCTTACCATATGTACTTTACTGAGATAAAAAAGAAAATCTCTCAGAGTATTTTGTATTCATGTTCATTAACATTCCGGTGGAATAATAAACCTCAAAATGATTCATGTATGAATCAGTGAGGCATGGCTAATTACAGTTTTCAGCCACACAGCCAATAACATTCACCACGAAACGCGGCGTCTGTTAAATACCTCTCTCCGAATTTTTGTTGGGGGAGAGTGGTAGGAAAAAGGGAGGCTGCAAATTGCAATTTAAAAATGTCTAAATATTTTAGGGGTTTGTACATTATAAATCTCTTTCAGACAAGTATTTATCACAAGCATGACATCCTGTTATCAAAACAGATAAAAACCCCACAGATTTGCTTTAAAAACAAAACAAAAGAAAACAAAACAGAAACAAACCTAAGTCCTGAGAATGGACCATATTCTGTAAGGAAACAGTAGAACTTTTTGGAACATCAGGAAATATAATTTACCAGAAATTTTAAAAATGTATCTTATTTTTTAATTTTAGAAATGAATTTTCCTGTTTCTTACAAAATCATCTCGATACCATGACTCTCTACAGTCCACCAACAGATTTAAAAGATGAAAAATCGGAAAAGCATACAGAGGACACAGTAAAAGTTGAATGTCATCACTAAAACACTCAAATTTAGAAGTGAGTTTGTAATACCTATTCAACATCTTTTCTATTACCTTTTTTTTGTTTAAAATATTTTCCCTGAATACCACCCATATGGTAGAATACCCAAAGACTACGTGAATAAAAACATTAGAATTAGGGCTGGCCCGGTGGCACAGCGGTTAGGTTCACACGTTCTGCTTCTCAGCGGCCTGGGGTTCGCCGGTTTGGATCCCGGGTGTGGCAAAAGTCATGCTGTGGTAGGCGTCCCACATATAAAGTAAGGGAAGATGGGCATGGATGTTAGCTCAGGGCCAGTCTTCCTCAGCAAAAAGAGGAGGATTGGCAGCAGCTAGCTCAGGGCTAATCTTCCTCAATAAAATAAAATAAAACCTTAGAATGCACATTTATTTTATTTTTTAATAAATTAGTGTTATTTCAACGACATAACTAATAGATGGTAAAAAATAATGTTCAGAAGTTAAGAACAGTAAGAACAGTATAAAGTAGAATAAAAGATACTCCTGCTACCAATTCCGTCTCATTCCTTCAACCATTGCTCACAATCATTTGGGATGCTCCCTGAAATTTTCTACACAAGTGCAAGTACAGGTCTACTATCTCTTATTTGCAATTTTGAAAACCAAAAAGGTCTGAAAACCCAAAGGTTATCCTGATATGGGACTACTTATAGTGTTTGTTTATCCCTTATATGTTTTGTCACAGAAATATTAGTGTTTGATGACAGTGTGCTGCTCTAGGAGTCTTATACACTAGATCATATAGGCGTAGATTACCTTTCTGAAAACCAAAAAATTATTAATTTTCAAAACACACCCATCCCAAAAGTTTTGGATGAGTGAATTACCTCGATAATTATATGTGTATTGCAATCCTCTTATGTTCACACAATAGATCATACTATATATGCTGCCTGGCAAGTACACTTATGGAATAGTTTAACATTTTCCCTTAAGACCTCACTGTGGCCTACAAGGTCTGGTCTCTGGTTAGTCTTTCACCTCTTCTCCCATGACTTTTCCTCTCATTCTCGCTTCTCCAGCCACCTGGGCCTCCTTGCTATTCTTCCACCATGCCAAGCTTTCTCCTATCTTAAGGACTTTGTGCTTACTGTTTCTTCTGTCTGGAACATGCTTTCATACACTTTCTCATGGCTGGTCCCCTCACTTCACTGAGATCTTTGTTCAAATGATACCTCTTCAAAGAGGTCTAGCCAACAGAAGACCACTCATCATTTTCTAGCTCCTCACTCTGCATTTTTTAATAACATTTATCAACATCTATGATATATTATAAATTGGTATATTAGCGTATCGTCTCTCTTCTCTACTAGAAGTTCCATGAGGGTAGGGATTTTTTGACTTGTTTAGTTGCATTCCCTAGCACCTAGAACAATGCCTGGCATACAGTTGGTGCTCAATAAATATTTGTTAAATGAATTTTTCTTTTTCCCTCAAAGTTAAGCAATTCATTTGGTAGTTACAAGGTTCTCAATTGTTTTTATGGCAAACTGAGAAACATGTTTATGAAGCCATCATGAGCTGGCCCTTAGGACACTTCCAGCCTCTTTCACATCTGCCCTACTTCCACTCTAGATTGTGTACTGATAAATCAACCCTGTCTGAGCTCTGGCACTTGCCATGTGCTGTTCCTTCTGCCTAGAACTCTCGTTCTCCTCCACTCTAGGTAGCAGAATCGGCTCATTCTGGCATAGACTTCTAAAGCATCACTTAGATTTGTTCACCTGTTTACTTGTTTGTGGTTTCCATTACAGTTCAATACCAGGGACTGTGTCTGAGCCATTGGTGAATCCCAGCCCCCAGCACAGTGGCTAGCCCAGAGTAACCCTCAATACATGAAAAACTGAGCTGAATTAAAGTTGCATCCCATTCTGCACTAAGTCTTGTACTAAAGAAATATACTTTTTAATTTTTAGAAAATGCTTTTAATGGGTTTTATCCTCGAGAATGATGAAATGCCTTTAAAGCTGCAGTGAAGCCAGGGCAATGTGTTTAGAGGCATAATTTCTTGAAGGAGAGTGATGAAAAATCATAGCTTATCTCTGAGCCACCCTGGTGAGATCACAGCTTGGACACTGAGTTTACTTTTATGCACCTTATGTTCTAGGTAACTGGAAGATGATTGCAAAAGATGGCAGTAAGGAGGATTAAGTGTGATTATTTATGAGGCATAGTTAAAAGGAGACAGCATGCATATGTTCACTAACTATAGGGAATAGACCAATCTCTAAATATCCGATGAACAAATCCACCCAAGGAATACATTTAACACAGAACAACAAAGGGCTAAATAACATGAGAGAATTAAAAAAAGATAGGGGAAAAACTTAGAGAATTTTCATCATATCGTGAGATGGCTCTTACTAGCAACCAGAATTCTCCAATAGCAGACAAGAAGCTGAGTGATTACCAGGTGAGAAATTTGTGAAGGAGACGGGAGCATTTGGGTACAGTGGAGTTTCCCAACCTTTTTATACCTTGTGTTACTAAAACAATGCATAGTTTTTCTTTTTTCTAATACAATATTTTCACAGTAGACATGATTTTTTTTCCAATTAAATAAATGCCCCCAAGATTCTTGTCCAAAAGTCTGGATTATGACCTGTAATATATGGCTGAGATGAATTATGCAGAGGGTTGAACTCTTTGACTGCTAGGCCTTTCCAGTTTTGCAATTCTGTTTCCATGGTAAAGATTTCTTTGTAGGTCCCGTGTGCACGAACAGGATGCTGTTGGGAGTGTTTGACTAAAGCAGAAGAGTACGTGACCACCAGGATTTCCACACACCAGGATGGTCCTGAGCTTTGTGATAATGGGAGATTACTGCGGGGTCACTTTTGTCTCTTTACTTTGTGGCTTAGTTGAATGTAATGAGTGCTGCAAATTTGAGCTCTTCTAGTACTTTCTGTGTTTGCTTTTTGTGGCCATAACATAGCCATTCATTGACCACATATTTATTGAATGCCTACTACTGAATAAGACAAAAACAAAGTTCTTGCCTTCATGGAGCTTCCATTTTATTTGGAGGAGACAGATGTTAAACAGAAAGACAAATAAATGGTGACTGTAATTTCAAGTAAAGTTATTTGCTATGAAGAAGTGCTATAATGGCAGGACCCTCAGAGTTCTTTCACAAAACTGTCTTCTACATTTCTCCAAAGAAGATATATGAAAGGCCAACAGGTACATGGAGATACTCAACATCTCTAGTCATTAGGGAAATGCAAATTAAAACCACAATAAGATATCACCTCATGCCTGTTAGAAAGACCATCAACAAAAAGACAAGAGATAAGAATGCTGGTGAGGATGTGGAGAAAAAGGAACATTTGTGCACTGTTGGTGGGATTGTAAACTGGTACAGCCACTATGGAAAACAGTATGAAGGATCCTCAAAAAATTAAAAATTGAACTACCAAATGATCCAGAAATTCCACTTCTGGAATATCCAAAGGAAATGAAAACATCAACTCGAAAAGATATCTGTATCTCCATGTTCACTGCAGCATTGTTTACAATAGCCAAGACATGGAAAGAACCTAAATGTTCCTTGATGGATGAATGGATAAAGAAGATGTGGTCTATATATACAATAGAATATTATTCAGCCATAAAAAACAAAGAAATCCTGCCATTTGCAACAACATGGATGATCCTTGGGGGTATTGGGCTAAGTGAAAAAAGTCAGATAGAGAAAGACAAACACTGTATGATCTCACTTAGGCACGAAACCTAAAAAAGAAATAATTAAGAAAAACCCAAACTCATAGAAAAAGAGATCAGATGGGGGTGGGGCGTGGGGAGGGGGAACTGGAGACAGGTAGTCAAAAGGCACAAACTTCTAGTTACAAGATAACTAAGTACTAGGGATATAATGTACAGCATGATGACTATAGTTAACACTGCTGTATGATATACATGAAAGCTGTTAAGAGAGCAAATTCTAAGAGCTCTTATCACAAGGAAAAAAATTTCCTTTCCTTTTTTTGGGCTTTCTATTTTTATTGTATTTATATGAAACGAGGGATGCTAACTAAACTTACTGGTAATCATTTTACGATGTATCTAAGTCAAACCTTAAACCTTACAGTGATGTATGTCAATTACATCTCCATAAAAATAGGAGGAAAAAACTGTCTTCTAGGTCTAAAGATCAGTCTGTGCACTTAACATTAAGTTCTAAAAAATCCCAAGCCCTTTACTTGTGTTTCTTCAATAGTATGAAATGAACAACACACTGTCTCCAGCAGTATTTCTTCAAATTCCCTTTTCCCCTTTTCTTGACCTCCTTCTTCCTCTCCCCACCAAACCCCAGTCCCGCTGAAGCCTCTCCTTAAGTCCCCAGAGTCCCAGTGTAAAGGAGGCTTTTGTTGTGGTGGTTTTTGTTTGGTTTGCGTGTCTTAGGGAGGATTTAGGAAGTACTGTCTACCTTAATTATTCACATAATGAGGTATACAAGGTGGTAGGTTGCTCATTTGTTTGGTGTTTATTTAATTTTTGAATTATTCTTATTATGCTCATCTCAGCGATATAAGTTTATGGTGAACCGAAGTCATCTGGAGCAGATATTATTGGTGCCCTGCCAGTACCCTCTATTTCCTTACCATTCAGTGCATACCAGCCTGGCTTCCAACAGCAGCACCTCTATCTCTGGCTTTCTCTGGCCACGGAGGCAACTCTGCCCTCTCATTCAGTATGGCTGAAGAGCCAGGGACTTAGCCCCTGAGAGCCGCCCCCAATCATTGACTGATGGGAGTTGATGTTTAAACAACCCACTTCTTTTGTCCCTTTGGTGGGATAGCTCAGTCTAAGGCATGTGTTCCACACTGTTTCCTAGAGTTCCCCAGGATGATTAAGCTCTAATCACCCCTTGGAGTAACATGCTTGATAGTGCAACTTTTTTGTCTGTCTTCCATTCCCTATGTCACTTTTCTGACCTCCTACTGGTGTTTCATGCAACTATCTCCCAAATATACTACTTGCACTTGAATATCTGTCTCAGGATACACTTCTGGGGGAACTCAAACTAAGATACCATCTCCAGGTGATTATTAAGCAAGTTGCAGATCAGATAGTCATCTTCCTACTGATTGTCTTGGCACTTGGATACCTGGGTGCAAGGCAAGTGCTGTGTCTTAATGCTCTTTGTGAATGTATGTATTGCTGAAGGTCATGGCTGACCTTCATCCCAGCAGACAGCATCATCCACAGCTGAAGTAATACATATATGTTCATACGAGGCTGCCTAACAGTGGTTTAATAATCATTAGATACCACTGTTTAGATGCTGAGTATGTTCATGACATTTGCCTTTTGACTGCTAAGTAGAAAATGTAATGATTATAGGCTGATGCTTTCTCAGGAGGAGAGTCTAGTTGTTGAGCTTTCCAGTTTCCCATGGTTCAGTGATTTCTTCCATGTTTAGTCTGGCTGCTGACACGTGTTGAAATCTCTCATGCCCATCAGCTTGAGAAAAGCTGGACTGCTCAGCTGAGTCTGTGCTCATAAAAGCTAGCAAGAACTGTTGTCTTATAGGAAACAACCCCGAGCTGACAGAAGATTAGGGTAGGAAGTCTGAACAGGGGTTTTAATCCTTATGCACGAAACTAGTCTGCACACATATTGATCACCTTCCTGCTGTTTTATCTGTAGCTGTTTTCAATTTCACCTGGTTATTCATCACAATTCTCTAATATTTTATGTGGCCATGGTGTCTGTGTGCTGACCTGGAAACTGACCATAATCCACTGTGACAGAGTGAAGCTTCCTAGGACATCAGTATTTCACATTAGGACATTTTGTACGACACCTCTCTACTCTCTGTAGGGTTCAAACATCAGAAAGGATGAGATATCTAAGACTTAGTGTAATCACTTGCATGTAATGAAACAGGCTAAAGAAAAAAGTGAGGGAAACAAAAAACAAATGGTGCCAGGGGAAGTAGGGACATATTTCAATATTTGTCCAAGTGTAATTGCTCTTTATTTCTCCCTTTTACATGTAAAAGATGACTGGCAATTATCTCTTCTTTCTTGGCACTAGGATTGGGAGGGAAGAGAGGGAAAGGGAAGGTGGCAATCTTGACGAAGAGAGGTCGCTCTAAGAAGCAGCATGGTGTAGCAGCCAGAGTCTGAAGGCCAGGATTGTAGTCCCCGCTATGAGCTGCGTGACTTTGTGAAAATTATTTAGCTGCTGTGCAACTTGCAATTGCATTTATTGCAAACTAGACCAGGAGCATCTTGATGTTAGGAAGTGGGTCTGATTCAATGATTTCTCCAGCACACTTATGGCATCTAGCACAGAATGTAATGAAAATGATTTTGAATTTAAAAAGGGAGCAAACACAAGGGCCTCATGGTGGTCAGAGATGGATTTAATTGATCTGCACTGAAGAAGGGAGAATAGAGAATAATTCATTCAACTATTCAAAATATATTTACTGAGTGCTTTATTATATTTACTACTTTTTTTTATACTACTACTATATTTATTATATTTACTACTACTTTATTATACTATGTATACTTCCAGGTGCTAGAAATACTGCAGTACCCGAACAAAAACTGCATTTGCATAATCGTTCTTTCTAGCGGACAAGACGACAAAAAAGATAAATAAATTATACACAACGCTTGATAAGGACAAGTACTAGAGAGAAAAATTGTACAAAATAGGGAGAAAGGAAGAAAGGAAGGTGCCAGGGAGCTTGTGCTGCAGTTTTAGTTAGGATGCCAGGGAAGGGCGAGTGTAGTCGCAAAGTGGATCAAGCCGGTGCTGCGAGCCCGTGTTCTGAGAGAAACGCAAAGAAAGGAAGGCTTAGGGAATCAAGAAAGACGAAGTGAGGAGAGGAAGTGAAAAGAAATCCAGCCGGAGGGGAGGGATGACGGGGGTAAGTTAACTACGTTTGGGAGGAAAGAAGGAAGCAAAAATGCAGCATAGCCTAAAGAATCACGTTTCCTTTTCCGTTTGGAAAAAACAAAGATCGTGAGGTTTATGACAAAAAACTGCCTGTCCGAAGAGATTCTCACCTCAGGTGCTCTCCTGAGAGGGACAGTGGTTCCCGCCCCTGAATCACTGTTACTGTCACTATGGCTTCTGATTGGGTTGGTCTGGTTGGGTGCTCAGTGCCTATTGGCCTCCGCGCCTGTCCCTGACAAGCGGCCATCTTGGGTCCCGCCCCCGCCGTGGGGCCGTCGGGAATTGTAGTCCTCGCTCGGCTCCGTCCAGTCGCTGGACTTTTTTGCCCTCTCTTCCCGGGTCTGTAAGGTGGCCACCCACGTGGGCACAAGGCCAGGCGCCGCTCCTGCCCCGCGGTCCCTCCCTCTGCCTTTCGTTTCCCAGCTGCCAAGATCTCGGAAGGTAGGGGCGGGGGGAAAGCCCAAGTCGAACAGAGTTTCTGGGGCGCAGGTCTGGGTTACCACGCGCGTCTTTTCAAGACGCCAGCGGCCCAGCGGGGGCGGGATTGGGACCGCGCAGGTCTTTGAGAGGTCAGGGTCTGTCCGGAGGACCCTCCCACCTCCCCGCGAACCCTTTGAGGGCCCATTCTTGAGCATTGGCGCTCACCCTAACCCTCCCCTCCTCTGCTGCATTTTATAAGTGGGTAAACTGAGGCATGGGGCCACGCTGGTGGTTCCAGGGACGCCCCAGCTCCCGGCACTGGCCGCTTTTGGATGGTTTGTCATTTTCATAGGCAAGTATCAGGAATCTTTGCCCCAGCAGGTTTGTGTTAATCACTCAGTTCTGGGTTCCCCCAAAGGGGCTAGTGTTTGAACACGTGCCCAAGACGGGAGCCAAGCAGGGGACCAAGGAAGGCGGTATTTTGGGAGAGAATTTTGGTATTTAAAAAACACAAAAAAGCATCGAATTCATTATGATGGAAGAATTTATCAGTGTATTCTGTTGGACTTTCTTACACCTATTTTATGGCTTAATGTGTTTATATGAAAAAATGCAGGGACTTTTAAGGTACATCCCCTGGGGAAAAAAATGAGGCAGGTTGGTGGAACTGAGCTGGATTTGAAGCTTCCTGTCTAGGATCAAATTCTGCCTCTGCTCTATGACCTTGGACCAGCCGCTCACAGTGCTTATTTGGGAGAAAAGAGCTTAAAGCTTCCTGCCCAAGTAGCCCAAGGATGTTGCCTGGATCCGAAATCATTAAATGAGGTCTTGCTGGTGAAAGTTTGTCACTTGCAAACTCACTGCTTTATTGTATGGGTCTCTCAGAAACATGCTGGGGACCAGCAGAAAACACGCCCAAAGCTTGCTTTAGAAAGGTTCTGAGCCGTGCTGGGTCCGGGACTACCGACAGCGGCCCCGACTCGCACTTGTTAAGCCCGGCGTAGCTAAACACCCCCTTTCTGGCTCTATCTTAATGCCGGCAGCCCTGGCAGCAGGGGCTTATGGGAGTTGTAGTCTCGCCTCTTGTTTCCCTGCCAGTTGGTACTCCAATTCTCAGCCTGCCATTTGGCGCGGCGAGGTGTCTCCCGGGAGATGAAGTCTGACTTCCCCCCCTTTCTGTGGAGCAGCCACTTGACTCGGAACTACAACTTCCATGTGGCCTTGCGTTCTTGGCTGCCAGCCCCTGCGTCAACTGCTGCGAGCTGGGACCGGAGAGTGATGTTTAGTAAAGATGTCTTGTTTTTTGTCGTCATTGATTGCATTCGCTGTTCCAAGTAGTAGACAGGGGATTATTGTATATGCTTTTCCAAGTGTTAGATAAGGAATATGCATGCTTTCAATCACAGCTAACACTCGACAATTTACAGGGCATGTTCACATTCTCTCCTTTAATAATACTGTATCTTCCACTTGTAGATGAGGAAGAAACTTGAAAAGATGATTTGTCCACAGTCACACACCTAATAATAAAATGCAATATATGTTAAATGTGTATTATATTTAGTTATTATAGTTTAATATAATCTTCTCAAAAGGTAAATGGGAGTGATAACCATTTTCACGTGCATTTTACTTATTAGGAAACCAAGTCTATGAAAGTTAAGCAACATATCCAAGTTAACTCAGCTAACTCCAAGTTAACTCGGATTGTAACCCAGTCTGCTTGACAGTCTTTACTTAGAAAAAGACCCTAGTTTACAGAGTGAGAGGGAGCCTAACGTTTCTGAATACAGAATTTGGAATCTTTCCATTATACCATGTTGCCTCTGTGGTTAGACACTAAATGTTACAGCTGAAAAAACCTTTGCGATCATTTAAATCTAAGACAAAGATCTTGGAACAGTTCATGGCATGTAGTAAGAGTTCCACAAATGTTAGCTATATATAGCTTCATAATACCTCTATTTTAGAGATGAGGAAACTGGCCCAGGTGGTAAAGCACTCTGCCCAAGGTCACACAGCTGGTTTGTGTCAGAGATGAGACTAGACCCAAGCCTCTTATTTACAAGTCCAGGGTTATTTTCATTCTACCAGCAGTCCGCTAGCAGGGGTACCAAATGTGAAGCTGTTTAGATAATGATTTTTCCATTAATTTGTTCTTTGTAGGCTACGGACCAGGAACATTTGTTGTAAAATCTCTTTTCTTACTATTGATAAGGTTGTAATATTTCATTAATTCAACAAATGTTTTTTCAGCATCTTTATATCCTTATCTCTCTGTAGGTGCAGGGGTGACATGGATAAAAAGCTAATGGATTAGGGCTGAAAGGACCTTATCATTCATCTATTCTAACTCTTTTTGTTTTATAAATCAGGGATGTGAGGTACAAAATGGTCCACAGTTTTCATCTCATGCCCTTGTGTCAAAAGCATCCTGTTTCTGCAAGGAGGCAAGTTTCTGGAGGCCTCAGGGGACTTTATGTGACCTTTTGGGCTCACGCTTTCTTTTACTTATGTCCTCATCCCAGTCTGATTCCTGTAAATGTCTGGTGGAAT
This sequence comes from Equus asinus, assembly GCF_041296235.1. Taxonomy (NCBI): domain Eukaryota; kingdom Metazoa; phylum Chordata; class Mammalia; order Perissodactyla; family Equidae; genus Equus; species Equus asinus. The sequence goes on from NC_091810.1 coordinate 39,291,301, forward strand.
GCTTTAGGAAATGTTTCTGTGCCCTTATCTTTATTTGTATGTACATGATGCTTCAATAAACTCCTTTTCTATTTTGGGAATTAGTCTTGTTTTGGCTCCCAATACTGTATTTTTTTCCCCCCAAAGATTGGCACCTGAGCTAACAACTGTTGCCAATGTTCTTTTTTTTTTTCCCTTCTTCTTCTCGTCAAAGCCCCCCAGTACATAGTTGTGTATTCTAGTTGTGAGTGCCTCTGGTTGTGCTATGTGGGATGCCGCCTCAGTATGGCCTGATGAGCAGTATGATGTCCGCGCCCAGGATCCGAAGCAGTGAAACCCTGGGCCGCCAAAGCGGAGTGCGTGAACTTAACCACTGGGCCACGGGCCTGCTCCCTGAATACTCCTTTGTTCTTTCAGACGCTTGAGAACAGAATCTGACGCTGTTTGCCTTCACATATGTTAAAATATAACCCTCTAATATAGGTGTCAGAAATGAACACATGAGTTGTTTGAATTATATAAAACTTTTGTTTTAGAAGACACGTTAACCCTTTCAGTTATGTATTCACACATAGTAAAGCAGGTAATTCTCACCTCGTGTGTGAAAGGTGGTTTTTATGTAATTAGATAACAAAGTAACAGTTTTGTAAATTATTGGCTAAACATCCCTGAGACAGTCACCATGGGAGACATTCTCCCTGTCAGCACCCGTCCCCCTCAGCACTCTCTCAACTGACAGTCTGATGTTTCAGCTTCCAACACAGTGCCTGACTGCTAGTAGACACTGAAAAGATATTTGTGGAATTGCATTCCTAAGTACCCCTGAGCTCTGTTCCCACATCTTTTTCTTGAATCTCAGTTTCCTCTCAATGTAGAAGTGCAGCTTTGAAATACAAGATGTAGCAGTTTCCTTTCCATGTCTACATTGTGGAGAAAAATCTCAGCCTTTGAGGTCATCCTGCAAGGGGCTGTTTCTTTGGGAATGTCTGTCTCTGTGGCTTCTGAGATGAGAAGGCCATCTAAATAGCAAAACATAGCAGAGAAGCAATAGAGAGTGGTCGTCTGGAGGCCTATGGTTTAAATCCCTTTGGCAGGTTACTTAGCCCTTGGTTTCTTTCCTCTTCTGTAAAATAGGGATAATAAGCATTTCTGCCTTATAAAGTGATGATAAAGATTAAATGAGAGAGTGTGTTTAAAGCTTTTAAGGGGGTTGTCAGGCACTCAGTGGCTTGCATTTATTAGATGAATAGTAGCTCTTATTTTTGTTATCATTAATGTAAACTTGATATATGAAAATATATCAGATTTACTCCCGATTTAAACTTGAGGAAAATGTCTGTTTTATAAAAGGATGTGCCATTTGTTTTCTTAGAGTAGCAAGCTTGGCCTCACATTTAAAATATGAAATTACTCACAACTCTTGATAACCCATCTTGTCAGCGCAGTGACACTCTCTTGTGTGGGCAGAGAGAGTGAAGCTTTTGGCTCTGCGCTGCCTGCTGAGAGGCCCCTGATCTATGGTTCCATCTATATATTAAATCTCAGATTGAAGAGCAGCCTGCTTCTGTCACTAAGGCCTTCTGTCCACTTCTAGAAAAGACTGGGCCTTTCCCAGGAGCCTCAGGGTTAAAGTGAAGCAGTTGTCATCCAGCTGGTGAGTAATCCCGGGGCAATGGCCACGTGGACATGGCAGTGCTTCTTTCTAAAGCTGACAACTTCAATAGCCATGAGGTCACTGATAAGGAGGTGAGTTACAGAAAAGGGGTGATGCAGGGGCCAGGGAAGGAGAAACGGGAATGAGGATCACAGCAAGAGCAAAGAGGAGATCGACGAAGGAAACTGCCGAGGCCCTTGATATCTTAAACATGTATTTATTTAGCACATTTATCCTGCCCCTAGCTCTGTGACAGGCACTGTGCTGTCATGCACTGGAGATACAGCAGTGAATGTGACTGACCTCGAGGTGGTCATGGTGGTGCATGGTGGTTGTGATATAGTCTAGGCGAGGAAGAGCTTAGAGGAAGGAAGGAAGGAAGGAAGAGAGGGAGGGAGTGAGTGTGGGGATTTGATGAGCAGGAAGGTCTTTGTGCCTGGGGTATAAAAATCAATGGACAGAGGAAGTAGGGGAGATGAGGCTCAGAGGAAGGCATGGGCCATATTATGCAGAGTCCAGTTACCTATATTGTAAAGGAACTTTGGACTTTATTCCAAAGGTATTTGGAAAATCACTTAACAATCTTAAGAAGAGAAATGAAATCATTGGATTTGTTTTTTAAAAAAGTGTGGATGCAGTATGGATGATGAATTTGTGAGAGGCAAAAATTGATGTGGGAAAACCAGGTAGCCATGTGCTTTCTTGCCTTTAATGTGCATATGAATCTCCTGCTGATCTTAAAGTGAGGATTCTGATTCACTAGGTCTGGAATGGGCCAGAGATTCAGGGTTTCTAACAGGCTGATGCTGCTGGTCCACTTGAGTAGCAAGTACTTAGGAGACTCTTGCATGGTCTAGATGAGCGATGTGGTGGTCAAGAGAATGGACTCTGGAGAGCAAAAGGCTTGGATTCTAATCTTGCTTCTACCACTTACTTGTGTCCTCATCTCACTGAGCCTCTATTTCCTTATTATCCGTGAAATGGGGTAATAATGCCTATTGCAGAGTTTTAAGTTTCCAGTGAGGTAACCCATGGAAAGTGCCTAACACAGTGGTTGGCACTCAGTAAATGGCAGCTTTGATTTAATCTTACTGTTATTAATAAAAATCACAACTTTGTGCACCCTGCTCCTTGTTTCCTTGTTTATCATATTTTGAATATGAGGTGGAATAGATTACCTTTAATTCTACTATTTTTCTTTCTCTCTTGCATATGAAATGCAGACTTGTTCAATTCTTTGTAAAAGTTTGAGTATTTGGGGCAAATAGATATATTTCTCCCATGCAATTGATTCTCTTTAAATATGCTGGGAAAAATCTGGGATCCTTAAAGTGCTATCTTATATCTGATTCAGATGGGAATTTGAGGCAACTTGCCTCCTACTGTAAATTTATTCAGCCTAATTACAGTGCCTCCTTCTTTCCATCATTCTAACCTGTTTGGATTGCTTTCCAACCAGTGATTCTCAGCCCTCCTGCAGGTTAGAATCCCCCGGGGCTGGTGCCGTCCAGGTAGATTAAATCAGGGCGGGAGGGGAAGCAGGTGTTGGTATTTCTTTTTCAGGTTTCCCAGGTGCTTCTGAAGTGCATTTAGGAATGAGAACCTCTGATTCTAACAGTGGGCCATCCTGATAGGAATCAGGTACAATCTAACAGGTGAAGGGCCTGGGTGGGGAACACAATATCTAGAAAGTCGCATCTTGAAGGCTTTGGGAGTGAAAGAAATGATAAGCCTCATCACATTCCCCCCCCCCCCCCAAAAGGGTAAACCCATTAAAACTATGTTCAAAACAAACTGAGTTACATGCTTTCATGAGCGCTGGCAGTGTTATTGAAAAGGTTAAAACTATTGTTCAGATAAAACTCATTTTTACTAGTAAAATTCTTAGAGTCTAATTCAGTAGCTTGAAATGAACCACTTCCAGAGAGGCTGCCTATTATAAAGATTGGTTTCCTTTTTAATGTTTTAAATAGTTACCCCCATCCTCTGTTTCAGAGCAGAATAATTAAGCTAATTTGATTAAATACCTTCAGTTTTCTGGATTATCCGTAATATATGGGGACCCTTTCCTTTTAAATGTTCTTGTACCTTCAGAAAATCTGTATACTTAGATTTGTTTGTATCTGAATATTTATATTTAAAACTTTATGTCCAGTGTCCGGGAGCATTTGTGGTCTGAATTTACATCATCCTACATGAAAACTTCATTTTTCACCTTTTCCTGAATTCTTTATTCACTCGGAGGTCATTTCACAATGTAGTAGTTTTATTTTTCTACTATATTGACTCAATAGAGACAAAAAGAGAAAGAGTGGGAAAAAGTGTTTTCGAGAGTGTAACACACTTAGAAAATTGCTATTTTAGGGGTATTTTGTATATGTGCCAAGGTTTTCTTTTAATGATAAATAAGTAGGAATGGAAGAGAAAATTGAGAAACTGGTTAAGTGGTTCACAAAAGGCGCATGTTGACAGTATTCTGGAAGTTAAAGACTCTGAGTCTTTTTATGGGTTTATCAGTGTTCTACGTTATGGATTTACCTCTTTTTATTAACAATCAGATTTCCATTAAAAGTCAGTATATTTTGCAGTTTCTCAGACTCACAGCTATTGGAGCTAAAACTCAGCGTAGATAATGTGGAAGTATCAGTACTCCGTAATGAGGTTTAATGCATGCAAAATTTAGTTGAGCACACACTGGAGGAGAGTATGGTCTGCAGTCATTTAATCACTGAAGTTTCTAGTATGTAGTGGAACAAAATTTCCATTTTCTGCAAGACTTGAAGTCTTCTTCCTATGGCTTCCATTTTGGAAAAAACTGAAAAAAACAAAAACAAAAAAACAAAAAAAACTTGCTGCTATCTTAAGACCCCACAGTAACTGCAGGAGGGTACCTGCTTGGTTATGCCGGGAGATGTTTAAGTGATGCCTAGAAGCAAGAGTTTGTGTAGGTACTTGGAGCCCTGCAGACATGCAGAGGGAGGATCTGGAACCTTCTAAAATAAGTTGGTTCTCTCAGCCCTTGAGCACTGGTGATTCCTGTTCAACCTCTCCCAGCAATGAGCCTGGGAACAGGTAGTGATCCGAAGGAGAGCAGGGGAAAGCAAGAGAGAAATAGAAACAAATGCAGAGAGTATGGAAGAGGTATAGCAACAAAAGATGGTTGAGCGGAGGGGGAGGGAAAGTTTTCTGTTTTTACAACTATATGTGTGAACAGTACCCTCTGGAGTTGTGCTGTGCGCAGCTTGCGTGACTGTACATACGGAGAGGCCCTAATTCATGGGAGGTGCTGCTACCTTCAGAAAAGGGGAAGTGATACTGGGGCTACAAAAACAACAGGTAGCCACTGCAGTTTGACATCCCTGCAGAATCTGCAACTGAGGTCCTCTTGGCCCCTCAGAGCGTGGCATAAGGCTTCCTCTAAGCTGAGGCTTCCTCTAGCCTCTTGAACTTCCGAGAGGCAACAGGCCAAGGTTTCCCTGACCTAGATAAATTAGCTGTGTTTGGCTTCCGCGTGCAGATGAAACAGCTGGGTCCAACTGGAACTGGCTGGAACTATATGCAAGGGTCCCCGTGAGGCCAGAAGCTTCTGCATTTCTAATAAGCCCCTGGGTGATGCAGATGCTGCTGGTCTATGGACGATACTTGCAATAGTGAGGTTCTAGGTTTTTATGGCTTCTACTGTGTTGCTGCTCTGTTTTAATGTAATGGATAGTGTTGTTTAGAGTTCACAGATACAGATATCACTCTGTTCCAGGCTGATGGTGATCTTGGTCAAGTTGTTTTGATTGGCGGAGTTTTCTTTTCCTCCACGGAATGGACATAATAGTCTCTACCTCAGTAGGTATGAATTAAATGGGACAATCTATATAAAATATTAGCACAGTACCTCTCATAAAGTAATTTCTCAGTAAATGTTGGCTATTATTTTTATTATTGTTATTATATTTTGTGTTTTTATTGTTTTTGAGCCCAGAGGTCCAGATCCACAGGCCCAAAGCACATGGCTTTACCAATTACCATGTGAGCATGAACAAGTTTCTTGGCTAATTGGACAAGTTTCTTGGTTTCCTGATCTTTAAATTGGGGATTATAATGGTAACTACCTATGGGTGCTGTGAGGGTTGAATAAGATTTTATGTATAAAGTCCTTGGTATGTATTAGCTACTCTCATGATTGTGAGTACTAATCACTGGATTTGAGGGGTCTACACCAGCAGCTTCTGTTACTTTGGTTCGGCCGGGTTTTTGCGAGACTCTGTTGGTGTGGTAGGATCAGCCCACACTAGTGGCAGGCACGTGGAGGGTGGGCCCAGGATCTGGAAGCAGGTAATATCTCACAGTTACGGCAGGCAGGCAGATGGAATATGGGATGACAGCCTGGCAACTGATCCACTAGCAAATCTGCCTCAATATTGAAGCTTGCTCTGACCTGTACCCCATGGACCCCACTGGGTTCCTGCCTTGACAATCTCTGTCCAGCCTGGTACCCCAGTTTCCATTCCTGAGCCCCAGCTATGTTCTTGACAGTTCTTCATTTCCTTGTTCATGATTAATCTATTTACTCAGTAAGCATTTACTGAGACCTGTTACATGTCGGGCACTGTGCTAGGTGTGGTTATAAATCAGTGAACAAGGCAGGTGCAGTCCCTGCCCTCAGGAGTCCAGTGGAGGAGATGGACAATATACAGGCAAACAAATGTAATTACAAAATGCCAAGTACCGGGAAGGAAGAGTGTAAGGTACGGTGACAGTGAAAGGAGTAACCTATTTAGATAGGGTAGCTAGAAAAGAGGAGCTGATATTTGAGCTGAGACCTAAGAAAAGGAGGAGAAGGAGGCAGCCATATGAAGAGCTGGTAAAGTGGCATTCCAGGCAGAAGCAGCAGCCTGTACCGGGGCCTTGAGAGGGAAAGAGCTTGACGTGCTCAAAGGGATGAAAGAAGGCCTCTGTAGTAGACCATAGAGATTGAAGGACGGACTGGCACCAGGCGAGGTTGGCCTGGCTGCATAGGGCCTGGTGGTCAAAGTATGAAGTTTGGATTGTGTCCTCTGGGTAACGGCCGTGTCCCTGAATCTCAGTACTGTGGTTGGAGCCTTGCTCTTTGCTGTCCAGACTTCCCTTCTGCTGACCGGCTCCTCTGAGCACCTGCTTCCAGACTTTTCCCTTCCCTCCTGTCAGAACATCAGTTATGATGTTCTGATGCCTCCCTAATGCCTGCCATCTCCATAGACTTCTCTTTTACCTGTTAACGCGCTCTCTGGACACGAGGTTCCATGTGGATAACCCACTTCCTTCCCATTTCCTTCACCTGGGTTCTGCTCAGAGTGTTTGCTACACTCACTTCTGCCCCTGATGGGATATCAGGCCCTTATCCCTCCTGATCTGACCCCTCTGCCATGTGGCAGTGAAAATGTCCTTGGTGTAGGGGTGCAAAGGAACAGAATAAAAGGGACCAAGAAAAGAGGAAGAGCAGTTTGGGATCTATCGATTGGTAGAAGAAGAAATAATATACAATTTTTATATGTTGGAATTATAGGTTCAAAGGATTTTTTAAGAGCTTGAAGGAAGCTTGTTGGGTTCATCTAGTCCAGTCCCCTGTATTTGTAAATTTGGAAAGCTGCTTCTCAAGAGGGGAAATGACTTGCTCTGTGTCACAGATGGAGTCAGTGGCCAAATGATGACCTTCTTTCTTAGTCTCCTATAGTTAGGTCCTGTGTCTTTTGCTTCCTTGACTTCTTATACTTTTTACAGCTTGTATTTAAGCTCTATTTTTTGCTCAGTGCCTCTCTTCCCTCTGGACTATAAGCTCAATGAAGGCAGAAGGAGTGGCTGCTTTGCTGATGCCATCTCCCAGCACCTGGTCCCAGTGTAGGGTAAGTGGTCCATGTCAGGTCTCTAACTTAGAATTCAGTTTTGCAGTTGGCACTGTGCTCCCTTCTAGGCTGTCCTCTGTTGCTTCTCTGATTAGCTGAGTCTTGGTTGCTTGGGGAGTATAGGTAAGGGAAATCTACAGAAGTCCCAGACCTCAGCTCCTCTTACCCTTCCTTGAACTTGTACAGCCTCCTACTTCCTCCCCATGTTGGAGATAATGCTTTGTTTATTGTGTTAATATTGTCTAATTCCTGTCTCTAGAAAGTTTGCTCTCCGAGATCAGGGAGCTTGTTGGTCCTGTTCCTTGCTCTGTCCTCATGCATAAAACAATGTACGGCCTATGGTAGACAGAAAGAGTTATGTATCATCATTACCATCAAGGTCTGAAAGTCTGGTTGGCCCTGAAGGCTGCTGCTCCATGGGGATGGGTCATTTAGGCTGTATAGATAATAGGAATTTTCAAATGCTGGGGTGTCAAGAAGGGGCTCCTAAGGGAGGGTGTATGGAGAAGAGCTCTGAGGACTGACTTCCGGCTTTGCTTCTCATTAGCTGTGTAATCTGGAGCAAAGTACTAAACCTCTCCATGTCCCATTTTTCTGTATAATGAAGATGATAGTACTACTTAGCTCTTAGAGTTGTTGTGAGGATCAAGTGAGATCGTTGGTATAATGTATGCCCTGCACAGAGCCTGATGCATAGTCAGCACTCAGTAAATATTATCTGTGATTCGTGTTCTTAAATCTGGAATGTTGCTCTGCCTACTATTGCTGGCTAGGAGTTATAGATGTGTGCCAATTTTCACTTTGAAAACCAGAGCTAATTCTTTCCCATAGTATACTTTCCCATAGTTATTTGGTGGACTGTCATATTCTGTTTGGTCATTAAACAAATGTACAGGCCATCAGTTCTGGCCATATAAAGTTTACTGAAAATATTGATGAACAACAACCCAGGATTCAGCACAAAAAATAAGTGCTGGTTGATGGTTAAGACAGAGGAATATAAATCAAAAAACAAACATATCAACCGTACTGTAATATTTAAATGTCTTCTCATAAACACTTAAGATTCTCATTAGTCTAACATCAGAAAAATGATAAATATTAATATTTGTCATCAAAGGAAAGCTTAGAAATCAAAGCAGAGTAAACAACTGTTGTATTTCTAGGATTACATAATACTGAATGAATTTTAATTCAACACCTCCAAAACTCTATTTTTAAAAAATTTCTCTGTGAGATAGTTTAAGCAATTATTTTTATCTAGTGCACAAACTAGGAAAAATATACTTTAGTCAGAAAAGATTCAGGAAACTTACTGATTCAGATCATGTCCTCAAAGACTTGGACTGTGTGGTGTTTTGTGTCAGCAAAAGAGATCCACATATGCCTGAGCCGACCTCCTCCATTGATCTCTAGTTCTGTTGCAAGAGAATCATGTTGGAAATTGGCGCTAGGTAGATCATGAAAGGTGCTTCCTGTCTTCACTGCAGATTCTTTCCTCAAGGTTCTCTACTTTCCCCAGGTCTGAATGTGTCAGGAAATATGTACAGCAGTCCCCAGGGTCAGGAGGGAGCAGAGGGAGAGATGACAGATTGGCGCCATCGCTCAGCAACTGTCAGGCTTTCCCTTCCTGCTTTCATGGTGCCTGAGATGGCTGACTCAACGTGAGAGGGCTTCATCATGTCACCGCAAGAACTTAGTCCTGGGAGACCTGAGTTTTAGTTCTGGCTCTCTCATTGCCTTATGCAGTCTCGTCCTCTCTCTGGGCCTCCGTTTCCACATCCGTAAACTGAGGGGCTTGGATCTGATAATTCAGAAGCCCTGTGCCTCCCTGACATCCTGTGACCTCGGTGGAGAGCTACGGGGATCTGATAAGCCCTCGCCACTACCCTCTGCTGAAGGGCAGTTGTTTGGAGTGGCTGGCTCTGGGGCCAGACAGACCTATATCTCACTTTACCTAGTTTACTTAAGTTCTCAGTTTTCTCATCCATAAATGACAATAGTGCAAGGTTGTTATAAACATAAGAGATGATGTTTGGAAAGCATCCAGTCTTGTGTTTGGCACATCACAGGAATTTAATGATGGTGCTGTGTTATTATTATTATGTTATTATTGTTATATATCATGTTTATAGCTTGACTCATTGCTTTTTTGTTTCTTTATGCCTCAGTTTCCTCATCTGAAAAATGGGAATAATAAGTGAACCTCTCTTACTGGTTAATCGCGAGGATTAAATAAGATTCTACGTGAAAATATGTAGGACAGTGTCTGGTACATGTAATAAGCACCAAATACATATCAGTGATGATTTTAGCTATCATTTTTATTATAAGTCACTATACCTTGAATAAAGTAGTGCTTTTTGTAAAGAACTAGATAGGACAAGGCACATGGGGGTAATTATCTTCTCTAATACACATGCTAAAGCAGATTTCCAGTGGTCTAAAAGACTCCACATTTTCCCTAAGCATCTCATTTATTATAGAGAACATTAAATAAATGATGTCACATCTATTCTTAAAAGTCAAGTATCTGTATTAAACATGGGTTCTTAAACCAGGATGCTGGAGCCTCTTTAGAATCTAATGTGCCATGTATGCACAGGAAATGAAAACAGTAACTTGAAAAGATATCTGCACCCACATGTTCTTTGCAGCAGTATTTATAATAGCCAAGGCATGGATACAACCTAAGTGTCCATCAATGGATGAATGGATAAAGTAGTGTGGTGTATATATTTACACACACACACACACACACACACAGGAATATTATTCAGCCATAAAAAATGAGGAAATCCTATCATTTGCAACAACATGGATGGACATTAAAGCCTTTATGCTAAGTGAAGTCAGACAGAGAAAGACAAATACTGTATGATCTCACTTACATGTGGAATCTAACAAAAAATACAAAACCCTAAAAATGCTCACACTGAACTCATAGAAGAAGGTCAGATTTGTGATCACCAGAGGTGAGGGATGGGAGGAGGGGGAATTGGAGGAAGGTGGCTATAAGACTGCAAGCCCAGCTGGGCTGGGGTGGTGGGGTATAATGCCGAGAGACTGAAGAAATGACCCAGAGACTGTGAACGAGACATATAGGTTTATTGGGACTTACTTACAGGGAGAGTGTCCAGTGGCGGCCGGCTGGACAGAAGTGTGCATCCGCAAACTGCCCCCTAAGAGAACCTGCTTAAGTAGGCAGAGGAACAAAGGCTGCATGCTTGCCAAAGGGCTGTCCTTGGTACGACCAGCGTTCCCAGGAACAGTAGCTCACACGGAGGGGCTGTGTGTCCCTGTAAGACGCGATGTTCTTCACGTGGGATAAGGGAGGATCCAGGCTGCCCAGGCCCAGATGGTTACAAATCCCAGTAGCTGGGCGGCCTGCCCAGCAGGGAGCCAGAAGGACACATAGTTGCAGTGGGCCTGGGGGTTTCTGCTGAGCAAGCAAGGCCCAGGCCTTACAGTGGCCAAAAGTTACAAACTTGCAATTATAAGATAAATAAGTACTAGGGATGTAATGTGCAACATGGTGACTGTAGTTAACACTGTTGTAGGATATATAGGAAAGTTGTTGAGAGTAGATCCTAAGAGTTCTTATCACAAGGAGAAATTTTTTTCTTTTCTTTTTATTGTATCTATATGAGATGATAGATGTTAACTAAACCTATTGTGGTAATCATTTCACAATATATGTGAACCAAACCATCATGCTGTATGTCTTAAACTTATACAGTGATGTATGTCAATTATTTCTCAATAAAACTGGAAAAAATATATATAGACAGTGGGAGTGTGAGTAGAATAGAAGACGGCTAAAATAGTTGAATGCAGATACCTCTGGGGATGACGGAAATAGGAAGAAATGAGGCAAGAGGTTTTCTTTTTTTCCTGAAAGCAATGTATTGTCATTTGCTTTTAACTATTATATATTTTACTTTATAATAAATAAAAAATATTTTGTTAAAAGCCACCCCTCACAAAAGAATCTAGTGTTCCATGTCCATGATCTATCTCCACATATGAGTTGAAACCAAGTTAGAGGAGACCTTACTTTTTATCCAATTATTATGGGTCAGGCACTAAACTAAAACCTTTATGTGGCTTCCCTCATTTCATCCTCACAGCAACTCTACGAGGTAGAAACTCTTATTAGCCCTGTTTACAGATAAGAAAACTGAAACTCAGAGAGGTTAGGTAAGTGCTTAAGGACACCCAGCTGGCAGATGGTGGGGCTAGGATATGGATTCAGGTCGTCTGACTTGGGAGCTTGAACTCTATTTGCAGGTGTTCTCAGATGGTAGAAAGGTCAAATCTGCTTGATAGCTACTATTTATGATATAATGAAGTCTAATGGATCAAGAGAAGGATGTAAATGGACTTGTTTTTTATCAGTAACATAGCAAATTAACATTCATTTTTATTGTAAGGGGATGAATTTCAATATTTGTTATTAGTGCTGTTGAGTTGATTCTGACTTGTAGTGAGTCTGTGTACAGTAGAACCCTGCCTGGTCTTCTCACACCATCCTCTCATCTTCCAGCGCTCTATCAGTGCTTTTCATAGGGCTTTCCTGGCCAACTTTTTTGCAAGTGGATGGTCAGGTCTTTTTTCCTAGTCTGCATGCTCTGCTGAAACCTGTCCACCATGGGTGACGCTGCCGGTATTTGAAATACCCATGGCGTAGCTTTCAGCATCAAGCAACACGCAGTCGCCACAGTGTGACAAATGGACCGACAGGTGGTGTGGTTCACAGGAAGTGAACCCAGGGCTGTGGCGGATCATAACCACTGGACCACCAGGGCTGGCTGAATTTTGACACAGAATAGACTTTTTAAGGAAACATCAATATTTTTCTCAAATTGGCAGCATCAAAACTGTTTTTATGGAATTAAAATGTACTACACTTACTTAATGCAAATTCACTTGGAAACATAAAATTTCCTTATCTTTTTCTGTAGCTTAGCTTGCAGCTGTTGGCGTCAGTCTATATGTAAAACACAAAAATAAGTTGTTTCTTGGTAACTCCATTGACTCTGCAGGCAGATATTAGACAGAGTTGGTGTCGATGAGGCCAGCATCTTGGTCAGAGGGCCCAGATCATTCTACAGGAAGGTGCTATTTAAAAAAAACTTTTCTTACCAACTGCATAGGAAAATAAATTCGTTTTAGAAGATTTTTAAAAAGAGATGTTCCAAAAATAAAATGACATCGCCATTCCACACCCTCATGATAGCACTATCAATATTCCAGTGTATACCATTTCCATCTTTTTTTAAATCACATATGTTATTTGTTTGTTCTGTTAGTTTTTTTAAATTGGGATCACACTTTACATATAGTTTTGGCACCTGTTTTTTCATTCCTCAATGTATTGTGTGCATTTTTCCATGTCATTCATGACTGCAGTGTACTCCACTATTAGAATATGCAATTATTATTATTTTTTTTTTTGGTGAGGAAGATTGGCCCTGAGCTAACATCTGTTGCCAATCTTCCTCTTTTTGCTTGAGGAAGATTGTCTCTGAGCTAACATCTGTGCTAATCTTCCTCTAGTTTTGTATGTGGGACACTGCCACAGCATGGCTTGATGAGTGATGTGTAGGTCCACGCGTGGGATCTGCTGAAGTGGAGTGTGTGAACTTAACCACTTTGCCACCGGGCCAGACCCTATGCAATTGTTTTTTTTTTTTTTTTAAGATTTTATTTTTTTTTCCTTTTTCTCCCCAAAGCCCCCCAGTACATAGCTGTATATTCTTCGTTGTGCATCCTTCTAGTTGTGGCATGTGGGACGCTGCCTCAGTGTGGTTTGATGAGCAGTGCCATGTCTGCACCCAGCATTTGAACCAACGAAACCCTGGGCCGCCTGCAGCGGAGTGCGTGAACTTAACCACTCAGCCACGGGGCCAGCCCCATGCAATTGTTTTTTAACCTATCTTGCTTGTTTAATATTAGGTTTTCCCCACCTTTTTTTCTGATATATATATAAATGAAGAATATTTGCATATATGCATGACCACATCCATGAATCTTTTCTCAGAATACATTCTCAGAAGTGGAGGTGCTGGGCCATATTGTAAGCTGTGGGAGGAGCTACCTAGTATTTCTTCACTGCAGGCGGTGCTTCACTGTGCACCTAGAATGCCCACTAACAGCTTCTGGGCTCTGTTTCCCAGGAGCTTCATAGAAGAGACTATGGAGCTGGCAGCTGGTGGGCAATTAAAAACATCAGTCTTCAGGCTCTACTGGTGGATCAAAATGAACATGTTGGATTGCCTGTACCCGCCTTAACATGTCCTGTATTAGTTAGTATGTTCCCGTGTCAGCTCAGAATGCTTTCAGCTGCAAGTAACAGAAAAACTTGATTTACGGTGTCTTAAAAAAATGGAGGATTATTTCTCCCACATAACAAGAAATCTAGAAATGTGTATGTGGCTGTGGCTTTAGTTCAGCAGCTCAGTGATGTCAAGGACAGTATCTGTGGTGTTCCTGACTTTTCCCTAATGGTCACAGGGCAGGTGCAGCTGAAGCAGGCATCAGGCTTGTGTTCAGGGAGTCAGGCAGGGCTGAGAGAACAGAAAGGGGTGAGACACATTTCTGATCCTGGGGGCTGTTAGCCTGACTTAAAAAAAAATGGTACTTTTTTCCTCTTACTGCAGAAGTAATATATGTTCATTATAGAAAATGTATTTCACCCATAATCTCACCACCCACAGCTAATCACTCTCTCATTTTGATGTTTGTCCTTCTAGTTTAGTTATAAATGCACAAAAGGGTGGGATTATCCATTTATGCAGTGCCTCATAACTGGCCTTTTAAATCGTTATCCATCTCAATGCCCCAGCACCTGGTAGATGTTTTAAAATTTTTACTGAAAAATTAATGAATGATTTAAAAAATGCACTCTGAATATTTTCTGTATCTCTGAGTATTCTTTACAGTATGTTTTTTATAGCATAATTTTTTCTTTTTTTGAAGATTTGCCCTGAGCTAAGATCTGTTGCCAATCTTCCTCTTTTTTTTTTCCTCCCCAAAGCCCCAGTACCTAGTTGTCTATCCTAGTTGTAGGTCATTCTAGTTCTTCAATGTGGGATGCCACGACAGCATGGCTTGATGAGTGGTGTGTAGGTGTGTATCCGGGATCTGAACTGGTGAACCCTGGCCTGCTGAAGTGGAGTACACGAACTTAACCACTTGGCCACGGGGTCAGCCCTTATAGTATAATTTTTTATTTATTTCATTTTTTTGAGGAAGATTAGCCCTGAGCTAATATCTGCTGCCAATCCTTGTCTTTTTGCTGAGGAAGACTAGCCCTGAGCTAACATCCATGCCAATCTTCCTCTACTTTTGGACACCTGCCACAGCATGGCTTGAGAAGCGGTATATAGGTCTGTGCCCCAGATCTGAACAGGCGAACCCCAGGCTGCCAAAGCGAAATGTGCGAACTTAGCTGCTGCGCCACTGTGCCGGCCCCAATATAGTATAATTTTTAACAGCTGCATATCGCTCAATTGTTTGAATCTTTCATAATTTCTTCAGCTGGTTCCCTATTATTTTAATGTAGATTTTTTCAAAATTTTAAGTATGACAAATAATTCTGCAGTGAACACCTGCGTGTGTGTATACAAGTCTCTTGCTATTTCCTTACATAAATTCCTTTTAGAAGTGGAATCACTGGGTCTGAGGAAATGACAGTTTTAAGGTCCTTGATGTATATCATCAAATTACCCTCTTAAGATGTACCATTTTACACTATTACTAGCAATGTGAGTTATTATAACCTCATTTTGGTTTTTTGGTTTTAATAGACTTAATTTTTTGGAGTAGGTAATATATTCGTCTGATTCAAATATCAAAACAGTACGAAAAGGTATAAAGTGAAGTTTTGCTCCTGCTCCTGTCCTCATACTCCCATTTCTGCCCCCATTTTCCTTAGTGTAGTCACTTACATTAGTTTCTTTTGCATCTTTTCAGCATTTTTAATGCACACAGGCAAATATGTATATAAATTATTTTCCTTCCTTTCTTACACAAAAGTAACACATGATATACACTGTTCTGGACCTTTCTTTATTTGGTTTGACTCCTGTATAATGTTCCATTATGTGACTGTTCTGTACTTTTATTTATCTATTCTCCTGTCTAGCTTTATTTGAAACCTGTGTCTTTTCAGCCAAACTGGGCCCAAGTGAACCATGATATTCTGGCCCTGCAGCTGCACCACAATAGGAGTAGGCAGCTATATCTTAATTTCCTAGACCTACTGCCTGGCCTGCCGCACATTTTGCCTTTGCCTTCCGGAGTGTCGGCAGTGTCTGAAATATTCTGAATCCAAGAAGGGAGACAATTGCAGAGGTAGGTTTATCCTCTTTGAAGACCCACTGGCTTGTCCTCCTCTAGCTTTGATTGTGAGATATTTTCATGTTCTAGTTTGGGTAAAGAGTAACCCCTCCATTCTTATCCAAGGGATGGTGGCTCATGTAGGGAATTTTGTCCTGTGTACTTTTTAAGGAATTTAATGTCACAGAGTGCCAGGCCTATTGTATGCTCCCTCAAAAGGCTCTAGCGAAGAATCCTGCCTTGCCTCTTCCAGCTTCTGCTGGCTCCAGGGATTCTTTGGCTCGTGGCTGCATAGCTATTTAGTTCACCTAGTCTTCTCTGTATCTTTTCCTCTTCTATTTGTCTCAAAACTCCATCTGCCTTTCTCTTACAAGGATGCTAGTCATTGTAGTTAGGGCCCATCCCAATAATCCAGGGTGACTTCATCTCAAGATTCTTAACTTAATTCTATCTGTAGAGACCCTTTTTATGAATAAGGTCACATTTGCAGGCCCCAGGGATTTGATGCAAACGTATCTTTTGAGGGACTGCCATTCAACCCACTACAGGCTTAGACTCTAGTGCTGTGATTCCAGAATCTGTACTCTGCTCTGCTATATCATAGCCTGTGAAGCACCACAGAGAAAGTCCACTTTCTCTTCCATTTGTTAATAAAAGACTGGACTTTCTCACTCAGTGTTGTGTCTTCGTTGCCTTGCATACAGTGCCTTGCACAGAGGAAGTGCTCAATGGAACGGAATGGCTTTATCAATGAATGATCCATCAAATATATGAAAGCAGTGTTTGTGTCTCTCATTAATTTTCTTCGGGCTGAATCTCCCCAGGTACTTCAATTGTTCCTTATGTGAAGTTCAGAAGCCCTCAGCATTCTGGTTGCCCCCTTGTAAGTGCTTTCTGATTTGGCCAATTTTCCTCTGAAAATATACCTTCTAGATTGAACTCTTGATAAGATCTAAGTAACTGGGTAGAATGGGACTATTAATTCTCATGGTTTGTACAATATATTTTTTTTAAGTAACCCTAGGTTGTGCTCTTTTTAGAGTAGCTACTAAAGTCATTGCTGGTAATTGTTAAAGAGATTATAAAAAGAAAACTTGCCCCATACTTGTAGCCCTACTCAGTCGTTGAGTTTTTAGGGCCAAATTCAGCCCTGAGTCATGCTAATGCAATTTTTACTGATTTTGGGTTCTGGGGATGGATTTTGAGTTTGGAAAGAAAACAATCCAGACATCACACTTTAGGGTTTAGTAGAAAGGGCAAGCATACTTATGAATAAATCCGTTTTCCCCTCTCTGTTCCAGTTTGTTGAGCCCATGGAACAAAATTGTGTGCTGTAAGAGAACTGAGTGATAATCCAAAACAATTTTCTGCAAGAACAAATCAGGATTTTCATGACCAAATATTAGAGAAGAGAATGTTTATCTTCTTAATGTCCACCTGTTGTGGCATGTAGTTGGTAGAATTTTTTTTCTTTTTTAAAATCACATTTACCAACTGCTTGTGTTAATTTTCATGTAGTTGTACCCTGAATGAATTTACCCTCTTGGTGTTGTATGTGCTGCAAGTTTCACTGCTGTCAAAACATATCTTTAAAAATAACCCATGGGTTTTAACCAGTACAGTCAAGATAAATTAGATTTTTTTTGAAGTAAAATCTACCTTAATATTTAGATCAGCAAGAAGATGTGGTTATGATTAACTTTTGCTCTTATGTGGCAAGATAGAACTGAAGCATACTAATGCTTTTAAAAATGTTTCTTTAATTAGTTAACTTTCTAAACTAGGGGTTAAAATAAGGAAAATATAGTAACTCCCAGTAGTGGAGTCCATGGCTCCATTTACTCCATTATACCTTCTCCTACATCTTGAGGCTTTTGTGGCCTTGAACGGGATCATTTTGAAGAGAAAGGTCCTCTGCTTAGAACTCTTCCCCTCACCTCTTACCTGGCTACTTATTCTACTTGAGGCCTTAGCTTAAATGTCTCTTCCACCGGGAAACTTATTCTGACCCATAAGACGTGGCTAGTTCTCATCTCATAAGCCCCTTTCATGCCTTGTGCTTCATTTACAGCCTTCCTTCCTTACATCAGTCTCCATCAGGTTCATGTTTGTCCTTTACCCCTGGCTGTAAATGCTACAAGGCAGAGCTGTTTTCAACACTCTGCCTAGTTCAGTGTCTGGCTTATGGTAGATGCTTAGTAAACCTTTATTGACTGATTGGCCGGAGGCTGAAAAAGCCATTTAAGGAATTATGGGAACAATAATTTTAATAATATTTGCATTTGTGTGTGTGCGTGCACTAATAGCAGAGAGGACCTCTTTTCTTTTCCTTCTGTGCATCAAATTACTGAAGGAGAAAGAACAGTTGACATTCTGTTTTAAAGTGACCATGTATTTGACCCACTTCTTCTCTAGTAATGTCATCACGGTTGTATCTCATTGCTGTGGGTTCTTGGAGGCTGACAGGCGGAACAAGTTGCTTCAGCTCACAGTCCTCATCTGTCATACAGAACAGCTTGCAGATTCTTATTATGTGAATGAAATATGGAAAGAGGGATATTTTCCTTCTTGGGCTATCAGAGTAATTGAAAGTAACCATACCAGGGCACAGGGAGAAAATGCAGGAAAATAGACTGCTTTTGTGAAGGGCAACTCATCAGCTCTCAGAACTGCAGGTGTCGAGCCTCGAGCATCGTCTCCAAGTGCAAAGGCTCAGGAAGCGTTTCCTGTTATCAAAAGGCCCGACATTCAACCAGAACATTCTTTCAGTAAGGAAAATGCCTTGGTTCGTGTTGCCACCCCTCAGCTGCCTGATGAGATGCCACCTCCACTATCTTTGGAGGCACGTCCCATGGGACCCTGGGCACAAGCTGTGTGTGTCCTTTAGGCAGGGAAGAAAACTGTATTAATATTCCAAATCAATACACTGTAGTAGAAAATTGGAAATGTGCTATGAAACATCATTAACCAGAGAAATTCTACTGTTCCTGAGTTTTGGATCAGAAGAAATAAATAATACTTGACTGCTCTTATAGTTTATATTTTACAAGCTTGGCCCTGGTGAAATGGAATATCAGCTAATACTGTATCAATGGCGCTTTGCCTTCTAAATGGTCGCTTCTGTAGATATAAATTGAGCTTTATAGAATAGTTATAGTTTACAGGAAGCTTTTTACTTAACAGTGGTCAAAAGTACAAACGTAGTGATAGAAAGCAAAGTACAATTCAGCAGTCATTCAAGTCATGACTTTGTGATATTTTGAGATAGCCTTAAAATCACTTAGTCGAATAAAACTCTGAAGTACTGTAACTGCCAGGTTGCTTATCTAATTTATGAAACAGAGGCAAGGGAATCAACAATAACCCTCCATTTAACATGATTAGATTAGCTATTACAGAAACCGCAGAAAGTATATAACCCTTTACTTTGTGTTCACTTGAATTTGGTTATTAAGCTTTGATGGAATTTTCATTTAACCAAATGCCTTTGTTTACAACAATAAGCATGTTAAGTCTTTTGTGTTCTGAATTTGATATGACCATTTTGGTACATGCCCCCTGCAAAGATATGTTAAAGTTACAGATTCTGTTCATTTGAGTTCTGTCAAATGTTTTCAGTTGACTCCAGGTAGGGTCTTGTTTTTTCTCCGGTCTTTAAGAAATGCATCTTTTCTCTATAAGCCCTCTACTTTTTCAAGAATATAACCAGGCATTAACAAACATGAAACTACTTATAGCAGCTCTGTAAAAACTGATTTTTCAAAACTAAATAAGCATCTGGTGGGCTGAAAATGTTTTATACCTGATATTTAAAAGATATTTTGACTATTGTCAAAGGAATCAATTCCTTCATGCCGTCTCCCTTGCGGATGCTGTCATACGCCAGTGTGTTGTGTGGAGCATGGGCTCTGGAGGGAGGCAGGCTTGGATTTGCTCCTCAGTGCTGCCCCTCACCTGTCTGTGACCTTGGACTGCTCCTCTTAGGAAGGTCAGGTATCTCTAACTGCCCTTTCCTCAGTGAGTAATAGAGTTCATACTAGTACTTATCTCATAGAGTTATACATGAGGGGATGCATGGAAAGCCCTCAAACATGATTGTTATTATAATGTGTGTGTGTGTGTGTGTGTGTGTCCGTCCACAGTTTATTCAAGCATGTTATTGACTCGGCTGAAACCTGTTGTATCTAAATTAGATTATAATAGTAGAAATGCTGTTGTCCTTTGAGGACTTTATGTTCTAGTTTCATGGCCATATTTAGAAGTAATATGGAGCATAGTTACCATTTCGAGTCTATTCAGAGCCACAGCTTGAAGACAAATCATTGTGAAGGTGATTATTTCAGTTGCTGAGGTTGGAACCCATGAACCAAATCCGTATTCCAAATAAGTCTTTTAAAGTGGAGCTTTATTTCCGTTTTTATGAATTGATGTAATAGGATAAAGAGTGTTTTCAACATGTGAACTAGAAATATATGGCCCTTCTGATAAGAAGAGCTCCTTCTGGCATTTTGTTGTTAGTCTTTCACTCCTTTATCTGCTTCCCACATCTGTTAAGCTTCTCTCTAACTACCTGGCTCTCTTTGCAGTTTTCATCTTCATCTCCATCCTTTGCGTACACATTTTTGGGCTAGTGGAGGTGGGTTTGGAGAAATCCGCACTATCTCACCCAGTGTCCTTTAGACCAGTAACCCATAGAGGAGCAATAGGAGGTCAGGCTGGAAGATCTGGTCTCTGACACTGATGTCTAGCAAATTTGCATGGTTCTTATGGGGATGGAACTTTTCTCCTCATCTGTACCATCTTCTCTTGGCTTGAATAATGAGTCACTGGAAAATGAAAACTTCTTTTGCTGTGAAAGTTTCAGCAAGAAAAAAATGTTAGACCCATGTTGTTAGTATAGTGCAAAATAGGACAGCATTTGAAGACAATCTCTGCTTCAGCATCATATTGACAGTGCCCCTCGCTTGAGTCAGGGATTGGGGACTTACTGAGATACACCATCTGGCAAAATACGGAAGGCCAGTCTTATGCCAACTGAAAAAGCTGCATCAGTTCCAGCTCTTGTGTATTTTGCACATTATTGGATGCCTTGCAAAACGTTTATCACTTTTTAATTAGGAAGGACTAAGGGATTTTAGTGCCCCCAAAGAAAATTTAAGCAGCCTAAAGATAGAAAAATTATCCAGTGGATCATAAATGGCAATAGGTGTTTAACTTCGAGCTTGCACTGGAAACAAGGACAGTTTCATACTAGGATCTTTGTTGGGGGACATGTGTCCTTGGTGTGTCTGGGTGGAACTGGGGATCTGGTCTTTCTGTTATTCTGACAGTTCCCCAGCTTGTTTTCCCTGCAGCATCGCCAGGCATTGAAAGCACATGCCAAGAGATCTACTCTGTTCTGCTTCTTGGCCTATCATGTAAACTGTGGCCTGTCATGTTCATTAAAATAAAAATTTGTCGAATGGAATTTGCCGGACTGGCAGAATAGTTTAAATGTCAGATGTTGTTAGGCCTGGATGTAAATATTATGTTTCTATTGTTAATTAATTGTAGCGCCTCAGTACCAGTGATCCAAAATCCAATTTAGTCTGCAATAGTCCTGTGGATAAGGGCCAGAAATAATGAATGCAGAGGGAAAAAATGTACTCAGAGTTTCCATTGTATCTGTGAATGTCCTCTTAGAAAAATAGCAAATTTTGGTGTGTCATTGTAGTTTAAGAGGTACAAAACAGGACAGAATTAAGACTCATTGTCTTTTGAAACCTCTCAAATGTTACTTACTGTCAAATCTGTTCCACTGCTAGCGCCGAGTCTGTCCCAGCCTCAGAATTCCCAAAAGCTGCTGCTCTGTCCCCTTTCTGGGACCCCCTCCCCCATTGTTCCAACCCCAAGTCCATTGTTATGTTCACAGCTCCTTTCAGAGTTGTAGAGCTGAAGTATCTAATCCTGTAATCCTCCTCATTTCTCTTTGCAGTGTTCATTTTCCTCTCTTTATTTGCCATCAATCCTTCCTTTCTTTTTCTTTTTGTTCTTTGTTTTGGTCCCCAGGCTCAATAGCCTGTCTGTCAAGTATGCCACTGTTTGTTAAGATCATTTTGCTTCCAAATTGAGATGGTGGCTGAATATCACTCAAAATAACGCTGTTAGAACTGTCTGCATTAGAAAGGGGAGTAGAAATCTTGCCGCTGGGGCCCAGACCTCAAAACTGACTGTTATTGCAAAGCCATGAGCCAGCAGGCATTTGTG
This sequence comes from Equus asinus, assembly GCF_041296235.1. Lineage (NCBI taxonomy): Eukaryota > Metazoa > Chordata > Mammalia > Perissodactyla > Equidae > Equus > Equus asinus. The sequence continues at coordinate 39,313,396 of NC_091810.1, forward strand.
ACTGCCATTCTCAACCAATATTTTGTTGATTTTTTTTGCTGTGAGCATGGCCTCTTACCTGGCCACCTCCCTGGGTTCCAAAGGCAAGTGGGTATGCCAGGCAGAGGAGGACTAATTAAGACTTTGGAAGGCAGGGCTAATGTGGTCCAGTGGTGAGGGACTCTCATTTAATTCCTGGCATCCTGGTCCATGCCAACCTCATTCTGCCCCTGTGATTATGCCAACTGAGAAGCGGGAAAGAGAAGATGAACTTTGGTCTGCTCTGAGTTTCCCTGTCCAGCAGTGTCTGTCAGATTAAAAATGAGAGGGAAGGAGGCCAGAGAATCTTCCAGATGGAGAGTTCAGAGGAGGGCACAACCAGACTCCCTCTCTGCAGTGACGTAGTTGGGCCATCCAAGCATTGGGCCAGGAGCCAGGAGGAGCACAGGCTGCTGCGTGACCCTGCAGTGGAGTGGGGGCCTGGCAGAACAGTCACCCTTGGCTCAGGTTGGGAGCAGATTTAAACCAGGCACACGCAGTCTGCGTGGTAGGGGCAGAGCATTTACCCTGAGGGCTGGGACAGTCTGGTTGGACGTTCATTCGGCTCTTCATCCTGGACTCCTCTTAAGGGTACGCAAGTCACGTGGGCAACTGCAGAAACCAAATGGGGAATTGGTGTTCTCCAACCTGTCTGTTTCTTCCTTTAGAATGCATTAGCTGTGTAAGAAAGGTGACCTTATATAGGCTGGAGCCAGCAATAACAGCAGTGGCCCTACCTCCTTGGACGGACTTGCATGTGGACAGCAGTTCTAGGCAGCAGGGGTTTGGTGAGGACACACTGCACTGATAATCACTTGCCACACCTCTTGGTAGCACAGTTTTGTAACTGGTTTCAATATTCATTGAAAAGTATCCAGTGTGGATGCTCCAAGAACAGGGGTTTGCTCAAACGAGGACTGTTTTTTAGACTAAGCCTGTCTGAGGTCTATGGAATGATGGAATGATGATGAATGAGATTAAACACTGAATATCTAATCTGACCTTCCTTAAAAATGGATTATTTTAATATCGCATCCATACAACCTCAGTTTCTCTCAGAGATGAACCGCTTTTTCTCAAATTTGGGTTATTAGAGTTTGGGGATGGTTTGTGCTATTGGGAGCGGAGCTGTTTGAATTGAAATGTCATCCCATTCTGAGAAAACACACTGGGACCACATTAGGGCATCCCTGTGCAAATGTCACATTGTCAAAGTGTCTCCTTTGAGATTAGACTCACAATGGTATGTTCACGTCCTGTCTGGGTGGTCAGACAAAGCAACTGACTCCTCATAGCCGGGGTGCCAACCCAGCCAGGGTCATGCTCCCTGAGATTTTATGGAATTTGATTTGTCTCTAACTCTCTGAATTTTAAGATGCTAATTACTGGCTGATTGGTATTCTGCTCCTCAGATGTCACCTAATGATTTTCCAGAGCTCGTGCTTCTTGGCAAATTTACGTTTCCAATGCCTGGCAAATATTGGACAGCACTGAACAGGTGTGGTGACGGTGTGTGGTGTTGTGTCTTGTGTGTGTGTGTGTATGTGTGTCTCAGCCACAGAAATATAGGCTCCCATAGAAAGAGATCTTTTTGTCTTATGAAAGCCTAGAGTACAAATTAAGAAAAGGAAAAAAAAGCAAGAACAAAAGTAAAAAAACTAACCCTAGCTTAAGAATTCTCAACCACTCTTTAGTTTTAATAGTAATGCAAACTTATTCCTTTATTAAGCAAATTTTATTGAGTGTATGTTCTGTGCCAGACAGTGTCCTAGAGAATATAGATTCAATATTGAACAAGACAGATGTGGTCTGTATCTTTGTCAAACTTATGGTTTACTGGAAAGACTTTCACATCCATTTTGACAATATCAATTAGTTATCTAGGTGAATAACAAAACTAAAAAATATTCTGATCATCCCCTCAACTCTAAAAATATTGAAGTTTCACAGATTCTGAAAATAATCTCTAAGAAATACAAACATATAAATTGAAATAAAACTTCTAGGAATATACCTGAGAAGTGTCAAGTTTTTGGGGTCTTTGCTGCTGTTTCTTATGAGGGTTTAAGTCAGTATGCAGATTCTCAAATAATTCCACGCATTTAAAATATTCATTTGTCATCAGGTAGTTTAACCAGTGCTATATTTTCCAACTGCCTGGTTTTCACCGATATGTAGAAAAAAGGTTTAAGAATCTTCTCTTAGTTGAAAATTGGCTATCATTTGAAAGAATGTTGCAATAATTTGTCTGCAGTAACAGTTCGCTGAACCCAGCACAAGAATGAAAACGAGGGCTGAATTTATTCAGTGTCTTCATTCTGGTGTCTTGTCTTCATTCCTGAGTGAACAGACTTCTTTCCTAGGTATGTAGATAATTGTTAAAGACTTAAAGGTCAATAACCAATCCCTTAATGTGGCAGTCTGGTCAGGTGAGGGCTGCAGAAGGCAACAATGAGGCAATCGCTCAGTTCTGGGTAATGTGGCCTTAAGTAAGGTGTGGTTGCGTGGTTCCCAGAGGTAGTTTCAATTGGGAGAAGATGAATTGTAATCAAAGGAGGTTTCTATATTCGAGGAAGGTTTCTATATTTAAATTCAGACTGATTTTTAAGGGAACTGAGGGCTGGATAATGGAGTGAAGGGTTTGGGCTTGGTAAAGATTTTCTGGGAGGCTATCCTTTATGTCTTTCGAGAGAGGCTGAAGCCCAAACCTATTTGGATTCATTTAAATGTAATTTATGTCTTGGAGGGGGTCGTATGAAGGTTGCACAGCCCGTCTGCTTTAGAACAAAATGGAGATGAGTTAGGCATGAGAGGGTGGGAAGTGGTATAACAAATTGCAGCTGCACTTGAATTGTAGAAGTTTAGGTCCTTAGATTTTCCGGTCAAAGCAAGCATGGGAAAGAGAGGGCTAATTGGAGTGATTATTTCTGACTTTTGTCTGGAGATAGGTACCCAAAGCACCCTGGAACAAGAGTTTTCTGATCCTGACATGCTCCCACTTTGGACATCTAGCTCACACACATGCACAAATGTTCAGGAAATGTTTCTGTACTGAAGATGTATACAAAAGCTGAAGAATCCGCTTGTACTTGTTTATTCAACAAGTATTTCCTGAATGACTATTTGGTGCTGGTAATAGAATCTGGGGCTCACAGTGCTCAGGCAGGGTGGGGTTGGTTTGAACAATAAAAGCCATAAATTTGAAAGAGTTTAGACACTAATAATTAAGGTGATAAAACATACACAGAGGAGAAAGTGGTAATTTAAAACAATAGCATGAGTGCCTGTCACAAGACGTTGTATGATTAAGGTGAGACCAAAGCTCTGTTTGAATACCACTCCCACCATCTGTCCCTTTTGACTTTCTGGGACCCCTCAGGACTGATTACTCTTTCTCAATCTTTTGCATTCAGGCTCTCAACTGGATCTTCTCATCATCTTGACACCTGCTCAGGTGTTTTTCTGTTTAAGAACTATGCAAAACCCCCTCTTTCAGTCCTTTGTCCTCCTCCAGTTGCTACTGTACTTCCTCCCCTTCACACCCAAATGTGTCTGGGGTTGTCCATACTCACTGTCTTCATTTTAATGATTTCCACTTATCTCTTAACCAACTCCAAACAGAATTCTGTCTCCGTCAGTTCACAAAACAGTTCTCGTTGAGTTCCTCAATGACATCATAGAGGGCATTTTCAGTACTTATATCACTTGTCCTTTCTGTGACACTTAAAGTTTTTATTTTACTTCCCTGACAGCTCTTCTTTCTCCTACATGATGCCTCTTTCTCAACACACCTGTTAAATGTTGAGCTTCCTCAAGGATCAGTCCTAGGCCCTCTTCTCTTCCTACGCCTCCCTGGACAGTCACACCATACTCACAACTGCAGTTACTTCCTTCTTAGAGATAACTCACCACTCCCAGACCTCCTCTCTGAGCTACAGACACATATATCCAACTCCTTACCTGGACATTTTCTTTTAGATGTTGCCAAGGCACCTCAAATGCAAGATATCCACAACCAAACTAGTGATCCTTGCCTCCGGATGTGGATCCTAATGCAGTGAGATTTATTCAATGGCCTGTCCAGCCCTACCTCAGAAAGGGAAATTGTTGTAAAGATTGTTAGTTTCAAACATATTTTTAAAATCTCATTTCATAGTCAGTATCTAACTTTAATGAGTTGTGATCAGAGAATTGTTTGGTTGATATCTGTTCTATATATTTTTTGAGACTACCTTTGAGGCCTAATATATGGTCAATTTTTGCTTCTGATCCATGTGTACTTGTGAAGAATGCTGTGGCATTGTTTTCCAAAGGTGGTTGCACCAACACATTTATCCAGTTCCATGTGCTCTTCTTTCGGTGTGATTGACACTCTTCCCACTGAGAGATGGAGAGTTTGTCCTCTCGCCTTGAATCTGGGTGAGGGTTTGTGACTGCCCTGACCAGTGGAGTGCTGTGTGAGTGGTATTAATATGGCTTCCAAGCCTAGGTCAGAAGGAATACAGCTTCTGCCTGGCTCTCTCTTTGGGAACTCTTGGCTTTGAAGCCCAGCCACCCTACTGTGAGGAGACTTGAGCCACATGGAGAGGGCACATGTAGGTATTCTAGCTGCTAGCTCCAGCTAAGGTCTCAGCTAACCCTCAGCAACAACTGGCAGACGTGTGAGGAAATGAGCCATCAGATGGTTCCAGCCCCCGATCTCCAAGTCTTCCTGCTGAGGCCTCAGGCATTGCAGCATACAGAAAAGCCGGCTTACTGTACCCTGTTAGAATTCCTGATCTGTAGAAACCATGAGAGATAATAAATTGTTATTTTTAAGTCATTAATTCTTGGATAATTTGTTATGTAGCAATAGATAACCAATACAAATAGCTTACTTCTGTTTTGCCTAATGCTATTTCCACCAGCTTTCTTTTTGGTTCCTGTTTTTTCATGGATAGTTTTCTATACTTTTCGTTTCAAACTCTCTTTATGTTTTAGATGTGTTTCTTATAAACATCACATAGCAAGGTTTAAAAAAAAATCCATTTACTCTGATCCCTGACATATTTGAACTTATTTTAAATATTTTCTTTCGTGTTTTTATTCACTGTGCTTTCCTTTGCCTCTGTTTCATTCCAGTCTTCCGTAGAGAATTGATTGAATTTTCTTTTCTCCATATTGTTCCCTCCATTGGTTTGGACATTTTTCTTCTTTTGGTGATTACTCTTATATGTTTTAAAATTGTGAAACACAGCATACATACAAAATAATTTTTGAAAGTATATCTCTACAGTTTAAAGAAAATAATGAACCAAACATCCAGATACCTCTCCCCAGGCCAAGAAATAGAGTGTTACATGTTCCAGAATGCCCCCAAAGCTTCTCCCCTGTTACAGCTCCTCGCTTGCCTTCAAGATAAATGTAGATTGAATTCTGTGTAAATCATTCCCTTGCTTTTTTCTATAGTTTTTTGCCACTTACATTCCAAAACAAGATAGTATTTCTTTTTGCCTTTTTGAACGTTGTATATAGGAAATAATATTATATATAGTCTTCTGTGGCTTGCCTCTTTTGTTTTACCTCATATTTTTGAGAGGTATCCATGTCAATGTGTGTAACAGTTTCATTGATTTTTCAAAGCTATATAATATTCCATTGTAAGAATCTATAATAATGTATTTATTCATTGTACTGTTGATAGATATTTGGGTTGTTTTCAGTATTGCTATTCTGGCAGTTCTGCTCTAAACATTCTTACATACATCTCTGTGAGCATATATGCAAAGGTCTCTTTGGTTATATACATAAAGAAATGCTGGTTATCCTTAACAAGTTAATCAGTAGCTTTAATGCATTCCTTTAACAACTTAGTATCTTTCTTCCTCCTAAAGAATTCATTCCCCCTCCCTTATTCCATATGCTTTTGGTCAACCACCCATTTCACCTTATTTGCAAACCCTAACAATTGGTCATTATTGTTACTGTGGGTTATTTATAACCAGGGTTTAGTAATTATTATTCAATACTCATTATGTATTATTAAATTTACTAGATTTACCATCATTATGCTTGCTAATTTCTTTTTTCACCATTGCTTTTTGTTCCTCATTCCTTCCTTCTACAATCAATTTCTTCTTATTCAAGTATACGTTTTAGTATTTCTTTCAGCAAAAGTGAACTGTTGTGAGCAGTAAGCATTCTGGTTTGTTTTTTTCCCTGAAAAATGTCCTTATTTTTCTGTCATTCTTGACTGATAGGTTTAGCATGAGTATAGAATTTTTGTTGACTTTTTTCCCCTCAGCACTTTGAACATGTTATTCCATTACTGTCTTGCTTTGATTTTTGCTGATGACAGCTTGTTTTGCAAGGAGTCTATTTTTTTCTCTCTGGTTGACTTTAAGACTTTCTTTCTGTCTCTGGTGTTCCTTGATTTCTTTCTGATGCATCTATGTGTGGATTTGCTTTTATTTATCTTCTTGAGGTCTTGGTGTGCTTTTTCAAGAGGATTCATGTCTTTCATTATAGAAAATTTATGTTCATTATCTTTTCATATTGGTCTTCTTTTCTTCTGAGCTTGGCTATTTGGAGATATATGTGTATATATATATTTTAAATTATCACTATATTTTATTTAGCATTTTTGTGTGTTCCAAGTGGAAAGGGATATAGCTCAATCTTTATGTTGTCAGACCATAAATCTCTCAGATTTTACAAAACTCAATATTATCCTATTTTATCTAGTCTTCCTCAAATTATGCTTCCCCCACCCCCACTGCAATTCACATAACACGAGGGAAGGGGAAATTTTTGATGCTACCCCATGGATGGGCCTACATTAATATTTCAAGATTTACATCACAGCCCGGAGGTCTGACCTTGCTCTTTGGTGGCCAGGCATCAGTGGTAATGAGTTCTTTGGTGGGATAGGGGGATGTGAAGGGAAATAGCCCAGTAAGGGCTAAAGCAATTACTTAGGATATGGAAGGAAAAAAAGGAACCATGGGAAAACCATGGAGTAGTGGGCTCCCAACTACTGTACCTTTAGGAGATCTTAGGACCTAGCCAAGAATGAGAAAGAGTCATATTCCAATTATTTTTGACTATGGAGTCACCATGTGAGTAATGTTGGACTGCTATAGAATCAGCCCCTGGAAACCTTAAGTTATTACTATTCCTTAACAACTATAATTTACCAGATCGCCTATCATATTGACTTGTGCATGTCGGTGCATAGTATGTTTTGGTCATAGGGAGCTTAATTTAACGTGTCAATATTTGATTGAAGGAGTGAGGCTTCCTCTGTTCTGTGACTTTCTCTGTGACTGAGAGAAGGCTGCACTCTACTTAGAGAAAGGCAGGCTGTGCCTGTAAGCTTGCATATGTATACTCATGGGGGCAAGTGGTGAAGTCTGGATTGGGAGGACCATGTACCTCATATAAATGGAATAGGCTCCCTGAAGTAAAGCTTTTTCATGGAAGTGGAAATAGAGTGTGCAAGAAAGATGACAATAGAAGAAATAAGAAAATAAAATGCTCGGTCAGATCGAGTATGCTACATAATGCTTAATTTGATTTTCATCTCCACACTTTTAAGCAGTTCCAATTCTGTTGAGGAGTTCCCACCCCAAAAGATTTGACTGTAGATCCGGCCAGGTTTGTATGATTCAGTTCAAGGTAGATGTGTATGCCGTTTTCAATTTATGGCTATGTCTTTTATTGGCCTCTGGTGCCGAAGATACGAGGCACAAGTTTTATCAATGGTTTAATGGTTTGGCTAGCCCCACATACTATAGTATATGGAAATGCTACTTAGAGACATTGAGAGAAAATGTTTGGTGTTTTACTCGCAGATAACTCAGGGCTTTCGTTTTTATCTCTTTGTAGTTTTGAAGCTCAGCAAAGAAGGGAAATCCATTGAGAACAGTCTGTAAAGGTAAGTGTATTTATTACGTGGCCTTGACAAACATTGCCTTTACAACATTGATTTTTCTTTTATTCAGAGATTTAAACACTTGGATTAAAGATATAGCTGACAGGACAACTTCCTTAACCACCTGCTTGTCCTCCCTCATAGGCAAAACTGCTGAGCAATAGTTAGCAGAAAGCAAGAGGAAATAAAATGATGTGCTGAGGGTAGCCAAATGCAATTGTACGCTTGCTGACTTTTGCTTTCTTCTCAGCAGTTAAGACATTCCAATGGAGCTAAGTTTACTAAGATTAATGCTAGATGGAAAAAGAATGCACTCGTACCACTTCTGGTCAATAGTTAAATAAAACCAGCTGGTCAAATAAAGCATTTAAAATAAAATGCAGAGTGGCATTTCAATTGGGCTGGATGAAATTTATCATGAAAGTCAGTTGTGCAGTTGTGTGGAGAAGCTAGTTTTGTAGAAAGGAGAAAGGCAGCTAGTTTGGTATAGCTAATTTCATTCCACCTAGTCACTGTGGACCCTAAGTGAGTTACAGGAAATGAACTTCCAAGTTCAAAGCAATGGGAAAAGTACCTACTCAGCCTCCTGTGGAACATTACAATTGAGTTGGTTTTTACATGGAAAAATGTAATTGTTTCCTCTTTGCTAGGTATATTTATAAGCATACCACTGTACAGCATTGTTCTTTGATTCATTGTTTAATTTCTGTTCTGCATGAAGTATTTTAATTTAAAGAATTCATTCTGGGGAATTATAGGGCTGCAGTTTCATCAAGAGTCTTTGGTGGCCAGGGTGAAATATGCCATAATTTTACATTTGTTTTCATCATCAATTATGTTTTTGACAATTTTAGGTTTTTTTCTGTCGTTTTTATTACAGCAATCATGACCGTGACCACTTTAGTTAAAGTTGAAAAGCCATTTTGATTTACCTTATATTTTAAGTTTTTCCTAACTTTGTGACAAATCTACTTCTGGGGCTGAATTTTTAATGTTTATTTTGAGGGTGAAAAAGAATTTTCTAGGGAAATTGGAGAAAACCCCTTTTGACTAATCAAAACGTGAGTCATAAAAATACCATTGTGACAATTTATTTTGGGATGACTAAATTCTGGTGTGTGAAAGCAGGTTTGGCTTGGAATTTTGCTGTAATGATTGGCCTCTAGTGAAGAGAAAACTGTCTTAAGCAGTAGATAATTCTTATTTTCAGCCATATAACTTACATGTCTGTGGACCATTGAACCACATCTTGAAATAAAGCAGTACTTGATAGCTTTTAGAAATAAATTCTCATAAGTGATTGGAGGAAGTGTGATGTAGCAGTCTCCGGAACCTTACCATCTTTAGGTAGAGCTTTGCTGCTCACATTCCTCTTGGAGAGTGTTTTCACACCGGTACAGTCCATTCCCTCCACTCTCAAGGAAAATCTTCTGTTGAATTGGTATTCTGGAGTCAGACATGGATTTAGTACTGGTTTGGCTTTTATTAGCTGTTGGGCTGTGGACAAGTTATTCACCCCTCTGTGTCTCAGTTTCCTAAAATGTGATATGGGAATGATAATATTATTTTCCTCATAAAGTTGTTGTGGAGGTTAAATGAATTATTATGCATCGAGGGCTTTGAACCGGGTCCTGGCCCGTGGTAAGTACGCAGTAGAGTCAGCAGCTGCTGCTCTTGTTAATATTATGATCATTATCATCATCAACATTAGCATCCTTATGAATTCATTCATTAGATATTTTGAGAAGTCTGTCCTTTTTGGAAGCTTCAGGATAATGTTTCCAAAATGAGCCTGTTTTTACTAAAGAAGGGCAAATTCTGCTTTGTCTTTAGGAATCAAATGAAAAGATAACTTTCAGGTAATATGAGAAATGAGGCTTCTGGAAGTAAAAAGTTGTTAGGTTGAAGTTTTGTAGGCATCGGGGAAAACTCTTTCTTTGGCTGTGTGTAGTCCATTACTAATTAGTACAGTTTTAAGAAATTAGTAATTTACTGATAGCTGGTTAGATTCTTAAGGAATTTTTGAAGAAAGCCTTGGTGACTAGAGAGGAACTTCTCCACTTTCCCCTTTTTTTTCCTGTATCTTTTTTCCTGTATCTTTCTTATATTTGCTTTCCCTTCATAACAGCACTTTTATTTCGTTTTGAGGTACTTAGACTAGTGGAACTGTGACCAGGGGCCCTACTCAGGGACCTACACTCAGCCAAGGGATGGGTACATGACCACAAGCTTGGTTAAGTGGATGCTCTTTCTTTGCAATTTGAATCTTGAGCTAAGAGATTCTCCTTTCTCCCAGTGGGCATTCTGCTTTGACAATACCTGCTATGAGACCACTGTAGCGCCTCCCATTTCCTAACCTCCATGCCTGTCTTGGCCACTGATGGTCTCCAAACCTTGTTTTCCAGTCTGCCATGGATTCACTGAGCCTCCAATTTCCTTCCAATAATCTGTCTTAAATTAGCCAATTGGTTTCTGTTGCTTGCAACCACGGAACCCTAAGTGACAGAGAAGTTTGCACATTAGGGAGCTAGATTTGGAATAAATGGGGTATGTTTGGAGGTTTTCAATTAAAATAGCATTCGTTACTTTCTTCCATCATCTATAAGTAGTGAACGTTTTGCAGTAGATTACAAAAGGTGCAGAGTTCTCAATTAGTATTTCAAAATGGGCTATTTTGCTGGCCTCCTCACCATTCTGTTTTTGGTAAAAAGAGGTCACTCTTGGCTGCTTCTCTAAGCTCTCAAAGGATGTGTGTGTATGTGGGAGTGTGGTGGAAATTAGAAGAAAAGCAGGGATTTCACCTCTCCAATTTCTGGGGCCTGGTCTCTTTGTGGCATGGGGATTGTGAGGGGACTGTGATTTCCTTCTGCTTACCCTGGCATCTCCAAACAAAACTCTTTAAATATTTTTCTACTTTCCCTTGAATTTTTATTTCTCTTTTGAATGCTTCTCTTGCCCTACTGAACACCTTCTTTTCAATGATGTGTAAAATGTGATTGAAAACTCAATTACTTTGGTCTCTGGCATTGCTTGTGCTTTTCTGAGAGTGGAATGGGCAGTTTGCTCTCTTTCTCCTTGTGTCTTGTTTGTTGACTACTTCTGTGTTCTGTGCAGTGCCTAGAACAAAGCTGCTTAATGATTTTTTCACAGGGACATCGATTTTGCACTCCTACTGTGAATAACTGGCATGACAGCGTCGTATGGTGGAAAGAGCCATAGCTGAAGTGTTGGGAAACATGCCTCCTGGTTTGGGATCTGCCACTTGCTAGGTTTCTGATTTGGCACAAGATACCTAACTTTTCCTATGATCTCAGCTTCCTCACCTGTAAAATCAGGATAACCCTTGCCCTATCTACTGCACAGGGCTGTTTGAGGATGATACAAAGATAATGTACATGAAAGTGCTTAGCAAATTGCAAAGTGCTGCATAACATCAATGTATTATTATTATTATGCCATATATATTTATTAAACAGATTAGAAAATCAAGAGCTTGTTTTATGAGGCTGAGTAGGAAAGGGAGATAAATTAGAAAACAAAAATAAAAACAAAACTCTGCATAGTGCTTGTGCTGGATATTTTCTATTTGTGCCTCCAGCTCCTTGCTTCTCTTGACAGGCTCTGTGCTCCAGCAGGCTAACCTCTATTGTCAGCATTCCCTGGGCTCCCTTGCTCTCTGGCTTTCCATTGGATTAGCCACATGGAAGGCACTGGAAAAAAATCTGAGAATGCGAGGTTGGAATATTATTCTCTACCTTCCTAACAGCACATTGGGTTGGCAGTGGCTGTATACCTCTAAGGAAGGCCACGCTTCCTGGAGGGGGCCTCTTTTCTGCAGCTACAGCTCTTTCCGTTCCCTGGTAACTGCTCCTTCCCTTTACCCTTTTAAGTCTGGAGTTTTATTTTTGCCAACTCCGGGGTACTGGACTCTCCCTTCTTGGTTCCCCTTAACCTTGCTCACACGCTTCATTAAATTCACCTCAATTACCCCAGATGAAGGTGCTCTTTCCTGCTGCGACCTTGATTGCGCAAAGGAACTTCTGTCATTATATTTCTTTCTGCCGGCCTCAATTCAACAGATGTCTTTTAAGGACTTACAGCATGCCAGGAGCATAGGAAGTGTTTACTGTACACTTTCAAGAACTAGACATTTTGATGGTACAGTTGGAGAGATTATATCAATCAGTTTTTTAAAAAGCATGTTTTGGTAAATTGAGAAACTTTTGTGTTCACCCCTGTATACAGAGAAGTCCAATATTATACATATTATGAATTATTTTTTAAAATTCTTTTTTATTTTTATCAGAGCAACATATCTACATTTTTAAAATAAAACAGCACTAAAAAGGAAGTGTTGAAAAAACTGCAACACTGACCCCATCCTCTTACCTTTCTCTCTCTTTTCCAACCTCCTCCCCAGAATTGGCAACTTTCAACTCTGATACTTCTGGTGTTTACTCTCTATTTCTAAATAATGTGCTGATACACTTTTTCCCTGATATATCAATTTTAGCAATAGCTCTTCGATGCTCCCCACTCCTACCACTTCTGGTCCCCACAGCCTCCTAACATAGTTATATCACAATTTTTGTTTAAATCAATATGTAATATTTACATTATCATGTTGGTCTGGTTGGTAATGTTTTCTTTAACATATAACTTTTTGTCTTTCTTGGAATTGATATATGCTTTTAAAATTTTGTTTACTTTCCTAGTCATCTACCTTATGAGATAGGCAGTAATAATATTTTCATTTTATAGGTGTGGAAATTGAGGCTTAAGGCTGAGTATTTTGCCCAGAGTCACACAGCTAATATGTGTTAGAATTGGGGTTAGGCTCCAGCTAGTCTGTCTGCAAAGCCTGCATTCTTAATCGAGATGTTGTTTACAAACACTGTCTCTTGAGTTGTTATCCTAATGGCTACATTAAAAAAAAAAAATTCCTGAGTTCTACCTTCAGAGATTCAGAATCTGAGATTGGGACCAAGAGTCTGTTTTAAAAAGCTCCTCAGGTGATTCTGATGCGGGGTCGGTGAGCCGAGGAGTCAAAAGAAAGATTTCTTAGACTCTTAAGATCTGGCAGTAGTGCTCTTTTATTTAGAGAATAGTGTGGAATAGCATGGGGACAGGACCCATGGGCAGTCAGAGCTTCTGCTGCCACCGCTTCTGCTTCCCCCGCTGGCATAGAGACAGGACCCATGGGCAGGCAGAGCTGGTGCGTGGGGACAGGACCCACGGGCGGTCAGAGCTCCTGCTGCTGCCCTGAGTTGAGGGTTAGGGCTAATTTTATAAGGCATGGGTACGTGACTTATTTTTACTGGAGAAAAGAAAAGATGATGTAAAAAGTCATTAAATGATTTCAGTGCAGATGGGGTCTGGTTATTGTGCGGTCATATAACTTTAGATACGAATCTGGCCATATAGATCGGCATGCAGGTGAGGATGCCCTGGGCTTCTCTCCTTGGGGCAGTCCTAATTCATACCATAAAAAAAGTCCACTGGGTTGTATAGTTTGGCATGTAGGCCAGGTCACCTTGGGCTTCTCTAGCTGGGGCAGCCTTAATCCACATCAATTCCATTGATTGTCAGGGTTTGAGAACTTCTGTTCTATATCCTATCATTATAGTCATCTGTCACTTAATGACGGGGACGTATTCTAAGAAGTGCATTGTTAGGTGATTTCATCATTGTATGAACATCGTAGAGTGTACTTACAAAAACCTAGATGGTATAGGCTACTACACACCTACGCTATGGTACTTATCTTATGGGACCACTGTCTATATGCTGTCCGTCGTTGACTGAAACTTCATTATGCTGCTCATGACTGTACCATAATTACCATGTTAAAAAAGAAACAACAGGCCCAAAATGGAGTCCCGTGTGCTAAGCCCACATCATCAAACTGAGACTTAATACTTAACCTAGTTGTGGTTTCAGCCTCCCCCAGGAATGTCATCCTAACCAGTCAATCTGAAGTTACCTCGTTAACACTAGTGAGGTAATCTGCTGAATAGACCCCTGCCTTCCCCTAGAGGAAGGTGAACTCAACTGAAACAATTCACTCTGCTAATAACTTCCCTTGTCTCACCTCCTTTCTGCCTGTAAAAGCCTTCCATTTTGTACAGCTCTTTGGGGCACTTCTCTGTCTGCTAGATGGGATGCTGCCCAATTCAGGAATTGTTGAATAAAGCCAATGAGATCTTTTATTTACTCAGTTAAATGTTGTTTTTTAACAACCATCATCACTATCATGATCATCACCATTATCACCACCACCACCGTCATCACCATCCCGTCCGTCAGCAAAACAAATGAGTCTTGTGCAGTGCTCTTAGTAGCTGAGTAGAAATCCTGGTGTTTGTTAAAGCAGCTGCCTTTTGACCTCCTGGGTGAGATCGCACTGGTAGGTGATTCAGGTAATGATTTATCCTGCCATTTTTAAGTTTGGCAAGTGCTTTGGGAGGAACTGTGCTCCATAGAAGTGGACAAGGTTACTTTTTTTCAGTTCACAGGTTGTTACTTTATCTGGTATAAAAACAATGCGAACGTTGTCCCTGTACTTAACCCTGACCTTAAAGGGACTCATTTTTTTTCTGAGAGTCCCCCAAAATGACGTCTAGGAAGATACAAAGCCCAAGTAAAAGAGAAACCTTGATGTCTTTGTTCTGCTAGATTTCCATCCTGCCCACCTACTCCCACCCTCCCTGCTAGGACATTTCTTATTTATCAGGCAGGAGAGAAGCAGTAAGATTTGGCCTGGGGTTTTCTCATCCCTAGGTGTGAAATTCTTTCAGAACTATAATAATAATACTTTGCATTTCCATAGTCCTTTTATTTGAAGATCTGAAAGTGTTCCGTTGGTGTTAATAGAGCTTCCCAGCGCTCTCTGAAGTAGGTAAGTATTATTAGAGAAGACTTCCTCCCAGAACATTTTCACTTCATAGCCCATGTGTGTCTTGAAAATGCTTTTGTATTATTTGAGAGTCCCAACTATTAAAGTGCCATGCATATTGGGCACTTATTTTCTTTATATTCAATCTTCGTTAATTCCCAGCACTTTCACAGAAATGTAGTCATTTCTCGTGAATGGGTGTGGCATGATTTAGAGAGAATTAAAATAAAAGCCTTGTTATTGCCTTCTATTTTAATGTTTTGAAAATATTCAATAACGTTTATCAGCTGTGGAGCTATCTGTCTTACAGTTAGTTTTCCTTTTTTAAGGTAGCAGGACTTGGTGCGAATATATTGAGTAACTAGTGGGAACTTGGCCTGCTAGTGTAGTGTCCTTTGGGGAACTCATGACATGTCAAGCCAATTAAAAATACAAACCAAGTTTGCATGCTGATTTTAAAGGTTTCATTTTGAAAAGTTGTTTTGAATGTTGCATGCATGAATTTTAATTACGCATGCGTACTTGGTCCCTTTTCTTTTCTCTAAATGTTGAAAGTTCTATCTCAAGAATGTTTGGGGTTTCTGCTCACTTAGTGTCATTGATGCAGAAGTAATGCAGGTCTGCCACAACACAGAACATTCAGGAAAAGGTCCTCTAATCCTTAGTTTACCCTGGTCACCCTGAGAGGCTACTTGTCGAAGCAGTGTTGGGTGGTCCTGCTGTGTCTGTGCAAAGGACGCTGGGATCTTTCACTGTGGTTTCAAGGCCCCAGTATTCGTTTTCCCAACAGTCCCTCACCATCCCCATCAAAAGTCCTATCACCTCCCTAGAGTTCTGTCAGGGAGCAGGGTGCCAGCCTCCACTACTTTAAGGAACCAGAAAACCTCCAGCTTCTACCAAATATCAGGAAACTTAAACCTAAACACCTAAACAAGATCAAAGGAAACAGAAGTTTAAAACAAAATGAAACAGCCCAAACTTGTCTTTATCCCTGTCCTTTCTGCTGGTATCTAGCACATGTCTTTCCATGAATTTAGGCTTTTGAAAGAAAAATCCTTAGAAGGGACCAGACTTTGGGGGGTTAGGGATTGCCTTCTAGTTCTTTCTTCTTTTGGATATGCCCCTGAGTCATAGGGAACACAAACTCTGTCGAAGTTCTTGAGATATGAAAGGGAAAAATGTACACAAGAGGGATAACAAAAAGTACAAATTGATATCTTTAAATTATGTTGCCCCCAATTTGCCACTGAGACAAGGTGGTGCATCAGCATTCATGGGGTGCTTTATGCCTCTCATGATGGAGAGAGTGTCAGATGATCACATGGTTAATTCTTTTCCTGGCATCTCAATTGTCTTCCTTTTTGGGAAAAATTCACTTAAGACCCATCATCTGAAGATTTGGAGGAATGTGGGCAGAATTATGAATCTCTGCACCATTTTCTCCTGAGTCTTTTGCTCGAAGGGGGTCACATAAATTTTCTGCTAATTATGTGAAGATAGATTTATCAGTGAAGATGCTTTTGGCTGCAGATAATCAAAAAGTCAACTCAAAATGGCTCAAATGATATGGGAATTAATAAAAGAAGCTTCCCACCCTCTCCTTGTCTACCTGCTGAGCCCCATGGATGTAATGATTGATAGAAAGGCATTACAGAACCCTGGCTTTCAATGTCTGGAATCCAACCTCAATCTACTTTTCCCTGGTGCCAAGCAACTGGGGACCCACCGGGGTGCCTTTGATGGTTGTCACTGTGCAGCAGGAAGAGGATTTTGAGCACTAAGCTGTTGACAGATTGCTAAGCCTTGTCAGTTATTTTGTGAATTTTTCTACCAACTTACATTTGAACACACCAAAAAACCCCATTAGAATAAGGAAAATGAATTATCTCAAGGACTAAGACAGCCTGAGGCAGGCAGCTCCAAGTTTTGTTAATTCAGTGGCTCAACAATGTCGTTAAAGTCTGCATTTCTTGCTCCTTTTCCTCTGCCATCTTCACTGTATTGACTTGGTCCTCAGACTGGCTGTCTTAATGATTCTAAGATGGCTGCTTCTTTTGGGGGAGCCATCTACACATATGGCAGCATCCATTGGCATAACAGACTGTCTATTCTTGTGTGCCCCCATTTTTTTCTTTTTGGTGAGGAGGATTGTCCCTGAGCTAACATCTGTGCCAGTCTTCCTCTATTTTGTATGTGGGATGCTGCCACAGCATGGCTTGATGAGTTGTGTGGAGGTCCACACCTGGTATCCAAACCTGTGAAGCCCAGGCTGCCGAAGTAGAGTGTGTGAACTTAATCACTATGCCACTGGGCTGACCCCTTTGTGTGTCCCTTTTTAAAAGCAAGGGACTTTTCCCTGTAACTCCTCCAGCAGGCTTCCCCTTAGGTCCCATTTGGCTGGTTACAGCCACATACTCCTTTCCAAATCAGACATTGGCACACAGGATGGGATTACCTTGATTGGCTTAGATTGGTGCTTTCCAATCTAAGTTTGTTTTTATTATGGTACACATAGAAAATATAACATTTGGTCAGCACATTAAGTAAACAGAAGCAGCTGCTCACAGCTGGAGGTGGTTAGTGTGTGTGTGTGTGTGTGTGTTGAGGGTGTGAGTGGGGGCTCTGGCTGCCCTGGCCATATTCCTACCCTGCTGCCCTAGGGGCTAAGGGGGTGGTTATCTGAGCAGCTGTAACCCATTCTCTGGTTTAAACTAATCAGGATTTACCCCTGAGCTGGGGTGATCTCACCTTCTCTGGGCACATGGCTTTGTGGAGGGAGGGCACGTCAATAATATTGGGGTTTTACCTGTAAGGCAGAAGAGGAGATAGCTGTTGGATAGGCCCTCAGCCTTATCTGCTATGTGGATATTTCTTGTCTTTGCATCATTACTTCTTTGAATCATTACTTCCTTATGGAGAAAGGACCAAGTCTTGCAAATCTTAAGTGCTTAATGATTATTTGTATATTGTGTAAATGAATATGTACTCATGTACTTGACTAATTGATGCATTAAACATCATTGACCTCCTGTAATGTGCCAGGAACGTGCTGTATGAGGTGCAAGAAACATGGGCCTTGCTGGTGATTTTATATTCTAGAGAGGGAGACAGAGTGTAGCTATTAAACAACCAATGCACATATAAAGTTATGTGTAGTCCTATTCAGGAAACAATAGGAGGCAAAACAGAGCAGACATCCTCATATGGGGTGGTCAGGGAGGGCTTCTTTGAGTTAATGACATTTTAGCTGAGCTCTGAAGGAAGGACAAGAGGGAGGAATCAGCCATGCAAAGTGAGGAAAGAGGGTTCATAGTTTTGACCCTTGTAACTATGTCTTAGGAAGCATTTGTTTTCAAGAAACAAAACAAAACTAATAGCAAGAAAAGCAGCGGAAGATGGGGCACTTGCTATAAGGCCACAGGCCAGCTTACAGATTCAAGGGCAGGTTGGACTGAGAGCCTTCTGAGGCACTGGACCAGGAAGTGGTTGACCCTCAGGAGCTAATGGGAGCAGGACAGGTAAGTGGATAAACATGTCTGCGCCTCACTGTCTCTCAGCATTTCCATCCTAAAGGCAGTGACTGGCCTGCTCACCACTGCTTCTCCCCGCGTACTGGCTGCTCTGCTCTGCATAGTTGGGTCTGCTTTGTCTCTGCAGCTCCCTCTGCCCCATTCAAAGAGCTCATGGAGACAACTGGCATTACTGCACTCCAATTCCTCTTTCCTCGGGGAAAGTATCTGAACAGCTTGATGTAGGTCAGCTGCCCACCTTGCTGAAGAGACGGGGGGCTGGGCACAGGCCACCTGGCTGGCTGCCTACTTAATTTTATTAATCCTACTTGGCAGGATTGGCAGAGGTTCTCTGAGAAGGTGTAATATAGGGCAGGTGGATGGATTAACACCCCTATTAGATGCTGCTTTTTAGGTTCTCCAACTTTAATAACACTGGTAAGGTCTCAGTGATGTAAATAACTTAGTTACTACCTGAGTTATTGAGTTGAGTACTGATGCCTGCTCAGGGCCCTGCATACAGCAGGTACTTAAGAAGTAGTTAGTGATGGTGTTAATAACAAAGGTGAATGTGAAGTATGTGGTAGTTCTTTCTCAATGGTGCAGGTCAGTTATATTACTTTAATGAAAATACTTCTTTGTTTTGCAGAGGAAGAACCCTTTTGTAAATGTCAGTCTATATCTTTAAATCACTTTATAATTACTTTATTCATATTACGAAAGTAATGTATTTGCATTTTAGAATATTTGGGGCACGGATCAGCTAAAAAGAAGAAAATAGAAATTGTTTATAATCCTACTGACCAGAGATGACCACCTATGGCATTTTGGGGTATTTCTTCCCAGTCAGTTCTCTATATAGGTTTGTTTTTTAAAAAATGACATCTACTGCTTTTTCCACTTAACATGGTCTTGTGAACACTAAACATTCTTCTACTACGTCATCGTTAAGGGCTGCACTGTATTCCGTTGTGTGGATATGGCATATAGAAATGGAGGTATAGATTTGGAAAACGCATCTTCTGCTGAATGTGGTCCTGAGGCTGGGATGGATTGGAATGCTGACCCTGAGGTTGTGTGGTAGAGGACATACTGCAGGGTGGTTGTTGAAGTTGGCCAGAAATTAAGTTTGCGTGATAATGATCACTCTTGTCCCGTGGGCCACCACTTTCCTGAGGATAATTTGCATGAAGCTCATTTACTGTTTTGCAAAGAGGATGGCTCAGCTTGAGCATCCCTGTAAGGAAAATAATCAGCATCCCCCTCAGGGTTCCAGGAAGCTTCCTTGCCTTCTCAGGTCAGGCTGCCCCTGCAGACTGCGCTTGCTTCTCCTGATAAAGCAAATGCAAGCATGCCAAATTGCTTTGCTCCGGCTTAACCCTACTCCAGAATGAATCCATAAACGCTACAAAAGCAAAGCTTATGAACATATGCTACACAGAACTCAGAAAGCATCCTGCCTACTTAATCCTTTTCCTACTTCAGGGAAAAAAAAGTCTGTTTATACTTGAACTGAGAATTGAGGGATCACAGAAATGAAGATTGGATGCCATGCTGGAAATCACCAGTTGTGTTTTCTCATTTCCCTCAGAGCCACGGGTTGATTTTTCAATACAGCTGTGTCAGTGGGGAAATGTGCCGCTCTTTCTAGAGTTCCTCGATTCGCTCCCAATTATGTGACTGTGTCTAAATGCCTTTTGAGGAAATGCGAGTTCCCCTTGTTTAAACAGAGTGTTCATTATAGTGGATTCTGAGGACTGGAGGCCATCTCTTCAGGTCATTATCTTCCTCCTCCCCCCATGACTCTCCATTTAGATGATCGCAGGTGGCAAAGGGCACTTCTCCACTTTGTGTTCTTGGAGAGATTCTTCCACAGGGAGGTGCACGGAATCAGAATAGATGTGCACGGGCTGAAAGGTTCAGGAATGTGCCCTGGCACTTAGATTGCGTACTGGTCCTTCTGGTTCAAGATGATCCTCCTGCGAAACAGTTCATCTTTTTCCTTGCTGGCATATTTGCTAGCAAGCACTCACAGTTCTGGCAAGCTTTGTGACCCCAAAGCACCTCAGATTTTTGATCCCATTCTGCTTGCTGTGGGCCTTCCTGCACTGGAGCTCTGGAGCACTCTAGCAGGTCTGCTTCAGTCTCTCTCCATCTCAAGGAAGTGAATGTGATTTTCCTATCTGTGTCTTATTTAATATATGTCTGTATCTTCCAGCTGTCTTGGACTAGGGGTCTGTGGGGCCATTTGGTTTGACACCAAAGGCACTATCTGTGTATAGCCAGTCATAATGAATAACTGTAAACATGATCAGATGCCAGCCCAAAGGGGGTCTTAGCCGAGAGGCGTGTGAATCTGCTTGGAGGGGCAACAGCTGAGATGTCAGAGTAGTTTACCATCTCCTGGGTAGAGGGATTGAGAGAGTGTTTTCTGTCTGAAAAATATTACAGGCTTCAGGTCCTAAACTTCCCCTCCTGTGGCTGCAGGTGCTCATCCTTCTGATGTAGAAATGAGGGGAGCTCTATGGGTGTGATGAGTGTAGGAGATTCAGAGTGAGAAAGAAGTGAAACATGCAGGGGGCTTCAAAATGGGAATGAATTGTCGTCATCAGCAACCCAGGACACATTTGTTAAGATGCATTTATGAAGAATGGTTTGCACATGATACTGTGCCTGTTTGTGCCGCTGGGACCTGCTAACCTGCTTCGTTCTCTCTCTAAACATTAAAAACTCTGATACTGGCCAACAGGGAAGATACTAGGACAGTGAATGAAAGCATGTGGATATTATGTTATAACAATGTGGAACCATTATGCCGTTGACATTTACCATGGTATTGTGATCTGGTCCAAAAATGTAGCCTGCATCTTTAGCTTATTCTATACTCTAGGCAATGCGGTAGTCACTTTTGTTGAATTCTTTTGTTTAATCCTAATCACAATTCATAAGGCAGATATTATTCTTCAGAATTTATCAGATGAGGGAATGGAAGTTTAGAGAAGTTAAGTAACTTGACTAAAATTGCACAGTTAGTACGAAAGAGGCACTTTGAAAAATAACTCTATTTTTTGCAGCAGATCTTTGTCCAGCTAGGGCAAGGGAAGGAGAACTTGTAATTTCTCTGAAAAGGCAGAGTGATACTGATGGGATTTGTGCTCTGTTCCTTGATGACTTTGGAGGGATTGGGATAATGTGGGGCCATACCTCAGGCATGCAGGTGCTCCTTTCTGCAGAACTAATCTCTTTTCATTCATTCGTTCATTCATTCATTTATGGTTGATTCATTCAGATTCACTCACTTGCTTTTTCTATAAATTGGGCACCTGTTTTGCTGAGAGCTAGGTGTTAAGAGCAATGGAAAAATGATCAGATAATTGAGAATCTCTGAAAGGAGGATATCCAGGGAGAGTTAGAACCTATGGTGTTTTGTTGTGAATGTGGCAAGAAGCAGCAGAATTCAGGAGCTTGCTCCAGGAGTTATTGGGGTGACCTCTAGGTAATGTGTCTCCTCCTATTGGGAACCCCTGTTAGTATTCCAGAAATTTGGTCTCAGTACAACGACCAGCATTTGTTCTGCACTGTCAGCTACAATGAAGAGACCTATTAACAGCATGCGATTTCTCTGTGATGGGTAATTTGTGAGCTCAGACGTGTATGTCTGAAAGAGATGGTGCATAGAAGTGGAGGAAGGACCTTCAGATCAAACAGAACAGCAGACTTCCTCTATGACACATATGCAGGGACAGCCCCAGATATAAACAATTGTGAGGTGGGCAACAGCCTGCTCTTTTGTATCCTTACTTCTCATAGCTTGTGACATCCACCCAACTCTGCCCTGAGCACCTGGCCTTCACACATGCTCCTTCAGGTTCTCAGTGCCCTTCCTACTTCTTTTTGGTGGTCCCTCCTTCTTTAATCAGAGAACAGGACGTAGGGTGGCTGAGAATTCTGATACTCTTTAGTGTGAGTTTAAATGAACAATTTATTACAGTATTTCATGTGGTATATGAGATGATTTTACATAGTACATGAGTGAGCACTTTTTGGGTTAGTCACATTAATTTTCTTAAGTTTCCTTCTATTTATGGCAAGTGATATTGGCTGTATACAAATGATATTGGATATGTTTTTTTTTAAAGATAACATTTTCTTTTTTATTGGCACCTGAGCTAACATCTGTTGCCAATCTTCTTTTTCTCCTTCTTCTTCTCCCCAAAGCCCTGCAGTACATAGTTGTATATTCTAGTTGTAGGTCCTTCTAGTTCTGCTATGTGAGATGCCGCCTCAGCACGGCTTGATGAGTGGTGCTAGGTCTGCACCCAGGAGCCGAACCGGCAAAACCCTGGGCCACCAAAGCAGAGCACGTGAACTTAACCACTCAGCCAGGGGGCTGGCCCAAATATTGGATATTTACAGTGGTGATGTAAAATTGTCTTTCAAAAATTAATTTAGGTTGGCAAAATTGAGTTGATTAAAAGAAAAATATTGTATTAATGACCAAACATTTGTTCACAGATATTATAGGAATCCTGAAAGGAGTATGTGAATGACTACAGTTTTAGAACAATTTATCTGGGTGTATTTGCATTTCAAATTTTGTCTTTGTGGAATACTGCCTTTTGTCTCACAGGAAGAGAATTTAATCAGTCAGGGTGGAGAGAACACCCCTGAAATCTTACTTCATAGGTAGCCACCTACTTCACCCTATAAGATTGTGATTGACCCCTGTTACAGATGACTTGTGTCACAGATGAGCCATGTCACAGATGACTCAAGTCACACCAGGCTTTTCTCTTTTAGTTAATGGTTACACTTCAGAGAAAGTAATTCCTGCTTTGTAGTATCCAGTTTGATGTAACCATGAGGCATGTAGCCACAGGGTTCTTCTTCATTAAATGCTCATGTGAGCATGGACTAATGCTGCTTAGATTATATGAAGTAGTCATGGTATCTAAAGCAGCCAGAATGAATAGTAGCAACCACCTAATCATACAATTATGAAACAGAAGTGTAATAGAATAAATAGAATATTTGTTTCATGTACCAAAAATAGCACCTGAATCTAATCCTGAACCATTTTTTCAAGGGACAGGAAAAATTGTCGAAACAAAAAGTTTTTCTCTGAAATAGCAGTTAGGCTAGGACAGAGAACAAGTTACTGCAATTTTCAGTGGGCATGATGTGGAGGATTCAGGGAGTTGCCAGCCTTAGGCTAGTTGGTAGGGTTTTTGATCTTTGAGTGGGTCTGTTGTCAGCCAGAGCCGAGAGAGAGAACCCAGGCAAATAAGAGCAGCCTCTGATGGTGGAATTAAATGAAACTTTCTGGTATTGTGCACATGACAAGCCAGGTGATATCTTGGGCTCCTTTCTGCCCTGTGATTTGTATGATTTTTTCCCAGTCTCACAGTGTATTTACTTGGTTGGGTATGTCGGGGAGGAAGAAATTTTCCTCGGCCCTTCCAGGTTCTTCTGGCTGGCCTATGAATTAAACTGACATGTCACAGATTAACAGGAGAAAAATCTAATTTAATTTTGTATGTATGGAGGTTCCACAAGAATATGGGGGCACCCAAGGACAAATCAGGCAGTTGAGGCTTATATGCCATCTTCAGCTAAGCAGAAGAGGGTAGTGGTTTGGGAGTTCAAAGGGAAGGAAGACAATTCACGCAGAGATGGGAAAGCAAATGTTTAGTGAACAGATGTTTGCTGGGCCATGCAGAGACAATGGGACACAGAGCCGACTCTGATCTGTAGGCCCTGCTGAGTCTCTCCCACCACACTGAGCCCTTAGCCTCTGTAGATATCTCTGGTGATAGCTCTCTTCTGGGAACAGGCCCTTTATCTAAATTCTTTTAGGCAGTTAAGGGGGAGGTAACAAGAAAAACTTAGTGAGTCTTCTGTTTCTTAAAAGTGTTCAGTTTAGGGGCTGATGTTAGCTCAGGGTGAATCTTCCTCAGCAAAAAACAAAACAAAACAAAATAATCAGCCTAAATTAATCCTCATGCCAAAGAGATACATTTTGGGGTGGCAAATTTTGCTCCCCTACAGGTGCTTCCTGGAAATACTAGAAGGAACACCTGTTCCTAAAGGTCTGTTTTTAACATCTTTTTCTAAATGCCTTGGATAGGTTATTACTACTCAAAGTAATTTTAAAATTCATGTTTTAAAGGCAGACATTGTTGTTTCCACAGTATGTATTTGTTTATTTATTCGTTGTAGGCTCCTAACAGTTGATGAGCAAGAGACAAAAAAAAAAAAAAAGAAAGAAAGAAAAGTAATTAGCGTTAGTATTACTGCTATTCTTGGTCATTGCTTGGTTGGGGTTTTATCTAGTTTGGGGACCAAATTCTTCTTTCTGTTGACAAAGAACAATTAATTATTTTCTGAATTATGTGAAATTATTTTCAGGTAACTTAGGCTGCTGTGTCACCCACAGGTGTTTTGTAAAGCTAAGAATATCACTTTAATTTAATAATATTCACTTTTCTTATATTTAGTATAAGCAATGGAAAATAATCCAAACTTTTGAAAAAATGGTAGAGATAAACTTACTTGAATGCATATATCTTGTAAAAATATGACATTACTTACTTAAAGAAACTCAGGGCTAAAATGGTAACAGTCATGAGCTATCCCCACTTTGGCATCAAGATTGGTGAAGTGAGTCATTCAGTAATCAGTTCCAGTGCTCTTTCTGTAGCTCTGCTTGGTGCTGGGCATACAGCTGTTAACATCATTGATATGGTCCCTGCCCTATAGTTCTTGTGGTCTAGCTTTGGGTAAGAACAGGGCAATTGAATCAATTAATACATTGCTTGGTACTTTTTATGACCAAGTCAACTGTTATTTCCTGAATTAGCGTTAGTTTTATCCAGAGAGCTATACAAACATAACCTTGGTATTTAGTCTTGGAAGATATGCAAACCACAATTTGAAACGATGCTCCCTAAACACTGGAAGCTGATTGGATAAGAGAAACTAAAGTAGGACTCCCATTGTCTTCACATTTCATATTTATGGAAACAGAAAACAAAACTAGATTTTATGTAAACTACTATTTAATGTATTGATTGTTGAGAAGGGAAAAAATGGAAAATCTATTTAACATATTATCTTCTGACTTCTGGTAAAGTGAAATGAACCTAATTACTACTGGTGTTTCTAAAAATATATCAAATGTTTACATTTTTAAACACAATTGTTAATGAGCTATTATTGTGAAAGTTTGCCACATTGCTCAAATAGCTCACTGAGCCATCGGAGGCCTAAATCCCGGCAAACATTTTCTGGAATTCGTAGGGGATCATTATGATTGACTACAAACCTCCTCCCACTTTCATTACAGGAAGTAGTATAATGAATTGCTATACGAATTGTTTGATGCTTTGAGGGAAAGAAATGTTAAGAGGTTCCAATAAGACTGTCAGCAGCTCAATAGTTTGCAAAGTCAAACTTCTTTGTGTTTTCAGTGTATATTTTCTTCCTGGTCTAGTTGGCAAACTGCTGAAGGAAGAGAATGATTGTTTTATGTCAACTTTTAATAGAAGAATAACATACTCACAGGATTTGTACACTTTCAAGTCCAAAGTATATATCTTGGTGAATTTTCACAAGGTGATCATGCTCAAGGAACCAGCATCCAGAATAAAATATAGAACAGGACCCTCTCGTGCCATCTTCCAGTCACTACTCTGCTCCCAGCCCAGGCCACCATTATCTTGACTCTAACATGACAAATTGGTTTTGCCATGTTTTTGAATTTTGTATAAATGGAATCATACAGTGTGACCTCTTTTGAGTATGGCATCTTTTGCTCAACATTATGTTAGTAAATTTGGAATTTTTTGTGTATGTTTAATTTTAAGAAATAATATAGGCTCTTGGGTGTCAAATGAAATCATTGGATGGGAAAATACTTTAGAAACTTTAAAGTGCCTTGCAACTATGATGCTGAGTTGATTGACTGGGCATGTAAGTGTGGAACATTTTCATATGTTTTGGAAAAAAAAAATTGGTGTCATTTAGTTATTACTGACTAGTTCAGTCACACAATTTGCATCTGCAAATTTGACAGTGATTTACATGGGATAACTCATTTATATCCTAATAGATAAAACTATAAGATTTTCAAATGTTAGGGTTCCAAAGGTCATCTTAGAAATGTACTCCCTGAGGTTTATTCTTGTACAGGTTAGTGGATAACTTCTTATAATTGACTAATTAAATGGAAGCTAGAGTATTTTTAAACCTAAGGCTGTATCTTAATATTTCTATCATTTTATATTTAATTGCATATCTGTGTGAAGAATCCATAACATTTCTCTTCCAATGTCAAAGTAGACCTAGGATTTGGCTTACAGGTCAGACTGTACACTGGATTACCCTCTTGTTGGAGGCTGAATATGTAATGATTTTCTTGAAAAGAACATCTCTCACCCCCAACACCTACTCCCACCCCTATCAAAACCAAATTAAACTATCTCTTCTCAGCAACACAATCCAGTGGCTAAGAATGTGGGGTTGGTGTCTTTGAGGTGTGCAAGTGGGTACCTGAGCCTTGATAAGCCTCCTCTCCTTCTCTGAAAATGAGAATAACAATAGCACCTCTTACTGACGATTGTCTGGAGGAGTCCAACGACACGGAGAACTGAACGAGAGGCCTGGCGCAACCTAAATGCCCAATAAATGCCGGTTAGTACTGCTATAAACATTTCCTTTTATAGTTTTTCTTTTAACACATAGAGTTTTAATGATTCAAATCAAGCAAGTGATCCTCAGAAGAATTCTTTCTTAAACTTTAAGTAACAGCTAAACTCTCTACTTCATCCCTCAAGTGGAACAGACCCATTTCAACACTGTCCAGACCAGTGGGATGCATCCCTGATGGATTTTTTTATTTTTTTATTTTTACAAAATACAAAACCCAAGAAAGCAGTGGTATTATAATTCTGGAACAAACAGAGTATCATTTTTCAATGTCTCTCTGATGACAATCTGGTTATTAGGTTGTCAGAGTTTTTTGACAAAATGTAGTGTTGGACTACCTAATTACATTGCTTCAGAGTCCAGTGGGGCTGCTGATCTGTTTCCTAATAATTTTTGGCCAGAGTTGTTTTGTTAAAGGCAAACGTATTAGTCATGTGAAAAATGTTTGCTTTTTGTATTCACTAATCTGAACATAAAAAATCCACTTAGGCCTGAGATTGTGGGGAGCAGTAGTAATACATAGTCCTTCTTCTCAGAACCCAGATGGCCCATCCATCTGAAAGTTTTATGTTGTTGGGGAGAAATGTCAAAGAGCAAAAAGTTCTGTAGGTTTTATTTTATTTTGTGTTTTGGTGTTGGAAAATACATAATGAAATCAACAGTCTTAAAGATGTACATTTAAAATCACTTTTCCCTATCTCCCCACCTTTATTTTTTATTTTTAAAGGCCAGGAGCTTCCTGATAGACTGAATACTTGAGTAATGGAGAGTATAAACTAGAGGAGGAGTACTTTCACACGCCTTTCTCTGTGTCAGGGCAGATTCAGGTTTTGTGGGGTCAGAAGCTCATACTATTTAGGGGAATCTTTAAAAAAAAAAGAATAAAAAGTTATGAATATAAAATTAGATACAAAGGTAAGTATTTATTTCAATGACTGTTAAATGATTTGGTTCCCTTTCGCCATCTCTCTACCAGAAATGCTTACATAGAAATGCTTCTTGGCATCTCCTCTCATCTAGACCATTGACTCCCAAAGACTCCCAGCCGTCCTGAGTCCCAGGCAATAGGAGCCCTGTGGATTAAGCTTCATCGGCATCCTGTCAGTCTTTCCCTGCCTATTTGAAGATGCTGCTGAGTCAGTGAGAATGTAACTGGGTAGATGATATCTAGCAAGCTGAAGAAGACATCTCCTTAGAATAAGCTGTGAAATCAAGTTTCAAGTCAAGTCTCGAGATAGATATTACAGATTCTTAAGGGAACTGAAGAAAGAAAGTTTTATAAAGTATAAAGCTGTAAAGGAAGTTCTCAAACAGTAGAATAATTTCAGGATATGTGGCCTCTAAGAATAAGTCATTGCAGTGAAAGATCCATTAGAAAACGTATTAATAAAAAAAAGTAGTTTTTGACGTTTTCCAGAAAGCTATTTCCTGAGGTGTTGATTTCTTTGTGTGACTCACAGGGTAAGCTCCCTGGTGGCCTAGCGACATCTAGCCTTGACATCTGTGTAAATATTTATGCTATCTTTGGAATAAGATGATTGCAGCACTGACCTACCGTCTGTGGGGCATGAGTTGCTGATCTGTTATTTGACGGTTTAAGCATACTTCTTGTTTTTATCACCATGGCCCTCAAGGGCTCAAACTCTAGACATAGCTGTTCAAGTAGGAGTTTCAGTCCTTGCCCATGGAATGCCCTGAGACCTAAGGAAATCTGAAACCCAGGTCAACCTTTCCATTCTGTACATTTGTCACTTATCTAAACACTTATCTCCCACCAGTCACTTTGTTGAACACTCTGAGATACTGGTATTTGTCACTATAATTGGCTTATACAAAGATGAAAACAGACCTTGACTACTGCTTTATCTTTGCAGTTCCAAGGAATGGCTTAAGTTTGGGAACTTAGATTAGTTACCTATGTTGTAAGATCAAGCTGAGTCATAGTACCTGTCATGTGCTCATTATTTAATGAAAGATTTCCTAGAGCTATTTGGTGACTTTGATGGACGGGTCAAGCTGCCGTCTAGGTGGAGGATGATGACAGTGGCAGAGATTGACAGAGAGGTTTTAGGGGAGTTTTTGGTGGCTTAGGAATGTATTTTTCCCATTTGTTATTTCTTTAAGAGAGAGTATATGTTAAAATTGCTTGAAGTACTTTTCATTGTTTTTGTTTGCTTTTTTAAAAAAAAATGTGGTTTGTATGATAGATTATAAGGTTTTTATATGCATTATTACTTTCTTTTCCTTTTATCTTCCTTCCACAATAACAGTAGGAAACCTTACCTTTGTCATGTTCTCTATTGTTTTCTCATTCTTTCTTCTGGGTTTCACAGTGGCCCCATTAGGATCCAGGTCTTCTCTTCATTTAACAGATGAGGAAATGCAAATGCTTTTGTGGTTTCTGCAAGATCATTCAGTGCTTTCCACCAGGACAGGAACCCAGCTGCCTGACTCCTATCTCTAATGCTCTAGAAAGACTGATAAGTAGGCCAATTTGGATAATGGGGCCCTCTCAAGCATCCCATTGCAAGTAGGTACATAGAATTGCATGGTGACATCTTAAGTGTCATTTAATTTATATAGATACAGTGTTTTCAAGGTGTTTAATATATCAGAATATCCTGAGAAATGTGTGCAAATAATCTAAAATTAATGAGTGGAAAAGATTTAAAGATACACCAGTGTCTTAACTGAAAACAAAGTTTGGCATGGCTATAACATGTGAAAAATTCACTTTATACAGAAAGTACCTGCCAAATAAAGTGTTTTGGCTATACAGATGGAATCCTGAGTTTTTTTTTCCCCCAGAACAAGCTCTCTGTATAGATTACGTTTGCCAATGTAGATGGATCATACAGGTTTCAAAATCCCTTCCTGATTCTTTATATTTAATGACATGCCTATTTATTTAGAAATTTAAAATGATTATATTTACTTACATAAATTATATCTATAATTAAATGTCTCCTTCAGAATTGCATTTTAACTGTTTTATCATGGTGGCTCTTGGTTTTGAGACTCTGCAAGTTGTTGTATTTACTTTAGAGTTAGACCATAATCAATGTAAGCATGTTATGTATGTACCACGAGATCTTGAGTTTCCTAATCTGTTTTTATGTTACTTAAAGCAGAGGAGAAAGCATAAATAGATGGAAAAACTGAGTCCATGTATCATAGGGGGAAGATGTATATTGGTACTGTCTGTAGCAACTGCATTTTCTTTTAGCCAGTCTTCTGCATCCAGCCTTTAGTAGTGGGACCCCTCCCCACCACCTCCATCGACGTTATGTGAGTATCGTGGGGTTCTCATATAAGTTCTCAAGTAGTGCAGGTCATGATTCAACTAGAAGGGTTCTTTTTCCATTGCTGTTTGTTTAAATAAAGCAGTTTCACAGTTAGAGTCCAGAGCACTGCAGAGGGCACAGGGTGACAAAAAACAGATGACAAGTTAGAAGGGACACTCTGGCTGTGATGACTCAGTGGGTCCTGAGCATTAAGCAAGGAGTAGTGAAGATTGGAAATTAGGCTGCTGTTAAGACGTGTGTATAAAATTACTTTTCCTTAACCTGGCTGGGTGCCCAAATCTCCTGCTAAAAGAGTCACTTTTAAGTGTTAAATTTATTCCTCAATTTCCTTTTTTACAGCCTAATAGTCTCTTTAAGTTCTCACAGGGTAGAGTGGTAGGAAATTTGTATTTTTTTCTATGAAACTTTATTCCACTGAAAGCTTATTGGAAAATGAGAACTATGTTTTGCAAATAAATCCCAGCAGTATATTGGGCTATGTGCACATATATTCAACTGTGAAATACAGTCCATCAGAGAGATACCTCGCAGTTCCTGCCACCAAAGACATTTTCACAATAACAAATATCAGAGGTCTTTAGAAACAACACACACACACACACACACACACTATGGTTGTTTTTAGTCCTTAGGCAAGCACAATTACTGGCAAATAAATTATCTGGCATCTTTTGGAGTGAAAGATGGATTAGTAAATTGTCAAACCAAATCGAATATAACTGATTAAGTTTTTTGAAAAGAGATATTTTTGTTTGTTTTTCTTTCCAGCAAATTCAACCAGAATACAACAAAAAAAGAAATTCTCATGGTGCCTGGAGGAAAGATGATAGGACACATTGTAAACTGGTGACCTGCAGGCCACATCCAGCTGCGCATATATTTTATTTGGTCTGCACAGTGTTTTAAAAAATTGGTTTAGTTGCCGACATTTTAAAATTGAGGTATTTAAAATAAACCAATCAGTTTCCAACTGCCCTGGGA
Organism: Equus asinus; assembly: GCF_041296235.1. NCBI lineage: Eukaryota > Metazoa > Chordata > Mammalia > Perissodactyla > Equidae > Equus > Equus asinus. Next base: position 39,344,722 of record NC_091810.1, read on the forward strand.
AGGTATGGCAACATCTGGCCCTTTTTCCTCCACGGCAGTATTTCCTTGAAGAAGAGTGGCTGCCTCTCTCAGGCTCGTGGCCGTGGTGCTCATCACTCCTCGTGTGGCCTTGTTTCCAGGTGGAGGAGTGCACTGCCTGTTTTGTCCTGGCTAGGCCTGCGTTACTCATTTACATTACCCACCTGCCCTGCCATTCTTTTGTTTGTGACCTCCGACTAAGGAAGACCACAATCAGCTTCTGCAAATGTTTTAAAGGCTGGGAGAGGAAGAGGCTTACTCTGTATTGCAGAGAAAGAACTAGCATCACTGGGGGATGGAGAGGGGTTGGGGGTTGGGAGGTGGGGCAGCAGGGCAGCATTCTAGGAACATGGACCTTAGCTCAGTGTCATAGTGAATTTTAGGCACTTGACTTAGCCCCGAACTGTCACAGAAAGTGTTTGAACACAGTCAGATGACCATCTATTGGGGAAAATGAAGAAGAATTCCTCTGTTACCTTGGGAACTGGACTATATCCCCTTTAAGGAATTCTTCAATGCTCAGATTTAAGAAATTTTTTTAAGTGGATAATATAGTCACATAGGGTGTTGAAAGGTGCACAGTGGAAAGTCAGTCTCCCTCCACTTCTGTCCCTCATGCCTCAGCTCCCCTCCGGGAAGCAAGCATTGTGCCTTTCTTATGTGTCTTTCCAGAGATGTTCTATGCATATGCACACTTAGGTGCTTTTTCTTACATGAGTGATAACTCACTATATATACTGTGTTGCCCTTGCGTTATTTTACGTTGCATTTTTAAATGCTAAGTTTATCTTTGCATATCTTAGATCATTGCGTATTGGTACATGAAGAACTACCTTGTTCTTTCTTTTTTTTTTGAGGAAGATTAGCCCTGAGCTAACATCTGCCACCAATTCTCCTCTTTTTTTGCTGAGGAAGAATGGTCCTGAGCTAACATCTGTGCCCATCCTCCTCTACTTTATACATGGGACGCCTACCACAGCATGGCTTGCCAAGTGGTGCCATGTCCACACCCGGGATCTGAACTGGTGAACCCTGGGCTGCCGAAGCGGAACGTGCAAACTTAACCGCTGCGCCACTGGGCTGGCCCCATGACTTTGTTCTTTTTAGTGCCTTCGTTATGTTCTCTTCTATCGTTGTGTCATAACTTATTTAACTGTTACTGTATTATATACATATACTGTATGTGTAATTGAGATTGTTTTTAATGTTCCAATGGTAAGATTCTATGGGTCCACAATCATCCTGTTTTTGCACTCTCTCCTTTTTCCCCATGACTTCGATTTTATTCACAAGACCAAATAATCAGCATGAAACTTTTGGTCCACTCCAGGCTTAAAATGCAGGCTACTTGGGTCACAATAAAATCATTCTCTCTCTCTCCCTCTGTCTCAGAAGAAACCGTTGTACTTAGTTGTATAAAAAGGGGATAATTGAGGGAATGTGCTAACAACGATAATTCCAGGGGTAGGCATGGTATCTCACAGTTCTAGCTCAGTGTTTCTCAAACTTTTATGTGCATAAAAATTGTCCAGGGATCTTGTTAAAGTGCAGATTCTGACTCACCAGTGAGGCCCGAGATTCTGCATTCCTAACAAGCTCCCAGGTGATGCCCGGGTTGGGAGTAGGCAGACCACACTTTGGAGAAACAAGACTTGTAGAACTTTGTTTCCATTCTGTTTATGGAGTAGTGTTTAGATTTCGCAGATACAGTCTTGTTTACATTTCACAAATAGCCATAATCACCCTGTTCTGTAGGCTGCGGTGGTGAATTTGGTGGCCAGTAGTAGTATCTTTTGTCTAAATGAAAGTAGGGTAAATAGCATATGCTTTGTTTCTGTTTCCGTATATTTTATAAAATCTTTGATTTAGGTATATGATGCACTTTAGTTGGCATACTGTCAAATTATTATTTGAATCTAAAAACTACGATTATAGAGATTGAAACAACTTTTAACTTATTTTATGTTTTCCTTTGAGTAAGTTATTTATGTTTGAATCCTTCTGGGAATAAAATTTAATTGCAAATTAAAACCAAGGTAGTTTGCCCAAGTTGGGTGATTTACTTATCTCTTTCACTAGATTTTCCTGAGGACAAGAATTGTTTGTCCTCTTATAAATTTGCAATTGCCATAACAAAGACTCTCTCCGTGACCAAACTTGAGTTAGACCTCTCTGAGCCCTCTTCTTGACCTTGGCCCTCATCCTGTGTTTGGTCTCCCTAACCCCATTTTAGCAAGAATCCTGCTAAGTAGTATCTGATCACTCTAGATAGCCAATAATGTTCCTTCTTCTCACAACATTTATGTCTAATTCCTTGGCTTGACTTTAGCATGAATCCTATTAAGCCAGTTTAGCAAGAATCTGCCTACTCTTGATGTTTCCTCTTAGTGATTTTCCATCCACTGATCCCCTCATTCTGCTCATTGGCTATAAATCCCCAGCTATCTTCACTGTATTTGGAGTTGAGCCCGAATTGTAATAGCCCTGAATGAAGTCTCCCTTATCCTTTTAACAAGTATTAGAATAATTTTTTCCTTAACACCTGTTCCTTGCCCCTCTGCACAATTTTTGTTGTGCATCAGTTTAAAAGCATTAAAAGGGGACAAAAGAGTATGATTTCTCAGCACATTTCATTTTTTATATGGTTTAAACTAATTTAATATTACAACTAAATTCACATTAATGGTGACTATTGCTTAAAATTTAAAGTTTTTAAAAATAGCATTTGAAATAAATATGAATTCTTATCAACCTTTTAGGTTGTTAAAAGATAATTTTCAGAGAAATGTAAACTCATGACTCTCATATAGGTATAAAAATAAACATGTGCTAAAGATTTTATTTTACTCATATGATATGAGGGTACCAGGCAGATGCTACAACTGGCTAGAAGGAAAAGTCAAAATAGCACAAATGTGTATAGAGTAAACCAACACTGAGATGAGTTGCAAACTGAGACAAATTGGTTTACCACAGTGAGGTGGAAGTAAATTAAAATCACTACCTGTCAGGACAGAATTTACATATTGATCAGTTACCAACAACTTGCAACGTGTTGCAAAATAGCTCAAAGACAGTGAACAGGACTGGAATCAGACAGCTAGGAAGGGTATGCTAAAGATAGATGACCCATAGTTTTCCATTGAAAGGAAACATTTTTTTCCTCTACAAGGTGAAGATCATCTTTGGCTTAAGGTATATGCCCTAAGTATTGACTTGCAACTTACCTTTGAAAAGTACAGAATGACCCAATATTTGAGGATGACCACACACAAGTAAATGACAAAGAAGGCATAGAGACAACATATTAGGTATTGCCCCAAAACATTGGAAAAACTGGAGAAATTTTATAGCCCATAGCCTCTAGCTTTCAACCTTGTAGCCTGAAGACTGATAAAAAAAAAAAAGTAGTATTTTTCCCTGTAATGGAAAATTGAACTTCATGGTGTGAGTTGACTATCTCCCCAGACTGGGCTGTTTACAAGAATTCATTTTATAATTGAGCATGCTCATTTGAACCAGAAAATATTTAGAGAAGACAATACAGTTGGAAATCAACAAAAACAGTTTGAAACCATGCCTGGAACTAAACTCCTATTGTTTAAGAACCAAGTTGAGCCAACGAATGTGGAATGGAGACATTGTGTTTCTTCTGTTCTGAGAGTGTGAATTGGAAGGCAGCTGCTCCAGTTGAGACATGATAAATCCCTGTGATGAGCTCGACTTACAATGTCCTCTCTAGGAGAAAGACCCAGAAAAGTGAAATCTCTAGGTGAAACTGGGAAAGTAGTGCCTCAGGCAACTACCATTAGGTTAAACTCTTTCAGAGGCATTTTACAGCCATTCTTTGAATATGTTTTTGTCACTTGTGTTTGAAGTAACATTTCCAAGAGTGTTGTTACTTTTATTTCCGGGGATTCTTTTCTCTCCCTCAGGGTTTTCCAAACTTCTTTAGTAAAGGGCCAGATAGTAAATATCTTAGGCTTTGGGACCCTCTGGGTCCTTTTACAACTGCTCAACTCCACCTGGTAGAGTGAAAGCAGTGACAGACAATAGGTTAGATGGCTGTGTCCTAGTGAAATTTTATTTGTGGGCACTGGAATTTGAGTCTTATACCATTTTCATATGTTATGATATATTACTCTTCTTTTGAATTTTTTCAGCCATTTAAAAATGTAAATATTATTTTTTGTTTTTGGCTGTGCAAAGAGGTGGCTGCCCAAATTAGGCCCTTGAGCCCTAGTTTGTGACCTTTGCTTTGCAGAATGGGCAGGATATAGCTGCTGGATATAGATCAGATTTATGCTTATGTTATGTTTTATCGGATTATCTGTTCTGCCACTTACCTGCTGAGAGATCTTGGGCAGATAAGCTCACCTCACTGAAGTTAGGTTTCTTTCTTTGTAAAATGTGATGGTATCAGTAAGGAGGTCGAGACATTAATCAAAAAGCTCCCCAAAAATGAAAGTCCAGGACCAGATCGCTTCCCTGGTGAATTCTACCAAACATTCAAAGAAGACTTAATACCTATCCTTCTCAAACTCTTCCAAAAAATTGAAGAGGAGGGGAAGATTCCTAATTCATTCTGTAAAGCCAACATTATCCTGATACTGAAACCAGACAAGGACAGCAAAAAAGAGAAAATTACAGGTCAATATCACTGATGAACATCGATGCAAAAATCCTCAACAAAATACTAGCAAATTGAATACAACAATACATTAATAAGATCATACACCATGATCAAGTGGGTTTCATTCCAGGGATACAGGGATGGTTCAACATTCGCAAACAAGCAACATGGTACACCACATTAACAAAATGAAGAATAAAAATCACACACACGAAAATGTGATGGTGTCTAAACTCAGAATTGTTTTATGGACTAAATAAATTATGTCAAAACATGTAGCTCCACATTAAAAAGCTTCAAACAGCTGTTTTATTTCTCCCCTCTGTTTCTTTCTACCTCTTGTGACCTTTCTTTTAGTTTCTATATATACAGGTTTTGGCAGTAGCTGTTTCATTTTATTATGAATTGAATTTTTGTAAATAGCATCCAACTTTTATATTTATGTTAACTGTAACACAATATAGTTAATAGGAGTAGGAATGTAATTATATTTATATTACGGGAGTCAGTTCAAGAAAAACCCTGGATCGAATCCTCATGTTAATGCAGATAAGCCATCCCTAACTCACCCATTCTATCAGCTTGTATTTCCACATATTGGATTTCCATGTTAGACTTTCTATGTCAAGATGTGTTTTAGTGTGTTTTTTTCTGATGAGAGGCTTTCCCTGACCACCCTGTCTGGAGTTGCTCCCCTGGGCTTCTCCCGCCCCTACAGGGATGTAGGTGACCGCTTCTTTATCACTTTACCTGTTGCTTCTCTGCAGTGGCACTTATCACAGTCTGAGTGTCTTTCCTTTACCTGTTGGACCGTTGTTGGATTCCCCCACTCTCTCAGGATGGCAATAGCACATCTGTCCTGGTCACTGCTATGTGCCCAGTGCCTCTTCACACAGTGCTAGGCAAAGAGGAGATGCTTTATGAATACTCACTGCCAGCATGAATGGATAACATTTGTGAAAGTGACCATATTTTAGGAGCAGGGAAGATGCTCCATAGCTTTTTGTTTTACAAGTGGATATTTGGAAAATTGGGTTTTTAAGTCTAGTGTCAAAAATAAAACAAACATAGAGCAGAAGGGACCAATTATTGCTAATAAGGAGTTTAAAGATATGGACTGCTCCTTTAAATGTGAAATTTATAAGTAAAGACAATCAGAAGAACCATATGCCAGGGTCCGAGAAGCTCTTTAAAGAATGTCAGGCTTATTTTATTCTACAGTGTTTCTGCTGACTGTCTCTTGGGAAAGTGATGTAAGCAAAAACAGAAGTGTAGGTAGTGAGGAGTAGAGGAAAAAAAGCACTGAATTTGGAATCAAAATACCTGGGTTCAAGTTCTGGATCTGCAGATGACTGGGAAGGACCAGCAGTGTGACCTTGGGCAAGTCCACTATCTTGTCTGAATAAAATAACAGCTCTCAGGTTTTTTGTGAGGATTACACAGTGTGTGTGCCGAGTGGTTGGGCAACCTCTTAAGTGCTCTATCCATCTAAGTGAGTATATTTTATTAAAAATCACTAAAAAAAATGGTGGCATCAGCTAGAAGGCAGCAATGGTACACAATTTTGAATCCCACCCGCCCCATCTCTAAGAGCCCTAGGCAAGTTCTGTTTCTTGTACCAGGCAAAAGGACTACACAGTTTTTTCCTGCTTTGGGTTTCCAGGCCTTACGAGTCTTGATAAGGTGACAATGATGATGAAATTAATGAGAAATACAGTAGCAGCTATAATTTAATTAATATCCATAATTTTGTCAGTCACTTTGCTGGGCGCTTTTTATAGGTATTGCTTAAGAAAATTCCTCATAATAATCCTATGAGATAGGTTTTGTTGTTGTTATCCTCATGAGTAAGCTCAGGCTTAGGAGTTTAAGTAACTTGCCTAGCGTCTCACAGCTATAGATAGCAGAGTCTGGGTGACTCTCAGGCTCTTTTTCATACTGTGCCAGCGGTTCTCTAACTTTGACAAGCATCCGATTCACCTGTAGGGCTTGTTAATACCCAGATGGCTGGCTCCTCCTTCAGAATCTCTGATTTAGTAAGTTTGGGGTGAGGCCTGAGAATTTCGAAGTGATATTGCTGGTGTAGGGACCACACTTTGAGAATCATCCACTATACCATGCTGCTCCTGTTCCATAAAGCACTCGAGCTGATTCCTTTTTATGCTTCGCCTTTGTTTTGGTTCAGAATAGCCAGGAATTCCCAGGTTCTTTTGGATTTCAGAACTCTTGGGAGGAGAGGAGTGGAATTTCAGAAATGTTCTGTTTTGATCTGAGTCCCTTCTAAAGTCTGAAGGAGTACCGTTGGACCCTCTAATAGGTTGTCTCCAGGGTCTTCTAAGTCGTTGACACTTACATGACACTACAGACTTTCTTTTTCCTTCTCTTTGGTTGGCTTTGGTGCAGATCTATTCTTCTGATTTGTAAGAGGAATCTTCATAGCCCAGTCCATTCACTGATCCCTGGATCTATTGCTTCATTGATGTGTGCAGCAAATTTGCAGCATACATTTGCTGCATATATTTGAGCCCTCTGTGTGCCAGGCATCTGGCTGGAGCTGGGAGTACCATGCAGTGGTGTGCAAAGCTAGATATGGTCTCTGCCGTCAGGAAACATTTATTCTAGTGAGAAAAACATACATTAGTCAGAAAAATCAGATAGGTAAATGTCAATGGTGTTAAGTGCTACAGAGGTGAGGTACGTGGTGCAATGAGAGCATCTAACAGGGAGATTTGAGCCTTGCTGTGTAGAGGAGGGATGGGCAGGGAAAGCTTGTTTATGGAAATAACGAGTGAGCCAAAATCTGAAGGAAGATGAAGAATTAAGTAGGTGCAGAGGCTGGAGTGGGGAGGAGGGAAGAAGATTCCAGGCAGAGGAATGTCCTGTGCAGAGGCTGGGAAAGGGAGGAGCATGGCATAGTCATACAACTGAAGACTACATCGGATATCCTTAGTCCAAGATCTATACGTATATTAAAGGATAATTATCAAAAAACGGTGAAATCATGACTCTCATACTCACATAAAATGAATATTTATTAAATTATATTCAACTCATAATGACAGAGCCAGTCAGATGTTATAACCAGTCTAAAGAGAATCCAAAGAACACATTTATAGATCGAGTACTGAAATGAATGTTACAAATGGAGGCAAAAGTGGTTTCTAGGAGTTGGGGGTGGGTTCAATTGAACTTCCAATGGACAGAATTTGCATGTTTATAGACAAGAATTGTCTTGCGTTGCTATCAGTTACCTATAATTTACAGAGTTGTAAAAGAACTCTTTGAGAATCAGAATCTGATAACTGGGAGAAGGTCTTCTTTATAATCTAGATAATGCATAACTGTCCGTTGAAGCACAGTTTTCTTTCCTACAGCTACTTTGATTATGAGTGTATTTTTATGGTTTAGAACTAGTTGGATTTGATCTTCAGAGGCCCGTGGCTCAGATGTTGGGACATTCCAAAGAAGTATGGGGTAGCATTTACTGCTAGACCTTTTATACACTAGCTTGAACATGACTGGCTGTCGTGAGTGAAATGTCTAGCTGGTCATGCCTTGCTAAATCCCTTTAAGCACAAGCCTAATAGACATCCTGTGACCAGTTTCTTCCTTCTCAGGGCAGAAACCAAGAAAAAAAACCTTTGAGAGAAGGCAGTCAGAAAGAAAGAGTAGAAGTTGGCCTTCATTCAGGGGCCCTTCTGAGAAAAAAGGGTGCCACCTTTCCAGTGAACCTGAAAATGAAAGTAGTTTTCCAAGTTGAGGTCTGGCACAGCTTCCAGAGGCTTTGCAACAAAGAAGAGTGCCTTCAGTTGTGTCAGGTGGATTCCTAACTAGCAGAGGGATAATCATTTGGTCAATTAACAGGATGACTCCTGCTGGTGAGTTTAAATTGATGATTTGTTTTGTTGAAATGTTAAACCAGCATTGACAGCTACTACACCTCTTTAATTGGCAGCCCCACTCAGGAGCCATGTGTTAAAAACTTTCTTATTGTTTAAGAGAATGAAAGAATCATCCTCTTTTTCCCAGTGTAAACTGGGTGTGTTCATGCAGTTGAACTGCCTATGTCAGTACCATAGTGTATCAGGAAACCAAATTAGAATGGCACCTTTTAATTCAATTTATAGCAGGTCAGAGTTCAAAAGTGCAATTTCACAAATGTTTGATAAAAAATGTCACTGGTTTTGATTGAGTTGTGTTATTAACCTCTAGCTAGAGTCTTTTTTTTTTTTTTGAGTTAGTGTTAAAGTGTCTGACTTCTCAGTAACACATGCTGTCTCTAGTTTTCTTTTTGCTAGCGGACTCCTACCAGTGGAATAATGCGTTTCATTGGCTGGTTCAGCACAAAGATTTTAAATAAGGAAATGACAAGATAAGTTAGTTACCTACAGGAGATAGCGCTGCTGATAGATATTTTTTCTTTTCCGAATGTAGTAAAAGATATTAAAACTGTCTCGTAAAAATAGCAATTTGTTTCCTTCTGCTGAAATCATGGGTGAAAGTGCTGTGAAATGTGTATCATTTTTTTAAAACGTGGGTGATTTAGTTAAAAGAAAAAAGTAAAAAATCCCCAACCCAGAAAAGCAGTCTTACTGTTTGCTAAATCAGGCCTCTAATAGTAAACAGCTCAAAAAGCCTTCCATAATATTTATGAACAATTTCTCAGTTTTATACCCAGATATTTCTGTTATACTCTGCAAAGGAGATAATCCTGGCTGAACAAAAGAGAAGAGCCTTTTTTAGATTGAATAGACTGGACAATTCAGTATCAGAGTGCACGATTACCAATATTTCAAGCAAAGCTTTTATGTAAGGCAACTTTATAACTTCATCCATTCCAAAGAGAAAAGCATTAAAGACCGTAGGGAAAATAAGAGGCAAAAGAGAAATGCAGAAAAGTGTCCCATCCTTTACATCTCTAGAGCCACTTCTTTCATGACTGTGCACACTGAGTTAACCCAATTTAAAGCCACAATGTAACTTTTAAAAGGCATTTCTGTGTTCCCCATGGTAGTTCGTCTACACAAATAATGAGAGGACATAACTATCGCTATTTTTCTTTCCTATATGGTTTTAGAATATACTCTTCTCTGCCACGGTATGTTCCCGTGTTTTACTGGGTAGGAAAAGATGATAGGAGTCATCAATAATGGCCATCTTAACATGCTGCAGGAACTGTCAAGCAACAGTGATTACTGAGGAAAAAAAAGGGCTTTCTAATTTCCTTGTGGCTCACAGAATGATCGAAGTCAAGATTTCCAAACCCCTATCTTTACAAGGAAACAAATACAGTTCCTTTTTCCCTGGAATAGATGAGTCCATGTGCATGTTTCCTTCCTGATGGTGGATCCCAGAACGTTTCTCAAGGCTTGGTTCTCCAACCATCTGCTTCAGAATCACATGAGCCACTTGCAAAAAATGCAGATTCCTGGCATCTTTCTTGGGCTGATGAAATCTGGATCTTAGGGTTGGGGTGGGGTGAGGTCCAGAAATGTGGGATTATCTCAAGTTCTCCAGGTGAATCGTTAGTACGTTTAAAGGCTGAATGTTGCTTTAGGCGAATGAAAGCCTGGTGATTGGAATCGACTGTTGAATGTGATGTAGGAAGAAGATAACGCAGTAGTTATGGTAGATGTTGTGTATTCTTTATCTTATTCCTTCCTTCCCTGATGTCAAAAACTCAAGACACAGTCATTTTAACCTGGCCTCAAAGTTCTGGGGAACCTCTCTTCACAGAAATAGGCATGTGCACAGACATCTTATTGTGCACTCGATTTCAGGGGGTTGATGAATCCCTTGAAATTCATTCATGGATATCTGTGGATGCTCCTAGTATCCCAGAAACCCGTCACCTGATGGGATTATTTAAGGGGAAACGGAAATGAAAATACCGGGTGAATAAAGAAGAAACATGGTGTATGTATCCAGACCACTCTTACAGTTGACCACTCTGGGTGCTGAACAAAAGCACCCATCTAGGGGTGTGCATGGGGTTGAAATGCAACTTGTGCGCTGCTGGCCAAGGTGTATCCTGAAGGGAGGGGAGGCTTTTTATAATTTGCCCTGTTTTATGTATAGATCTCATCAAACACAAGCCTAACATATTCCACCTATTTGCATCAATGAGGCAGGCTGACTTCCTTAGTGTCCCTCTCAGTGGACCAAAGACTTCGTGAAGACACAATAGAAAATGTTAGTCCTGTTTATCTCAAATAGCATTGCCTCAGATCACATCACAAGACATACAATGATTTTTGAAGTATTATTAAAATAAACTCCAACTGGGGGCTAGACCAAAGCCAGAGAGAAATCAGGTATCTATTAAAAGAGCCTATATATTTTTTCCCCTTCAAGGGTAGCAGTTAGTATTGGGCAGTCATACTTGGGTCTAAAAAAATTAGCAGCAATGCTGGATCAGTGTCCAATATCATGAGATTTTTTTCCAGCCCACTTCTTTTAAACTATCCAGTCATCACAGCTGCTGTGAAGGACCTGTCACTGGGTCGTCTAATGGACTGCTGGAGTTTAATTATATGTTGTTTTATGGTGTCTGGCAGTGTGATTCTCCTCCGTGACATAGTTTATAGAGCTCTTTAAAAATAAGGATCATTTGTGTGTTCTCATTTGCTAAAAAGCATTCTTTCCTTCAGTTCTTGTAGACTCTGTTGTTGTAGTAAGCTTAGACCTGGTGTTGCTATTTTGTAAAAATGTCCTCAAAATCAGTTGTTGAATATAAAAGCATTTCTACAGCAGTTAAGAAAAGGTAAGAGGAGTAAGTATATAAGGATCGTGTGAGGGGTTCTGGTCTTTATGTCAGAGATGATACCGTATGTAGACTGTGGAGAAGATAGCAAGGATTACCTCCCTTAAAGAGCAAGAGATGAAATGCCTGTGTGAGTGTAGTACTATACAATTAGACATCTGTCCTTAATTTACAGTTTCCTGAAAAGACTTGTGTTGTTCTTCTGGCTGCCTATGGTTTTATTTGGTTACCAATTACAGAAACTAGTTGTGTTTTAGGAAATCCTCTGAAAGATGTGTATAGGTAATAAATCCTGTGCCTTGCTTGACGTATTGATGGTTCTGTTGATGAGAGGGTGCACAAAGTCAATAGTTGATTCTGCTTTTTGGTGACATTTGCATTTAATAAAAAGTCATGTTTATTGTAGCTGCTGTATAAACATGACTGGTATCTAGTATGCCGTGGCTAAAAATGCTAAATGGAGAGTGTACACCTATGACGGAAATGTAGGTAAGGATGATTATTGTTATTTTTTCGTTTTAAAACAATTTGGACCTCAATTCACAGAGATAGAATAATTATAATCATTGGTTCATGACACACTGTTATCCTTGGTTCTTGCATTAACCCCATTCTGGTTTATTTATTTCATAATATACGAAATAGTCATAAATCTAAGAGCAAAATACTACCAGTAATTCACATCCCCATGTATATCCTTTTTATCCCATCTCTGCCTCCTCCTGAGAGGTAACTACTAAACTCATATCCATCATTCCTTGTTCTTCTGTCTCTCTCTTTTTTTATTTTTTAATTTTGAGTTTTATAGATATTCCCATCAATGGTCATTTTGTTTATTTCTTCTCCTTTCCCTTTTTCTTTCCTTCTGTTATGAATGGTGCCACTATGAAAGTTCTTACAGGGGCCGGCCTGGTGGCACAGCAGTTAAGTGCGCGCGTTCCACTTTGGTGGCCCGGGGTTCGCCGGTTTAGATCCCGGGTGCGGACATGGCACCGCTTGGCAAGCCATGCTGTGGTAGACGGCCCACGTATAAAGTAGAGGAAGATGGGCATGGATGTTAGCTCAGGGCCAGTCTTCCTCAGCGAAAAGAGGAGGATTGGCAGCAGATGTTAGCTCAGAGCTAATCTTCCTCAAAAAAAAAAGATTGTTCTTATACACATTGCCTAGTACATATGTGGGAAAGTAAAACATGCTCCTGCTGGCAACTGGAACATAAACACTGCTCAGAACAAGACATAAAGCCATTCCATGACCCTGTAAATGGCTAAGGAAAATGACTAGATATCTCTCTCTTCTGACTATCACTGCCTTTCTCTGAGGGATTGCTGCTTCTAGGCCAACTCCAATCTGCTTTGATCCCCCAAACCCTACAAGAAGCCCCTGATAATTCCCCCTTAGAGAGATACTCCCAAGTTTCCTCTGGGGCGCGTTCTCTTTGCTATCGTAAGTTGGAACACTTAACTTTGACATCAGTGTGTTCCTGGTGGCCTTTTGCTGATGGATTTCGACATACGTGCTAAAGTTTCTCTTGGGTATTAGTATATACCAAGTAGTAAATATGCTGGGTGATAGGGTGTGTGAATACTCAAACTTAAAATTTTGAAAAGTCTTGCCAATTTCCATCCAAGTGTGTCCCATCACACTTTATTTTCATCTCCCATGAAAAAAGTCTACATGACCCATTTCTGCACACAAATTAAATGCACAAGACAGTCTGTGTATATATAGGTGTATCCCTTACGGCATATGGGCGGTTCACTTCTTTTCTTTAAAGGGATATATGTTGATTCTATCTGTTGTCGTATGGTGTTTCAATAGTGGAATGTGCTTAGCATAATTTCTTTTACATTTCAGCCTGTGGTACATTCTTCTTTTCAAACAATTTGGCTGAAGAGTCATATCCATGTGGTTTTCTTACTTATAGTTGCCCTTCTACTTTTGAGAGTGATCCAGAGTGGTGCTTCTCCATCTTTAATGGACATAAAAGAATAATCCCAAGAGTCTTCATTTGAAAGAGAAACTCCAGAGGATTGTGAGGTGGGAAAGACTGTCCTACAATGTGTTGCAAATATATGTTTTAGTCACCAGTGCCAAGAGGGGAGCCCCCATGCAGATTTTCAGATTTGAGGTCAAAATTGTTTTAAAACGAAAAAATAACAATAATCATCCTTACCTACATTTCTGTCGTAGGTGTACATTCTCCATTTAGCATTTTTAGCCACGGCATACTAGATACCAGTCGTGTTTATACAGAAGGTGAAGCGAGGGGGTGATCTTGCTAATTATAAAATGATCATAATGAAGTACATATTAATCTGAACTGGTACATGGTAAGGATTATACAGTAAGTGTGTGGTATTTGGTGTATGAAAGAGTGAAATGCAGGGAAAATCATAGAAACTGTACCTCTTAAACTGTACTTAGAGGGAATGTATAGTATTCTCATGGATCTTTTTAAAATTCATACCTTTGATACTCATTGCTAGGGATACATGGTGAACCAAACAGATATGGTTCCTGCCTTCAGGGGGCAGAGATACTTGGTGGGGAGATAGACCATAAATAAATAATTTCAACATTAGTTAGGGACAGTTTTGATAAATGCTATGAAGGAGAAGTTAGAGTGCTATGAGAGTGGCCAGCAGGGGCCTCCCCTAGTTTGGCATCTCTCCAAGGTCAGTGATGTTTCCATGAAGAAGTGTGGTTTAAGTTGAACGGTAGGCAAATGGCTCAGGGGTCAGGGGTCCCAAGACCACTCCCAGGTTCAGTGATTTGCTAGGAGTAATCACAGGACTCAGCATGTAGTTGTATTCACAGCTATGATTTATTACAGCAGAATGATAAAGAGCAAAATCAGCAAAGGGAAAGGCACATGGGGTGAAGTCCAGAGGAAACCAGGCACAAGTTTTCGACAGTTGTTTCCCAGTGGGGTCACTCAGGGACTGTGGTAATTGTGACAACACATGTGAAACGTTGTCTAACAGGGAAGCTCATTAGAACTTCAGGGCCCAAGGTTTTTACTGGGGCTGGTCACGTGGGCCACCCTCTCCCTAATATGAACAAAAACTCCAGACTCCCAAAATAGAAAGCAGGTGTTGGGCATAAACCATATTGTTTGTACGAACAGTTTGGGCAAAGTGAGCCACTCTTACTGCTTCTGGGAATGGTGGGAACTCTCCTGAAATCTAAATTCCCAGATGCCAGCAGAAAGTCAACTTTGTGAGCCGGCCCGTCTATGGATGGCAGCCCCAGGTCTGCTGTGTTAACTTTTTCCTGCACAGCATAATGACTGAAGAAAGGACAGATGAAATGACATGCTGTCTTGGCCGCCTTGCTTTAAAAGATTTCAACAAAGAAAAAAAAAAGGAGGGGATAAATGAAGCAAATGTGGGAAAATCTTGATCCTTGTTGGCCCTGGGTGGGTGAGTACTTGTAGGTTCATTATACTTGCCTCTCATTCCATTTGAGAATTTTCATAATAAAAAGTAAACCAAACCCAAAAACCAAACCATGGAATAAAAAGAAAAAGAAAGAAAGGTAAGTGTTGGCCAGGCATCAAGAGGGCTAGATTTTGCTTAGTTCAGTTCAATTTGGTTCAGTTTAATTCAAAAAAATTAATTTAGTACCTATTTCAGTATAATTAAGTTAATTCAAGAAATCTTTTATGTGGAGCCTATTATTTGCCAGAGCCTTAGCTACGTCCTATGAAAGGTACAGAGATTGAGAAGATATCTAATCTTTGTTCTGTAGGCTCATCTATGAAATGGGTGTGCTTATGAGTTCCCCCACACTTGGGTGTTGCAAAGAATTGTTGGAAAAGGATACCAGCTACTGCAGGTTTCATTAGCAGCCATGAATGCTATAATAAATGCAGATTGCTACCTTGGGGAGGCACGTGGTTCTCTCATTGGTTTAGAAGAATATTCAATAAGGCAGAACCTTCCTGAGGGGAGCGGAAATGATGACAGGGATATTGCCCTGGAGAATTGCCTTTGGCAGTGGCTTGGCAGGGGAAGAGAGCCTGTCGGGTTGTCCCTTTGAGGAGATCTGGATGTGGAAGGCAAGATGATGGGCGCTAGCTTTTATTTAAAAGGGAATAGATAAGCTATTGAATTGGAGCACATCAGAGGTGGCTTTATTTGAAAATGCTTTCAAAAGCTGTTTTGACAAGACCGAAGAGGAGGCAGTGGTATCATTAAATAAGCTGGCAACTTTTGCAACCAGCTTTTTGGTTTTCCACCTCAAGGGAGAGTCAATAAACTTTGATTCCCAGCATTAATGTAATTATTTTGATTTTTCTGGCTCATTCTAGGGAAGGCTGCAGAGCTGCAATATCAGATGGCCAAAAGCAATTCAGAAATCCCGTGTTCCCAAGGGCACCCACCGCCCGCCGTTCAGAAGTAGCAGGAGAGGGGGTGGAATAAATCATTTCCTCTGATCTTGTTAGTGTTGAGAATATTACAGGGAAGCAAATGCATTGCAGCGCTAATACCAGAAGGCTACTGCAGGCAGAGGAAAAAATAACAAAATTTCTCTGCTTTTCAAAGGTTTACTTTAAATATGATTCCCTCTTTATATATTTTTAAAATTGTTGTATGAGGGGTTTTCCCCCTCCCTTCTGATTCTGAAGGTTCTTCCTTCTACATGATCATGTCATCTGTCATCCAGGGATTCTCCTTGATACTGCCCCTGGCAGCTGTAATATACTTCTTAATGTCAATTGTTACTCCAGTAATATGTTCGGTTCATTTAGTGTAAATGGTCCTATCATTCTGGGAAGTTTCCATGGGCCTGGTGAAAAATGGCTTTCATGAATAACCAGGCGTGCTTGGCTAGACAGATCTGCTGTGTGTGAGCCTGGTGATTTTTTCCCCTCTAGAAAATGCGCTGTATTTAATTTTTTAAATACCAGCTGATTTGGGGTGTTTAAGATGATGGGCAGTTACAAAAGAAATAGAGTAAATTTCCCCATGATGGGAGCAGAGTCAAAGAATATATTCATTTTGAGAAGGTAAACTTTGATCCGAGGAGATGTATATAGTTTCAGAATGTGTTTTTTTCCCCTTGTCCCCTAGGCAATAAATTTAAAAGATGATATGTATGTATTTACATAATTGTTCTTTTTAACTTCAAGGGTTGTTAACAATAATTTAAGACTGGGCTCCTCTTACTGTAAATTGTAAACAAACCTCGAGGCCTAGGCCATGGGCATTGGCTATAAATCATCCTCTTCATAATAATAGCAACAACCAGACCTTGACTTTCAGAGTGCTGTGAACATTGTTTCCGGAAAGTAAAGTTCTGCTTACAAGTTTTAGTCCTCTGATATTAGAAGGCCAGCAGTCCAGCATTCCTTCCCCAAGTACATCTTTACTTGACAAGGGATTTTCGCTTTTATTTTCTCCAGTCACCTTCTCCATTTTAGACTCCATCTACATCACCAAAATTATCTGTCATGTCAATTAAGACAGAAAG
Source organism: Equus asinus (assembly GCF_041296235.1). Taxonomy (NCBI): domain Eukaryota; kingdom Metazoa; phylum Chordata; class Mammalia; order Perissodactyla; family Equidae; genus Equus; species Equus asinus. Next base: position 39,361,611 of record NC_091810.1, read on the forward strand.
CAAATAAAGCCAAGTCACTAGATGTTTGAAATTTTGAGGACAGGGGAACCTGGCAATTTCAACTTTTGCCAACTGGTTGGTCACTATCATCAGTCATTTGATTAGTCTCAACACCCTATTTTCTACCTTCTAAAAATTGTATTTCCTCCATTCTAAGAAGCACAGATTTTCCATATTTTACTGTTTCTGAAATAATGATATCTTGCAATTGACATGCTCATTTAGTGTCATATTGCTTCATGTTGTCTGAAAAGCTATCATTAGGCCGATGGTCTTTCAATTTATGCCATCTTAGATTCCAGGATATATGTTATCTCTCAAATTCCTCTTCATCTCTGCTGCTATCACCTGAGTTTGGGCCACCACTGTCTCTTATTTAGACAATTGGAACATCTAACTTGCCTACCCATTGCTGTCTTACAGACTTCCAATCCATTTCCCACACTCATGCTATACTGATCTTATAAAAGCACAAATATGGTCTTCTCATTTCTGTGTTTAAGGTCCTTTAATGGCCTTCCATTGCTCCTAAGATGAAGACCTGAAACATTACATTGGCCTGCAGGACTTTGCATGACCAGGTCCTTTTTTCCTTCATTCATCTCATCTCAACCCTCTCCCTTCCCCCAGCCTCCATGCTATAGCTCAGACCATCTGAAAATGCAGTCATTCAGAAGCCATATAGTTACCATATTCTTCTCCTACCTGTACTAATCCTTACTAAAAGAAAAAAACCTTACTTACTTTTTCTTAAACTTAAATTTATTTTAAAAGGAGACTTGTTTTTCCACCGTAAGTGGAAACTAGTATTCTTGTAATATTTATTTCAAAACACTTGAACCTATTAAAATTAGAACGTTAGCCTTTTTGTCAACAAAACCCAGCTCTTTGCCTTCAGTGGTTCGCTCACCACCTTTTCGCAACCGTCTCCCCAGCTCAAGTTCTCTGCTCTTTGTCCTCTCAGTGTTTTCACATGAGGAGGATACTGGTTTAGAGGGTTGGTCTCTCTTCCTGTTTCCCCTGATCCCTTCCCCTTCACTTAGTAACTCTTAGCCATCCTCTAAGTTTCAGCTTAAACAGCCACCACGTCAAATTCCATTACAGGCAACTGTTTAATCCCGTCAGCTAGACTGCCTTCTTTTTATGAAAAGTTTTTTATGTCCTCTTTATTATCATAAAATGAAAGTCATAGATAATGTTACCTACCTCACCACATACTTCAAAAAATGTTATAATGGTTCAACTAATAATATAAAGGAAAAAGAAAAGAGAAGTGATTTACAATAAACTGAGTATTTCAGTGTAAATGCTCAGGCACAACTACTCTTGAAGACACTATGAATTAGTCAGATGCTTGTATCTACTTGATCTGAATAAAACTGGATTTAAGAGAACGTCAGAAGCCATTCTGTGGAAAGAATGCAGAAATGAAAGAGAGGTATGGGGGACACTAGAATAAAAACTAGTCTTAGGATAAATAATTACAAATATGATGAGGGAAATAATCCTAGTTGAAATAGGGCTAAGATGCTAAGATAAATTGCACACTTCTGAGGTAGAGAACATACGCAAGTGTGCGATTCCTGGAAATGAGTTGGACTTATTTATAAGGATAGTTGCAAAATAATTCCCTGTGTTCTGATGAGGAACTGAGTGGTATTGAAGAATCACAAGAAGAATACCTCTAATCTTGAAATCCTCCCTCCAGTTGAGGCATATATTTGGTCTCTAGTTCTTAAAATGCCCTTCAGTAGGCAACAGGGAATAGGGAATGGATTGGAAAAAGAAGCAGTAATATAAAAAGTCGTAAGGAAGTTGTGTGGGAGACCTCTAGGGCCAGTTTCAGTGTAAGGTTGAGAAACAGGAGGCAAATCCAAAAGAAGTAAATGATTTTAATCAGTAATAGACATAAAGATTTCTTATCATTGTGGTGCAGAATTCTTAAGAGGCACATGTTATAGCAATAAAATGAAATATTTGAAGATACTCTTCATGTAATTTGGAGATATCCCTGAGTGTCATGTGTCACAGCCAATTTAATAGTATTTGTGACTAAGCCTATTTCTCTTTTACATATTTGCATGTGACCGATGTGAATGCAGACGAATATAGTATGTTTTGTATTGGAGACTGAGTATCATGGGCCCCACTGCTGTCAGTGAGGTGGTTTTTCTGAAATAGTGAACAATTGGTAAAGTACCGAACACAACAAAGACAGTCTTCCTTCAGTTTACTTGCTAGTTTCATTCCTGAAAAATTCAGTGAAAATTAAAAATGTGCAAAAACTACTTTGGGTTGATATGTAAAACAGATAATCATAAATTTTTGTTCATTTACGTGAATGTCTGGGGGGACGTTTGAAAGTCATGAGGGACATGGGATCATTTTTCATTGTGTGGGCCTCTCCTGTACTTGCAGAACATCTAGTGTCCCTGGAGCTGTTCAGAAAACACTGGGTACATTCCCCATCAATGAGACAGCCCCTCACATTTCCAAAAAGTCACCTTAGGGGACAATATCAACCCCACTGACAACTAACATCTAAGAGACGTTCAAAGGGCTCTGCATTTTCCTTCTTCACACTTAGCACACTTATAGTAGCTTGTTCCTTGGCTCTCTTCTCTGACAAATTGAGAGTTCCATGAGTCCAGGGATGGTTAGACTCATTTACCATTGTATCCCCCATGCTTGGGGCAATGCCAAACGTATCGAAGACTTTCAAAAATTATTTATTGAATGATCAAAAGAACAGAGGCAGCACCTTAGATTCCATTTAAATAGTTACCTTGGTAAGTCCATTGGAAAGGGTTGGAGGTAGCACTTGACTAGGGTACCAGTTTGCTAGGGCTAGAGTCCTAGTTTGCTTAGGATAGTCTCAGTTTATATCAGTTGTTTCTACATCTTGTCCAGGTTAGCATTTGTCGTGGAGAGAGATATATACAGCTATCTATATAGATATATATAGAAGGGGCGGAGAATATGTCACCCCTGACTATGCCACTTTGGCATATTGAATATTTTGAATTAAAGGTACTTAAGAAATAGCCAATCCAAGAAGGACATGGCTGACCCTCCTTTGTCCTCCTGAAAAGCAGGAAAAAATCTCTCATGTGAAAGGTACCCTCCACGTACCAGGAGGGTGGAAGACATCCTTAGGCAATTTAGGGCTGAGAAGACTGTAAACAAACCTTGTTAAACTAACCTACATCTTCCTACATAACATCTTCACCTATTTACTACCCATAGCCCAAACCCCTTTGTCTTGTCAGTTCTTCACAAATTTATTGTTTCTTTGTGTAGAAGATATAAAAGCTTCCAGCTCTGATCACTTCTTTGGGTCTTTATTCTCTTGTGAAGGTTCCCATGTACATATAAAAATTCAATAGAAGTTATATTTTATTGAAATTTTTCTTTTCTCCTGTTAATCTGTCTTATGTCAGTTTAATTCTTAGGCCAAATCAGACACCCAAAGTGGGTAGAGGAGAATTTTTCCTCCCCTGCAACACACACACACACACACACACACACACATGCACACTTTAAATAAAAATAACTTTATTTTTGGAAACCATTTTGGAATAAGACTTTTTTTTATGTCTGCCAGTGTAAAAAATGAATTTGTCAGTCAACAAGTGAATATTTTAAAACTTAAATAATTATATTTATTTTTAATTCCGCTTTCAGTTTCAAAAGTGTTTCAGTTTGGATGATAAATTATTTATAGTCATCCTACATGTGATCCTTAGCAACATGATCACAGGTTGTGCTTGTCATCGTCCCCAAAGAAAACCCTTCTTTTCCCTGGCTCGAGGTGGATGCCGTGGAAATGCTATCTATGACTCTGCCATTCACTGGTCCCAATTCAATGGTTTCTCACTTTTCTGAATTTTTTCTCTGACTGATGATGACCTTTAAGTCCTGAAATATTGCTTCTTAATTATTTGATGGATTTACTTTTAACTTTATGAAGTTTTTTGCTTTCTCTAGTATGCTTTCAGCTAAAGGGAAGTTTTAGTTGTTGACACTAAAGGATTGAATAATGTTCCCATGACAAACTCCATGCCTTTAGAAAGCTTTCTGTTGGAGACAATGAAGATCCAGGAAAAGGAGCAGTAAGCAGTTTTCTGGGGTCCCAAACACGGTTTATAATTCCTTTATCTTGGATTGAACTCTGCATCTGGGAGCATAAAATTTTACAAATTTATGGTTTGAATTTTGTATATTGCCTTTCCCTTAGATGAAACCATTAAGATCAGATTTTTAAATGTTTTCTTTTAGCTTTAAATACAATGGACATAAAAGGAAATACTACACCTTGTTTTAAAATGAAAAATTATATGTCATATATTCACCTTGTAAGATTTAATCTGAGAGAAGTTAGTGTATATGTCCATGAAAAAGATTTGCACAAGAGTGTTCATAGCAGCTTTATTCATAATAGCCAAAAACATGAGAAAATCCAAATGTCTCTCAATGGGTGAATGAGTTAACAAATTCTGGTATAGTTGGATAATGAGATATTACTCAGCAAAAAAAGGAACAACTGATATACAGCAATATGGATGTATGTCAAAAGCATTATGTTGACAAAAGAAGCCACAACAGAAGAGTACACACTGTATGATTTCATTTATATAAAATTCAAGAACCAGTTGTATGAATCAGTGGTAATACAAGTCAGACAAATGGAGGGATGGGGAGACCATTGCCTGGAAGGGGTCACAAGGGAATTTTCTGGAAATAAATTTATGTATTCTTTGAGATGGAGGATCCTTGAGTTTATACTTAGGAAGATGTCATGGAGCCATATGCTTAAGACTTGTGTATTATACTGTATGTAAATTATCCATCTAAATAAAGCATAGAGGATAAAAAATACATATATAAAGTTTCTTTTTCATTAAAATGTGATGTGTGCTTGTTTAGAAAATGAATAAAAACTCAAAGAAACCAAATCATGCAGAGTCTCAGCACATAGATAATTTGGTTAATTTTCTTTCAGACTTTTGTCTGGGCATGGATTGTTTTTTTATTTCTTTTGTGTTTTTTTTTTTTTTTCCTGCCCTCCATTCTTCTTTACCTCCCTCTTTCTTTGTTTCTTTTTGACATATTTGATGTTTGTATTTAACTGGACTTCTGAATCTGAGAATAATTCTTTCTGAGGAAAAAGGATTTCCAGAGGAAATTTTTTTGTTCATTTATGAAGTTACATCCATGACAGATGGCCTTCACATTAAGAAAAAATTCATGGATATAATAGCCAAGTGATAAAGGCAAGAGTGTCTGGAAAAATCTTGGGATTTGTTTATAATTTTTTTCCAAAGGAAAAAAAAGAATTGGCTTTCTTGTAAATGAATGATATTTCCATGATTCTCCCTAAATTTTTCTTCATTTTTTTTTGTTTTTTACTCTCATATTGTACTTGTAAGCAAGGTTGCTGTTGTAGAAGAATCATTCTAAATGTAATAGTATTTACATAGGATGTAAATAGTATTTTGTATATTTTTATTCGTTTAGAGATCTTCTACAAAGCTTGATCAGATTTTTTTTCTTATTTTTGGGGAATAGCATGAAGGTTTTAGTATTGGGAAATTTGGGGGTATTGTGCAGGCTGACAATTTATCATACACTGTTCTTAAAATTCATACTGCAGCATATTAAAATTGGATCCCAAGATCCTTTGCGGAAGAGCCTTGGCACTCTGACTCACCATATATTGAGCCAACATGACAGAAAAATATATCATTTTTTCCTACCATGAAAGGTAACAAGTGTGAAAATAATGAAAAGATGTGTAGTCTAAAACAAAGCAACATAATTTGCAGTATGATTTGCTTAATGTATTATATAGTTATTATCTCACTTAAGCTCCCCAGGTAATATAATTGCTAATATTAAAAAATCTATTTTGTTTTGTCACCTCAACTGAACGTTTTGCCTTGAGACTTAATGCATTTCTCTCTTAAGCATGTGTTTTAGACACAGTGAGTGTACCCTTAAATAACCTTCAGGAACACCACGCATTTCTGCACTGTTTTGAGAGGCAGAAAACAACAATAAAAAGAACTTGGTACTCTGTGTTCTCTCTGTAACAAGAGAAGAAGAATTTTGCTGGAATCATCTTTATTAGAGGTAGCTGTCGGTATGGGTTTTCTCCCCTGGATGAAAACAAAAGGCGCTACAGAAGAATGTACATAAAGATAGCACCCACGAGGCATTAGAATAAATAAAAGTAGGCAATATTAATGATGCTCATTAGCAGATGTCACTGTTGGGGATGAAGTAAATTCCACGCCAAAGTGTTTCATATATTACACTTTTCAAAACTGTCAGCTTTTTGACTTTGATGTATGTCCATGTGAATAGTTTTAATAAGTTCCTACAGCCTTTTCTTTGCATATACCCTGAAGAATCCTGTGGAATTGCTGGAAGCAATATTGCAAAGACATTTTTGCCTAATGATTGGTGCTTCACTTGGAAATGTGAAGGCTCAGATCATTACATTCCCACTTATTCGCAGTGCAAATATTTGTCTAAGAATCAGTTAAAAAATATTGTATGACCAAGCAGGTTTTATAGTTTAAGGCAATCTTCCACAGGCTGTTACCTGTATAACTAATGGAATTACATATGCATAAAACCACTTTTACTGTAGAAGCCAAAATGCAGAATAATAGCTTGTCAAACTGTCATTTGCAAGTGAGATCATAGATTTTATAGTCCAAATTAGGTTGTGTTATTTTCCTTTTTGTCAGGTCATATTCTAATAACCATATTGTGCACTAAACCCTGTGATTATTCCAATACTTGACAGATGGTAGGCTGTTAATTTGTATGTAAGAGACAGTGATTGCCAGCATCCTAACAGTATTCAACAAAATATGAAATGTCAAAATCCACTTTTGGTTATGTTTTGCTTGACTTCATTTTAGCAAGGTAATGCTAGGCAGAAGAGTTTCAGTAGCTTAGCATATGTTTAATTTTACGACTCTGATGGTTTTACTAACCAGTAGATATAGAATTATGGAAGAAGTAATTTTTCTTGTTTATATCATTCTTTCCGCTTTCCTGTGGAGAGTGATCATCAGCCTGAGGGGTTAGTTGAAAGGGCTAGATGAGAGCTAGGAGCACACGAGATTTAATTTCTCAATATTGAGGAAAATTGTTGTATAATAATAGCATACACTGATATTTAGAAATATGGTGGAGATCAAAATAATTTAAAAGTTTAAGTTAAAAGTGCATTGGCAAATCCACTAGAAAACTATTAGAACTAACAAACGAGTTCAGCAATGTGGCAAGATACAAGATCATGATACAAAAATCAATTTTATTTCTATACGCTAGCCATGAACAATCTGAAAATGAAATTAAGAAAACAATCTCATTTATAATAGCAACAAAAAATGCATAGGAATAAACTTAACAAGAGAAGTGCAAGACTTCTATACTGCAAACTATAAAATATTGTTGAAAGATATTAAAGAATAAATAAATGGGAAGACATCCCTTGTTATGGATCAGAAAACTGAGCATTATTAAGAATCTAATACTTCCCAAAATTATCCACATACTCAATGCCATCCCTTTTAAAATCCCAGCTTTTTTTTTTCCAGAAATTGACAAGCTAATCTTAAAATTTATATGAAGCTGCAAGGGACCCAGAATAGCCAAAACAATCTTGAAAAAGAAGAACAAAGTTGGAGGACTCATACTTCCTGATTTCAAAACTTACTACAAAGCTATAGTAATCAAGACTGTGTGATACTAACATAAGGGTAGATCACTAGAGTAGAACTGAGCATCAGAAATAAACCTTCATGTTTATGGTCAATTGATTTTTGACAAGATGCCAAGACAATTCAATAGGGAAAACATTAGTCTTTTCAATAAATGTTGCTGGAGCAACTGAATATCCACATGCAAAAGAATGAATTTAGACACCATACACAACAGTTAGCTCAAAACAGATCATAGACCTAAATAAGAGCTAACACTGTAAGAGCTGACACTGTAAAACTGCTAGGGTAAAACAAGAGTTAATAATTGTGACCTTGGGTTAGGTTCCTTAGATACAATACCAAAAGCACACATGACAAAATACAGGCCCACGCCAAGACACATTATAATTAAAATGTCAAGAATTAAAGAGAGACTCCTAAAAGCTGCAAAATAAAGGCAACAAGTTACACACAAAGGAAACCCCATAAGGCTATCAGCTGACTTCTCAGCAGAAACCTTACAGGCTAGAAGGGAGTGGCACAATATATTTAAAGTGTTGAAAGGAAAAAACCTGTAGTCAAGAATATTCTACCTGACAAGGTTACCATTCAGAATGGTGGGAGAGATAAAGAATTTTTTAGACAAGCAAAAACTAAAGGAATTTCTCACCAAGAAACCAGCCTTACAAGAAATGCTAAAGGGAGTTATTTAAGTGGAAAAGAAAAGACCACAAATAGGAATAAGAAAATTATCAAAAAAACCCCAAACACACAATAAAATCTCTGGTAAAGGCAAAAACACATAAAGGTAGCAGATCAACCATCTGTGAAGCTCATATGAAGGCCAAAAGACAAAAGTACTAAAATTATCTATTTCCATGATAGGAGGGTAAAAGATACACATGCACAAAAAAGAGGTTAGATATGATATCAAAAACATAAAATGTGGGAGGAGGGGAGTAAAAGAGTAGGGCTTTTAGCAAGAGGTCAAACTTAAGACAACATCAACTTAATATAGATTGCTATATATGTTGGTTATTATATATGAACCTCATGGTAATCACAAACCAGAAACCTATGATAAATACACAAAAAATTAAGAGAAAGGAACTCAAACACAGTACTAAAGAAAGCAATCAAATCACAAGGGAAGAGAGCAAGAGAAGAAGAAAGGAATAGAGAAAAACTACTAAAACAGAAGAAAAGGAACAAAATGGCAAAAAGTACATTCTTATCAATAGCTACTTTAAATGTCACTGCACTGAAAGCTCCAGTCAAAAGGCATAGGTTGGCCAATTGGATAAAACAACAAGATGCATATATATATGCTACATACAAGAGACACACTTTAGACCTAAGATACTCATAAACTGAGTGTGAAGGGATGGAAAAAGATACTCCATGCAAATGTCAATGAAAAGAAAGCTGGGGTAGCAATATTTATATCAGACAAAATAGACTTCCAATCAAAAATTGTAACAAGAGACAAAGTGGGCACTACATAATGATAAAGGGAACAATCCAACAGGAGGATATAATACTTGTAAATTTCTATGCACCCAGCATAGAAACATCTAGATATATAAAGCACTTATTAACAGACATAAAGGAGAAACAGACAGCAACACAATAACAGTAGAAGACTTTAACACTCCACTTACACCAATGGCTAGATCATCCAAACAGAAGATCGGTAAGGAAACATTGGCTTTAAATGACACATTAGAACAGATGGACTTAGTAGATATATACAGAACATTCCATCCAAAAACCACAGAATATACATTCTTTTTGAATGTACATGGTACATTCTCCAGGACAGACCACATATTAGGCCACAAAACAAGTCTCAATATATTTTGGAAGATTGAAATAATACCAAGCATCTTTTCTGACCACAGCAGAATAAAACTAGAAATCAACTACAGGAAGAAAATCAGAAAAGCCAGCAATATGTGAAGATTAAACAAAATGCTGCTGAACAATGATTGGGTCAATGAAGAAATAAAAAAAATACCTGGAGAAAAATGAAAATGAAAATACGACATGCCAAAATTTATGGGATACAGCAAAAGCAGTTCTAAGAGGGAAGTTTATAGCAATACAGTCCTACCTCAACAAACAAGAAAAATAAATAATTTAACAGTGCACCTAACAGAACTGGAGAAAGAAGAACAAACAAAGCCCAAAATCAATAAAAGGAAGGAAATAATAAAAATCATGCAGAAATAAATGAAATAGAGCCTAAAATAATAATAGAAAAATGTCAATGAAACCAAGAGCTGATTCTTTGGAAAGATAAACAAAATTGACAAACCTTTATCTAGACTCACCAAGAAAAAAAGAGAGAAGGCTCAAATAAATAAAATCAGAAATGAAAGAGGAGAAATTATGATGGACACCTCAGAAATATGGAAACTTATAAGAGAATACTATGAAAAGCTATATGCCAACAGTTTGGATAATCTGGAAAAAATGGATAAATTCTTAGAATCATACAACTTTCCAAAACTAAATCAATAAGAAATGAAGAATTTGAACAGACCAATCACCAGTAAGGAGATTGAAACAGTAATTAAAAAACTCCCCAAAAATAAAAGTCCAGGAGCAGATGGCTTCTCTGGTAAATTCTACCAAACATTCAAAGAGCACTTAATACCTATCCTTCTCAAACTCTTCCAACAAGAGGAGGGGAAGCTTCTTAACTCATTCTACAAATCCAGCATTACCCTGTTACCAAAACCAGACGTGGACAACACAAAAAAAGAGAATTACTAGTCGGTATCACTGATGAAGATCAATGCAAAAATCCTCAACAAAATACTAGCAAATCAAATACAACAATACATTATAACAATCATACACCATGATCAGGTGGGATTTATTTCAGGGATGCAGGGATGGTTTAACATCTGTAAATCAATCAAGGTGATACACCACATTAACAAAATGAAGAATATAAATCACATGATCATCTCAATAGATGCAGAGAAAGCATTTGACAAGATACAACATCCATTTATGATAAAAAAAAAAACTCTGAATAAAATGGGTATAGAGGGAAAGTACCTCAACATAATAAAAGCCATATATGACAAACCCACAGCTAATATCGTAGTCAGTGGAGAAAAACTGAAAGCTATCCCTCTAAGAATAGGAACCAGACAAGGATGCCCACTTTTGCCACTCTTATTTAACAAAGTATTGGAAGTCCTAGCCAGAGTAATCAGGCAAGAAAAAGAAATAAAAGGGATCCACATTGGAAAGGAAGAAGTGAAACTGTTACTATTTGCAGATGACGTGATTTTATATTTAGAAAACCCTAAAGGATCAACCAAAAGACTTTTAGAAATAATAAGTGAATACAGTCAAGTTGTAGGATACAAAATCAACATACAAAATTCAGTTGCCTTTCTATACACTAGCAGCTAAGTAGCAGAAAGAGAAATTAAGAATCAAATCCCATTTACAACTGCAACAAAAAAATAAAATACCTAGGAATAAATTTAATGAAAGAGATGAAAGACCTTTACACTGAAAACTATAAAACATTGTTGAAAGCAATTGAAGAGGACACAAAGAAATAGAAAGATATTCCATGCTCTTGGATTGGAAGAATTAACATAGTTAAAATGTCCATACTTCCTAAAGCAATCTACAGATTCAATGCAATCCCTATCAAAGTTCCAACAACATTTTTTCACAGAAATAGAACAAAGAATCCTAAAATGTATATGGTACATCAAAAGACCCCAAATAGCTAAGGGAATCCTGAGAAAAAAGAACAAAGCTGGAGGTATCACACTCCCTGATTTCAAAATATACTATAAAGCTATAGTAATGAAAACAGCATGGTTCTGGCACAAAAACAGATGTGCAGATCAGTGGAACAGAGTTGAAAACCCAGAAAAAACCTACACATCTATGGACAACTAATTGTTGACAAGGGAGCCCAGAACATACAAGGGAGAAAAAAGTCTCTTCAATAAATGGTGTTGAGAAAACTGGACAGCCACACACAAAAGAATGAAAGTACACCATTATCTTACACCATACACAAAAATTAACTCAAAATGTATTAGAGACTTGAATGTAATACGTGAAACCGTAAAACTTCTAGAAGAAAGCATAGGCAGTACGCTCTTCAACATTGGTCTTAGCATATTTTCAAATAACATGTCTGACCAGGCAAGGGAAATGATAGAAAATATAAACAAATGGGACTACATCAAAGTAAAAAGCTTCCACACAGCAAAGGAAACCATCAACAAAATGAGAAGACAAGCTAAGAATTGGAAGATATTTGCAAACCATATATCTGATAAGGGGTTTATATCCAAAATATGTAAAGAACGTATACATCGCAACAACAAAAAAACTAGCAACCCAATTGAAAAAAGGGCAAAAGATCTGAACAGACATTTCTCCAAAGAAGATATACAGATGGCCAACAGGCACATTAAAAGATGTTCAACATCACTAATTATTAGGGAAATACAAATCAAAACCACAATGAAATATCCTCAGGCCCGTCAGAATGGCTATAATTAACAAGACAGGAAATAACAGGTGTTGGAGAGGCTGTGGAGAAAAGGGAACTCTCATATGCTGCTGCTGTGAGTGCAGACTAGTGCAGCCACTATAGAAAACAGTATGGAGATTCCTCAAAAAATTAGGAATAGAACTGCCATATGATCCAAGTATCCCGCGGCTAGCTATCTTTGTAAAGAACACGAAACAAATGTGTAAAGATTTATGCACACCTATGTTCATTGCAGCATTATTCACAATAGCCACGACTTGGAAGCAACTGAGCCCCCCATCAAGGGACGAATGGATAAAGAAAATGTGGTATATATACATAATGGAATAGTACTCAACCATAAAAAAGATGAAATCTGGCCATTTGTGATGACATGGATGGACTTTGAGAGTATTAGGCTAAGTGAAATAAGTCAGAGTGAGAAAATCAAATACCATATGATCTCACTCATAAATAGAAGATAACAACAACAACAAACAATCTCATAGAGACAGAGATTGGATTAATGGTTACCAGAGGGGAGGGGGGGAGGGAGGAGGATGAAAGGGGTGTTTAGGCACATGTGTGTGGATGGTAATTAGTCTTTGGGTGGTGAACATGATGTAACTTACATAGGAATCGAAATAAAGTGATGTACAGCTGAAATTTGTATAATGTTATAAACCAGTGTTACCTCAATAAAACAAATTTAATAAATCTAAAAAGAAAAAAAATTGATCGTGGTGTTGGTCGCGCAACTCTGTGAATATACTAGAAACTGCATAATTATACAGTTTAAATGGATTAATTTTATGATATGTGAAATACGTCTCAGTAAAGCTGTAGAAAAAAAGCACATTGACAATAGAATAGAAAAAATAATTTATTTATTATGTTAGCATGACAATAATTGCCTAGATTAACAATACTGTATTTCTTAAAGAGAAAAGAATGTAATTTCTCATTCAAAAAACTCTAAAAATGGATCTGCAGAAAATTCTTTTTAGGTAATAGTTTTCTTGCTACATCTGAATGCTAAATAATGACTAAACCAAGACTGGTCAAAGATTTCTTCCACAGTATCATAATTGTTTAGAAATGACAAAAAAACAGTGGTTTCCTAATTGTGTAAAATTCTCTCAAAAACTATCAATACACATAGCACATGCATAATAAGCATGCACTGTATATTTTATGCCATGTGTATTACACTAATATATTATACACACGTACTTGCATACATTATGCATAAACATTAGAAACTTGTACCAACGGACTCATGACTGCTTTCTCCTTCCCAAAAATTCTTCCCAAGGATTATGTGACTTAGCATATTTTTTATCTTATTTTTTCCTGTTAATTGACTGGATGAGTTCTATCCGTAAAGTATTTCTTTTATGTAAAATGAATTGTTGAAATCATGTATTTATAATTTAAAAACCAGTTAGGGTCTTTTCTCTCAAATCTTTATCTCCATGATTGGTTAGGCTATCATCAACTTTGTTGTTTTCCGGGAAGCGAAGGGCAACAATCAGTGCAACTGACCAACAAATATGAAATTGACTAATGGTAAAAAAATTCCCTAGGTTGGGTAAAGAGATGAAATTCTGAAATACATTATACAGAATATATTAGTGATCTTCAGTAAGGTAGTGGAAAAAAACCACTGAAATCCACATTTGTTTTTAGGCTTTTAGGTAGGTAATATTTTGCCTTTTTTTTGTTGTTGTTGCTGTGCCTCGGAGATCTATTTTTCCCTCAAAAGTTTGTTCTTTAAAAGCTAAGAGCCTAATTTTATTTTTTTAATTTATTATTTTTTACCAGCCTAATTTTAAATGTTAATGATTACCCCAATGTGTTTGGATCACCCCTTTTGACATAGCACGTTTTAAGAGGGGCCTAATGAAAAAAAGTTAATTTACAGAAAATTTGTGGAATAATTTTTCATTTTAAAGAAATCTGAATGTTATATCATAAATATTATTTTTGCTTTTCACTGTCGTTTTTATGATGATCATTTTTAGTGTTTTCATGACTTTTCATATTGTTGCACTGTGAGGTATTGAAGCACAATGCAAGAATTTTAGAAATGAGCTGGAGAGTCTCCAGGCCGCTCATTTAAAGAGGAGGAAAGGTGATCAAAGAGGATTAGAACTGGGTATCTTTTTCCCACTTTTCAGTGATTAGAGCCATGTTCAAACACACTGTTGCCTTGATTCATTTGCATGCAGTTCTCAGGAGAACAGCCGTGGCACGAAATAATGCATAATCACATTGTTCTCAGATATTGGTTGGTGGGGGCAGGTAAAAGATAAAAGTTTTATACTAAAGCTGCTTCTGACTCAGTGGACTAAACTTTTACTATGAGGGAGAAAAAAGGAGTTGGAGGAGAGAGCACCCTGGCATTTTCTATATTTAAGAGTGAAACCAAAATGGGAAAAAAGATATAATCAGAATCCACCACCATCCTATTTCAGCACAGCATGTAATTCTCAGTTCAAAAAAATTTTTTTAAGAGAAAGCATTTTAAGATAATATCTCCATGAGCCATTTCTGTGAAAAGCAAGTGAAGCTTTAACTCTCCCTGAGAAATTGCTTTCCAATTGTGAAGGTACTGAGAGAGCTGTGGCCCAGGAAGCGGATTGGTCATTGGGGGTATGTGAATGAGATGATCGCATGAAACCTGAATAGAAAATGAGAGCCCACTGTTGGGGCAGGTTGAACTAGAGTCATCGTGGTGATGCAGATTTGCCACGGAATGAAGCCCTGGGTACCCAAGCAGCCTATTGCTTGGAGTTGGTTAGAAGCTGGGTAACTTGCTTGACTGCTTTTGAGAACTGACATAGTCGTTACAATTGAGAAATCTGGAGTCTGCTCTGGGTTAGTCAGTTGATGAAGCTATAAATGACCTCTATTTTTGACAGTATCTGGGGAACATAAAGCAGAGAACATCAGTCCTGGATTTTCTCTCTCTCTCTATTTTTTTTTTTGCCAGAAACTGTAAAAAGGAACTTGAAGCCGCACCCAAGTGATAGCTTCTGTGTTCTGTGTTTGAGACACATTCTCGCTGCTGCTTTGGTGGAGTGGCTGGGAGAGGGTGTTTGGTATTGACATTCAAATGAATATCAAATATCTCTCTGGGCTACGCAATTTCTTTATCTGATAGTGCCACAACAAGCAGCTCAGAGGTATTTGTCTGTATCACTCTGGTCCTTTTATATTCTGACTGTTGAATGAAAGGAGCAGACAACTAAGACTTATCTTTGAAAAGGAGAAGTCCATTATCGACGTCTTTGAAGCTCCGAAGAGTAAGTACATTCTACTTGCATAAAGCACCACAATAGGTGGAAGGAAGCAAAGACAGCCTTATAAATTTCCCTGTGAGCAAGCAGTCCTATTGTTGTCTTTATTAGAAATATGCCTCCGAGCAGGTGGTCCTGTTCTGAGTGATACCTCTGAGAGTGGGCTTGAAAGAGATCACTGGGAACTTCATATATCCCTACAACAGCTTAGGCTGTCTTGAGAAATGTGAAAGGAGATGAAATTGCTATGCTGAGAGTGCTCGGTGTGCTGAACAAATTTATTCTCAAATTTTAAAACTTGAAACTTCGGCAGTTATTTTAATAAAGATAAGTAAGCTAGTTGACATCAACACATGCATTCTGTTTGTTCTTTGTACATCCGTGTACCTCCCAGAGAGGGCTGTGACCCAGATTCCATATGCATTCAAGACTTTCATTAGATAAGAATGACATATACTTATCATTAGGGCGTACTAATTAAAGCACAAAGTGACATTTCAAAGTAATGCTCCCTAGTGTCTCAATGTAAAATACTCCCTAGTCTATTTTTAATGACTTGGTATGCCATGTATGTTTAAAATATTATTTTGTTATGAACTTGTGTTTTCATTATTGTCAATGTTGGTGATGACCAGCAAGGTAGGGCATCCTTATTCATCCTTGATGAATAAGGAAGAAGACCAGTGAAACCTCCCAAGGGCTCTGGGTTTGAGTGGGTGCATACATGCATTCTTGCATTCATTCAGCACTTGGATTGCATGCTTTCTACTTGCAACCTCTGTGCTATGGGCCGGAGATACAGTGTTTACTAGGACACAGATGATTCCTGCCCTCAAGGAGCTTGCTTCCTCCCTTTGATTATGATCAAAGCTGTTTTGTATATTTCCTTTTTTTGCATGCTCAGCAGCAGTAGAGAATGATGTCTTCAGTGTTGGTTATACATACACACTCACCTGCTATTCCAAACTTTTAGATATGTTCAGTTAATAGGGGAAGAAAGTGTCTCCTACTTTTTCTCACATTTGTGTCTTTTTTATCAGCTAAATTTGGATTGTAAGTTCAGTGACCTAGAACTGTGTCTTATGTTCCAGTTCTCTGTCTGGTGTATTGCTGATGTTTTAAAAATGCTCATTCCCTTCCCTCTATCTCCCCCATATCCTCCTAAGATGTAATAGCACTGAACTGGATGGCTTCAGTGCTTACATTCTGAATCAGTATACTCTCGAATGAATGTCGATGAGCCTTGTATTTTGGGCCCTGCTGTGAAAATTTGCAAACAAAGCCAGCTCCCATTGGCTGTAATAATAGGTAGGGAGGAGAGTAACCTTATATCAAGATTATTAATTTCTGATGGCTTTTAGCCCCAGAGGCAGCCAAGAAGTGGCAAATTTCTCAGCCCTCACCCATTTGGGAGGAGAAGAAGCATGTTCTTCTCTGTTAACAGAAGCTATGTAGGCGCTCTCAAGAGGAGTTCAGGGTTTAAACATAGATGAGCAGGGCAAAAGAGTTTCCAAACAAAAGCAGGAAAGAGAAAGAGGAGGATGCTCTTTTTGTGCTAAATTTGGCTATTTCCCATGTACTTATTTTCCTAAGAGTAAAAGCAGACAGATCATCATCATCTTTGTCAGTGTCATCATCTTATCATCTTCAAAGCTGTTGCTTATTAAGTATAGAAATCAAATAGATGCCACTATTATTCAAATTTTATGGATGACCAAATGAGTTAAAGTGTTTAGACAATTTGCCCAAAGCCACAGAGCTGGTAAATGACATAGTCAGGACTCCCACACAGGGCTGGCTGTCCCCAAAGTGCTCTTGACCACTACACTCTACCATCTCTCATTGTTTTCTACTCTTTTTTTCTGCCCTTTCTTGTACAAACAGCCATTAAAGGTCTTTAACCTCATAGATGGTGATGAGTTAAATATTTAGGTTGTCTTTGATCTGTGAGTCAACTTTGCCATTTTCTGAGTCCTTTTTCAAATTAATTTTCTAAAAGCGAATTCCAGGCCTTCCAATGACTGTGCTCAGTGATGGTGACTTATTTTAGGCTGCTCTTGCTACTGAAATCCTCTTAAGTACCAACATTCCTTAAAGAGCTATGTACCATAAACCCTCCTTGGATGATTATAATGCTACATACACATGAGCCAGGATTCACCATTTGAAAATGAGATTGCTCTGCATGCTACAGCAAAATTCTTGAAGCATCTATTATATGCGTACCCTGCTATTCAAATTCTTAAAAGAAATCCTAGCTATTTGTTTATTTTCCTGCCTACTTCTAGAAAAGATTTGAGGTAGTTACTAGCATATTTTACTTGTCACTGAGAGCTAAAAATTCAAAAGCAGAATATTTTTATGAAAGAGAGCTGCAATAAGATCTTGATACTGGTCCTGGAATTGATTTCTCTAAACACTAGTAATGATGATTTTGAGTCTGGAATCAGAAAGTTCTTGCTTTGAATATCTACCAGGCTACTTGCTATGTGACGTTGGGCAAGGCTAATGGCTTTGAGCCTCAATTTCTTGATTTGTATAATGGGAGAGTAATAAAAGTACTTCTCACTGTGGGGCTTACCTGAGATAATGCTTATAAAGCACTTAACACAGTGTCTGGTACCCAGGAAGTGTTAAATAAATGTGGTGATGATGGAGGTGGTGGCAGTGAAAGGAATAATGTACATTGTTTCATTTCCTCAAATGAAATCTTCCATGGAAGCTAAGTATGTGAATCTGATTAGCTGTGCTGGTTGGGTGGCTACTGAGTTTCCCTTACTGAGCACTGATACAGAACACTGGTGCTCAAATGTGTCCATGCAAATAGTTCAGGGATGATGATTCTTGGTTTGAAATTAGGGAAAGCAAGTGACAACAGGCAGTAGTATGGTAGAGAAAGTACCATGGGCAAAGTGCCAGTCAATTTGGGTTTAATTAGGGCTCACTGGTTTCAGCTCCCATGCTCTTAGGCAACTGTCTTAACCATTCTGAGCCTCAGTTTCCTCTTCTGTGAAATGATGACGGCAATCCCACGCACCAGGGCTGTTTTGAGAACTGCGTGAGATAATGTGGATAGACTTTGAAGATGTGTTGGTCTACAAATCTTGATTTTTGTTGAGGAGATCATACTAGGATAAAAATAAGCTTGATATAGAGTTGCAAATGGGACTATATTTATGGGCTAGGTAGGAGCCCAAGGCTGTGGTGACTTTCTTTTTATTCTAAAGATGCAACTCCCCAAGGAGACCTCATTTATATACTTGGAAGTTCTAGAGCAGTAACAGAACACTTTGAAGTCAAATGGTTAATTTCCTTTAGAAGCCTTTCCTCTTCTGGTATCAGATACTGTGCTTATGTTCTTTAAACCCTGGCAGTGAGGAGGAAGCCCTGTGTGACAATGGATTTAGTGGGCGTAAATCTACCTAACTAGCAGCTGGATAGGAGCTGATGAGGGTTGGCCCCAGAGCAAAGCTACTTTAGCCAAGTTAGAAGGATGTGCTGACTTCAATTTCAAGTCACAGGGCCCAGTAGCAAACTGCAGGGAAGCAATAGCAGCCTATGGTGTGGCCTGTTGTGCCACCGTCATTCTTGTCAGTGTCACCGTCATCGCCATTAAGCCTTTATTAAGTGCCAGCGTGTAGAGCTCCCTTAGGTGCCATTGCAGGCAGATAGGCAGCTGTGTATTTTAAATAAGAGCCTCGCGAAGGACTGTGAGGTGAAGCAGCCCAGCTGTAACCCAAGACAGGCTCACAAACGTGACTGCACGTGCTGATGAGAGGATAGTTGCTGGCTGTAGTAGGCATCTGTTTATGGTGTCAGCTTAGCCCATGGCACCTTTCTTTGAGAAGATGCCCTCAACTCTCACCTTTAAGAGTAGCCCTGGCAGTCATGTTTGTACTGTGTAGCTTGGCCCCCAAGCCCATGACTCAGTGGATCATGGATGCACAGCTGCCTCAAACTGGGCCAATTAGATTGTCTTTCCAAGGAGTCGCACTTGGGACTAAGACATATTTGTAGATACACTGGGTAAACAGGTACACTTGGGAACTGTGGGAACCATGTCTTTGATTAATTCAATAATCTTCGTAACAGTCCTGTGAGGTAGGTCCTCTTCTCATTCTCATTTCATAAAAGAGGAAACTGAGTCACAGAGAGGTTAAGTAATTTACCCAAGGTCGTATAGTTGAATAGTGGCAGAGCCAGCCATGAAACCAGGTAGCATGAGCTCATGCCTTTAGCCACTATACAAGTGTCTTTCTGAGTGAGAGGGAAGAATGCAACAGGCCTACGGAAAGGATGCAGATTAGATGACTGTGGGTTGCAGAGAGTGGGAGACAGTAACACTGACTAAGAGAGTAGCTGCCTTGATTCTGTAGGCTTTCTGGCTCTAGGGTCCAGACCTTAATGACTGCACTTTCTACCACTGGGCTCTGAGAAGTATCTCTGTGTCCTTATAAATAAATTCCTCGTTGTGCTCAAACAAGTTTCAATGGATGTTTATTACTTGCAACCCAAAGAGTCTTGACTAAGTGACCACACTGTCACAATTTGTTGAAAAGACCATGGGTTATCCATCGGCCTTTGTAGCCCCGGGTATCTTTACATTATCTGTAGGTAGTGTCTAGGCTAGTGGAGGAGAAAGGCAGGTAAACCAGTGATTGGAGCATAGTGTGGCAAGCTCTCTCAGAGAGGTAAGCATATAAGTTGCTATAGAAATGCAGAGGTGTGGCAAAAAAATGAGATTGGTGTAGGGTGTGGGAAGTCAGGGATGGCTTCTTAGAGAAACGATATTTGAGCTGTTTTGAAGAATAAGGTAGATTTAGCTGTATGAAGAATGGATGGGAGGAAGGGTGTTCCAGGTAGTGAGAATGGTATGTGCAAAAAAAAAAAAGTGAAACATAGATACATTTTGGAAAGGGCAAGCAATTAAGTGCGACAGAGAAGAAAGAAGGAGGAGGGATAGGATGTGCAACTGGAGTTCTTGGCTGGACTAGATCATAAGGGATCTCCAGTGCTAAGAAATAGACTTTGAGACTTATCCTATAAGCTAGCATTCACTCACTACCAGGTTCCTTCCTTCCCTCCAAGATGAAAACATTTGTAGATTTTGAAATGGAAAAGATGACATTCTGACAACATCCTGACAATGTGAAAGACAGTTTTAGAAAAAAACAAAAACAAAAAACCATTTGCAAACTCCCAACACCCAACACTACTGTTCATTTTTGCATGTTATCTTTTAGTTGTCCTCAAAGATGCTGAGTTTTGTACATGGTTGCAATCCATCTACATATCATTTTCTCTTCCCAGTTGATCAAAAAGGTTTTCTGTGTTTTAATGTTGTCCTCTCCTAATTATTATAACAGCATGATAAAGACACAAGTTTTTCTGAGGACCCACACTGTCTAGGCAATGTGTTAGGTTCTGTTGAAGCAAAGATGTATGACTTGAAGTTTCCTGCTTTTGAGCAATTCAGGATCTGATATAATCCTTCTGCTAAAGTATTTAGCCATATACATTTTAAGGTGTATGAGTTTAATTCTATTGTTTCATGAAAAATGTATTCAGTTCTTCGAGGATTGATTTCTAATCCCTTTTATTTGTACTTCCTGTCCCCTGACTCTACCTCCATCATAAATGCGCTGTGGTTCACAAATGGCCGCGTCTTCACGTGCCTCTTGTGTTCATGCGCTGCTTACCTAGTGTCTTTTTTATATCTTATGCTCCAAGTACTCTGAAAGTCATTTGATACTTAACCATAAACAGGCTCCAAATCAAGCTCTTGAGCTGAGTTAATTTGATTATGAAACATTATCTTGATTGTGGCAAGTGTCCAGTTGTCATCTTTTTAATGATACAGGCCTCCACAGCCTAAACTAATTACAAACCAACTCCATCCCAGGGAGGGTGGCATTGCCTAACCAGCCTCCCCAAGCCAGACCCGAGTGGGTCTGTGATGTGATCACATCTGTTTTTCCTTCCTCTGGCCTTCCGTGGATAGTATCTATGTCATTCGCTCTCCCTCCCAGCTCTTGTATTAAAGAAAATAGGGATGATTGGCCAAAATTGCTCTGTAAATTAAATTTTGCCTCCTACCTCCAGCATGCTCATGAACCTCCAAATTAAAGAGGCAGATAATTTTGCAATCAGATTTACATTTTGGTCTGTAATGAGTTTAAAGTCTTTACATGCTTTAATTTTCCGCTTTATGGTGCTTTTTGTTGACTTAATTTAGCTCTGTGGTTTGGGTAATATTTTGTTGTCGGTTTTTACTCCAGTCTCTGTATCCAAAAGTCCTTACTTTTCTTCATTCCTTGTCTTGTATATTTGCAGAAAAGACATTGATCAATTGGTATAAATAAAAAAATTAAAGAAGTTCATTCATTAAAGAGTCTAGAAGTGCTTCATTATCCATGTAATGAAGAAATGGACAGGGAAGCTAAGTAAGTGGTATTCTCTGGTATAAAACTCATACCTGGCTTTACTGTGTGTGTGTGTGTGTGTGTGTGTGTGTGTGTGTGTGTTCAGACACAAGTATGCAGGCATGGGTTATTGGTACACACACTTAAAATGAAATAGGCTGTTACCCCAATGACGTTAAAAACTTTAAGAACTCTTATCCTCAGTTTCCTCCTTTGTAGATGGGAACAGTAATAGTTCTTACTGTAATTGGTTGCAGGGATAATTCACTGATGATGCTGCAAAGTGCCTGGCGTATAATAAAGCTCAATAAATGTCAATGGTTAATATCATGGCCCTTGTTGTGAAGGAGTGTAAAGCCTTCTTTTTGATCTTAACTTTGAGCAACTATAAGTCCCTAAGTTAATCTCTTTAGAAGGGGTCAAAATCATTGCAAGAAAGTTAAATCTTAGAAAAATTTTCCATGTCATGTTCTCCTAGCATCCTTTCCTTCCTCAGTCGGTCTAGGCTGAATGATTAGTCATTTCCACCTAGTTCTCACCAATACCACCTTGGCAGATTTTCCTGGTGGGCATTTTCACAGCTCCTTGTCTCATCTCTGATTTCAAGTGCAACTGTGATGACCAGTTTTGTCCGAGTCAGCTTCCTAACTCTGGCACCGACTGTGGTCTTTTTCTGCTTTCTTACCCAGAACCATCTCTCAGGAGTGTCGTGGAGTTAAAGCCCTCAGGGGCTATCCTCAACTGTTGGGCGTTTGAACATGTGAATAAATGCTCCAGTCTTCCATTTTTCAGGTGCATAATTCTGAGCACATACTATGCACGTCTTAGGACATCCTGGCCAAATCAAGCCCCTTGCTCTCAGTGACAAACTTGAGAATTCACCCTTATATTGACTTTTACTCCTTCCCTCTCTTACTCTGTATTCCCTCATCCCTGCTTCCTGGAATCATCTCCCAAATAAACTCCTACACCTAAGCCCTTGTCTTGGGCTGTGCCTTCAGGGGAACCCAACCCTGAAATCTGCCTCCTTGATATTTCTAGGCCCTGCCCGTGTAATATTTAGCCCTGGATCATTTCTCCTTCCTTTCTAGCCCAGAGGAAAGAGATGTCTCATGGATTTTCAAGGCCAGACTCTTTTTTGATCTTGATCCTCTCCCCTCTTAAATCATCTGGGCCTACAGACCTTTATGTCTTGTTTGTAGAGTGCTTGGCTCCTATAGGAGCTCAATAACTACCCATTGAATCAGCTAAAGAATGAATTCTTCCCTTTCTCAAGCATGTTTTTTAGTCTCCTTCTGTACACAGATACTGTTCTCTTCATTGGTTGTTCTCTTAGCCTTTCTTTCCAAGTCCAGAGGTCTTTTGCTTTGGAAGTAGGCATCATTGTCTGAATCACAGAGCTACCTCTTTATTAGGCCTACGAGCCAACTCCTAATCCCTTGGCAATATTAGACCTTGTTCAACACTTTCTCTTTCTTGAACCCTGCTTCACTTGGTCAAATGCAACTCTCTCCTGCTTTTTCTCCTGGCTGTCAGACTTTTCTTTCCTAGTGTTTTTGCTAGGTTGTTTAACTGATGCTGCATTTAGCTTTCTCCAGGGCTCCATCTTTGATCCTCTTCCTTTCGGAAGTTGTATACTCAACCTGTGTAAAGCAGTGACTCTCATCTCTTCTGCATATGATTCCTAAATCTATAATATCCAGATTGATTCTCTGAGTTCAAAGCTGTTGGAAATCTCCATCTGGAATTCTTGCAGATGTTTCCAACTCACCATGTTCAAGCTGCAGTTCATTTTCTTCTCTCTATTTTGATCTCTTCCTCCTTTTCCATACCTTGCTTTAGTTAATGGACTCAGCATCTACCTAGTATTGCAGTATAGAAGTCTGTGTTGTCTTTCACTGTGTTCCCTCAACTGTTGCTTTCAAGATATAAGTTTTGAGTTCCTACTGTGAGCCAGACACTGTGCTAGGTGCTGGGGATACATGGTCAACAAAATAGATCCTCAAGAGGCTCATAGGCTGGTAGCAGATGTAGATATTAGTCTGATTTATCACACAAATATGGCATTTACAAACTGAGGTAAGTGCTGTGGAAGAGAAATCCAAAGTGCTTTGAGGGCATGTCACAAAAGGACCTAATCTATTCCTAGGTTTTGCACAGTTTCCTTTAGGAGGAATGGCATTTGATCTGAGACCTAAAGGATAAGTAGGAATTAATTAAGAGAGAACTCTTCCCTCTTTATTGCTATGCACTATCATCATCAAGTGCCATTGATTCTACCTGTGAAATGCCTTAGTTTTCATATTTTATGTTCTCATCCTGGACCCTTGCAATTCTGACCTCCCCTCCTGACCCCATCTTCATCCATTAATTTTCACATTGCTGCCACAGAGCTTTTACCAAACATAAATCTGACCACATTTTCTCCTCTGTCCAGCTTAAAACCACTGGTAGCTCCCTACTGCTTCCAGGGTAGAATCCCAACTCTTTGACATGGCATTCAAAGACTTTCTAAATTTTGGCTTGGAATTTTGTTTCTCGCCTCCTCTGCTGCCACTCCACAGCACAGTGCCTGTTCTGTGGCCATGATAGACTCTTTGCAGATTGCTGAAGACACCATGTCCTCTTAGGCTTTCATGCCTTAGTTCATTCATTTATCAGCTTTGAGTTCCTCCGTCCTTCTTTTGCACCTGGTCGGTTCCTACTGATCTTAGTAGGCCCTACATAAACGTTACATCCTCCATGAGACTGTCCTTGGTCCCTTATCTATGCCCCCGTATTTGTATTTGCACATTTCTTTCATAGAGCTCCCATCTGTTTGCCTTATATTAACTTAGTTGTCTAGAACATGTGTTCCTCTGGGATCAAGATTGTGCTGTGCTCATCTCTCTCTTCCCAGGGCTTGAAATATAGCAGGTGTTCAGTGAATATTTGTAATTGAATTGTCCATGTGTGAATAGAGTAAGGGAAGCAGAGACATTGGGTGATGGGAGAAGAGCTGAAAGAAAAAAGCCAGACCTTTTCTGATTATATGAACTGGCAAGCCCAAGCAGGGCTTGACCAAGACATGTAGGTGGCCCCAGCAGACTAATCATTTGGTGCCCCTTCAGCAATCCAGTGAAATAACAGATCTGAGCAGTGCTGCTTGTGGAGAAGGATGATGACAGCTTGCAGTATCCTGGTCTCTGTGCCCAACTCAGCAAAATGCAAGCCCTTTGGTTGTTGGCCCCACTGTACACGAAGGCATTTTATTGACCTTGTTTTGTTTCAGGGCATGCCACCTCTACTTCCACCTCAAGTGTCTCATCAAATTGTATTTCCTACAATTAAACACAATTCCCTTTTGAAGAAAGTTCTGATAAATGCTATTTTTTTCACTGTGTTACTTTTCTGGGAACACTTTAGTACCTCTTCTAGGTTGGTACCCTGGGCAGCTGCTGGCCAATCCTCCTGTTAATCCTGCTCTGATACCAAGGGAGGAGACTGGGCTATGTAAAGGTATTTACCAGTGTTACACCAATAACCTATAACAAATTCCTTATCAGGCCTGTCTTTATCCATTTGACAAAGAAATCTGCTTTTTATTTCAAGATTGTCAGGATGTTGCTGTGAAGTGCATGGCAGAGTGCTCTGTGCTCTGTTCTGGGCTCTTACAAATGACAGGCAGATGGCTGTGGCCTTGGGCCAAGAGTGGGCTGCTCCTCTCCAAGCTTGCCAAGACTGCGCATGCCTGGCCCACCTCACAGGCCCAGTACCCAACCATGCCACCCTCTCCTGAGCAAGGCTGGAGGAGTGTTTAATGATGTCAGTGCTGGGGAGCCTTACAGTGCAGGCAGGCTGCTTGTAGCCTGCACTTGAGTGTGGCCAGGAGAAGTGTGTAAATGACCTCCAAAGATGGCTGCTATGGGAATGCCTTCCTGCCCATTTGATTTTGTCCCTGAGATGGCAACTTTCCAATGCTGATGTCCACTAAAAATGCAGCAGGCAGTTAGTAGTTGCAAAGGGACAGGGATGTAGAATGGAAGAAAGGTCAGTTGAGCTTTCCAGAGTACTGAGTACTTACTCTGTGCCAGGCACTGTGTAGATACTGGGGGAACACGGCGGAATATAACATGGTCCTTGTCCTTGAGGAGGTATTTTTTATTTATTGAGTTATATAAGTCCTTCCCACTTCTAAGGGTCAGTGGAAGTGGCAGTTTGGGACTGATCATTTGGAAAATCCAGATTTATGTCCTAAATCTACAAATCTTTCATTGGAACTTAGGCCAATTACCTTAGCCCTGTGTGTTTTCTAAACTGCTTTATATAGTGTTTTGTAAAATGCTTTCAAATATATTATCTCATTTGAATCCTATAGAAGGCTGGCATCACTATTTTTATTTTGATGATGAGAATCATGTTACCTGTAGGGTTAAGTGTCTCATTCTAGATCTCTCAGCTTGTCAGAGCTTTTTGTGACCCTTGGTCTCCTGACTCTTTTCTTCTTTACTCAACTGTCTCCCTGCCTAGATTATCATAAATTTGGATTTTTATACAATGACAGCTTTTATGTCTTTCAAGCTCACATTTATCCTACACACCCCTCTATCTAGCTGTCATGTATTAGTTAAATGTGTGTGGGGTGCTCCTCAGTTGGTGTGCCTCTTATCTGTCTTCTTACATAGGTCTTCTTTATTTTGTCCAATTTTTTTTTTGAAAGGGGGCTGGGGACGCTTAGCATTTGTCCTTTTCCAGTCTTACTGTTTTGTATTTTCCCCAATTCCTGTGAACAATGAAAATGGGAGGTGACTAATGAACAATGATTGCCTTCTTTCACGTTTGTATTATTTGGAAGTATGCTGTGAATGCAGAATTGCTGAATCTTTGGGGAAATGGTCTTCGCTCTTAGTTTAGGCAGTCTTGCACTGAGTAGCAGCACTCATGAGTAACACGACACATGGAGTTTTAGGAAGTGGTGGAAACAGGTTCTTTTTTGTAAAGGAAGAAACTTTTCTTGGACATACTTTGCTAGAAGTAATTTCTTCCTTCTCTGACTTCCTGTAGCATTTCTTTTTGCCTTTCTGGTGGCTTGTGTTGCTTCTTATACTGTATTTTAGTTATTTTAACAGTCACATCTCTTATTAGACTGTTTTTCTGAGGACAGTAGTGTTGTTTGACACACTTTGACAACTTCATGGCACCTCTGCATAGAACCTTGAATATAGTGATTAACAAATATTCATGTTTCTGGGTTTTCCAGAGACTCGTAGTTTCTCTTCAGTATAACACTGTTTCATTTGAATATTTTACAGGAAGCATGTATTACCATGCAATCAGGAAAATAAAGTAAAGATATAAAATTTTTCTGAATGATTAACTGGATAAGTTAATGATTAAGAATTCAAGGTTGCTAAGGAAATTCAGAATCAAGATATCATTTACTGAACATCTAAAGCACTGGTTTTCCAAGAAGTATAACATTTTTCATACTTATTACCCTAATTACTTTTGCAGCATCATGATGAAATGGAGGGGCATAGGCGTATAGGAGCTGAGATATCCAAAGTTCAAGTCTTTCACCTCCTGATTCTATGCAGGTTCTCTAAGAAAGGTCTTGCTTTTGGATTTATCTTTTGTCCAGGTATTCACGAACAATTTTAAGGCAGCAGAGAGGTTATTAACCAAATTGATCCCTATGGTGTGAAAAAGTGAATTCAGTGTTTCCCTTGGGCTCCATTTCCAGAGTGGATCCGATTCATTTGGGAAATCTGGCTCATTCATTCCAGAGTTCAAACATGCTCTGAAGTTCTCATCCATTTGAGGTCCTTCATGTCTATGCACTCTGTCTTCACATTCTCCTTATTTCAGTTGCACAGAATTAGAGGAAAAACCAGTCTGGAAAAGAATATGCCTGTGTTTACATTGCAAGTCACCTTCTAATTTTCTCATTGTCAACGAATAGGATGATTTCAATATTGGCAGCCTCCTACTCAAGAATCACATGATTTGAATGTTTGCCCCCATGTCTGTGTCTTAGATTGGGACTGCTGTGTTATAGATGAACACACAGAATATTTCTAGGAAATACAAAGGAAGCAGATGCTTTCTAATATTAAGGCTTTGATTGTAGGATGTCATAGTCTTTTTGGATCCAATGGTGTTGTTTATTCACAATTATTGAGGGCTAGGAGGCTTTGAGGGAATTGCAGATCAGCTTGTATGGCATGATGTATACAATTCAACAATGCCTCACTTGACCTCCTTGTATTTGCCCTTTTGAATTTATGCAGGTCACAGTTATTGAACCTCAGCATTTTTCCTAAGAGCAGATTTTGGGTTGGAAGCGTGGATAGAGCCCATACTTATGTATGCCAGTAAACCTTTTGAATGACTTTCAAGTTGAGCGTTGAGAGGAAGTTGAAAGGTAGTAGATAACCTTGAATCTCCCAGAATAAACATTGACAATTAAAAAAAACCCACCTAGTTTTTTCACAAGATAGTTGTTTTCCTTTTGAGAGCCTGGAGAGTTTATTATTCTTTCCAATCTGAGAACGTCAGTTAAAATCCCAGTAGTGCAGAGTTGGAAATCAACAAACTAAAGAGGTCTCAAATGACGGCTGCTGCTGTTTTGGAATAATCAACTCTTGGGCACACAAGGAGAACACCCAACTAGGATGGGGGCCCAATATGACTCATGTGAATGGGGCAACCTCATGAGGTACATGCATATTTCAGCTCTGGAGAAGCTATCACCTATAAATAATTGCAGGTTAGAGTAAGAAAAAATTAGGGAAGAATGCTAACCTTTATTGAATACCCACTATCTGCCTCGAATTGTGCTAAATTGTGTAATTTAATCCTCCAGATAAGTTTAAGAGATATTTACCTTTATCTTTCATTATAATGGAGGAAAAGGAGGATTGAGGTTGTCAGTAATGTGCCCAGTCATACAGCAAGTAATTGGCAGAACCAGGATGAGAACCATGACTGTTTCATTTCAGAATGATAAGTTATCCACTTATTTTCTGGCTGCACACTGTGCTCTGTGAGTCTTATATTAACAAATAAGTCTTGTACAGTCTTTATTTTTCAGTGGAGTTTATTCCTTTTTCTTTTCTATTTATTGTCTGATTAGTCCATCATGTCCTTGTATTAAAAAATTTTGTTTACTGATTTTTCTCTTCAAATTTTAAAAATTAATAATATGAACCTTTGTGAATCCCTAATTTCTGGTATAGCACCTTGTCCATAGGAATTGTTCAGTAAATACTTGAATAAATGAATGTAAAATACAATATTATAGTCTTATAGCCTTTATGTTCCATTTTTTATTCATTTTTTATATTTCTTGTTACCAAATTCTCTTTTAAAATCAACCAACCATAAGCATTTGGAATACCTTATATGTACAAAATGAGAAATATAAAAAGGTATTCTTAAAAAAGCCTAATATTTAATTGTGACAGACAAAACTGTCAGAGGGGCTCATACTTCTACATGACCAATCCTTTGCCTATTGTGATTATTGCAAGTGTATCTTCTTGGCATTTCATTTGCCTATCAACTGTGTATTTTCTTTGCTATTTAGAATTTGAGATGCTTATCTCACCTATACAGTTCTCTTGTATAAAATATTCCTTCCGAGAGTTTAACTGTGTCATGCCAAACAGTTAAGTGGCAGAAGAAAATATGCATGGGCATGGCTGTGTTTAGTCTTCTATCAAGCATCCGAATGCTCCTTACCACTCTACTGCTACCGCTTGGGGCCAAGCCACCAGCACCTCCCACTTGGATTATTGCAGTAGGCTCCTCACTGGTCTTCTTGCTTCTTCCCTTGCCCCTTTTGGTTGAGTCTCAACACAGAAGCCAGGTGATTCCATTATAACATAAGCTGAATAAAGTCACTCCTCTGCTCACCACCTTCTCATCTCCTTCAAAGAAGAACCCACGGTCATAACAGTGGCCTGTAAGGTCTAACATCATCTGCTCCCACCTTGTGGTTCTTTGACCTCATCTCCTCCTACTGTCTCCTTAGTCACTCCATTCCATGCTCTCTGCTGCTCTTCCAGCCTTTCGGATGTGCTTTGCCCTTATGTTTCTTCAGCCCACTATGCCATATTCCCAGGTACCTTAGGGTAGGGCTTGCTCTTTCATCTTCTTGAGATCTCTACTTAAAGACACCTCCAAGGTCTATCCTGACCATCCCATTCAAGTTGCAACCTCCCTCACTGCCCACCTTGGGATTCCCCACCCTCTTCCCGACTCTGTTTTTCTCTACAGCATTTATCACCATCTAGCATGCTATAGATTTTACTAGTTTATTTTGTTTTATTGTCTATCTCCCCCAACTAGAAATAAGATCCAGAAGGCATGAAGACAAATTCTGTTTGTTTTTGTTCTGTCTTGCTCACTGCTGGACCCTAGTGCTTCTAATGGTGTCTGATCGAAGTAGATGCTTAATAAATATTTGAGTGAAGAATGAGTGAAAATGTTAGCTGTGAGACTCATGTATGCTATTAATACCACATTCAACTGTTTGAGGACTATGACCTTTAGTGATTTACTCATTCACTAAATAGTTATTGAATGCTTACTATATGTCAAGCCACAGGCTGTGTCCTGAAGACACAATGGCCCTCCTGGAGCTTACTGTTCAGTTGGAGAGACTGATGTTCAACAAAAATAAATGTATGGTTATGCAGTGCTACACTTGTGGTGTGGGAGCTCAGAGAATAGGAGTGCCTGACTTAGTCTGGGGTTGGGAGCTGGGAAGGCTTTGCTGAGGAATACTTGTCTAGCCCTGCTTTGTGAGCTTAGCTACAAGCGGGGCATGAAGGTAGCCAGGCTGCTAAACCCACAGACCCAGGGAAACTTTTGCACAGATTTCTCAAGCCACTGGGGTTTTCAAACTTGAGTTTGAAACTCAAGTTCAAACTTAAGTAGCATCAGAATCACCTGGCTGGCTTGTTAAAACAGATTTCTGGGCCTTATCCCCAGAATTTCTGATTCAGTAGGTCTGGGGTAGGGCCTGAGCATTTTGCATTTCAGACAAGTTGTCTGCTGCTGCTGCTGTTCTGGGGGCCACACTTTTGAGAACAACTGTATTCTAGGATGGGTCTGGCAGGTTTCTACCCAAAACAGGGAGGCTTATTCTGAGATAAGGGTCAGAAAGACTTCTGATCTTGGAGAAAAGGCCTCCTGCAAGGAATTTTGATGATGGTTATGATTGCTGAAAACCACAGGGTAGCCATAGAAGGAACTAGAGATAATGACTTATTTTTTTTCTGGGCACATCCGCAGATTTGAAAGCTTGATATAATCACTACTATTGTTTTCCTTGTGAGAGGCAAAATACATTTGGCCTGGAATATTCAAATTTTTGCTCCTCTGGAGTCAGATGTAATTGGGTTTGAATTTTAGCCCTGGCACTTATTCTTTGTTCCACTGCGGCAATTGAATAGCTGGGGTGAACTGGGAGTGGGAGAGCAGCCATTCGGCCTTTGAGCTATCCTGCAGAAGTAGCATCTTCTTAACAATTTTTAAAAATGGGGAAATGGTGGTTGCTAAGACTGATTGGAAATTAGAAACTGCAGCATGAAAGCAGGTGGTCGGTGCCTTCAACCCCGTAGGCCCCATCCCTGGCTCTACCCATTGAAGGTAAGACTTGGCTAAGCTCTGGATCTTGGTCATTTGCTTCACACTCTGAATGGTAACTCTCTGTCCAGTTACTTTATCTATAAAGTCAGATTAGCGATACCTACTTCATGGTATTGTGGGGGCTGGAGAAGATTATGTATGTCAAGGGTTTACTATATTGTTTGATACCCCACAAATATTAGTTATTGCTGCTATAGTTTTAAAAATGTCCTTCAAAGATTACCCTTTCTCTCTTTATCCTCCCCTTTCCCAACCCCAGCACCAAAGAAAATGCTGGTTTCTCCACCATCCTCCCCCTTCACATACAACTCTGGCCTAAAACAGGGAACATCTGACTGCATAGGTTTTAACAATTTAAACCTGATGGTTTCATTGTTCACATCTTGAAGAAAAGATAATTGTTTACCACAATGATATTTATAAAAGTTTGGAAAATATTAACCCATTTTAAGCCATTACTAGAGTTGAGTGGTTGGATTTTCAGTGTTTTGGAGACATTTACTTCTGGGTTCTTCCTACCTGCATGGAAATTTGCAGATTGTCCGTTAGGTCATTTCAGGAACTCTTTATAGAAGATGATTATATATTTGTAAGAAAAATAAAATGAAAACAAACAACTTTTTTCTTGATCCTTCCTTTTACTTTGTTTTTGACTGAAATGATTTTCAAAGTCTATTGTATCTCAAGTTTTCAAGGATTCGTATGCCTAACATGAGGTAGTTTCAATTTCCCTTTCTTGTAGTAAAAATATTTTGATTGAATAGGTTAAAATACCAACTTGTTCACATATTCAAGTGTATTAATTTTTGCTTTTTGTTCAGCAAAAAAATACCAATGAAAATAATACTTCTTCAATGCAAGTGATTTCTTTATTCCTGTGTATCAGCCAGTGTTCCGTGAATCGTGGCTTTTTTGTTTTTTGTTTTCAGTTTTTTTGACAATTCCAAGGGAAAAATCTTTCTTTTGTACTACATTAACCTCACACTGTATTTATATTAAACAATATTCTTCGGAGAAAAAAAGGTTTTGTATACTTAGTGAATTATGTGCTTTCCTAGAGGCACTGCAGACTGTTAATGCTCAGTGGAACCCAGCAGTTGTAACTGATGAAACATCAGCATGGAAGCTATAAAATAAAAAAGAAGTAATTGGGGACATGTTGGGAGCTGGCAAATGGAAAACACTAGCAGATGTAGAGCTGAAAAGAGAAGAGAAAGTTTAAAAAATCACATTTGCTAGAAGAGGAACTACACAGATGGATGATGGAAGTTACTGTTTCATTCAGATAGAAAGTGGATTAGAAATTATAGTATTTCTGTTTCTAGTACTTAAAAGAAGTAATACTTGAACTCTCACAATTAGCCATATAAAAACTGCTTTTGAAGACATCAACCACGTATACTTCAAAAAGATATTTGTCAGTGTGGTTTTCATCCCCTTAAAACACAGTTTGGGCATTGCTGGAGTCAACTTGTACCTATTTGTAAGAGCTATTTATATGCATCTCTTCTCAACTCCATGTTCAGTGATATCATGTTGGAAGCTTGAAACCAGCCATGGTTAAAGTATTTACTACACCATGGAAATTGGCAAACACTACAATAAGAGCATCTCTCTCACCCCCAGCAAGTTATTAAACATTTACCACCACACTACTGTATATGTGTATTAACTGTTTAATGGAGGATGATGGGGCTCAAAGAGAGACAGAGCATTCAAAGAAAGCCTCTCTGTCTGGTTAGTATGATGAGAAGTCCTATCAGAGTATTTTGGCCTCTTCTTAATGCTGAACTCATTCTGATACCTGGACCAGTGTATGCTAATCAGTTTTCAAATACAAAATTCTGATCCTCAACCACATTTTGTCCACTAGCTGTCCCCAGCCAGACTTAACATGTCTGTGCACTATGTTGTCTATTATGTAGGAGAAAATAAGACTTACCTCTCTTCATTGGTGATCTGTTTTTCACCTCTTCCTGCCTTCCTAACTTTTCTGTTCACACAGTTCTCTATGCCCTGAATTGTGAATCTGGCAAGAATGGGCTGGTGGCTCAAGAAGAAATTAGATCGTACTGATCCAACATTATTCACATATTTTTTTCTTTTGCTAGGCTCAAGAGTATCCATGTTCTACCATTAAGGGAGCAAGCATAAAGTAGGGGATGGGGCGGGAAGAGGAATTAGGTTAAAAAGACCCTACTCCATGCCCACCTTTTGTTCTTGTTTCTTCTAATGTATTTTGGTCATCCCCTTAACAAGTTTCATGTTAGCATCTTACTATTTAAACAATTATTTAGAAAGTGCCGCTTTTGAAGAATGCGTCCTGAGGACCTACTTCTGGTTGGTGATTTCTAGAAACATCTCTGTAAATGAGAAAAGTCTCCTGACATTTTAGGTAGAGTTGGCTTGCTGAGAAAGCTGGGGGAAGAGGTACCGTACCTCCAACCTGTGATTCCTAATTTGTTTTTGAACAAACATTTCTCTGTAGCCCTTTGAGGTGAAGACTCTGAATTCAAATATGGTAATGTTGCTCCACTGGAGGACTTGGTCTATATATTGCGTTTCAATAGTGAGCATCTAATATAAACAGACTTCTGGAATCCACATGCCCAAGACACATTGAAATATAATAATGTTTATTGAATGTCTCCTATATAAGTGACACTACACTAAGGGTTTTACAGAATAACCCACAGCAATCTCATTGAATCCTTATAACAGTCCTTTGAGCTTGATATTACTATCAACCCTATTTCTACCTGGTGAACTGAGTCTTAGAGTGTTAAATGACACACCCTGGGTGACAGAGCCAAGAACTGAACCCAGGTCATTTGAGTTCAGAGCTCATGCTCTTAGCTATCATACTTCACTACCTCTTCTAGCTCAGGGGCCATATAAGATATAGACCTTGCTTTGCTTCTCCTCACTGGGAAGTTTTTGTGTAATTTTCACAGGAATCTGTGTTTGTGGCAGAACTCTGAGGATGTTTGCATCAGAGAGCTGTTTGTGTTCTCACAGCCCAGTGCAGTGAGAATCAGAGGAAGAGGTACTGACGTTTGAAGAGGGAAAGAGTGGAGGCTGGGGCAAATTCAATAGCCTGGAGATTTTGAAAGACAAATGGAGAGACTTGTTTTCTACTCTAAGTAGAAGATTATTTTATTGTTTCTACTGATTTCCACTTGTCTAACACACAGAACCCATGAACTCCTTTTTTCAGCTTTATGCACAAGTAGAATAACCAGTGCAAAACGAGACTGAATGGGAATTCAAGTTCAAGGATCCCCGAATCCAGAGTCTATATTTGTAACAATTGTGCTTCAAGTAAAAGATGCTCTAAGCACCAAACCTAATCAGAAAAATCTCTGTAGAGCTGTAGGCAGGAATAAAGAAAGTATTTTGGGAAATGGGACGCCCTTCTTGGCAAGAACATTAATGACCAACATTTATCGAGAGCTCACTCTATATCCGGTCATTGCTCTTCCCAAAAGTCCATTGGACTGTGGATACTGTCTGTAAGAAGCTAAGCTGTCCTGAATGACCTGGCTGGCCCTCCATGAACACTGCTGGAGTGAGAAGTGCCCACTGGGAGAGAAGGCTGCTAGTAGGATCACTGCAGTGGGGATGGGTGAATCGCAGCCATCAGCTGATTAAATATAAAAACGTGCATAGATTTTGGGCTGGTGACTTCATTGACCTCCAAGGGGGCTGTTCCGCTCATCCCTGAAAAACTGAAATGAAGATGCCCAATAAAGGGTCTTCCTTGGTCAGTATTCACCCTCAATTGGGCCATTTCACAAATAGCGAAATTTGAATGCCTCTAGTACCATTGATGGGTCCAGTGGGATTAGGTTCAAATTTATCATAAATAACAGGGATAAATCCTGCTTGTAAATGGGATATCAGAGAGGATAATGATAATAATTAATATTAATACATAAATAACATTAGTGAATACTTAGCATGTGTAAAATATTCTTCCATGTACAGATCTTTCTTGATTTACGATGGGGTTATGTCCTGATAAACCCATCATAATTGAAAATATCATTAAGTTGAAAATGCATTTTCTACACCTAACCTACCAAACATCATAGCTTAGCCTAGCCTACCTTAAATGTGCTCGAAGCACTTACATTAGCCTACAGTTGGGCAAAATCATCTAACACAAAGCCTGTTTTATAATAAAGTGTTGACTATCTCATATAGTTTATTGATTACTGTACTGAAAGTGAAAAACAGAATGGTTGTCTGGGTACAAATGGTCAGTGTATCAGTTGTTTACCTTTGTGATCACGTGGTTGCCTGGGAACAGCTTCCTGCCGCTGCCTAGCATCACAAGATTGTATCGCACTGCATATAGCTGGCCTGGGAAAAAGTCAAAATTCAAAATTGGAAGTATGGTTTCTACTGAATGTGTATCACTTTAGCACCATCATAAAGTTGAAAATAGTAAGTTGAACCATTGTAACTTGGGGGCTGTCTGTACTTTACATTTAATTCGCATGATGACACTACAGTAGGTACAATGAGCCCTATTTTATGAATGAGGAAACTGACACACAGAGATCTAAGTTACTTGCCCAGAGTCAAACTGGAAAGGAATGGAATTGAGAGTTGAGCCCAGGTAATCTGGAACCAGAGCCCACATAGATGTGGAACAGGCTACAGGTACTATGCAAAATGATCTATTTAAAATATAGACAGTAGCCACTTTGTGTTCCAGTAACTTTTATCTCTTGGCCTTGATTCTAGAAGGAAAGTGACTTGTAGATGGTCTCAGTTTAAATTCCAGGCCTTAGAGTCAGAACCATCTTCCCTTAGTTGCAGCTCGGAAAAATCCTCTAGTAAACATGGGCTCTTCTTGCTGTGCTCTCATCTCAGGCTGCAGGGAGCGCCCACTGAGGCCAACTTCCCTGGGAATCCTCAGGAAATAGAAATAACCAGGGGAAAATGAACAGTAGTTACCTGGCAGGTGAGACCGCTTGTGTGAAAGGCACGTGAAGATGGGCCTTTCAGCGACTAATGAGCCTTATCACGGGCCTTCAGCTTTTCTGAATAAATTTGGTGGTAATAAAATGTTGGACCTTGCTTTCAAACCAAATTATACTACAACATCATTTTGAAAGGCCTTTGGAACGAGTGACTGAAAGTCTTTTTCCTCCTCTTACCTTAAGATAGAATCAGTTTCTCCTTATTGGTGAGAACCCAGAGTAATTTCAGAAGATGACCACTAAACAAAAATACATACTTAATGAAATGAAATAGAATCTGATCTGTAAAAATGAAGTCAATGGGGCAGTGTATCCTGTTTGCCATTCATAGCTTTGTTCACTCATTCAGCAAATAAGTTTTAGAATTTCCTGACTGATACCAGGCACTGAGTTAAGCACTGGTAATACTGTAAAGGACCTGATAGATGAAGGGGTACCTTCGGTTGCCCTTTTCAAAGATGATTAGCAAGTGGAAAAACAAAGGGAAAATAATTAGAGCTTTTGAAAAGTGCTGGTACATAACAGGGAGCTGTAGTGGGGAGTCATGACCTACCCTAGCTAGGTCAGGGACACAGGCTCCAGGGAGATGACATTTCACTGAGGCCACCTCAGAACCACTAACCAGATAAAATTAGCCATCAGTAAATGTCCATATTTGTAGGAGATTAACTGTCTCTTTTAGAGAGGATGCATTCAGTCTCTTTGTATTGTTCTGTCTCCATTTGCCTTCCTTTGCCCTCTTATATCCTCTCTGTGATATCCAGGGACATCCAGGGAGTTTTTATTACAAAATATACAGACACTCTTTTTCAGACTATGTACTCACTCTTCCAAATCACTTTCTGGCATTGTATCTCATGGCTCATTTGCTACAAAAGTTAGGTGATTTTAGTTAACATAGGAAGAATTTTAGGACAGGTGGATGCCCCATTTTCCATTCCGTGGTACATTTGATTGAGTAAACTGAATTTAAACAGAAGGCACTGGCCCCTCAAGCAAGGTGACCTCTCTTGGGTGAATTAAATCATATCTCACATTGCTTAAAAGATGTTGCTACTCTAGGGAAATGTTGAGAGGGACAGAGAGCTTCACGAGTTTACTCTCCCATTTTCTATTTGTACTCATCTTTTAAAATAATACGTGAGAATCCATTGCCATATAGGCTTTAGGAATAAAATTATTGGAAGCTTTCTTTAAAGTTGGCTCTTATATTTTTTGTCCTGTAAACTATCTGGTAAATCTAATTTAAATGCAATTTTGTTTAATGACTAGTGTTGATATTATGATTCATCACTCATTTACTTAATTAGTAACACTTGACTTTATGTACAGAAAATGTCCAATTTGCACACTATTTTTTCAGTTAAATAAAATTATGTTTTGGGAAGATAAATCTTTTTTTCTAGTTTTGAAGCATGCCTTTTAGCTTTTGTTCTTGATTATCACCAAATATAAATCACCAGTGAGAGTAGCAAGAGGAGGGTGCTGCTAATGGATAGTAGAGAAGGTGATAGTAGTTTCACCTGGACTGGGAATGTCTGGGTTTAAATTATGCTGCCAGCACTCTTGGGCCATTGACCTTTTGGAAAGGTACTTCACCTCTCTGTGTTGCAGTTTCCTCATATTTAAAATGGTGCCTACCTCATTAAACCTGTGTACCTACTATGAACCATAGTAACTTCTTCCCATGTAAGAGAATGAATTTAAAGACCACTTAGTGTGATTTTAATATTAATGTTATTATTAATATATATTATAGGATTTGGAGGGATGAAGAGCGACTTTCAGAGGTTGTGACTCTAGTCCCCACTCCAAGGAAAAACCTCCCAAGTCCATCTCAGATTAATTTCATGGTTCTCAACTTAGAAAATGAGTTCCACCCTGCATGCAAAGCTATGGACAAGGGCATCCCCAAAGTCACAGGCTAATTGAGGCATATATATATATATATATATATATTAAAAGCAACCCAATTATATTATGCAATAACATGCAAAACTTGCATGAATTTTTAAAGTAGTAGACTAGGCTTCAAAAATTGTTTCCATTTGTAGAGGGAAGCTTAAGATGCACCCTACCAGGACCCTAGGATCATTCTCTCTTGTTCTGCAGACTTCACTGGAAATGTTTGAGAAACACTAGAGAAACTAGTGGGCCATTTACCTGTTGTAAATTGTTGTTCCTGTAAGAAAATTCCAGGATTTTCCTCAGTCATCGCTTTTATCTTTGCTAGCATTTTCAGGTGGGTGAGAGGGAGTTAACGATATTATACATCTGATTTTGTGCAACTGGTAAAATTCTAAAGTGACTGTAAGCTGGTTTGATGTACAGGATCATTTTGCTGTTTGGGAGGTGGTCTTGGTCCCGGAGAAAAATGCCTAGCTCTTGGCTGGAGGAATTCTGCTATTGCTTCATTCATGCATTTCTCATGTTAACAATGCATCGCCGTTCTCTTTATTCAGTGCTCCCAGCATCTCTTCTTCTCAGGTTCTATTCTTTCCCACAAGCTGCAATTACCAGCCCAGACTTTCCTCTGAGCTGTATGCACTTATATGTAGATGTCTCCCCATCATTTCCTCTCAGCTTGTCCAAGGCATTTTGAAGAATGAATTCCTATATTAGTAAATGGCACCTCCATCCATCTATTTACACTCTTCTCTGGCTTTCAGCACCACTGTTGTGCTGGGTTCTCTCTAGACACAGTGCCTCCCCTTTATCTGGTAAACTCCTAGCCATCTGCCAGGCTTCAGCTTTCTGTCTCCCAGTCTAATGATGGTTACCTTGTCTTCCACTTATTTCCAGTTGTGATTATGTGTTTATTATACATGATATCACCATTTAAGTATTGTTTACATCACCTGCTAGGCTGTGGGTTACATGAAGTCAAGGATTCTTTCTCATGGTTGTATCCCTAGCTCCTAGAACAAGCACTCAGTGGTTATTTTTGAATGAATGAGTAGATGATTTGCCACAGTACAGCCAAGACAAGTTCACATGTGAATGGGAAGCGAGAAGGCTTATTGGTATAGCCCACATGAGTCTACTGGATTGAATTGCTATTCTTAAGAGAAAAAAGCATCTTTTAGCCCTGATGTCAAACGTACAGTTGTTTGGACCAAATGCTGTTGAGCCTTGAATGGCAGGCTAGGGAGTTTAAACTGTGTATTAGATGCCTTGGGGAGCTACTGGAGCTGGGGACTCCCTAGCCTAGTGACCTCAAACCTGGGTATCTCTGGCAGGGTAGAATTGAACGTGTGTTCTGTGCTTTGCTGAGACCAGAAGTCTTTGAGAGAGGGATGGCAGTACTGGGGAGTGGAGAAACAACTGAAATAAAACTCACTTCCTACAACTTTGCATTAACAAGACAGGCATCCAAGGTCAGATTTCCAGGTTCCAGGGAGAGACTCTTTTTACTCACAGCTGACTAAATAATGACAAAAAAGGAAGACGATAAAAATAGGCACCAATGATGGATTTTTTTTTTCCTTTATGCCAGACACTTATATGAAGTAAGTAGTATTATTATTCGTATTTTATGGATGAGGAAACAGGTTGAAGTTACCTAACTTGGCCAGTGCCTCAGGGAAACGTAAGTGGCTGAGCTGGGATTAGAATCTAGTTCTGACTGACTCTAAAGCTCAGGCTCCTAGCTCCCAATAATCACAGTAAGACAAACATGAATAAAAATAAATATTATTCATAATAATAGCATCCTTATTACGTGCCAGACACCAGCTGAGGGATGCACATTTATTTTCTCCTTTTACTCCTACGAGTCAGGTAAGAAAAGACTTGTTGCTGCATTCCTTGGAGGCCTGAGAATTTGGTATGTTCCACTGGCCGACATCCCTTGGGTCCTAAATGTTCAGTTATAATAATAATAAGCTTGAAACAAAATAAACAGAAAATGGAGGGAGACCCTGAGGAAAGATTGGGCGTGATTTCACTGTACTCTTAAAACTTCCCTAATATGTTTTTGTGCCCACTAGGGTTTATTCTGTAATGAGTCTTCAGTGTACTTCAGTAGCCATAGAGGAATCCCTTTTTGCTTTCTAATGTCTGTACAAGACCTTGGTGATGATAATAGTTTCTCTTGTTTGTTCTTTGATGTGTTTTGGTGCAAAAGACTTCCTAGCACAGAGAGAGACCATGGGCTGTGGGTTAGGAGCTCAGGCTCTTGAGTCTGAGTTCAAATATTGACTCAAATATTACTTACTGGCTCTATCAACCTGGGTTGTATCTTTACCTCTACATGCTGCCTTCATTTATTCATCAAATGTTTATTGAGCATCTACTGTGTGTCAGGTGCTATGTTAGAAGCAGGGGGTTACAACAGCGAACAAAAATAGACATGGCCCTGGCTCTAGTGTTGCTTATGCTTCAGTTCAAGAGATGTCAAATAATCAGACAAATGAGTTTGTGATAAGCTTAATGACAGAGAAGTACTTGATGCTGTGAGAACACAGAACAATGAAATGACCTGGCACAGAAGGCTTTCTCAGGCTACCTCAGGGTATGTAACCATAACTGTCAGTCTATGTATGCAAAACTCTCAGCATGGTGCCTAGTATGTAATAGGTGCCCAATAAATTGTAGCTATTGTTAATATATGGTTAATTTTCCCAGGGAAAGAATGATAGAAACAAATATATTTAGTGGAAAGCAATTAATATGGTTGATTTTTGTCAGTATCTGGATTTTATATTTTATAATATCCTCCTTTGAACGTGTTTATTTATTTTTCCTAGAAAGAAATGAGGTTGGGATGGTTGCTTGGAAGAATTGTTCTAGATGTCACTAATGAAGATACCTAAACACAGTCA
Organism: Equus asinus; assembly: GCF_041296235.1. Lineage (NCBI taxonomy): Eukaryota > Metazoa > Chordata > Mammalia > Perissodactyla > Equidae > Equus > Equus asinus. The sequence goes on from NC_091810.1 coordinate 39,403,028, forward strand.
TTGTGTTCCATCGTTAGTTCCAAGATAAAGTCAAACAGAAATAACTAGAAGCCAAGGCCTTTGGGAGCATTGTTTGTTTGCTAAATTTTGATTCATAGTCTCATTAACACCTCATCAGCCTCTTCACCATTAGTCTGGGCAGGTAGCTCTGTGTAGGGATCTTTATTCTCTGGCAGCCAAGACAGGGTTATCCTAATGATGATTGGTTTCATGTCTCATAACCACTGGTCCCCGAATATAAAGCACTGTGCATATCTAAACAGATGCTCATTGCTTTCAGCCTGTGTGCAATTTAGCAGCAAGAGATTTCATATCTCACAGCATTCAATAGCCCTACTTAATTAGGAACTGCTTGTGAATCAGGCCAGCTGATGGTCATAACTACTGAAGTGGAGATGTTTGCCCTGAAAAGGAAGAGAAATGAAAAGAAATTTCAGTCGTTATTGGGTAACTAAGAAAGGGACCAGAGAGTTGTCAGGGCACGTGTTCTCATTGGCCTTCCTGATGGAAGAACTGCCTTCCAGGTTCTGACAACACAGTTGGGACGCTGCAAGAAGGGGTAAGGTGAGGAGTAAGAACTTGAAACCTGCCTTCCGTTGCTGGCGGTGCCCTCTTGTCTCATTGTTAGTCTATCTCTTTATTCCCAGGCATAGATTTTTACTTTGGGGAAAAAAAATTAAGGCAGTGCTGATAGAGTGCTAAAGCAGCTCTTCGTTGAACAAATAGAAAAGCACCAAAATTACTCAGCACATGTTTAGTGATAAAGTCATGTGAATGTACTGGGTATTATCTACCGGCAAAGAGCATGGTCTTTGAGTCAGTCAGTCAGACCTTGATTCTGCTGCCAACTACCTGCAGACTTGGAGCAATTTACTTAACTTCTGAGTCTCTGTTCCCTTATCTGTGAAATGGGAAATATTGCTTTAGCTACCTCAAAAAATCTACTGTTGCCTAGTGGTTAAGTTTCGTGCACTCTGCTTCAGCAGCCCCAGTTTGGTTTCCGGGTGTAGACCTACACCACTCGTTGGTGGCCATGCTCTGGCAGCAACCCACATACAAAACAGAGGAAGACTGGCATAGATGTTGGTTCAGGGTGAATCTTCCTCAAGCAAAAAGAGGAAGATTGGCAATGGATGTTAGCTCAGGGTGAATCTTCCTCAGCAAAAAACCAAAGTAAAACAAACTACCTTCTTAGGGATGTAACAGACAACACAATGACTATAGTAAACACTGCTGCATAGTATATGTGAAATTTGCTACGAGAGTAGATCCTAAAAGTTCTCATCACAAGGAAAATTATTTTTTTTCTGTCCATATGAGATGGTAGATGTTAACTAAACTTACTGTGATAATCATTTCACAATATAAGTCAAGTCATTATGCTGTGCACCTTGAACTTATATACAGTGCTGACTGTCAATTATATCTCAATAAGACTGAAAGAAAAAAAGAATCTACCTTTAAAAATTAGATGAGCTTATACCTGCAAAACATCCTGCATAGAGGCAGGCAAGTACTAAGTGTGAAGTGGCTGTTGGCTGCTCTGTGAGTTCAGCTTTGATGCAGTTTCTGACTTTTATTGGCCAGAACTGAGGACTAAATTGAGACAGCAAGATTGGTTCAAAAGGTAGAAGACTCAAATTATATATATATATATATCTCCCTAGGACATAGTAAGGCCTCAGTAAATATTAGTTTCTTTCTGTTTCCAGTCATGTTGGTATTAAATTGAAAGACAGCCCAGGCTGAACAGGGCAAATGTGAAGTAGATCTATGATGGTAATTATTAACGCTTGTATTGCTTTAGAATTTAAAAAGCTCTTTCCACATACACTGCTTTAGTAAGTCCTTACAACATGCTTATTGCATTTAATCCATAAATAGTTCTGGTCTATTCATATATTCTTCCCTTCATTCAAGCAGTGCATATGAGTACCTATGATGTGTCAGGCGCTCTGCTCTTCCTGGTGAACCAACTACACAGATGGGATCCCTGCCCCAACAGTCCTAACTGTGTTGGGTGGTCCTCCAAATGACATCTTAAGATATTGAAAGGTAAAATAAGTGAGGTAGCTATTTCCAGTGATTAATGTTTTATAGATAAAAAAGATTAAGATTCAGTCAGGCTGATAAGTGACAGAGCCAAATCTCAAACTCCAAATTCCAAGTCCTTTCCATTGCATCCTACCGCGTGCATCAAAGAGGATATAATTTGGAACTAATGCTAGAGATAGCCTGGTGTAGCCATTCATTTTACAGATTAAAGGCACTGAGGCTCAAATTGGGTAAATGATGTGCTTGAAGCCATCCCTGCTTTAGGAGTAGCTATCAGTTCCAATGAGCAAAACTTTAGACAGCATGCTAAATCTTTGCATGGATGCAGCTTATTCTGCAATAACATAATAGCTACACTTTAATAAACGTTCTGTTATCAAAAGTGGAGTGTAAAATGTTTATTTCAGGTGACACAGTTAAGGGGCACTGGAGAGTTTCAGAGTGGCAAATCAAAGGTTTCTGGGTTTTTTTTTCTTAGAAAGACCTTAAGAAATAAGAATATTGCTTTGTAGCCGTAAAACCTAAATGCCACTGAGTAAATCCAACATTTGATAACATCTAGCTTTCCTTCAAGGGTAAAGGACTTTCACTTCCTGTCCCCCCAGCACTATCATTATGTGTTTAGACCTCCATCACACACTGTTAGGGGAGATCGAGCCTGAGCTACTCAAGCAAAGCAGTTGTATTTTGTAGATGCAGTGGTTTCTTCCTTCTGCAGTATGGTGCCAGTTCTCTGTAGTGATTGAGTTTTAGTCAAAGCTGTTGGAGAGCCTGTTCTAGGCCAAACTCTAATCTAGGCACAAAAATAACAGAACCGACCATGCCCTTCCTCTGATGGAGCTTATATTCTATTGGGGGACAGATAGTGAAGGAAAGAAGGAAGGGAGGGAGTGAAGAAGGGAGGAAGGGAAGAAGATTATGAGATTATGTCAGGGAGTGATAAGCTCCGTGAGGAATTATCAAGCAGGGTAAGGTGAAATGGAGTGAAGGAATGGAGGTGGGGGCTGGTTTCTGTGCTGTTTTACACAGGGTGATCTAGGAGGGCCATGTCAAAGATGTGACTGTAGTGAGGGAGCAGCCGTATGGCTGGAAGGAAAGTATGCTAGGCAGAGGGAGCAGCAAGTGCAAAGGTCTTGAGGTAGAAACATACCAGGCCTTTTGAAGGAAATCAAGAAGGCCTGTGGGGCTGGAGGGAAGAGTGCAGGGGGACTGATGGAGAAGGGCTTCCAGAGATAGTTGGGGACAAGAGCAGGAAGGGCCTTGTAGGATTTTACTCTGGACGAGAGGAGAAGGTACAGCAGACTTTTGACCAGAGGAGGGGCATGATCTGACTTAGGTTTTAGGAGGCTCCTGAGTGGGAATAGACAGTTCAGGAGCACAGGCAGAAGCTGAGACTGTTAGGGAAGTATTGTAGCCATCTTGCCAAGACATGGTGGCTTGATTTAAGAGGTAGAGGTGGAGGTGGCTAGAAATGGTTGGCTTCTGTTAATCTTTTGAAGGTTGGTCTGAAGGATGTGCTGATGAGCTCCCAGGTGTTTGGCCTGCAAAACTGGAAGAATGGAGCTGCCATTTGGGAGCACTGTTATTTGTGGGCTAAGCTTTGTGCCTGTGTGAAAGACATTGGTACACTAATGGAGGTAGTTCCTTCAAAGCAGAGGGTGCGTGCACATGCCTTATGACATGCATTCAGACGTGAAAGTGGGCAGGATTGTAAAATATGTCCTCCGCTCTACAGTGCATCCCTCCCCCCCATACACTTGCAGCATTTCTTCTTAGTTATTCCCCACCCCTGATAAAATGTGCTCTTGGGAGAGGACCAATCGTTTAGTACTTTGTGTGATTTTAAGTCAGGATGATACTTTTCCTAGATGTATTTACATTTAAACCTTACTTTGAACTCTATAATGACACAGATTTCATCTCGTATGCTATCTTGAATCACTGACAGTGGTTGCCTAGAGAACTGTGCTGAAAAAGTTTGTAAAGCTGGTTCCAGGCTCAGCAGGGAAGAGGAAAATGTGATAGTATCTGCCACTCCAGGAACTAGGAGTGCATCCCATATGTGTCTAGTAATTGATAGCCTAACTTTGCAACAAAAACTACCTTTTTGTCCCATTTCTCTCCTCCTTGAGGGATTTTAGACATCAGCGAGTAGGCAGATGTCTATTTTTCCTTTTCACTTTTTGAGCACTTGCCTTTGAAATCACACCAAGAAGACCATTGGCCCAAGGATCAGATTGTAATGTCGGAAGGTCTTCATGAGTTACTGGTACAACACCCACGTGCTCCAGGACAGATAAGACCTTCCCCTTAATGGGCAAGGCCTTTGCCAGGTCAAAATTCTCTTTTTCTCTAGCATTCATCACTGCCAAATGTACTGTAATTAGCATTCATAACGTTATTATGTGTACTGTTTCTCTCTCCCACCGGAATGTGACCCACGGAGCGAGGACTTTGCTCTGTGTAGTTTGGTGCTGTTTCCCCAGTGCCGAGAACAGTCGCTCTAGGAAGTATGTGTTGAATGAAAAGATGTCTGAAGAAGCTTTATGTTGCAGCCCAGAATTAAGGTAAATGATTACTAAGGAAGCAGCACTATTTTGGGAGTGGAAAGCTCCTGTTAGAATAAAAATCACTATAGCTATGTGGTTTAATGAACATTATTAATAATTAGAATAATAATAATAATAATAATAGTTCTTCTTGAGCACTTCTGTGTGCCCCTCGCCTGAGTGCCAGAGGCTCATTACCTCCCTGCAGATGTAGCTCCTCATTTGTTAGATGAAGAAGTTCAGGCTCAGAGTGACTTGCTCAAGGATACAATGCTAATAAATAGGGGGTTCCAAAGCTAAAAAGAAACCACTAAGACTTCTCCATATAGGAAATCTTGCCTTCCATCTGTTAAGTTGAAGTATTTTCTCATAGAGCCATTCACGACCATTGGAGAAGGCAAGAAGAACAAACTTTTGGGTAAGTAGGAGATTTGGCCGCCTTTTGCCATTGTTTAAACCCAGAAGTGTGGGAGTCTGGAAGGGCCTTCGGATTGGCTCATTGTTTTCTTTTTCTGCTCATCTCTGGTGAGGGAGAACCTGACCCACTCAGCACTGATAACCTTTCCCCAAATATGTTGACAAGCTGCTTGTGAGGATCCCAAGTGAGTATCAAGGTAAAGAGGAAAAGAGAGTCTCAAAACCTTTACACCTAAACCTATGATTCTGAGGAAAAATAGGTGGTTGGTAGAGTGAGAGGAGCTAGATTAAGGGAGAGCAGATCCCATACTTTGTTGCTTTGCACCAAATCTGCAGACCACTTTGCTTGCTATTGTTGTAATATTTTTCTTCACACTGACTCACTTCTGTTTACTTTAATGAATTTATTTAAAACAGAATTTGTGAACCCCCATCATGAATGGAAAACCAGCATTATTTGCTCTATAGTAATAATATATAGATATGTAGTAATAAGATATATATAGTAACGATAAAATAGGAAGTAATATATATAAGGCAACATTATTCCATGTGTCAAAATTAAAGAATAAAAATAATGAAGTATAAATCTAACGTATATACTGGAAAATAGGTTTTCCTGTGAGCAGAATGGAGCTCTTTATGATCAGTTACCAATAAAGGGATATTTAGCTCCTTGTCACTTAGTTTAAAGAAAAAAAATGAAAAGATGGTTTTTTTTTCTAGCTTTAGCATTAATCAGTACCAAGAATCCTAACATCTATGCATATAAAATGTATGGAATATATACGTATGTAAATATATTATGTATATATAAGATATATTGTACATATAGAAAAAATATATATAGTGATTTTTTAAAACCAGGTTGTAATCTAACTTTTTAATAGAGGCTGGTGGTTCTTTGATTATGGAGACATAGGCGGGAAGCAGTAAGCTAAGTTACCAATTTCCATTTGGCTTGGGCTGGGAGTGCTTGTCTGGGTCCTCCCTGTGGAGAAAGTACTTAAGAAACTTGTGAAATCAAAGCTGCTTTTACCAGCTCGCTCTTCCCAAGCCCTCCAGTTCAGGCCTGAGCTCTGCCATTGTAGAAAAACATGAATCCTTTGGGATAAAACCTCCTGGCTCAACACTGTGGGGAGTAAAGCAGCCCTGGCTTCCTCCACAGGAAACCTAGACAGATGCCCATCCCTACTGCCTTAAGGTGCTTTCTGTTCCACCAGTGGGAGACACTGTCCTAAACTCATTCCCTATCTTTGTGCTCACTATGTGGCCCCAGTTTGACATTGCTCTAAGCAGCTATAATAAAGTGAATTGGTTCGATCTTGCCCAACTATGTCCCAGGGCTCCTATCATTCTGCCACCAGAAAGTTCACATGCTCAAAATTGGTTCTTAGGAGCATCGACCTTAGTGCTCTTCCTCTGCAAAGGTATAATTTAGGAATAATCTTTATTAGATTATGGCAGGATCTTTGTGCTTATGTCGCACCATCAATTAGACATTTTGCAAGGCGGAGGCATTATTATTATCACAGGCAGATGGTGAAATGTTACTCCATCCTTCTGTGCCTGCTTTAACTTCCTTGCACAACATCATTTAGGGAGTTTCTTTACAAATTGCAGTTTATTTGGAAAAGATTTAAAGCCCTGAGGGTTTGGCAAGAAGCTCTTGGTTATGAGTGCATCTACTTTGTCTGTCAGTAGCAAAAAGGGCACTTCTGATTAATACTGACTTTGCCCTGAAAGCCAGGTAGAGAGCAGATAAGGTCTTTGTTTCTTCAGTACTGTTCCGGGGTAAGAAGAGCTTGGAGGGTCATCTACCTGCAGCCCCTGGAAGAAGGTTAAGTGAGCTTTGAGCCAAGGATGTAGGAATTTCTTGTTGTGGGCTTCCTGGTGGAGTAAAATGGAGATCTTATTAACCAGAATTCCAGGGGGCTGCTTCAAAAGAGAGAAAGTCATTCAGGCCAGACTCTGATTTGCAGGAGTTACACGATGAAGAGAGGGGACAGGTGTCATAAACACAGTAAATGTAGCGGCAGAGAGGAAGCTGGATGGCACTGAGGGGATCTGGGCTGGGGGTAGGGTAGAATGACCCGCCGAAAGAGATGAGGTGTTTTTCAAGCAGCTGCTTGAAGGTTGGGGAAATGGGTGGATGAAGAAGAATTTTAGGCTGTTTTGCTGTGTAATGCACTGGCAAATCCCTAGAGTCATTCTGCGTGGATATATTGTTGGGCAGAGGCAGGCCGCAAGGCAGCCTGGGGTTCTTTGGGTTAACTGTGCATAAAGTCTTGTTTGCATAGGTACCAGGAGAAATGAAGGATCTAGAAAAAGTCCCTGAGGAGTGTGTATCCTCTGTGTATGTGAGACAGGTTAGAATTGTCCTACATAATGAAAAATCCAGCACATCATCTTGTGTATGGAAATCCCAGGTGAGTTCCCTGGGGGCCTCTCAGAGGAGGGAGGTTTGAATGAGGCTTTCATGTGTAAAAAGAGGTATTGTGGTCATATTCATAGGTACGTCTCCTGTCCACTTTTGATGTAGTGTAGATATTCCTGTAGAGAGGATGCGTCAGAATCAGTGAAGCCTCTGGCTGAGCTGGTAGTAGACGGATGGTATAATTGGAGAATTCCTGCAATTTTTCTGATAGTGTATGGAGTTAGAGAAGCTCACGCCATCTACCGCCACCTGGGTCTGTAACAATCTATGCAAAAACCATCATCATGAAAGGTAACTCTTGGTGAGCATGGACTATGTGCTGGGTGCTGTGCTAAACTGACCTTACAGGCACTGTCTCCCTGCCCTTTTAGGCAGATGCTGTGTGTTCCAACTTCACAGTGAGACTCAAAGAGGTTATAGTTCAGTCACTCTGCGATATTGCACAGCCAGTAAGTAGCAGAAGCAGAATTCAGACTCCCACATCTGAGTTCTTAAATACTCTCAAGTACTGTCTCTTTCATGTAATGATCTCTTCAGAAATTCTACTGCATCCTGGTTGTTACTTTCTATTGAAAAATGTATACTTCTAACCCAATGGTCTCTAAACAGTGCTGGACCCTTTTCAGAGAAAAACACAAACATGTATGTGTATGTATGAGATATATAGATATCTGTATATCTGTGTATATATATATAAGTATATATGTATGTATGTCTATATATCTGTATATATATGTGTGATACATACATACATACATATATATATATATGAAATGGTTTTTAAAAATTTCAGAGGTTTTGAGGATCCCAGTCGAGAACAGCTGCCCTGCAGGAAAGACTCATTTGGGCTCTGAGTCTGGTTGTTGATGGCTTCCTTACAAGAAAAAATTCAGTCTTACAGAGGTTAACAAATCCTTCCAAGTATTTCCAATGTAGCCGAGTCAAACTTCAAACCTGGCTGTTGGTTTACCATGTAACAAGAAAAGTAACTGTTTACTCCTTGAGTATCTAACAATTAGGATTGATAGTCAGTGGATACACACACTGGTGCACTCCTACTGGTTATATAGTGGGCATTCATAGTGATTTGGTCAAGGGTGAGTATCATACCTGCTAACAACCTTTTGCATTAGGTAGCATTGTGCCCATTTTACAAACAAGAATCCCGAGGTTCTGAGCCCTTACTCAAGAGCTTATGTGTGGCAGAAGCCTGGTCAGTCTGCTTCTAAATCTGCTGCTCTTGTCCACTCTCCTGTCTGGCTCTGAATGTGCCTCCTCTTCCAAATCCTTTACAGGTTGTGCACGACATCAGTGTAATACATCAGTGTAATACATTCAGTGTAATGTATTTTTTAACCTTGACATTATCGACATTTTGATTTGCATAATTCTGTTGTGGGGGCCTGTCCTGTGCATTGTAGAATGTTTAGCTGTATCCCTGGACTCTAGCATTGGATGCCAGAAGGACGCCCCTTCTCCCATCCCTCGGGCTGTGAAATCCACAGATGTCTCCAGACATTGCCAGATGTCCTCTGGGGAGCAAAATCACTGCCTGTAGAGAACCTTTTCTCTCTCTCCCCTCTCCATACATATAAATTAATATTTATCATTGAGTGCATACAATGTGACGAAGTGTCGAGCACCTTCCGTGCATTATCTCAGGAAGTCCTCAAAACATCCCATCATCTTATTTATTTCATATGACAGATGAGTGAGGCCTGGATGTTTCAGCAGATTAGTAACTTGCCCGGAGTCACGGAATTTTGAGGGCGGAGCTGGGATTTGTCTCAGCTCTGTTTCTCCAGAGCCCTGCGCTTTGTGAGAAATGTTTTCCCTAACCTGCTTAGTTGTTTGGAGCTTCAAATTAATCAGACTCAGAATATTTTCATTGTTCGGGATTTGTTCAGCTACTAAGCTGGAAGAAAATTTTCATGGAATTGTAGGTCATATATTTCGTTATTACTTATCATCATTATTTTTACACCACTGCTTTTTATTCTTAATCCTTTCTCACTAAAATATCATCAACAAAAATTATCAAAACAAAATCTTGCTTCCAAGCCTAATCTCTGAGCATAAATCTCATCTTAGTGAACATAAAAACATAATATAATTGTAGGGGAACAACTACCTCTCTAAGTCATCTTCAGACAACATTTTTCAATGGGTGCTTTACGTGCTTCTTAACAGCACGAATCATTGCTAAATAACTTGACCATAGAGGCAGTGAATTTCCTGGAAATTCTAATAGGAAAATTTTCAACAAAATAATTTCTTTTTGATAAGCAGCATATTTTTTTTTTAAAAAGGGACATATGTATTTGCCAGCTCTGGGGCCTTGTTATTTTTCTCAAAATGAGTTTCAACAGCAGTTTTAAAAATTAGCAACATAATATATTAAAATAATTTATATATTAAAAGAGGCTGGGGGCAAGTCCCATGGCCGAGTGGTTAAATTCACGTGCTCCGCTTCGGTGGCCCAGGGTTTCGCTGGTTCAGATCCTGGGCAGGGACATGGCACTGCTCATCAAGCCATGCTGAGGCGGCGTCCCACATGCCACAACTAGAAGGACCCACAACTAAAATATACAACTATGTACTGGGGGGATTTGGGGAGAAAAAGCAGAAAAAAATAAAAAAGATTGGCAACAGTTGTTAGCTCAGGTGCCAATCTTTAAAAAAAAAAACGAGGTTGATAGAGAAAAGGGTGCAGCCTTAACAGAGCTTGATGTAGTGGGTTCTTGGGATGAGGTGAGCATTTGGTACTTCTACCTGCCCAATATCCATGCCTTCCTTCTTTGGACTACAACATGTGGATTTTCCAGCCTCCTCCATCATATGTAGTATTATTGGGACTGTCAGTCAAACACCTTGCCCTCCCCAGGCCAACGGGTGGTTATATGGCCAAGGCATGTCTCTCCGGCTCCCTCTCCAGGCATTCTGAATCTTGAGTACATTGACCCCAGGATGGAAAATGGTTGCAGCTGATTCTTCCTCATGGCTGTAGCCTAAAGAACTAACTGCCCGTTTGTTCATGGGGTCTTGCTTCCTGTTGCTTCTAACCTTGATTTAGTTTATTTTGAATTCTGGGACCTATTCTGTATACAAGGACTAAATTTCTTTTCCATTTTGCTAAAGTTAGGCAGGATAATTTGTATTGCTTATCACCAAAGAATCTTAACTAATAGATTGATTTGACGATGATGGTGATGGTGAGGAGGAGGCGGAGGAGGAAGGAGAGGAGAGGTGTCATATTAGTAAAAGCAGCTAACACTTGTTGGTTATTCAATCTTATGGGGTAGATATTGATACATGCCTCCATTTTACAGATGAAGAATCTGAGATTTAGAAAGGTTATGTTGTTTTGCTGAAGCTTACATAATTGGCAAAGCCAGGATTTGAACCCCAGTATAATTTGAGAGCCAAGAGTCTTAGCACCACACTGACTGAAATGTAGAGAGGAGGGACTGAAAGCATACATTCATTTTGGGTCCATTTTTATCTTAACAAGTTAATTTTTAATCTCAAGAGGGGACTATTTCTCTTCCATGTGTTTCACGATGCTAAACAAGCTGCAAAATATCACTATTTTTTTTCTTACCTTCATGTGGTAAATTAGAATAATTATTGTTAGTTAAGGGATGTGAATGAAATGTCTTTATCAACCACCAAGTTAAATGGAGTTTCTGTTTTTAAACCACAGAAGATAATGCTGTCTTGACAGATTGTGAGTGACAGAAAGAGAAGTGTTTTCAGCAGGATTTAAATGGAGATGTTGCAGGAGGAAGCATAAATAGCCGATTCAACAAGCTCTGGGGGTTTGGTATGGAGTGATGTCATTAATGTATCTTTACTCTTTTGGTTCCTGACAATAAAATAATTTGGTACCTTCACATTTTTTTCCTGTTGATTTAAAAATGAGTGACAAAAAAAAAGGGGGAGAAAGAAAGAAATACCCATGGACAAACCCTTGTTGCTGGTGTTAGATACCAATAGTAATGAACTCCAAACCTTATTTTTGTTTATCATTAAACAGTTCTTGAATGTAATTCTAAATATGTATCATCCTCTTCCCTTTTATGATTGTTGGTACCTACCTACATTCATTCACATGCCACGACCCCCCCCTTATCCCTACACACACACACACACACACACGTACACATATACACACACTGAAAGACACATACATGGATGCTTTCTCTCCCCAGCATACCTGCAGAGTAAAATGTATTTATCCATTGAGAGACCATGGCATTTGGAATTTGGCCCATTGACTCTGTGGTGAATTGGATAAACATCTCTAAAGCAAAGCTCTGTCTTTTTTCGTGTGATGGAAATCCCTGAGAGACTGGGAGTCCTCTCAATTTCTGTATCATTTCAGGCCATCCTTAAGAAGCCTTGGGGAAAATCCCCGCTGGGGGAGGGGTCTACTCCTTGCACACACAGTTGAGATGTGGTTAAAATGAAAGCAGTTTTGATAACAATCCTTGGCTGTAAACATGAGTTCTTGGAATTTTGAAAAGGTCTGAAGAGTTACTTGTCTAAGTGATTCTCAGACTTTGAGATGATTAAAATCTTCCCCCCCCCAAAAGTGAAAGGCTGACTTTACCTTGTCAACTTCGAGTTTTGCCCAAAAAAGGGACACAAATGAAAAAACTATCACTCATTATTCTTTCAGAAGACATTGGCCATTTTGATACCAAGAGTGGAAGGCATAATTTCAGAATTAAAATGATCAAATATATTTAGCTTTATAAAAACCTCACAATTTTGTCTCTGTTTTTGTCATTTTGCCACCAATGAATGAAAACTTCATCACGGATTGGCATCAGCCTTCTAACTAGCTTTTAGGAACCGCTGATTTAGTCCAACCTTCGTCTGATTCTTGCTTCTCTAAAGATTTCTGTCAAGGGAATATTCCATTTATACTTGAATACTTCCAGTGAAGTAGAACTCAGTATTTATAAAAACAATCCATTCTGTCTTTAGACAGCAGTGTTGAAAGTTCTTTCTTATGTTAAATTGAAATCTACTCATTGGTTATGTGGGGATAACTTGGGACTGAACAGAACAAGACTGAGCCTCTTTATGTACGACTCTGAATTGACAATTGCTGTCGTAGTCTCCCTTCTCATCTCTCCTTGCCCCGGAGCTTACGTTTTCTTTAAATAGTCTCTATCCCTTTAACTGTTCCTTCGATGTTTTTCTGATTATGTGCTTTAAAAAATTTTTTTTAATTTTATTAAAAATTTTATATTGTGGTAAAATATGCATAATAAAATTTATCATTTTAACCATTCTTTTTGTGTGTGTGTGAGGAAGATTGTCACTGAGATAACACCTGTGCCAGTCTTCCTCTATTTCATGTGGGAAGCTGCCTCAGCCTGGCTTGACGAGCAGTGCTAGGGCCGTACCCACGAACCCTGGGCCGCCAAAGTGGAGCACTCCAACTTAACCACTATGCCACTGGCCCGGTCCCACCATTTCAGCCATTTTGAACTGTACAGTTCTCTGACATTAAGCACACTCACATTGTTGTGCAACGATCACCCATCATCCATCTCCAGAGCTTTTTTATCTTCCTCAACTGAAATTCTGTACCCATTAAACAATAATGCCTCATTCCCTCCTCCCGGTAGCCCCTGGCAAGCACCATTCTACTTTCTGCCTCTATAAATTTGACTACTCTAGGACCTCATACAAGTGGAATCAGAGACAATATTAGTCCTTTTGTGACTGGCTTATTTCTCTTAGCATAATATCTTCAAGGTTCATCTAGGTTGCAGCATGTGTCAGAATCTCCTTCCTTTTTAAGGCTGGCTAATACTCCATTGTGTGTATGTACCATATGTTATTTACCTGTTCATCTGTTGATCAATAAATGAATAGATTTTGAGCTGCTTAATTCCTATCCATCAATCTCCATTTCATCTTGCTGGGCTTAGAGCTATACAAATTGTTTCAGGAGTGGTTTGCTGACTCAAAGTAGCAAATCTATTTAGAATCATTCTACAGGCCTATGTCAATTGCATATTATGAGTACAGTCCCATGCAGCACTATGAGGCCTGCTGAAATGAGTCAGCTCTGGATCCAGTCTTTGGTTTAAACCTTAAGTGTAGTGGATACATAAGATATACACATTTCTAAACTGCAAAATAGACAATGGACAGTGCCATCAGAGAGCCAGAGATAGACCTGATACTAGAATTGAGAGGAAGTGCTGAATGCTTCCAGCATAATTCCTGCATGCAGAAATGTAGGGAAGCATTCCTGATGGAGGAAGTAGCATGAGCCAAGGAGCAGAATGTGAAAGTGTAGGACATGTTCCATACTGTTGCCTTATTATTGGCTTTAAGCTGCCACGTAGGTTGTTGGCATAGTGGTGCCCCAGTGCCAATCCATGAGACTTCTGTTGTCTTCATCTGTCTGTAACACAATGAACTGTCTTTTAGTCTGAGATTATGTACTTCCTCTCATTGGGGGGAATTAAAATGATCTTTCCTTTGTTTAAAATGATAAAGATAATAAATGATAGTTTTATTTTGTTTTCATGTCCTGATTGGTCAAATAAAAACCTGGTAACTCAGACTGCTATCTGTGTGGGGTTTTTGTTTTTGCTATGGAAAGTATTTTTACTTCTTAATTTGGATATAATTGACATATAACATTATGTTAGTTTCAGGTGTATAGCGTAATGATTGGATATTTGTATATATTGTGAAATGATTACCACAATAGGTCTAGTTAACAGCTGTCAATGTTTTTAATGCAGCTTTTCTGGAGTGTTAAAGGTAAAAGTCTAGAAACGAGTCTAGCCAATATCTGTTAAAGATTGTAAGAAGGGGAGTCACAAGAACAACAACAAAAATTCATAAAGTGCTTGCTATGTGGCAGCACCATGATAAACCTTTCATAGTTATTGGCTTGTTTTATACTCACAACAGTCTAAAGGAGGTGCAGATAAAAATAGTATCTTCATTTCAGATGAAGGAACTGAGGCTCAAAAGATAAAGTAACCTGCAAAGGTCACATAGCTCATAACTCATTGAGCTGGGAAGTGTACCCAATAGTCTGACCCAAGAACCTTTCCCACCATGCTCTCTACTTCCCCTTTGCAAGTCTTGCATCAGCCTTCAAGTATTGAATGAAATGTTTTTTGGCTCAAAAAATGTCTGAGAAGCACAGGTCCAGTAATATTCCCAATAGAAAGTAATGACGCACTAGTAGGCTAGGGGCACATACACTGATGCTAGTTATATTATACATGGGAATCATCCCCTTATACCCATCCTGATCTTCTTTTCCTTCCTCTGTTGCTGATATTCCCCAGTGTCCATGACTCAACCATTCTCCAAGTTTGCAGTACATTTTAGCCCTTTCCAGCACAGCCATACTTAGAATTTCCTTGATTTTTTTGGTAGATATAGCAGGATAAGCCTCCCTTTTGGTGAAGAATGCATTCACTGTATTTTGTGGTTCTTTCTCAGCCTTTTGAGTGGCTAACCATTTGTGTTATATGAGTAAAGAGGAGTTTTGAAATTAAAGCTTTTATTATGATTTTGGGTAACTGTAAAATACGGAACTTTGCTTGGCATTGGTGAATATCTTATACTCCCTCGCAAAGTTCCTTTAATGGCTCCTATGGAGCACAGTTTCCAATATATTTTCTCCCAAATTTTGTTGACTGGCACTTTGAAATTTTTTTAAAGTATACCTCTCCACTTTAAGAATCTCACAGAGGCTTTCTGTCATCATAGGAAGCAGGGGACTCAGCTTTGATTTGCAACATTTGCTCCACAAGGTACCATGTTGTTAGTCTATTTAGAGAACTTGAAAGCAGATTCAACAATTCAATTATATTTAATTTGTAATTAACTCCCTCCCAAGCAGCTAATGGTGCATAACTTGGACACTACTGTTCTGGATGGCCAAAGGGTAGAACAAAATGGCTTCTTTTAGAGAAAGCTTATCTTAGATAGAGTCCCCACGATTGTAGTAGTACTCCTTGGGATGACTTTCTGGCTCCAAAACAAAACTCTTCTCTGGGAGTGGCCCCCTGATCCACAGAACTGGGCTCTTAGCAGCTGAGACAGCCTTGTTTGACCCCACTACTCGAGACAGAGATGACTGGTCTAGGGGTAAGCATCTGACCTGGTTATGCCAATCAAATTTCTCTCCTAAGAATTTGGAATTTTGAACTAAGAGCAAAAGGGAAGTATTGGTGGTATTTCAGTCACTTAAATGGTGGTGCTCTAGAGGAAGGTCTTTAAGCTCCTGCCTCCTGGTTCTCTGGAGCTGCTTTGACTCCTGTTCTTCCCAAAGCTTGGTTTTTCAATTTTTTCTTCAATTTTGTGAGGTATTGCAGTATTCTTCCAGTAAGTTCCTCTTGATGATTTTGAGTAGACTTGCTACGGTTGGTCTGTATTTCTTCCCACCAAACTTACCCAATATAGAAATCAAAGAAACTGAGTCTTTACCAAATCTGTTAATGAAAGTGATAAGGGCTGCATCCACTTGGTGGAAGTTATTATAATATTTAATTGTGTATGTGTGTATCTGTGTGTGTTTGATTGAATGATTTAGTATTTTGCCAGATGCTATAAAGCCTTATTATTTTAATCATCATTATCATCATGAGCATCATTGTCATCATAATAGCTCTTGTTTGTGGAGGACTTCCTATGATTCAACGATCGTATTAAGCTCTTTGCATACAAAATAACATTTATTACATGATTACAACAAGACTATCAAATGGAAACTGTTGTTATCCCCATTTTATAGTTTGGGAAGCTGAGGCTGAGAACCTTGCTTGAAGTCATACATCTGGAAAGTGATATAGTAGTGATTTGAATCCAAATTTGTCATACTCCAAGGAAAGATGATACTCTTAAGCTCTGCATTGTAATATAGAGATATGGTTGTGCTCCAAAGCTGTTATATTCCTGGTTAATGTTTTATTTATGTTGAATATAAAAATAGGATAGGGATAGCATTGTACTTTCTGGAAATTTAGTATTCTATTTTTGTTGGCTTAATTTTATTATCACTTGTTTTATGTAGATTATATTGTTTGAGGAGGGTAGAGGTAGGCAGGTAGGGCACAAGATTAGATAAATTATCCTGAGGAGGCCTCACTGAGGAGGTGACATTGAAACTGAGACAGAATGATAAAAGTGAGGCAGCTATGAAAATATCAGGGACTGGGTGTTCCAGGGAAAGGAAAGAACAAATGCAAAAGTATTGATTTGGGAATGAACTTGATGAGGTTAGAGGAACAGAAAGTAAATTCATGTGGCCAGAGAGGAGTGAGCAAGAGAATGAGTGATAAAAGAGATGATGGAGGAGAAGGCTGGGGTTGGATCATTTAGGATCTTACAGGCCATAGTAGGGAATATGGACTTTATTATAAGGACAGTGAGTTAGCCTTTAACAAATTCAGAGGAGTGCAATAATAAGATTTAGTTTATCTTATAAAAGATGGATTTCTGCTTAATGGTAGAGTAGCCAGTAACCCTCTTATAGAACATATAGAAAAGCATGACAAAATAAAGAGAAAATACTTACTTGAAGGCATTGAAGACCTACCTAGGCAGCCAGAGCTTGAGGGGCTAGAATCCTGGAGAGAGAAAGTGCACTGAAGTGACCTCAACATTCTCACTCTTTTTCTCTTTGAAGCATTAGGAGATTTGTAAGTGATAAAGCTCAGAGAGGCTAAAAAGCCCAACAGAAAGCCCCAGCTAAGAGGTAGGGAAGTTGAGCAGAGATTTTGGCAGTCCTAAGGAGGAAAAAATCCTAAACAAAGTAATAGAAGACCAAGCAGTATATAAAAAGATAATATGTCACGACTAAGTTGTTATTTATTGTAGGAATGAAGATTGGGTAATATTCAAAAATCAAATGAAGTAATAACGCAAAAAGGAGAAAAACCATATGATCATCTTTTTTTTTTTTTGGTGAGGAACATTTGCCCTGAGCTAACATCCATTGCCAATCTTCTTCTTCCTTTTTTTGCTTGAGGAAGATTAGCCCTGAGCTAACATCTGTGCCAGTCTTCCTCTATTTTGTATGTGGGATGCCTCCACAGCATGGTTGATGAATGAAGTAGGTCCGTGCCTGGGATCCCAACCCGTGAACCCGGGCCACCAAAGTGGAGCATGCAGAACTTTAACCACTCAGCCATGGGGCAGCCCCCTATGTGATCATCTTAATAGATGAAGAGAAGTATTTGATATAATTCAACATCTAATCTTGACAAAAACTTTTAGCAAATTAGGAGTAAAAGTAAATATCCTTGATAAAGAATATCTATAAAGAAAACCTACAGCAAGCATCATACTTAAGTGAAATATGGAGAGCCTCACTCTGAAATTAGGCATGAGAAAGGGGTGACCATTATCACTACTTTGTTCAGCATTGTACTGTAGGTGCTAGGGGAATGCAGTGAGGTGAGAAAAGGAAATAAATGATATAAGGATTGCAAATTAAGTAATAAAATTGTATTATTTGTGGAAGTTATAATTATGTAAATTTAACAAATGAATTTAGCAAGGTTACTGGATACAAAGTCAATATAAAAAAAATTGTATTTCTATAAACCAACAATGAAGAATTACAAAATAAAATTTTAAAAAGATATTGTTTAAAATGAATCCAGGAACATATAAAGAGGATTATAAAGTATGACTAAATTGTGTTTCCAAAGAATATGAGGTGGAACAATTGGATATCTATATCCAAAATTTACCCAATACAAAATTAACTAAACTACAAAATGTCTAGATGAAAATGTGGAAGGAAGTTCTTGTAATCTCTGGTTAGTCAAAGATTTCTCAAAAATAACACCAAAAGCAAGATCCCTAAAAGAAAAGAATGATAGACTGGATGTTATAAAATTTTAAAACTTGAGTTCTTCAAAAGACACTATTACAAAAATGAAAATACAAGCCACAGAATGGGATAAAATATTTGCAAATCATATCTGATAAAGTGTTTACATCCGGATAAAGAAAGAACTCTTATGAATCAATAGTAGGAAGACTATTAATATATATTAATGGTATATATATTATGGTATATATATATATATATGGTATATATATTAATGGTATAAATATTAATATATATTAATGGCAAATAAGCACATGAAAAGATGCTCATTATTACTAGGGAACTGCAAATTAAAACTACAATTCACACCCGCTAGGATGGCTAAAATAAAAAAGACAATAAGTGTTGATGAGAATCTGGAGAAACTGGAACCTTTATACATTGCTAGTGGGAATATAAATGGTACAGCCACTATGGAAAACAGTGTGACATTTTTTGATAAAGTTCAACACATACTTATCATACAACCCAGCAATTCCAGTTCTAGATATTGAAGTAAAAACTCAGAGAAATAAAATGCATGTCTACACAAAGACTTGTGTGTGAAGGTTCATAGAAATGTCATGCATAATGGCCCCAATATAGAAGCAGTCCAGATATCTATCAGCTAATAAACGGATAAACAAAAATTGGTGTATTTATACAAGAGAGTACTACCCAACAATGTGAAGGAGGGAGTCACTGATGCATGAAACAATCTGCATATATTTTAAAAACAGTGTGCTAAGTGAAAGAATTCAGACGCAAGAGATTCTATACTGTATGATTCCATTTTTATAAAATTTCTAGAAAAGGCAAAATTGTAGAGTTGGAAAGGAAATCAGTTGTTGCCTGGTGTGGGAGTGGGGATTAACTGCAGATTGGCGTTAGGTAACATTTTGGGTTGATAGAAGTGTTCTAAAACTAGGTTGCACAATTGTATGATTTACTAAAACTCATCAAACTGTACACTTAAAATTCATGGTAAATTTCACGGTATGTAAATTTTACCTCAAAAAAACTGTTTTTAAAAGTTATCATTTAAAATAGCTTAAAATAGTAAAAACAGAAATAAATCTAACAAAAGATGTATTAGGCCTGTACAGAGAAAAGCATGCAATATTATTGAGAGAAATTAAAGATGACTTAAATAAATGGAAGAACATAATATATTCATGGATTGGGTGGCTCAATATGGTAAGGAAGTCAGTTCTGTCCAAACTGATCTCTAAATTGAATGCAATCCCAACCAAAATAGCAGACTGCAAAGGGCCGAGAATAGGCAAGATAATTGAAGAAGAATCAGAACAAAGCTGGAAGACTTAAACGATCAGATACCCATCTATTATAAAGCTACAATAATTAGGATAGTGTGGTATTGCACAAGGATAAACAAATAGATCAATGGAATAGATCAATGGAACAGAATAGAGAATACAGAAATAGAGCCATTCGTATAGGGAGACTTGACTTTTGAGAAAGGTGACACTGCAAAGCAGTGAAGAAAGAATAATCTTTTCATCACATGGTGCTGAGACATTCGGGTATTCATGTGGGGAAAAAATGAACCTAGATGCCTTCCTCACTCCATAACCAAAAATAAATTTCAGTTGGTCTGTTGATCTGGACCGTGAGAAGTAAAACAATAAAGCATCTAGAAGATAACACAGTAGAGTATCCTCATGATTTTGGGATAGCCAAATATTGTTTAAACAGGACACAAAAAATACTAACCAAGCAGCATTATTTATAATAGCCCAAAAGTAGAAACAACCCAAACATCCCTGGATGAATGGATAAATAAAATGTGGTATATACATACAGTAGAATATTATTCAGCAAGAAAAACAATTGAAGTACTGATGTGCACTACAACATGGGTGAACCTTGAAACATTATGCTAAGTGAAAGAAACCAGTCACAAAAGACCAAAGATTATAAGATTCTGTTCCTATGAAATGTCCAGAATAGGCAAATCAGTAGAGACAGAAAGTGAATTAGTGCTTGGTTAGGTCTTGTTGAGGGTGAAGATGTTGGGAGGAATGGGGAATGGCAGCTAGTGGGTGTGGGGTTTGTCTTTTGGGTGATTAGAATATTCTAAAATTAGATTATGGTGATTGTTCTACAACTCTGCAAATATACTCAAAAACTTTGAATTGTACACTTTAAATGGATGAATTGGA
The DNA here is from genome assembly GCF_041296235.1 of Equus asinus. Taxonomy (NCBI): domain Eukaryota; kingdom Metazoa; phylum Chordata; class Mammalia; order Perissodactyla; family Equidae; genus Equus; species Equus asinus. Next base: position 39,423,542 of record NC_091810.1, read on the forward strand.
TAGTATGTGAATTATATCTCAATAAAACTATTTTTAAAAAGTAGCAAAAAATAAAAAGGTAACTATATTAGACTACGTTAAAATGAAAAGTTTTTGTACCAAAGACACTACTAAGGGACAGAGAAGACAATCCACAGAGTATGAAATAATAATTGCAATATTCATATCTGACAAAGGACTAGTATCCAGACTATATAAGTATCCTCTACAAATCAATAAGATAAAGAGATAACCCATAGAAAAATGGGCAATGGATTTTAACAAGCTTTTCACAAAAGAGGATATCCATATGGCTACTAAGCATATGAGAAAGTTCTTATCATATTTGGTCATCATGGAAATGCAAAATAAAGGGACAATGAGATGCCACCGAACACACGTCAGAGTGGCTAAAATGAAAAAAGACTGATAATACCAAGTGTTGACAAGGGTAGGAAAAAACTGGAACTCTCATACAGTACTGTGCTGTTGAAATTAATGCAATCACTTTAGAAAACGGTTTGGCAGTATCTACTGAGGATGAACAATTGTATGCCCTGTGATTTTGCAATTCTACTACATGTATGCTCAAAACTGAGAATGTTCATAGCTCCATTATTTTTAGCAGTCCTCAAAGTGGAACTCAATCTGGATGGTTATCAACAGTAGAATGAATAAATAAATGGTATATTCATACATTGAAATATTTATAAAGCAAAAAAATGAATCAATTATTTCTACTTGCAACAACAAGGATGAATCTCACTAACAGAAGAAACCAGATGCAACAGGATATGTACTATATGATGCCATTCACATAAAATCCCAAACTGTGTAAAACTAATCCATATGTTTAGAGGTCTGGATAACAGTTACCTTTGGGATGGAGAAGGGGAGAATTAATTGGGAGGGGTATGAAGTATATTTCTGGGGTGCTGGTAATATTCTATTTCTTGATTTAGGTAGTAGTTACGTGGGTATATGCACCCTATGAAAATTCATTGTGATTTATTCACTTTTCTGTATGTAGGTTGTCTTTCAATAAATAAATTTTTTTGAGATTGGATTGGAGCAGTGCAAAAATGAAGGCAGGTTTCAGGAAGCTCTTACATTATCCAGGGGAGCTGATGGTGTGGGATTCAGGGTAGTGGTGCGGATGGAAAGAAGTGCATAGATTTGAGAGCAGTTAGGAGGTAGTCTGGACATGACTTGGTGATTGATTAAATGTAAGAGTGTTATGGGTTAAATGGTAACCCCCTCTTCTGCCAAAGATATTTGAAATCCTAACCCCTATTGTCTCAAAATGTGACATTATTGGAAATATGGTCATTGCACATGTAATTAGTTAAGATGACGTCCTACTGGAATAGGATGGGCCCCTAATACAAAATGACTGCTGTCCTTATAAGAATAGAAGAGACTCAGAGACACAGACACATGAGGGGAGAATGTGACAACAGAGGCAGAGGTTGGAGTGATGCCTTTACCAGCTAAGAAATGCCAGGGATTGATGACCACCTCCAGAAACTAGGAGGAGGCAAGGAAGAATTTTACCCAGAGTCTCAGAGGGAGTATGGCCCTGCCAACACCTTGGTTTAGGCCTTCTCACCTCTAGAACTGTGAGACAATACATTTCTTTCCTTTAAGCCACCTAGCTTGTGGCATTTTGTTACGTCAGTCCTAGGAAGCTAATACAGGGAGAATGGAGAGGACATAAGTAAGGAAGACTACCAGTTTTAAGCATCTGGGTGGATGGTGCACTGAATCGACTAAATTGAATTTTACATGGACCATCCGAGCAGAATTTGAACATTTAATATTGGGTACGATGATGCTTGTAGCAAACAGTAGAACATAATGCATCGAGGTTGGGCACCTCGAGAGACCATTTCATTCCTCCTTCTGCATTCGGCCAGAAATTCACCTAAATCTCCTTGCCCAGTCAGGAGGATATCTTCTTAAAGCATTTTGAAGAAGGGCTCACAATCTCCCTTGGAATTATTTGGAAGAATGGCAGCAGGAGGGACAGGTTGGTGTGTGTAGTTAACATGTCCCTTCTTGTTATTTCCAGCTTACGGGGCACAGCTGGAATTGGAACCCTGGAGACACAGCCTCTCTCTTTTATTATGCTTCGGGAAATCTGAACAAGGAAGCAGGGTTACTGCAAATTAGCTACACTTCCCTTTCTGTTTCTCAGTTCCAAGTACCAGGAGATTTGCTGGGGCCTGTATTCTTTGAAGCTTTTCAGGGGCAGTGGGAGCTGGCTGGCTGTCAGAGGCCTCTCTCCAGGCCACCATGAAATGAAGAGGCAGGCCTGGGAGCAGGGAGGCAGCGAAGTCCTACTAAGTTTGAGTCTCTGCCTCTTCCCCTTTTTACAGTGGCCCTTTGACAAGGCTGGCCTTCTCCCTGTTCTCTGCAAATTTTATTGTGTGGCCTGCATGTGAATTCGAACCAACTTTCTCCTTGTTTTCCTCCTGCTGTGACAGCCTGGAATGTTTGCCCATTAGTGGGAAATGCCCCACTATTCCATCACTTTCAAAGCTGTCTGGGCTCTTTGTTGGCTCCACAAGAAAAATAATCGAGTCTAATCAAGCACCTTAAATATTCAATATGATTAGAGGAAAAATGAATGGATTTTGTAAACTCCTATTGATACTAAATTCTACTTGCAGTTAGTCTTGGACATAAATTTCAGAAAATTATATGTAAATGTACTCATTAGTACACTGTAATATCGAACATCTATTTTGTCTCTGGGCAATTTTTCTTTTCTTAGCACAAAAGCTATTACTACTGTTATTAAAAACAGTAATTGATTTTCCATTTTTTAAAAACTTGTCTTTTTTTTTTCCCGGTTCCGTTTCATCTCTGCATTTTTGCCATGCATTCCAATAATACTTTCCTAAGGCTTGTAAAAGAATTACATTATGCTCTAATAATTCTAAGGGCAAAGGGGAGGAAGGGCAGTGTGGTGTTACTGGAGAAGCTATTTTCAACGGGAGTGGGCTCAGCAAAAAGAGCTCAGAATGACGAACTGAATGGCTTCATGCTCAGGATTTGATTATATTGTGTATGGTTTCATCTGAACATCATAGATCTTATTTTGTAATTAAATATTTTGATAAAGCCCTAACTAAATAGTGCTAGAGTCAAAATATGGTTTTATTAAAAGGTTCAAAAACTTACAAATCAGCCATATAGATTAGTTGTAAAATGAATGCTTATGTGTTCTTTCAAATGTTTGTTTGATTTCTACTCTAGCGTAAATTCATTTAAGAAAAAAAAGAAATGCTTCAAGGTTTTGATGGTAATTTTCATTAAAATTTTTATTTATTTTGGGGCTGGCCCCATGGCCTAGTGGTTAAGTTCAGTGCACTCCACTTTGGTGGCCTGGGTTTGGTTCCTGGGCACAGACCTACACCACTTGTTGGTGGCCATTCTGTGGTGGTGGCCCACATACAAAATAAAGGAAGATTGTCACAGATGTTGCTTAGTGCAAATCTTCCTCAGCAAAAAAAAAAAAAAAAAAAATTATTTATTTCAAATTATTATATTTACTAGTATAGAAGACATGTCCTATCCTCACAAATGAACTTTTTTTTGGGGGAAAGGAATAAAAATACTTAGTACATTTAAATTTGATTTTGTGGGAGAATATATAATTTTGTTCATCTAAATATAATATTACCTATCCTGAAGGACAAGTGAATGCACTTCTTTTTGTCATTATGTGAATTTTTTTCTTTTTTTAACATTTTCAGGGCTCAGCTGGAGACAAATTGAGCACAGAGTAATTCTGGTATATCTAGTATTTGTGTGTGTGTGTGTTTGTGTGTTTAATAATGCATCTTTCACGCCTTCAAATAAATGTGATAGACACTGGAGATTTAGAAACCATATACTTGTAACAAAAGAGGAGGAGATCTTTCAGATTTCTTTTTGTATCTGTTTTCAGTATTTATTGTGAACCAAAAAAATGGCAGCTTTTGTGATCCACGATGCCCATTGGGCAAAGTTCTTTCCTGAATGTATTCCTCTGCTGGTCCATGTTCCATCCCGTGGCAGGTAAACAGGCTAATATCCAAATTTATTTAAATGTGTTGCAAAAAGCCAGAAACACTACAGTGTTATCGATATGAAGTTGATTGTATGGTTTGGATTTATGGCTTTGGCAAACACATCGGACTGTTTATACTATTATCTATGTAGCAAGGTTTCCCTCGGTCCCTGAGGCAGTGTGTTGCTTCAGATCGGGGTGGTAGGGCCTCAGCCATCAGCCTCAGTGGAAAGCTCAACTGTTCCACTTCCTAGCTTTTGTGGCTGCAAGCAACTTTTAAAACCTCTGTGTACCTTAGTTTCCTTGTATGTCACAAGGAGGAAATTATGATACCTTACAGAGTTTTGAGGAGGATTTAATTTGAAGTATTGAGAACACTACTTGGCACGTAGTGAAAACTCAATATTAAAAAATTTTAAAAACTGAATGTAACCAGCTATTATTTTCTAACCTGGTCCGTAGTGCTCATGTTGACTTTCATATTTTGGGGAAAGGAGACGGAAGAAATGTTTTACAAATTATGCATATGTTAATATTATACTTAAAAATATAGACTTACAAAATGCTTATTTTAAAGAAATCAGCAGATCACAAATTTTATCCCAGGTACTGGTGTACTGTTTTGCACTGTTAACAAAGTATCTGAGTGTGAGTGAATTATGAATGTTGCTGAGATTATATAAAAAGCTGTTGATAGTATTTTTAGCTTTTATGAAGATTATTGTTGGTTTGAAGTCAGGTCTTCATGGATTTTGCAACTCAGCTTTAACAGTTACTTAATAAAAATATTATTGGAGAAAGCGAGATGTATGGTAACACCTGAGCAATGATCAGTCTTTAAACTGACTATGATATCATTGTAATTTGAGGGTGGTGGATGGAGGTGCAGGGTGAGGGTGAGAGTAGAGGAGGGGCCTTGGTTGCTTAGTAGAAATAGTGACCATCGGTTCCTGTACTATGTTCTCCACTCATTCCTCACAGAAGTCATAGGGAGAATTGAGCACGGCCCCTTTTTTGTAGTGAAAAAAAAGGAAACTCAGTGTTTTGATGGAAAATGTGCCACAAAATATGAACGACTAATACCCTGTCTATTGTTTATCCCACTGAGATTTTCTGCCTCTCTAGTTACAGCGATGGGTGGATAAAAATTAATTAGAAGCTGGAATCTGATTTTAAGATGGGATGTCAGACACATATATCAAGTTGTTAGGTTAGCTGTAAAGCACAACCTGGGATTTATATATTTAGAAGTCATAATAAATCTGTCTGTCATGAAAATCAGATTACCCAGCGTTGCATGCTAATGGCTGCTCGTCCTGTGGAATTGTGCTCTCCCCAGCAACTGCCCGCTGGCTCTGCTTTTCTCTGGCTTGCTGTCTCCCTTGACCAACTAGTGATTCTACTCTCCCCACTTAGCAAAGTGCCTATTTTAATAAATGCTTCTGGGCCTTTGTAAAGAGGAGATGTTTTTCCCTGGATTACTGCACAACCTCTTATGGCTCTCCTTGACTCAATATTCTCAACAACAATCAATTAGTCCATCAATCACTCAATTCACTAACCTAACAATTACTTCCAAGATATTTATTGAGTACTTGCTATGTGCCAGGCTGTTTGCAAGGTGCTGGGAATAATCTAAAAAAGATAGTGCTCGCCCTTATAGAGGGCAGTTTTCGAGGAGAGAGATAAGAAAACTCGTAACGTGCTGTGAGATGGGGAAATATAGGATAGAAGGAATCCAGATTTAGGGGCATTGAGGAAGGATTTCCAGAGGCCACTACCTTCTGAGCTGAGTGGTGAGAGTTAGCCAGCTGAAGGGGGGTGAGGAGTGATGGACAGCCCTCTAGGCAAAGGGAACAGCCCATGCAAAGGCTAAGAGGTGAAAGAGTAAGCTCTACTGTAGGGTTGTGATGGTTACAAGTGGTCAGAATGATAAGGCTGGAGAGTTTCACACGGCCTTGCAAACTGAGTTAAACACTTAGAATTAGTCTAAGGGCAGTGGGGAACCACTGAATGATTTCAGTGGGGGGAATATCTTCCCATTGTTGCCAAAAGTTGACATCTCACAGGTCCCTCCCCCATCTGAAAGTAGAGCATTCCTATGAAGCCTTTCGTAAGCTGAAATGGCATAAAGTGAAGAAGGAATTGCCATTAATTTATATGGAAAATATTTTGAGTGTTCCCAGACTAAAAAAATAAGCTACAAAATAAATGGAGAGAAAGCACAGATGCTCACAGACACAGTTCAAAGCTATGGCAGCTTGCTGCTGAGATGCTGAGTGTAGCTCCCGGGGAAGGAGCTTGGTGGCACCACTCTCAGTGATCAGCGTGCGAGCTGCCTCAATAACTGCTCGCTGCAAAACAAAGGCTGAACGCTATTTTTGCTTTTTTGCCTTTTTTCGTAAAAGTGAAAATCCTCTTTGGATTTCTTTTGGTTAGCAAAAACATGTACTAATGTAGGTCTTTTGTAAAAGCAAAGCGGTGCAAAGTGAACTTTCGGATAGTGGGGGAAATCTGTACTGCGTTCCCCTGGGGTGGCTGCCCATGTTTCTTATCATGGGCCTGAAGGCTCCTTGCAAAGTGGCGACTTTCTGACCTTAGTCCTCACTCTCGTCCCTCACCTTTGCTGTGCTCTAGGCATGCTTGAATTCCATTACCCAAATGTTCCATGGCCTCCTGTGCTTCTGTACTTGTGTTCACCCCGAGACCCTGAGCCATTGGCCTCCTGCTCCTGTTACTGCATTTCGCACCTGTCCATACCTCCTACATTCTTCCAGGTCCAATCCAATGCCACCTCTCTAGGAAGCTTTCTTGGATTTACCCCAGTCAGAGTTAATCGTGACTTAAGTTTGTACTTCCTTAAGTGTGGCTGTCTTCACTTATTCTTCCATTAAACACATGTTTGTTGGTTCTAGACTGTGTTCCAGGTATGTGACAGTGATCAATAAACCGAAGTGTCTGCCTGCATGGAGTTTATTTAAATAACAAGCACGTTTACACTCTGTCCTCCTGCTTGTAAGTGTGATTAGGTATTTACACATCTGTCTCCTTGATTTAATTGTCAGATGCATGAGGATAGATAATTATGTTCCTTGTACGTGCAGAAGTTGGTTTTGAATGAATGAATGAAGAATCAAAAGATGCATGGTGAATATTTGCAGAGAGATTTGGCTTGATAGTTTGCACTTTGATGTAAGGGAGAAAGTATTGATTTTGGAGTCACATTGTTCCAAGTTCAAATCATGCCTCAAGCACTTACTACCTGTGTGGCCTTGGGCAAACCACTTGATTGACCTCTCTGAGCCCGGTGTTCTTTTCTATAGGGTTCTATCTCATGGTGTTGTAGAGATTAGAAACAATATATACAAGGTGCCTCTTGCTCTGCTAGGGAAATATTAAGCACTAAATAAGTGATAAATCATTTATGTATTGTATTATTTTCAGTAGACTTCAGGTATAAAAGTGGAGTGAAAGTTTTAGCCTGTTTGTCCTTAGAAACATAAAAATTAGCAAACTGAGGCATATGTGATCCAACCAAATAACAACCATTTTGGATCCAAAAGAGCTCCCAAGAGACACGTTCTGGGAGGCCTTGCTTTTCCTTTTGCCTCTAGATCTAAAAAGTTTGATCCATCTCAGGTTCTTTTACCAGCCATTTGGAGCTGTCATTCACACCTTGACCTAAGCCATTTTGAAAGCCTATTATATTTTCTACCAATACCAACTCTTGGGGCTGATGAATTCTAGGAGCTTACTTTCTATGTGGGAAGGTGCTTTGTAAATTAAAAAGCATTTAAGGGCCCTCCACTCTGCTTCCATTGTCCTTGGCATACCTCCATTGTAGCTGGTGTTGGGTCATGGAGGAAATAATCTGTTGATCCGGTATAGAAAGCAGGCCATGTTTACGTCTCAGATTGTCCACTTAGCTGTATAACCTTAGGCAACTTACTTAGTCTCTCTGTGGCTCACTTCTCTTTTCTGTAGAATGAAGATGATATTTGTACCTTGATCATAGGGCACTTATGAGGGATTAAATAAAAAGTAATGTAAAGCGCTCAGCACAATTCCTATCACGTAGTAAGCACACAATAAATGACAACCATTATTAACTTATTGCGTCATTGCTATCATATTTATAACCGTTATTGTCCTTATCAGAAGGTCTGTCTGTCTCTTTGTGAGACTCAAAGCTTGACAACAGGAAAACCATGTCTTTAAATTTTCATATCTCTGGAGATGCCTGACATATAGAAGGCAGTGAATGAATACTTATTTAATGAATGAATGAACAACAAAAAAGTATGATTTATTATAAAAATATGTTAAAATATATATTTACATAGAGCTTGGTACATAGTATAAAATTATTACACAGTTGTTCCTTACTCTACTCTTTGCTTAACTTTTCCTAGTTATATTGAAAAGATTTCCTTAGGTTCTTTACTGTGGGATTTGATGAAAAAGACTGTGTGTATTCTTCTTACTTCTCTGGTTCTCTAAAGAGTTTTATCTTTTTTAGGTTGTTGCTATGCAATGGTCTTCCTAACCTTCCATCATTTCAGATTTGTTGGGTCCTAACATTTTTGGTTCCTTTGGTTACTAAAAAACTATTTCTGAGTGAAATCCCCCATGAGTGTGGAATGCTATCAAATAATATTTTCAGAGTGTGTGCTTGTGGGTTTATTCTGTTTATTAAAAACAAACATCCTTTATGGTACTCCCCCCTCCTGAGGGGGAGAGAGAAATCATAAAACCAAATGGGCACTGAGCATGCACTGCTCCAGACCAGACAAGAGGCTCATGCAGCAGCTTACACCAAGAATGTCTAGATGATTTCAGAGAGTGAAGGCAGCTTCCTCTAGTGCCTAACTTATTCTCTGAAAGGAACTGAGCCAGGAGCTAAGATATTTTTGGTAGAACATAGGACCTACTTTATCTTTCCTAGTCCTCAAACCACTCTTGCTGTTTGCTCAGTTTTTCTTGTAAGTGGAGTGCTTGCTTTTCTCTTCTTGGCTTGACAGCTTTTGTCTGAGACTTAACTTAGCCTGGCTTTTCCATATGTCTGGCATCCCTTACACAGAACTTCTAGCTTGATGCTTTTCACAAAGAGTCACTCATTCAAATGCTCTTGGAGGCCAGCTGGGGAGATTCTGTTACTGAGCAAAGGAGGTTGGGGAAGAAATTCTATACTTCTATAAAGAATAATAGTCTCTTCATTTTTCTTGAAGCACTCAGTCCACTTAACCCATCTTTAGTTTTTCCACTTATGGTGGAGACGTACCAATGTGAAATATTTGTCTCTGATCTTTACTATAAGAAAAATAACACTACAATTAAGAAGAAGGGAGGAAGTTGACATTTGCCCGCAGTGGCAGGGAGACTGTAGTGGGTGGTGTCACTGAGGCAAATGGCAGAGTGTATTCCCCACTCCATCGGGAGCAGCCTCTGCTCAGCCCCAGCGATTTGTTATCATGTAGGAGTCTGGTGCCCGTGGGGTCACAGCTTCCAGCATTTTCTGTGAAATCTCTCAATTTACAAATGTTGAAAAGAATTTTAAATGTTAAAACACTAAGTCAGCCATTACTGTGTGGTCCTAATGAAACACAGCAATGGACCGGATTTGGCCCATGGGTCCCCAACCTTCTACCTCTGATACAGTAGAGATGCACAATTGGTGTTTTCAGACTCTTCCATACTGTTCTAATTCTGAACAAAAAGAAGATTACGGTTAGAGCTATCTCGTTTCCAAAAATCGCTTGAATATCCTTTCAAAAAGAGAAGATTCTGTGGTACACTCTTCTGAGTAATCTGAAGGCTTCTGTAAGATAAATGGGTTAGTTGTTTTTCACTTAGTACTGAAGGCTTAAGGGGTTTTGTGTGTTCTTCCTCTTGTTTTCTCTTTGGCATACACTACTTATGCTTTAAAAAAATTAAACTGACATGCAGTGAGAAAAAGTTACCGGAGCCTGAAAGTTGGTTAATATCAATTACATTCTCGTGTCTAATAACCCATGCCTGGAAACGCAACTTGTTTGTTATAAATACCCAATGCCAAATCAAGAATAAACAGCTGCTTTGTTTTAGTCGGTATTTACAGCATCGCTTTAACTACTTTGACCCTATTCAAGGAGGTAATGAAGAGCTGGGTGCCAGTGATGTTGATAAACTGTGGCAATTTCTGCATTGTGTCCTTATAGCTGCCTCTGCTTCAGCCTCCATTATTTAAATTGCTAGTCATTACAGTCATGCCATTAACTGGAAATGCAGCAAGATGACACATAGGAACAGGGCCAGCAGGACACTGTTAGCACTTCTTATTGAGTGCCACATTCTGGGATGGGGAGCAATAGTCAGAAAAAGGAAACACACAAACCAATCCTCAAAGGCTTGAACATTCATGAATTCTTTGCAATGCTGGTGAGATGATTCTGAGTTCCTAACTGTATATACGTTTTGGACATTAGACCCAAATCACAGATAATGTTCTAGGCTTTAAAAAAATTACTGTTTTATTTTTCACTAAAATGGAAAATATCTAAGCATATCTCTCAGGCTGGTTTATTTTTCCCCATCAGGATCAGATGCAAAAGGATATGAGTAAAGGAGGTTGTTCAATCTAGGATGTGGAACTGAATAGAGTAATTGTTCAGTCACTTGACTCTTATCAATGTCATTTTTAGAAAAGTGCATATTTTATTACTATAGAGCCCCATAGGCCAAGGAGGCTGTCAGTCTTCATTACTTGATTAAGACTCATAGTTAATGTAGCCCATTCATATTCAAGCAGCAAATGCTTTCTTTTGATCTAATAGTATACACTCAATCCATTCTGATCTACCTAGGGACACTCTTTGTACGAATGTATGGCCTCTGGCCAGTTGTTCAAGACCTACATGGAGGGAGGGATTGGAAGAGGTCTTTGTTATTCAAGATTTTGTGAGAAGACCCAGAATTCCTTTTTAGCAGGATGTAATCTGTTGCAGCACAAGTCTTTCCATGGAAAACTTTGTCCATCATTTATTAGGGCCTTTATATTAAAATCAGAGAAATTGGGTCCTGTGTGCATGTTTTGGGAGGGAGGGGAAAGTCTATTTCTCCCTTTTTTTCTTGCCCCCTTCTCTGTAAACTACATGTACAAATTATAAACAAATCTATGTAGTACATATTGTCCATATATCTGGAGGATGAGAGAAAGAAGGGCAGGCTTATATTTGTTGACTTGAGCTCTCTGTCCTGGGTTTGGCATTTTTGTTTTCTGTATCCCTTAGGATGTTTTCAGATGAAAGCAATAGAAATCCAACTCAGCCGACTTAAACAAAAATGTTAATATGTAGATGAAAAAATAAGGCCTTTCTAGAATTCAGCAACAACATTGTCAAGAACCAGGGTTTTTTCATCTTTTATTTCTGCCCTCTTTCAGGTGTAACTTTTCTTTGTAGGCTTGTCCTCTTTTGGTCCAGGGTGGCTGGGGTGCTCCAGATATCCTGACATAGCAGTATCTGAAGGCTGGAAATGGAGAAGAATATTCATCCTTCCACGTGTCCTTTATTTTCTTAAGAATAAGGAAACTTTCTCAGAAGCTCCCCAACAGTTTGCACTCCTAGTCAATTAGCCAGAATTTCAAACTATACCTTAAAACAATTCCTTTGTAAGGAGAATGAAGTTACCATGAGTTCTAGTCCAGTCAAGCTTCAAGCCTAGGGCTGAGTATGGTCCAGCCTCTTGTCCCTGGGCATGGGGTATGGGCCACCAATAACTGAACAAAGTCAGAGTCAAGTTGTATTTAAAGGAAGGGGAGGGACAAATGGCTATTTGATAGGCTCTCAGCACTTCTCATTTACTTCTCCCTACAACTCTAGAGCAGAGGTACAGATCACACACAGAGGTGAATTACCTTACTCAGGGTCTTCGAGCTGGAAAGTAGAGAGCTGGGATTTGAATCCAAGTCTGCCTGGCTCTCAAGCCATGGATCTTGGAAGAGACCAAACAAGGGGGAAAATATCCAACAACAGAGTGCTTGCATCATTGGACTACTTCAGGGAGAACGGCAGTGAATCCCTTTAGCTCAAAAATCAGTGATAATAAAATATTTTGGGAATTTAAAAATAACATGTGCATTGAGGCAATTTAGAAAATATAGAAGAGTAGAAGGAAGAAAATAAGCATCCCCCAGAATTCCGCTCTAGCCAATACCAATAATGACATTTTGGAGTATTTCATCTTTGTCTTTCTACTCACACAAATGCATACACACACCACTTATACATCCAAAAATATTTATTGATCACTTTCTATGTAGAATAATGTGCAAATGTATAAATATATATGCTAATATACATTATAAACATATTGGATATAGGCTGCAGAGACGGTTTTACATCTTGCTGTTCCACTTAACTTTATGTCATGTATATTTTTGTGCATTTTCCTATAAACTATGATTCTTCAGGAACATCATTTTTAATGACTGCATAGTGACCCACTTTGTAGATAACAAAATGTATTAAACAAACCCCTTTTTGTAGACCTGTACATTTCTCTTTTTGGAAAGTAACCTGTAAATGAGCATCCATATATGATATATATGATTGGCTCAGATTACAGTCCTTGAAATAGTGGGTCAAGAAGCGAAGAGTTTAAAGCTATGAGTATTCGATGCATGTTGCTAGGTTGCAGTCTAAAAGTGTTCACACTGTCTTCCCAACAACAGTCTGTGAGAGTGTTTGGCTGTTTCTTGATAGTTCTTGACTCGGAGTCTTTTTGTCTTTACTCTCCTTTTTCTTTTGGAGTAGTTTTTGAAGTCTTGTATCAAGGCCTTACATTCCACAGATAAATTATTGCTAATACTCATTTGTCATTCTCCCATGGGGATGGCTGAGGGTCCATTATGCTTTTTGTATTAATTGTACAAGGCCAAAATGGAACCCCATATATTACTAAATGTTGAGAAAAACCGGAACAACTTGTACTGAAGTGATATTTGACTTTGTAGCTCTAAAAAAATTGAAATAAAAACCTCCATAAGTGCTAGTGCATTGTTAAAATGTTCAGATAAATTATTTGGTTCATAAATAAATAATTTTAACTTTTATGGTAATGGAGAGGAGGAAAGGTGGTATGAGACTTTCGGAATATACCAGTAATTCATTCTCTTGCAGCCGAGATAAACAGCACCATGAATTAAATGACAGAATATTGGATGACAGGCTGCATTATTTTAGGATTGGGCACTTTTTAGGGATGCATGTATCCATAAGACTTATAACATGTCCAAAAAGATTTGTGCTATTTACCCTGAGTCGTCCAAGGGAGATACTCTCAACAGATGCCCTGGAAAGGGGCAATGGGCAGTTGCTGTGCAGCACCATGTTGGCAGCAAAGAGGGGGAGCAGGAGAAGGCAGGAGGTTCATGTGCACAATTCCTTCTCCCATCATCTTGGATAGAGCTGGAGAGATTGCATTGGATCATAATAGGTCAGGAAGACAGAGAAGAATTAGGCGTAGCTGAGATTTGCAAATTTCCAAACCAGTCTTTCCATTTCAGCGGGGATCTTCTGAGTGATTTTCACTGGCACATCCAATGTTTTCAGTGACCTACACAAGCCTGGGGGAGACACAGTATGCTGAATATCTGCCTCTTCTCTGAACTTCACTTCCTGCTCTGGGCTCCACTCTCTCATCTTCACCCAACAGTCTCATGCTTCAACATACTTAAACCTGCCTTTTTATGCCAAAATGTATTAATTCATTCATCCATTCCTTCACTCATGAAATATTTATCACTTAAGGTCTGTGTGCCTGGTACCATGTCAATCAAAATGCCAATTCCCCACCTCATTTATCTGATCTGCTTATTTGTTTAGAGCAGTGTATACTTAGGTTTGACAGAAGCTTGATTCATTCAGGATCTGCATTTTGAAGAGGACTTTCTTCATGTTTCTTCAACATTTACCACATCACTTTCTGCACATCTACCATGTGTGGGCCATTGTGCTAGATTCTGGGGATACAATGAGATTAAAGTCATCTGGGCTGGCAATCAGGGTAGAAAAGGATGATGTTGTTGTATTCGGAGTTGTTTTCTACTCCCTGCTATTCCAGACTCTCTCTTTTGATCGTTAAAATCACTCCCTTAATTTGATTGGGCAGGGATTAAAATACATAGAAGAGTACTAAGTTTTCTCACTGTGGTTAGTAACTGTACACCTAAAGGAGTCGGGACAACAGGGTCTTTACCTACAGTAGTGGTCTTTAATCATGGCTGCCCATTAGAATCACCTGGGGAATGTGGAAAGCAATCACGATGTCTATGCTATGCCCCAGATCAATTATATCAGAATCTCTGAGGGTGTGACCTAGGCATCAGTGTTTTTTAAAACTTCTGAGATGATTCTGTAACCACAGACCCTCTAGGACCAGTTCAAACTGACCCCATCTTATCAACAGAAGGTTTTTCAGGGGCAAGCCAAAAATTTGCAAGTCATGTAGTCAGAGCATGTACAGAGGACAAAATCTTGCCCTGAAATGACTCTGGAACCAAAGATTCTCCTCCCCACAGAACCAAGGACCAGGACATGACTGGAACTTGAAAGTCAGACTCTCATCAGAAGCGAGAGATCCATTGTCATGGAAGATCTGGTGTTACAGCCCCTTCCACACCTTACTGTAAATGTTTAAAGCCCTCCAATTGAAACCTGCCCCACCAGCATTTCCACGGACAGCTGGTTCTTCCTAACCCTGAGTCAGGGAGATAGATTTGAGAGCTTTTGCCTCCTGTCTCCTTGCAGGCCAACCTTATAGTAAAGCTTTTTCTATTCTCAAAAGCTGATGCCATAATAATTGGCTTTTTATGTGCATTGGGCAAGAGAACCCCGTCTTTGTGTGGTGACAATTCCAGTATGCAGCCAAAGTTGAGAAGCACCAACCAAGAAAGTGAAGGTGCAATGAGTTACCGCCTTTCACCCCAGAGCAACCTTTACTGCTGCATTTTCAGGGAGCCCAATTCCATGATATGTGCCTTGAAGAAAACAGTCTATGGCCAGATAATTTTGAGAAACTGTCCTCCTTCTTGGAGGTTCACAGCATACCTTCATGTTTTAAAGGCCAGGAAGAGTCTTGCTGTAAAGAAACCTGTTACATTTTAGTGGAATTCTCTATATTTTTGATCCAGGATTGGCTTGCTTGCATTCTTTCTCTTTTTCTCTTAATTAATAATTTCACTGACTACATTCTTAGAAATGGCTAGATTATACAAGGGCTGGTTACCTAATCTGGGAATGATTTTGGTTGCTTGTTTTTCTCTTCTTGGGTCCCCTTTGTGCTCTTTTTCTCTTTGCTTTTTGAGCAGGCATGGGACCCCAAGAAGAGATAAAACTGCAGTCAATCTGTTTGTTTCAAGCTTTTATTAATGCTTTCAAACAGTATAATGCTGTGCTGTGGAAGAGACTGGTCGTTCTCCCCTTGTCTGTGGTGGTGGTTCTCAAAGTGTGGTCATGGAATTAGCAGCATCTGAATGAACTGGTGTAGTAAGCAGAGTTATGGTCTCTCCCAAAGTTGTCTACACCCTAATCTACAGAACCCATGAATATGTCATCTTACATGGCAAAAGGAAATTTGTCAACATAATCTAGATTACGGACCATGAGATGGAGGGATCATCCTGGATTATCTGAGTGGGCCCAATCTAATCATGAGCTCTTAAAATCAGAGAACCTTTCTAGGCTACAGTCAGAGAGATCTGATGATAGAAGAAGAGATAGGAAAGATTCAAAGCATGAAAAGAACCCAAACCCTCATTGCTGACTTGATAATGGAGCGAGAGGTCTACCTGCCAAGAAATGTGGGTGGCCTCTAGAAGTTGAGAATGGCCATCAGCTCACAGCCAATAAGGAAATGGGGACCTCACAATTGAATTCTTCCGACAACCTGAATGAGCAAGGAAACAGAGCCTCCTCTGCGCCCTCCAGAAAGGAATGCAGCCTGCCCACATCTTGATTTTGACCTGGTGAGACCTGTGTCTAAGTCCTGACCTACAGAACAGGAAGATGGTGAATATGTGTTGTTTCAAGCTCTAAGTTGGTGATAATTTGTTCTGGCAGCAACAGAAAATTAATATACCTGAGAACTTGTTGAAATGCAAATTCTAAGTCCTTACCCTAGACCTGCTGAATCAGAAACTGGACAGGTCGGGGACTGCCTGCAGTCTAGGTTAACAAGCTCTCTAGGTGATTCTGATAGGCTAAAGTTTGAGAACCACTGTTATATAGTAATAGAATTCCTAAATGTTAAATAGACACATGGCTGCCAGAACAAAGACTGCATTTTCTACTTTCATTGCAGGTGGATATGGCCATGTGACTAAGTTCTCACCAAACAGATTGTGCAGTAAAGGGTTAACTCGGCAAGGGTTAAAACTCTGCACATTCCAAAGAAAAGACTAACTTTGACTGATCCTGGGGGATAACCCCTGAGCCCTTGAAATATCCTGCTGAATTAGAGTGTCTTTGTATACCTGAGACCTTGGGCCATGACAAATAGGTTATGCTAATAATGTGATTTATGGTGAATGCCTGTTTTTGTTCACCTGAGGCCTTGGACCATGCTGCATCAGTTTGACATCTGGAGGGCCTGGAGAAGTTGGTAGATTACTTCCCCAAGCTCTGACAGTTAGATGGACAGTTGTGATACATTCTACACAGTTCCTCATATGGTCCCCAGAAGCCCACAGATATAACTTCAGTTGCCCCTAGATATAACCAGCTTGATAACACCTGCCTTATTGCTGGTTCCCCTTCCTTTCCAGTTCCTACTTCCCCGTTTCTGTCATTCCAGTTTCTTAGGATTACCTTCCAAATAAGCTGCCTGAACCCATACCCTTGGTCTTGTCTCAGGCTTGCTTTCAGGTAAACCCAAACTAGGAGATTCTTTAAAGAGACAGTGCATCAAAGCATCCTTCTTGCTGCTGACTGGGCTGCAGATGTAACGGCTCATCTGTCATGGCTCATTTTGACCATGTTAAGGAAGGTCATCTTCTAGGAATGGAGAAGTAGTAAGTTAGAAGGCATCTGGATCTATAAATGAACTGCCATATCAGCCCTGGACTACTGACCTCCAAGCTTGTTTCCTGAGAGAATAAAAGCTTATGTGTTTAGGCCTCTGTTAATTTTGGTGGCGAGGAGGTAAAGGGGTGGCTTACATGCACCTTAACTGAATTCTAACGTAACAACTAGTGGCTACGTGGAGACTTTGGGTTGTCATCATGTGGAAATTAAATTCTCCCTGACTTTCCTCACCACAATTATTAAGGGTTGATTGCATGAGGGACAAGCATATTATTTTGGGAAAGAGCATTAGAACAGGAGTCAAGCAACTTGGGTTTTCTGTTGACCTCTAAGGAGCTGTGCGTCTTACATTCTCTTGAATTGAACTGCTTGATCTCAGGGGCTCTCTTAGTTTTTACATAACATGATTCTGTGAATTTAAAGTATTAAAAAGTTTACTTGCAAAAACAAAACATTCAAGTCATTATGAATTCTAAATGGGGAACATCATCTGTAATTGCATTTTGAAATTTCCCTACTAACAGAATGATGAACACATCTTAGCCTGTGTGTGCATGTGTTTTTTTTAATGACTCATAAGTTAGAGGCATTATTAAAGTTCATCATATCGCTCACTATGAAGACTCAAACTTTCCTTGAATGTTGGAAGATATTTACAAAACTTTGTTCACCTGACAGTGATTCCTCAGGCTGATAAGAACCTTCACATGTTCTTTTCCTTTGCCTGGATGGTACCCAATCAGTCTATATAATGAGACAGGCCAAAGGACAGAGAGTTATGCCCCAGGACAGTCTTTACTCGGTTGTTTGGCTTTGCATGCAGAAACCACAATTTATGATGTGATCAAGAATGATATAAGTTGGCAGTATAATGAGCTTGGGATTGTTGGATAGCCCAAATGTACACCATGACCTTTGCTGGATGGAAAGTGTCAGACTTGGGCACATGCATATCAGTTGTGAAGAAAGACCCTTCTTTGGGGAGTCAAGGGTCATGAATTTTGTTTCTAGGCAGCATATACGCAGTTGCCTGGCAACTGTAAGAGCAATTAGGTCCTTGCCGTATGATGCTGTAAAGGATTTAATCCATCTTGAAAAGCTAACAGCGTAATTTAAATTTTCGAAGCAGAGTGTGGGTGTTCTCAAGTGGCAGAGCCTTATCTCATATCTAGTTACAGACTCTAACTGCATAAACTTGATGTTGCTGAAGTTTTTCTGCATTAGGGATGTTGTAAACAAAAGGCAAGCACTCTGAAGTGAGGTTGAAAGAGACATCTTTCATTAACATGTATTCAGTACCAAGTAATAGAAAACCCAACTAATAGTGTCCTAAAATTCAAGGATGTTTACTATTTTCTGAACAAGAAGCCTTGAGATAAATAGTCTTAGGGTTGATTTAGCTGCTTAACAAAGACCAGAGCCCCTTCCATTCTGCCATGACACCATCAGTGGTGTATTGGCCTTCATCCTTAGGATTGTTGCCTCATGCTCACAAGAAGGCTGCCAGAGCTTTCAATACCACAGTGTCCCAGATTAGCATCCAACACAGGAAAAGAGGGAAGGGGCCAGGGCCTTATTGTGGTGGGCTTCTCCTGTTTTTTTTTTCCCCTAGGAAAGAAAATATTTCCTTAAAATCTCTTAGCAGGGGCTGGCCCCGTGGCCGAGTGGTTAAGTTCGCGCACTCCGCTGCAGGCGGCCCAGTGTTTCGTTGGTTCGAATCCTGCGCGCGGACATGGCACTGCTCATCCGACCACGCTGAGGCAGCGTCCCACATGCCACAACTAGAAGGACCCACAACGAAATATACAACTATGTACCGGGGAGCTTTGGGGAGAAAAAGGAGAAAAATAAAATCTTTAAAAAAAAAAAAAAAAAATCTCTTAGCAGTTGTGTTTTTATTGCTCTTTAGCCAGAACTGGGTCATATGTGTATCCCCTCCCAGACTAGTCCCTGGCAAAGGAGAATTCAGTTATCTTCACTAGCTTAGGCTAATCATGATTCAGTGTCTTGGGCTGGGGGCAGGGCCTCTCTTCTCTGAACACATTACCGTCTCCAGATTACTGAGAAAGATCAGGGTCTGATAGTAAGGATGAAGGACAGATGGCTGGCAGGAAAGCATCTCATGGCGCTGCTACAACTTTTTCCATGTTATGGCTTATGTGTGGAGGTCAGAGGTCGCAAACTCCCCCTTAAAATGTTTTTAAAATTAGAATTTAGAAATAGGAACATTTTGCATTAAAAATTGGATTTTTTACTTCTCTTGAAGTAAAAATTCAGTGATCTGGCAACCTTGCCCTCTTCAAGTGTGGTATGTGCACCACATTCATCACCACTGCCTTTGTTATACACTTGGCCATCTTTACTCATACATGTTTCTTTCCTGATGCCCAGAAACATTTGTGCTTGTAAACCTTAATCTAGATGCTTTTTTAGTTACTTGAAGACATTCTGAAACAAAAGACTTACAATCAGATTGGTCCATTATGCTCCAATACACTGACTGCCACCATTCTCTTTCATCCTTTCTATGTTTGTGATTCTTTTGCTCTTCTGGTATGTTTCTTTATTTTATGCCTGTGGAAGGGAGTATAGTGTAATGGTCAAGAGCATGGCTTTTGACGTAATACAGAAGTGGTTTGAGCCATGACAAAATCACTTATTAACTTGTGGCCCATATGCACATCTATGAAATTGGATAATAATGATATCTACCTCATGTGGTTCATCAGAGAATTAGCACAGTGCTTGGTTCACATGATGCTAATCTTGATGAAGATGATGATAAAGAAGATGAGGTCTCTATTAATCTTTGTTTATTATATCAGTTAGTCTTTTGAGGTACCATTTTGGAATATAAAACACAGCATCTTCGGTGAGTGGAGCTGATGGATGGCAGCTATATGTCCTGTGGAGCTAGAAGAGGGTCCTTTGAGTGACCATTCTTGAGGGGCAGTAACTACCTGGAATAATTTTTTCTACTCTTTTCAGGATAGAATCAGATTCACCTAATTCATGCCTCCAGGTAACCTACGCAGTTCCCATAAATTCAGTTCTGCACTCAAGTTTTGCTCATTTCTATTCAGACTGGGGCATTCTGCATTTATACTGTCAAAAAAGCAATGGATATTTTAGTTCATGCCTGGGGACATGGGAGACAATTCTGGATGCCTCTAGTGACCTTGGAGAATAATTTTTCCCTACCAAAATATCTTTTTATTTTATTATTGGGTTTTGGTCTAGGTTCCATGAGATTCATCCATCTGTAACTCAATCTGGAAAGAATTGGAGGTTGCCGTATAAATGAGATCCGATTAGAAGAGTTATTTGGAGAGGCAGACAGGATATTTTGAGATCAGGTAGTTGCTTTATTTCATTCTCAAGACTTGTTGAGTAGATCCTTGTAAATTAGGAATCCCAAAGAGAACCTTAGGGAACGCATTATAACCCAATTTTTTCATAAGTAGATTAAAAATTGTTTGGTTGGGATAATAACTACTCTGAGCAAAAATATGGGGGATATAGGCATATGGACCCTGTTGTGAGTATAAATCAATATACTAAATTTTGAAATGATCAATCGTAGTTTGAAATGTTTTGACCTAGAAATTCTTTGAAATTTCTAACAACATACTCTATAGATGTACTTGACCAAGTACACAAAGAAGTTCATTGCAGCATTGTTAGTAGTAGTGAGAAATTGCGAGTAAATTAAATACGCATCAAGGGGGACTTGTTAAATACAGTATTATGTACATTGAAATTACTCTGCAACCATTAAAAAGCACGGAGTAGATCTCTATGAATTGATATGAAAAGATGCCAGGAAGGAGGCAGAACAGTATGTATTACATAAACATGTGTAAAAATGTATGTCTGTATTCCAAAACAGAAATACATGCCAAATTGTTAATATTGGCTCCTTTGAGGAATGAAATTATAAGAATATGAGGGTAGGGGTTTGGGAGGAAGAAGAGGAGGCAAAGTTTAATTCTTAATTTATATATTTTATATTTATATATATTTTACAATAATAACATGTACTCTATTTATAATTAGTATTTTACATTTGAGAGTTTCGAATGGGAACTAGGAAGTTGCAATGCTCCTTCTCAGGAACATTGTCATGTAAAGGTTAAGAACAGAGATTCTAGAGCCAGACTGCCTGGGCTGGAATCTTGCCTGTATCATTGGTGAGCTGAATGTCGTCAAGCAAGTCCATGGACTTCTCTAGGCCTTGGTTCATCTATGAAAGAGGATAATAATGGTACGTCCCCTATAAGGTTGTTGTGAAGATTAAGTAAAGGACTATATGTACAGCATTGAGAAAAACATTAGCTATTATTGTTATTATGATTATAAATTTATACCAAAAATGCCAAAATAACTGAAATGAATTAAAAAGTTACCGTAGACACCTGGAGTCTAGTGTTATAAATTTATGAAATGCAGTGAAATCCATTTGATATGAAATAACGTATATGTATTTTTAAAAATGGAAGCTATAAGAGGAGACAAGTGACTGGATACATAAGACCCAGAAACACGGAGGCCCTTACCTGTAACCGAGGAGCAAAGTCAACAGACAGCCTTAAACTAAACATACATTACAATGGGAACATAAAACAAACCAGCTGAAACTGTCTTATCCAGAGAATCAAAGGAGAAAAAAAAAAAGGGAAGGTGTTCAATAGCTTCTTAAGTGTTTCATAAACTTCAGTCTCCTCTCTTCTTCCTGCTAGTCTACTAATTCTTCACCTTATCTTTTCTCCCCCAACAAGTCCTGCATTTGATTCGGATTTTATCTCTTTATGGGACAGCTGATACAACAATAATGTATAGTTCATGGAAGAGCTGGAACATTCTGCAGAATAGTGAAGCAATTCACTTGGAAAGACATGCTCAAGTATGAATGCTATCAAAAGAAGCTACTATAAATGAGTCGGGAGCAGGAGGCAAGAAACAAGCATTTGGTGGAGAATGCTTAGGAACCCAAGATAACTTGACTTTCAATCCTAAGACTTCATTGTGCTAAGGAACTAAGTGCCGAAATAATTCTCTGGTGTTGCTTAGTTGAAAAGCCAGCTGGACTGTAAGAACAGTGACCAAATGACATTGACAGTCTTCCCTCTGGAGCTTAATCTGTCTCCATACGTCTGTGACGGTGATGTGTCTTTCACAACAGGTTCATGTAAGTCTGAAGGCCAGGCATCAAGCAAGAAGGCAGAGGTCTAGTCATTAGTCACACATCCGGGCCACAGGGCAGTTCCAGGGTGCTGCCTTTGCTTACAGCTGGAAAAGTTGCAATGTTCCATAATATGGCTCTTAATGAGGAGTATACACAGATGACAGGGCTGGACTGTAGCGGCAATGCACTGCTGGGAAATAGCTCCAGCTGAAGGGAGCCTTCCCTCTGCTGCTGGCTTTGTTTCCTGAGCCACAGAATTGGCTCCTAATTGACTGTCTCCGCTGTATCTCATTAAGGGGTTGGGCAGCGGCCTGTCCAGCTATGGTAAAGTACAGAGCTATACAGTTGCTCCCTGCCCTCAATGCCCTGATGGCCAGAGTCTTGATCCTTCAAAGGGACAATCATTAGTTGTTTCATTTGAAACAGTTTTGTGGGACCCAAAGGTTCCTTGAAACATTTGTCTGTTTCCCCCTACTTTAAAAAGAATGTGTTCACAAATGAAAATATTACTCTGATAAGATAATTTGAGAAAAGGATACTCTATGACAGACTCTCTTAAAAAAAAGCACTGGAATGGGTGTAACGAGGCACCCAAAATTAACTGATTTTCCTCATTTTGTGGGTATTCAGTTTGTGTTGGTGTTACCTGGAGAAAAAAAAAACCCACATTGAATTAAATGGCTTTCATTATCTGACAAGAGCAAAGCATCCTTTTTTTGGGAACTAAATTCAAGTGTGAATTAATTGAGTTAGCTGTGGTCGATGGAACAGTTTGTAAAATGTTGGACAATATTTTCAAATTAAGTTTCCTTCATGAAAGTTACTATAACACTGTTTAAATGGATGATTTTTTAATTGACTCTGTAGTAGCTAACAGCATTACAATAAATTGTAATTTAGGGCAATGCTTCGTTGAGGAATGAAGCACCCTAGTTTTCTACACATGGAAGGTGGAAAATCTAGAGGAATAAGCAACTATGTGTGTGTGATCAGCAGTTCCCAGTGTTCCTCTTTACTGGACTCAGAGGAAGGACATCTACCTAGAGGAACAGCGTCGTGTGGTGATTCAGAAGGTAGATTCTGGACCCAGACTTGGACTCAAACCCTGGGCTACATCATTTATGAGCTGTACGTCCTTCAGCAAGTCCATCCTCTTCTCTGCACCTTGTTTATCTGTAAAATAGGGATAATAATGGGACCTCCCCTGTAAAGTTGTTGGGTTGTGTAAATGAGAATGGTTATTTTAAGGATAATCTTCAATATACTTTACTTGTGTATGTGTGATTAATCCTCTGGAGCCATCGTGGAGTATGTAAAATATAGAGGCATTTTTCCAGGGCTGTAGAGTTGAGTTAAAGCAGTCTGTTGAGTCATCTGTGGAGACTTGTGCTTGTATAATGACAGAGCAGTAGCATCGTAAAGATCATGGCTCACATTTACGAGCACTTACTGCATGACAAACAGTGTTCTAAATGGTCTAGGTGGATTATCTCATTGAACCTTTCAACAACCGTATAATGTATTATTTCATCTTTATTTTTTGTGTGATATTAAAAAACTTGCCAGGTCTCAGAGCTGATCACTGTTGGAAGTGATTCTTGAACTCTGATCAGTTTGACTCCAGATGCTAACTCTTACTACAGTTATAAGGTCTTATGGCCTAAGGAGCCTTTCTCCACCAACTGCCTGAGCTTTTCAGACAGTTGTCTTGGCTCTCCTTCACTTCTCTTGGCATAGAACAGCCTTGTGTTGTGAGAAAACTTTTCCTTGCAGGTGAAATATGTTTAGCTGGATTTATTTTGCATTTTTAGTGACGCTTGACTCTTCATCTGGCTCTGTGATTAATCTGCCCGGGGAGTGCAGTCAACCTTTAATTATAGCTTCTTCACCCTCTCGCTTCCCCCATGTACTTCTCCACTGTTTAAGGTTCCAATGGGTGGGATGTTCTGAAGGAGGTTTCACCTATATGTTACATAAATTATGGCCTTTGTGTACAGAGAAGAAAAGTTACAGTTGTTAGGTGTATCCGATTTGTGATATTTTTTCCTACCAAAGATATTTACCTCCTTTCTTTCCTGTAATTACTGTATGGTTCATTGGAAACCACCAAGAGCTGTTACCTGGTGGTGGTTCTGGAAAACAAGGACTATTTCCGCTACTATTTTTCACTGTGGCCAAACTTAAATAACATGTGGATGTCATTTAAAGGGAAACACTCTTACGAATCCTTAATGTTAACTTAATTTTTTAATTATTTGGTTACTAAACATGTAAAAATGTAAAACTAGATATAAGCTTTTATGTGTGTAATTCTTAGACAAATATGAAATCAAAAAACATTTACAAATTAAATGCAATCAAAATGACAAAACCAAATTCAAATTAGCAACATTAATTTAACATGATGGATGATGTTGTTTTGTTTAAACAGAATCATCTCTGGAAATATCAATATGGGATGTCTGTTATGTCAAAAGTTCTATACAGCTTGTCAAGCCTGTTTTAGCCTGGACTGTGTGATGACTCAATTTCCTCTAACACTTTCAGCTGTTACTACTAGGACAATTCATTTGTACCCTACCCCTACTCTGAGGTCTCAGGGCACAAACATCATTTAAGTGGTAATTCTGCCTCTTTTATCTTTGGCTTGTGACAATTAAAATAGCACTACCTGACACCACCACAACCGCAAATGCAAATACAAATGCAAACCCAGGCATAGAGATTTGGTGCTGGTGCCCATATTTTAGGTGTCAAGTAGCTGATCTAGAATACATCTGGAACATTTTAAACAAATGTTTTCTAAATGAAAACAAAATTTAAAAAATCCCATTAAGAACCTTCAGACCCCCAAGAACATGGCCAAAGACCCCCATTTGAAAAAGAAATTGTCAGCACTCCCTCCTCTGTGGACAGAATCACTGTTCTCTTTGTTGGGAATGCTCTTCCCATGGAGTATTGCATGGCTCACTCACTCACTTCATTCAGGTCATTGTTCAGTGTCATTGCCATGGGAAGACCTCCCTGACCACCCCATCTAGGGGAGCACTCTCATAAGCTTGGCATCTTTCTCTGCCCTGTTTGTCTGCAGAGTGCTCATCACCACCTGGCGTTGTTGATTGTCTGCCTCTGTCTGTCTCCACCACTAGAATGTAAGCTCCATTGAGAATAGACTTAGATTTACCTACCGCTGTATTCCTAATGCCTCACAGAGGAGGTGATAAAGATCTGTTGAACCAAGGAATGAACGCCCTTGCTCTCTACCTCCCCACTTTTTTTTCCTGCATCCCCAATCCCCATCTCCACCTGGGTAGAACTCATTTTAAAAACTACCCCTAGTTGAGCCTACATCCCCTCTGTCCCTTGTTGGAACGCCAAGAGTCTTTATTGAGACCCCTCTTATGTTACTCATGGGTTTTACCTCCTGATATTTTTTTCTTCATTTTTATCTCCTCTACTAGACTCTGAGCTCGTCAAGGACAGCATCTGTGTTTGGTCAACCTTTATAATTCCCCAGTAACTGGCATGAATCAGGAATGTAATCATAAATGGGGATCACCCTGAAACTATAGAGTACTTGGTTCTAAATAGCATTCACTTCTGTTGCACAATATCCTGCATAGTGATTGTCACATGGTTGTGGCTTGATGATGGTCAATAGATAGCAGGTGGTATGAAACATGATGAGCTCTGGGGACTAAATTCCCTATGGCCAACCTAATGCTAATTCTACAATAGAAAAAATTTCAATTTAATTTAACTGGGTTTTGTTCATCTCCATTATGTGCAAAACTCTAGGTAGACATTACGATGGTGACAATGAGGAATGTATTGCCTTTGAGGTCACAATCTGGTGGAGAAGACCCACAGAGGGAAAGAGAGACAGAAACAGAGATAATGTTTGCTTGTTTATTCATCCACTAACTTATTCATTTGTTCTTCAGATATGGAGTGTTATGTGCTTGCTACTAGGTTTAAAAAAAACTCGACATAGACCCTGGCTATAACCTAATCCTAGTGGAACAGGAAGACAAAATAATGCTAATGACAGCTGTGGTTAGTGTAACAAAGGAAAGGAATGCAGTGGTATGAAAATGCATGTGTAATGTACCCTAATATGAGGCAGGGAAGTTCTCCTTGAGGCAGGACATTGATCTGAAACCCCAAGGATGAGTGGGCCTTAACCAGGGGTAGTAACAGGGGAATAGCATGTGCAAGGGGATCTGAATTGTAATATGGTGACAGGAGTATGGGGCAAGAGAGAAAGTAATTCTGACTATAGGTCTGGAAAGCTTCAGGGAGAAGGGTCTTGACTAGACTTGAGAGGCAAAGGCAATCCAGACAAGAAGACCAGCCTTGTCATAGGCAGATGCAGATCTGGCTTGAGAACTGGGCAGAGAAAGGAATGGCTAAATTGCAGAGTTTATAAAGAGCCTCTCCAGTAGAATAATCATAGTGATGAAATATCTACAGAAGTTCCTATAGACCATGAGTTACAAATTCAAAACATTTGCTATTTGAAAATTAAAGCTTGTTATGTTTAAAAGGTTAATAGTGTATAATCAGCTAAGATCATTCTTAGCCAATGCTACTATTAATATTTCCATCAATTAAAGATCTTTATCATTAGCACTGTGTGTTAGCCTCTTAAAGCAACTTATCACATGGAATCACAGATACCTTTTTTCAAAAAAAAAAGATAATTTGTTAGGAAAACATTACAAATTATGTTGAGTTGACATCACTCAGTTACAGCTACATTACTGAATTACACCTGTTCAGCCCAGAGCTGGGGAATTTACCAGCACAGCTTCCATTAGAGCTAATGGAAGTACAGTTCCAAAGCTCTTTGAATCCATTGCATATTCTGTAAGAGGTGTTTTTCCTGTTGAGATTGCACTCAAGGCTTGACAAGGCGAGCTGTGAGGACTTTATTTCTCATAGGATTTGGGAAAACCACACCAGCACTGTTTGTTCACATGGGCTGTGACACCAGAGACTAGCTGGGCTGTGAGGGCTGTTCAGATGTGTCTGTTCCAGCCTCCTGATAGATGACCCTCTCCTCAGCCACAGAGACACTGAAGAGCTGTTCTCCCAGTGCTGAGTTACCTGCATCTGAGTTTTCATTACGCAGCCATTATGCTCCCTGGCCCCAGCCACCTCCGCTTATTGATTTGGGACCTGTGCCAGTTTCTAATTGTTTCCTTCAGATTGGGTTTGCTCCGGATTGCTGACTCCTTTCTAGTAATTTCTCTCCTCTGTATTGTGCCCTTCCTTGCCTCCCTCGCTAATTTCTTGAGTAGCCTCAGAAGCCGTGGATTTGACCATCAACTCATAGCAGGGTCACAAGAACTGTGGTGACTTTTTTTTTAATTACCTTAGCACTTTAGAGCACATAAAAAAAAAAAAAAATCCAAGCTTTGTCTTCTTCCCCTCTCCACTTTTCCCTCCCAAGACATATTTTTGTGTCTGAGTGTATTGTGGATGTCATTTTTGTTATTTAACTGAGAGCTTCTCAAGAGGCAAGGCAGGTTGAAGAATTCCATGTGTCACCTTGTGTTTGAGATCTCTTAAGTACTTATTTTTCTGTTTCCCAACTGCTACTCACTTCTCAAGATGGATTTGAAGGAGTCCTTCCCTGTGGAGGGCGGGAGGGGGGCGCATATGGTGCTTCTGATCCTCCTTTCTGTCTGTCTTCACTATTACTCAGTGTTCTCTTGGCAAGGAAATGTATTTCACATTTTCCCCTTAACGTTTATCAAAATACCATAGCAGTTATGTCGTAAAGCAGCACAAAATTTGAAAAGTTCTCTATTTTTGTTTACTTCGCAACCTGTATCTGGTCTCTGGACAAGTATTTTTAGGATAGACTAAAAAGCTAACAATTATCTTAATTTAAAAAAAAATAGATTAAGTAGCAGCTAAAGGAATTATCAACCTCTCCATAGATGGAGGAACTGTGGAGTCTTATTGTAAACAGTGTTCATTCTAAGCGTGGATCTGACAGTCTAGTGTAGTGCAGCCCTACTCAAAGGGTGGTCCTTGCACTGCTGCCAGCGTGTGACAAAATACTCACAGAAATTAAGAATAAGAATTTGGAAACTTGTGAGCAATTTAACAGAGTAAATTTGTCTGTTGAATCTAATAGTAGCAAATTTGGGGTTTTAATTCGAATGCCCTTATTTTTATTTCATTTTTTTAGTAATTAATTTTTATTGTATTTTGTAAAATACATTATCTGTGGCAGTTTAGGACCTCTCTCCCTGCCCCCATCCTTCATCACAGTTCATTTGCATAACACTGGTGTGTTTAGGTTAAAAACACAAGTCCACGCATTGGTCTTCCATAGCCCTGTGTGTGAATCATGGATATGCTATTTACCGGCTGTTTGACTTGGGCCAGTTACCAAGGCTCTCTAAACCTCTTGTTCTTTATCCTGAAAATGTGGGTAAGATGGTGCTGTAATTACCTTTCAAGGTTGTTGCTAGGATTAATTGAGATGTTATAGGTAAAGCTAGAAGGCACAGTTCAGCCTTGGCAGCCCTGTGAAGAACTTGAGTTTGGTTCTTGGTGCACAATAAAACTCAGTAAATGTTGTTCACCGTGATTTGTTATTAAGCAGCATTTGTATATGTCTTATATCCTATCTGAAGGTTGTTAGGAAACAAAATATAATACCTTTGTTTAGCTCACGCATATAGAAAGTTCTCTCAGGACATGGACTTGAAGGAAAACTTCTTATTTAGGCTCCAACAAAAGTCTTTTCTCAATCTTATTTCTTCTGGTGGTATATGGAAATTACTACAGCTTGCGCATAGAGAGCGTCTCCATAGAGCAGGTGTGCATTCTTAGTCATCATTAAATGCAGCCTAACTTTCACTCTGCCTCATGAATTTTGACTCTACTTGGAGAAAATGGTCACACACAACTCCTGGATACATTTTCTCAAATTAGCTTCCAGAACTTTGTACAGAAGGGCTTTAGGCTCCCCCCGCCTTTTTGCATGTGTTTTATTTCTTTTCTGGCTTAAAATTTGCATATTTATTATTCATGCAACAAACATCCATCAAAAACCTTTTGAGGGCCTATTTGCCAACCCAGTGGCAGTTGCTGTAGCTTCTAGAAAAATGGAGGTGTTTTAGCCTGTGAGACGTATAAGCTAAAAATGACCCAGGAATAACGGGAGATAAAGATGCTTGTGAAGCCAAAGTAGGGGATGACTTGTAGGTATTTAGAAAATCTCATTGTCTTCAACATTTTTGTTATCATAACCTTTCTAAGTCTCTTTCTTCATAGACTTTTAAATGCACATTTTTGATCTCTGAAATTGGGGTATATCTCATAATGGATGGTCACATAATCACTCTAGGTAGGTAGTGGTTGGGACACAATTGTTTTGGCCTGCACACGTGTCAACACTGAAAGGGTCAGTATCAAAACTCCCAGAATGGATGTCAGTGGCTTCGAAGAAAATCGCAGAAACAATATTGGAGCACTAATAGAAGAAATGCATGTCCGCTTCATGACACGGAGGATGGCAACGGCTGTTCTGATCTCCTCAGTTTCCTACAGCTTGGAGTGGAAGAGCTGGTCAACTAACGTTGTCTGACTCTGACCTTGTGTCTAAAAAATTTACTGTGGAAAATTTCAAATGTACACCAAAGTAGAAATAATAGCATAATGAACGCCCATGTATACATCACCCAGCTTTAATAATTATCAACATTTTGCCAATCTTATTTCATCTATCCCCATTTTCTTTTTTCTGTTGTTTTCGTTTTTTGCTTGGGTATTTTAAAGCACATCCTGGATAGCACATCATTTCACCTGAAATTCTTCAATGTGTATCTCTAACTGATAAGGACCTTTCCCCCTTTACTTAAATACCATACCATCATCACACTTAATGAAATTAGCAATAATTCCTTAATATGTCCTTTTGTAGTTGGTTTTGTTTAATTTGGAATCCAAATGAGACCACACACTGTAGTGAGTTGTTGTGTTGCTTAAGTCTTTTATTCTATGACACTTCTCTTACCCCTTCTCCCCAGTGTCCCTGTTTTGTGGGAGAAACAGGGTCATTTGCTCTATATTATGCAGTTGGCTGTTTGTATCCTTGTGGTAGTGTTTAACTTATCCCTCAATTGCTTGGTATTTAGTCTAAAGTCTTGATTAGATTTTTGTAAGTTTTTTTAGGCAAGAATACTTCATAGGTGGTGCTCTGTCATGTCCTGTTGCATCACAGCATGAAGCACATAATGATGGATTGTCCTTCTTTTAATGAAGCCAAGATTAATCAGTAGCTTCAACTATTGTCAGCCTGTTCTTCTGTTACCAAGTTCCTCAGTATGCTTTCACGTGAGTTTAGTGTCTGTTGATAGTTTCCTGTATCTGGATATAGGCCTTATTTCATTAGGGGCTACAAAATGGCGGTATTGTGATTCTGTCATTCTTCCTGCATTTATTATATGGAATTCTTCTGTAAAGAACTTTTTTCTCATCAACCATTTGACTACCCTGAAATAGAGTTCATATAGGCAGGAAAATACTTGTTTCTTTACCATATTTCAATTTTCAGATTAATGAATCAATGCTTACTTACCTCCAGTTAGTAACCAAAGAGGTTTTTTTTTAAAGTATCATATAAACTTTTTTTATATGTTGTAATTCATCTCAGTCATTAATCTTTTTGATGCACAAATTTTCCCATCCTGGGCCTGTAGGGACTTCTTCAAATATCCTATCAATTGTTTTCAAGTGTCCTTCATATTGTTTTAGTTTTAATAGTTTAAATTTTTTTTGTAAGAAATGTCAAATGTATGTAAAGCTAGACAGAATAGTGTAATTAATCCCCATGTACCCATATCCTGCTTCAAAAGTAATCAACTCCTGGCCAGTTTTGGTTTTTTATACTCCAGTTTACCTCCCTCCTCCCATATTTCTTATGGCTTCATCCTTAAATATTTAAGTTTCAATTCCATTAGTCTCTAACTCTGGTCTTTCTACCACAACGAGATGTCTCAGGTAGAACGTGTGCTTTTAACCCCTTAACTTGCTGCATTGATTAATTAGGGTGACACCAGCTGCTTCAGGATGTAAACTTTAGAATATAATATGGCTTAAACAAAAATGGAAGTTTATTTTTAACTCACATAACAGTCTGGTATTGATGCTCCTGGTGAAGGCGTTTTCCTATTGGGATGATTCAGGAATCCAGGCTTCTCCTATCTTGAGTTTCTGCTTTCCCCTGAGTCATTGATGTTGTCTGCATCTAGCCAGTGGAAAGGGAAGAAAGGGCAAGAAATTACACCCATTTCTTAAAAGCTTTAACCCAGAATTGGCACATATTTCCTTGGTTAGAACTCAGTCATATTGCCACACAAGCAGGTCTGCGCAATGAGAATGAGTGTCTAGAAAGAAGAATATATGAATTTTGCTGAATAGCTTTCAGTTTCTCCTACATAATTTAAGAAATCCACAAATAGTTCTGAAATTTTCACTTTCGTCATCATCATCATACTTACATTTGTTATATCTTTAAGTTATTGTTCTAGTTTATTAGATGCATTTTACTGACTTAAAAGAAGTAATGCTTTCCAAACAAGGGCATTGAAGAAAATCAGTGAGGAATGATCCTTTAAGTGGTTTATTGTTATTATTATTATTATGGGATCACACCTATCTATAGATAATAGATGGGTATTTCTATCTTTGCAATTTGCATTTGTCAGATTTATGAAAAACTAGGAAATGTATCAAGAGTAAACAGGGGTGATTAATATCCATGATGCACACAGGTGGAAGAAGGTCCAGCAGTATTGATAGTTGATAGATAAGTCAAGATTCCCAAGAGGAATGGTGACCGCACAGATTTGATGTCCATCTCTTGGAAGGTGAAGATTCTGGATAGTCTCTTCAATTTTAATATGAGCGTATTAAACCTTGTTTTAGTAAATTCTAAACTGACTTTTGACCTCCACTGTGCAGAATGCACACAAGGGCAGAGAGGGGAAGCCCTAGAGGAGAAGGCAGGCAGAGAAGGGCTGCCAGGGAGAGGAATCCCTGCCTCTGCATTATATTACTGATTCATGTGTGTGCTCCCTCCCTGCTGGGTCACCCGTCTGGGCCAGGCCACAGCTGATTACGGGCTCTCTGGAGAAGCAAAGGCTTTCGCTCTAGGAGGAATAAAGTGTAAGTAGCTCCTAGTGTATTGTTGCCATCAGATTTGGGGGAAGATGGCTGAATAGGGATGACTATTGTGAAACAGTCCATCTGACAACAGATACCCATATTCACATATAAATATTTAATAGATGCAACAAGTACCAACACATCTCTACTACTCCTGGCCCTTGGGTCACGTGTAGTCTTCTTAATTCTGTGTATATCCCTTAATCTACTTAAAGATTAACAATTAGAAAACTGTATCTGTGTTGCTTCATCTCAAACATGCCAAGATATTAATATTATGGTGTCAAAAAAAGTGGTGGCCATTTTCTCAGTGATGTGCTTTTTAACAAAGTAGATGGTCCTTTTCCCTATGGGGTTCAATAAAACTATTGTCATTTGGGGTGGACAAATAAATTGGTCCATAAACTTATACATTTTTCCTAAATTGCTCTTTGTGCAAAATAAGATTTTCGCTGACCCTACTGATTCTCAGGAGTACTTCCAATCCAACATTTAAACAACAAAAAAAGGCTAAGAAATTCTCTGGTTCTGTGAAACTCGATTTAGGTAAAGGGTTATGGTAGATGCTGGTAAAATTGTTGTGCCTCTGAGTTTTGTGAAGCAATGAATGTTTTTATTGTGATTCAGCGAACGTTTTAGGCCATGCACAATAATCTAACTTTTACATTTTATTTCTTTTGAGACAGTTTTAATCCAAAGCAAGAAATTAGCTTTCCCATAACATCGTGCTTTTAAGACCTTCTTGCACTGATTCTTCATAAAAATCTAGATGAAATACTGCCATCAAAAAAGGGCTTAATTTGTCCAAATTAAAGGGACAAAGGGGAGAGTGAGGTTCCAGTATACTCCTTTGAATTTTGCAAATGGCTTTTCCATCCTGAAAAACCTGAAGTATTATTCGTAAAGACTGCAACCCACGGGAACTTATTTCACTCTGTTACTCCTTCCTCTCTACCATAAGGAATGCTGCTTGGCTGCTGAAGGAGAGCCTGGCTTTCAGAAGCATCTTCAATTTGGTAATGTAACTCTTTCGAGTGCTGCAGTAGCCCACAGTCAGAACTCGCTCACAGTAAAATTTTGGAGAGGGCTAGGGGACAGGAAGCAAAATGTAGTAAGAACAACTGTAAGAATTAAGTTTAGGACTTGATTGGTTTCCCTATATAGGTAGATTTCCCAGTAAGGGCTTCACCAAGTGTCTAAAGAAACCTCTGCCTAAAATCTTGGAAATTCTGGTGTTTCTTACTAGCTACAAGTATAGGTTTTGTAAAATAGCAGTGTTAGTAGGAGTGAAACTGAGCATTTGATCTGTGCTAGGTACCACTCTAAATGCTTTTCATAACTTCTGTTTTAGAAATTGTAGCCCCATATCTATCGCCTTTATGATTTTTGTCATGTTCTCATATCTTTACTTCTTAATTTTTTAAGCGAATCCTTTTAAAATTATTATGAAAAAATTTTAAGTACACAAAAGTAGAGAGAATCGTACAAAGAATTTCCATATACCCAGAGCATAGATAAGGCAGGCTTCATGGACATGCAGCCTGTGTAGTTGTACGGCACTCATGGCTTATTAGGACCCCACATTTGGTTTAAAACTCTACTGCCACTGTTTCAAAATTCTTAATCATTTATGAATAAGAGGCTCTGCATTTTTACTTTGCACTGAGCCCTGCAAATCATGTAGCCAGTCCTGTGCCTAGAGTCAATAATTATGAAGATTTTTGCTACATTTTCTTCATCTATTCCCTTTTATTTTTCTTTCCGCCCCCTCTTTCTTTCTCTCTCTTGCTTGCTTTCTTCTGAAGTATTTTAAAACCATTCCCAAACCTCCCTTCCCTTTACTCTGATGTACTTCAGAATGTAGCTCTGAAAAATATGGACATTTTTGTACTTAACCACAATGCCACTATCACATCTAGCAAAATAAATTGATTATTTGGTATTCTCTAATCCCTCTTCACAGCCACACTTCCCCAACTGACTTGAAAATGTCATTTACTGTTTTTCTTCTTTTTTTTTGTCAAGTTCAAACAAGGTCTGTACATCACATGACAAATGCCCCTTAAGTCTACTAATCTAGAGAAATCCTGCCTCCATTCCAGCCTTAGACTTGTTACAGAAACAGCGTCCCGTGTCCTATAGAAGGTCCCAAATTTTGTTTTTCTGTGGTGTTATCTAACTTGTTCCTCCATGCCTCTTGCTTCTTATACTGGAAGTTATCTCTAGATTTGACTTAGTGTAAGTGATCTTGGGGAGAAGGCTTCATAGATGGTGCTCGGTGCTTCCTACTGCATTCATCAGGAGGCACCTGCAGTTTGGGACCACTGTTAGTGATGCTAAGATTCATTAGTGGGTTTGGCAGGTGACAGCCTGACCATTCCATTGTAAAATTCTCCATTAATTTTTCAGACAGTCATTTCTTCTATTGGTGATTGTTACTAAGTCAATTATTTCATTTCATGATACAAAAATCATGATTTTCTGCATTTGTTATTTCTTTACATTTATTAACTAGACTTTTTCTGTGAAGTTTACTTTCTCTCATCAACTTGGACTATTTGGACCCCACTTTCTCTTTCCCTTAACTTAGATTTGTTCTAAGCAATTAGTTTGATGTTCTAGTTATATGTATTTTTAATATGCTTTGAATTAAACACGTAATTATTAAAATAAAAAGAAAGCCACTCATATAAATCTAGTATCATCTGTTATATCCCAGTGCTGTATGCGCCAGGTTTTGGGAAACACTGTTATTTTTCCTGCTTTACAGATAAGGAAACCAAGAAAGGCGCAGCCAGGCCAAACAACATTCCCTGGGTGGATCTTGGACTGGAACCTAAGCGCTTGGATGCCACAGCCAAGTTGTAACCACCCCAGTCTCATAGCACTTTTCAGAGTGGCCAAAGTTTTGTATATGAAAAAGGGAGGCTGATTTTTGAGGTGGGACCACGAAAATGGTTTTATAATGGCAAGCTAGTAAGAAAACCCCCAAGCCTCAGATAGTTGATCTGTGTTCTCACTTTCAGCTGGTGCCGCCTCCATGACCCATGTGATTTTATTGCGCTTACAAGTTTGAATCAATAATCTGAGTATATTAGAGCCTAGATTGACCTAATAAACTTCTCAAACTTCCCCAACATAATGCTTTTGTAGTTTTGATGAAATATAAATTCAAAAAAATAAAACTTTTTTCCTTTTCTTTGTAATTGCTAATAATTTAATACTTATCTCCATAAGACAACAGATGGAAACCACTATTGTTGTTTTTAGAAAGGAAAGACTGTTGCACAAACCAGCCTAGTCAAGGCAGAAAGCTAAGTTTTCTTCAGGCCAATTGTTACCTAGCCCCTTGAATCACAAGAGGAACTTTAAAGTGCCTTTGTGTAGTCTCTCTACCATGATAGGAACATTTAGTTACAAAACTTAGAAGCAAAAATTTTGAGCATTGTCTCTGACTGTTTCGTTTGATTTGCCTTTCCATAGCAGTGAGATTAAAAGTCACACTGAAGACCTGGAGGGGTTTTATCTGTTGGAACACGCATGTTTAACATTACCTAGGAGCCAAAGGAGTGAGGTGGAGGAATAAGGTGGAGCAAAAGAAGAACCTACCTTCAAATTTAGTTTTTACTGGGGAAATATCAAATCACCACTGTCTGACCGTGACCTCTTCTTGGATAATACTGAGAAAGTAGATAGAAAGATGTTAGTTAATTCTGTGTCCTTCAAGGAATTTTAAACTCTTAGGAGTAATTTAGTCTAATCTCTTCAATTTCCACATGAGGAAACTGAAACTCAGCTAGGTTAAATAATTTATCCTGAAATTAACAGCTAATTAGTTGCAGACCTAGATTAGAGCTTTTGATAGAGCTAATGGTTTTTCTCTGCTCTTTCTGGTTTTGCTGTACCAGAAAGGGGGTGAGATGAGAGGGGAGCTTCAAATCTTTGGGCTGACTCCTGCGGGTGGATGAGGGAAGCCAAAGAGACTCTTAGGTGCTCTGGGCTCAAGGTGGAGAATATACACGTTATGGTATGTGTATACCTGTGAAGATTCACCTGCTAGTATGTCTCCTGTTCCTGTTGCTCTAAAGTGGTCTCTGAATCCTTACCATCCACAGAAGACCTCTTCAGCAATCCTAATGTTAGAAGGTTCCTGACTCCAAGAGAGAACTATCAGAAGATTAAAATTGAAACTGTAACCTTCACATGGACAAGCTACTGTAGCATATGAACTTCTGTGTTTTCAGCAGTTAGCACAGTCCTTGCCTATAGGAGGTCCTTAATATATACTTATTTAATGAATAAATTGATGAAATAATAAAGCAGCTACAGTTTTGGACTTCCCTCACTCAAATTGGTAGTAATTTGGTTGCTAGAGATCTCCTCTTAGGTTTTGTAGCTTAAAAATGTTATGCCCAGATGCATAAAAATGATGCTCCTTGATTCACTCACTTGCCATGAGCATCTGAGCAGTTAGCTCCCAATGACCTGGCATGCCTTGATTTATTGTTCATTTGACTTAATTTACTGAAGGTCACTTTACTCTATTTTTCTTCCAGAATTCTGGCTGCATCATGGTTGGTGGTGTAGGGACTGGAATTGGCCACCCCAAGATATGTCTCTTTGGCATGATGATTATTTGAGGCTCGTTACTTTGCAGACAGGAAAGCAACTGAGAAGTAGAATTTTCTTACCCTTTGTAAGAGACATTTACATTGTAAAGGAACTCTCCATCTGTAAAGATATCTCCCTCTCTACCAGGAAGAAGGGGAGATGACTTTGTCTCTAGAAACTCTTAATCAATATCAAAGGCAAGGACTTAAATCTGCATTTGTTTATTGTGCTTGTCTGGTAACCTCCTGTAACTGACTTCCCTCCCCCTCCCAACATTGGCATTTCTTTAAGGATTAAGCATCTTTCCTTAGGCTAGGAACTGATTGCTGCGCTCACCTGTGACCACCCAGCTCAAGACAATAGACTTGCTTCCTGCCACGCCCTCCGAGATAGCAGACCACTATCTGCTGTGTCCGTCAAGCGCTGTGCTGACCGGCAATCTTGTGATTATTGTGGGAGGGACATTTCAATCACATGTGAAACACCCCGTTTGGGGGTATATAACCACTGTGTGCACCCCACTTCTTCGGTGCCCTTTTTTCCTTTGGGAAGAAAGGCCCCGGGCCATGGTCCTCATAAAGCTTTATTTAATTTTCTCCTGCTATTCTGTCTCATGTGAATTTAATTCGTTCTCCGGCCAGACGAACCCAGGTAATGGAGAGGAAGGGTCTTCCTCCCCTACAGTGGTGATCCCCAGAGAATAAATTCCAGGTGATGGCTCTCAGTCATCTTAGGACTGCCTCTTCAATATAACTTTCGTGTAGTAAACATAGGCCCTTAGGCTGATGATGACATTTTGTAGACAGGCTGCAATGACCTGTAGTTTTTAGAACTGTAATTGGATTACTTACAGGAGAGCAACATTCTAAACTGTGGGTAGAATATGTCCTTGTTTCTGAGAACTCTGGAAAAACCAATTTAAACAAAACTCTATACCTTGATTTCAAAAACTTGGGCTTTTATCTGGGATGGAGTTAGGTTAAAAAAAATGTTTAGGGCTATTTAACAGATTTCTATGTGTTTAAGAAATATATGCAGATTAGTAACAAAGGAATCAACAAGTTTGGAGGACGAGACACTTAGGCGGAGTTCCACCTTTCTGGCAGTTGGGCCACTCTGATTTGCTTGCCTCAGGATTTGCTAAAAGTGTTTATAACAAGTGTGGCTCCAGATTCTGGGTGGTAACTTGTAAGGCCTTGTGACTGCATGTTAATGGAGACTCTGAAAAGCTGTCTGAATTTCACAGTGATAAATTTAATGACTTCTGTTTGTGTATCATTAACAAGCTTCTGGTGGTTACCAAAACTTGTAAACAAAGTCATTTTGCCAGTGCAGATAGTGTCTTTCTAGACCTGAATATGACCTTGAATTAAAACAAACAACTTTTGCTTATAGTTCTTTTCTGTTGAACTAGAGTAACATTGAGATGGTGTCGAAGAAAGTCACTCCTCTGCTCACAACCTTGCAAGGGGTCTCGATTTACTCCAAGTAAAAGCTCAAGTCCTTTTTCAATGGACAAGGACGCCCTTCTCCTTACCAGGATCCTTCCTCCTCTGCGCTCCTACCCTTTTACTCAGCCTTGTCTCTCACTCTCCTCCAGCCGCGTGGGCTCCCTTGCTATTCCTCAAACATGCCTGTCATAAGGCCTTTGCCCAGGCTTTCCCCTTTGTCTGGAATATGCTCCCTGCTGGCAAACAGCCCACCTCTCCTTTAAGGTAACCTTTTCAATGAAGCCCACTAAACCCACGATTTTTAAAATTCCGACTGCCCTTCCATCTTCCTGATCCCTTTGAGGCTGCTCTATTTTTAATTTTTGTCTTTAGCATCAAACTGCTCAACCCACCCTTTAATTTAGTCACTTATTTTGTTTATTGTTTATTATCTGCCTCCCTGTTGCCATAATCTAAGCTTCATGAGTACAGGGGTCTTCATCTTCTTTCTTCAGTGATATGTGCCAAGTCCCTAAATCAGCTTTATCCAATAGAAGTTTCTGTGATGACGCAAAGGTACACGGTAGACAACTAGCCATATGTGTTAATTGGGCACTTAAAATGTGGTTAGTGCAATAAACCCTGAATTTTAATTTGTTTTAATTAAAATTAATTGAAATTTAAATAGCCACATGTGTTTAGTGGCTACCTATCATATTGAACAGTACAGATTTTGAAAGTTTATTTATTGAATGAATGAATGCCTAGCTCTCTAGATTGGTGCTTCTTACACTTTAATATGCAAAACAATCGCCTGGATTTCTGTGGATCTTGTTAAAAATGCGGATTCTGCTTCAGGAGATCTGGGGTGGGGCCCAAGATTTTGTTTGTTTCTTTTTTTTGAGGAAGACTGGTCCTGAGCTAACATCCGTGCCCATCTTCCTCTACTTTATATGTGGGACGCCTACCACAGCATGGCTTTTGCCAAGTGGTGCCATGTCCGCACCCGGGATCCAAACCGGCGAACCCTGGGCCGCCGAGAAGCGGAATGTGCAAACTTAACCGCTGGGCCACTGGGCCAGCCCCAGATTTTGTGTTTCTAATATGGTGTCCTAGGTGATATCTCCTTATACTTTAAGCATGAAGACTCTAAAAGACTAGTCCTGCCTTGCATCTTGCCTTGCTTCTAGTTTGTGTGTTTACTGAGGTGGGCCAGATTGGTTCTTCATTTCCTGGCCAAGAGCGATTATTAAAAATTACCTGTTAGACCCAAATAACACCCCCAGGCCCAAAAGACTACAAAAGGGAGCCATTTATTCCCTTATCTGTGATAAGAATATGATTCTCCTTGTCTCTTTTCCCCCTAATTTGGTTGAATTCAGTTGTGGTTAATTTAGAATTTTTTTCCTTCTATTCTGGTTGCTTCTATGTCAGTTTGTAGCTGCCTAATGTGCCCACTTGACTTGCAGTCTGTTTTTCCAGGTCACTGAAGATGTGTGCTAGTTACCCTTCACAAAGAATTTTCAGTGGTGCTGGACTACTCAGTTCTGCATCCTTCTATTATCTGGGATAGTTGGCTAAATCAAGCTCCCACAGTAAAAAAAAAATCTCATCAATCTTTTCCATTGTTATAATCACATTGTTCATCTACAGAATAAACATCACCCAGTTATTCCTTAGGGAGGAGTTTAAATCTTGTTCATATGCCTTGCATTGCCACAAATCTGTGGTTGTTCTTAATTATCATGTAGTCTTTTCCAGGTGGATTTTTGTCAGAGTGGTAAATCTTGGTGCAGATCAACTTTTAGGTGTTGTTAGTATTTAACAACAATTAAGATACTGATGAATATATGTAATATTGCCTGATTTGTCATTTCCTTATAGGCTCTTCACAAATATATCAAAGGCACAATTTACAGTATCTGTCAGGAGAAAAAGGATAAGATCATCTTAAAAATTTAACTTTGTTTTGTTTTTCTCAGAAGAGGATGAGGAGTGGGTGTGTATTTGAACTCTTCTGACAAAGCCCCAGGCTGGTCTTCCAGCCTTTTCTGCTGTGGCTGTGCCTGGCCTGGGCCTGCACAAATGTTCTGGTACCTCGGTACTACTAACTGGCCCTCAGCATGTCCTGGTTTTTGCTCATTCTCTTTCCTCTAGTTGGAATGCCCTCTACCAAATTCCTGCACTCTCCCTACAACACCACCACCTAAAGACAACCTTTTAAACACTCAAGGCTGATAACAACAATCACAGTAGTAGGTAACATTTGTTGTCCACTTTTGTGTACCAGGCACTGTGTCAAGCACTTTACATATGTTGTCCCATTTGATCCTCACTCACTACAATGCTCTGAGCCAGGAGGTACTGTCATCCTTTTGCAGATAAGGAAACAGAGGCTTAGAGAGGCCAGGAAACTTGCCAAGTTCACATAGTTAGTAAGTAAGGGAGCCTGGGTTTCAGCCCACGCTGTCTGAATATAGAATCTTTTCTCCTAATTATTAGGACATACTGCCCAGATTTCTCCTTCTCCCTGGGACTTCCCTCCTTTCTCTTGTTTGATATGAGGCAAATGACATTAGTGCATTATCCTGGTCTACGTCTGAACTCCTGGCTCTCTCCCAGTCTCCTCATAGCTCCTTATACCTACCAGTGCCCCTCCCCTTTTGTTATAGGGTGATGTGGTTGTCCTCCCTGCTCCACTGCCTTGGAGGCAGGGAGGGGCATATTTTACTTATTTTTGTATCCCCAGTGTTTTCATGAATTGTGGAAAGCTATCTTGATGTGCCCTAATTTGTGTTTCTATCCAGTAAATTTTCCATAATAATGGTGGAACTTCTTATATGCTCACTTCATCATCATGCAGGAGGGGAATCCTCAGTGTACTGTATTTAAATATAGTAATACAATTGGGTAGACTCAGCTGATTTTAAAACATTTTACAACCCAACTTTACTCCTCTGAAGATGAGCCCAGGGCTCTGCCAAGAGCTTTAGGTGGCTCGTAGTTTAAAACAATGGTTGGTTGCATGTGTGCTGGTAAGTGTTTAACCACTGGTTCTCCAGGAAAAAAAATGTGTGTGTTTATTGTAATTTTTATTGTTAATAAAGGATGTGTAGCCTATAATTGATAAATAATAATAAAATAATCACTACTCTTTATTGTAAACTCCAGATGACCAATAGATTCCCATACAGCACTTTTGCTGATTTTGTCAAACTCTTAATATCCACAGCCAGGCTATGTGTGCAACTGATGAACAAGTGCAATTCTGTCATAAATATTGTCTAATAGTTTTAAATACTGGAGAATATATCATTACTTTTTTTGTTCCACTCAGAATATAACAGTTACAGACATGGCACACTTTAAGTTTAATCTACGTATTCTCCATCACGCTCAAAGCGACAAAACAATATCGAGCCTTGATTTGTAGCATTTGCCAATTTGGCTGATTTGAGAGTACCAATGTGACTTTACTGAAAGTGGAATTGGGAAGAGATGCACAGTAGCACTCCACTATACAGCATTTCCAGCATACAAATACAATAAATGCAAATAACCTTAAGAGTATGGATCATAGTAAAAGAATTAGGAAGAGGTGAACTTTGTATTTTTATTATCTTTTATGAATATTTTAATTGTAAGTTTTATATTATAATTTACATAATTATATAACCTTATTTAAAATAATGTCTGTGTTTAACAACTTTGTTGTTATTAGTGCCATTGAGTCAATTCTGTCTCTGAGTGATGCTGTGTACAGCAGAGAGGAACCCTGCCCAGTCTTTTTGAGCCATTCTCTCACCTTCTGATGCTATATCAGACAATGCTCCACTGCTATTCATAGGGTTTTCATGGCCAATTTTTTCAAAGTGGGTGGCCGGGTCCTTCTTCCTAGTCTGTCTTTGTCTGGAAGTTCCACTGAAACCTGTCCAGCGTGGGTGACCCTGCTGGTGTTAGAAATACTGATGGCATACCTTTCAGCATCACAGCAACACACAGCTGCTGCAGTATGACAACTGACAGACGGGTGGTGCGATTCAATGAGATTGCTGAATCTTAACAACTAGACCACCAGAGTTGGCTGCAAACTAGCTTGTAAAATTCCTGAAATTTAACAATGGGCTCTTGTAAGCCTAGAGGTGGCCCCAGCACACCACTGGGTCAGTCCGACTCAAAAGAGGTATTTGGTTATCAGACGTGGGTGTGGGGAGGACAAGTCTTGAATTCCAGTTCTACCTTTTAC
Organism: Equus asinus; assembly: GCF_041296235.1. Lineage (NCBI taxonomy): Eukaryota > Metazoa > Chordata > Mammalia > Perissodactyla > Equidae > Equus > Equus asinus. The sequence continues at coordinate 39,466,302 of NC_091810.1, forward strand.
TTTCAGTTTATAGATCAAATTACCTACTGTTTGTTAAAGCATACTGTGAGTTATAAAGTATTTTATAAGTCTTAAAATTTCCCAGATCAGGGAAGGGTGAAAAAAAAGTGCAGCTAACGTTGTTGGGTCCTCTCTTTGAGCCAGGCCCTGTGCTAAGAGATTTACTTGCATTATCTTCCTGGATTTCTTCGGACATAAGTTCTACGATTACTTTCATTCTATAGAAGGGAAAACCAAGTCTTGGAGGGAATCAGGCACGCTGCTTAGTGCTAGAGGTGAGACTCAGACCCCTTCCCTGGAAACACTCAAGGCTTCTGCTGAGGAAAGCAGAGATAACAGGAAGAGAAAAATGGCAGATGCAGAGTATGAAGCAGGCTCTTTTATCATACTTCTGTTTTCTCTTCTTCCTTATTCTTCTTGTTGATGTAGGTGTGGTGGTGGGAGAATATCCCTTTCTTCCTCCTGAATTTAAAATCATTCCATGGTTGTCGCAGAATAACAGAAAGTGCATAAAAGTATAAAAGTAAAAATAAAAATGACTTCTGATTTTATCACCCAGAGGTAACCAAGATTTTAACTTTTAGGAGTATGTATCAATAAAATTTTATGTGCATAACATATAAAATTTAAATAACATATAATATGGTAAATATCAATGTATTCTTTCATTTATTTAACAATTATTTTTTCCATTGTTATTTCCTGAGTTTGGAAAGGGTAATCCTTTTGAGAGCTGCCACCCTTGGCTATTTGGAAAATAAAACCTAGGGGCTGGAACTATGGAAATAGAAGCTACCTATAATCATCACATCTTATTCTTTTTATTGCAGCCTTTTCCCACTGAAGATAGTTACCAGATATATTAACAAGCACACGTGAGTAATTTGAGCTTAACTTACATTTTCTACTTTTCTATATCCCTTGGTGGATGGCAAGTAGGAGAGCTAACGTATGGATGATAAATTCAGTATCTACTTCCTGGATTATTTCATATTTGATTTAACATTGAGGATACTTGCTGTATTTCTATGCCTGATCTATAAATCTAAATTCTTCAGAAGTCTGTTTGTTAGAGCCTTGTTGATAAGGAAGATGCAGTTTTCACATCAAAAGTGCTTATCTGTCAAAAGAGGAAAGCAAACCAAAATTCATACCTGGATTCATGCTAGATCTTCACACATCCAGCACTGTGGAGATGCCCGTGAAGAACAAAATCATATGGAGTGACATTTGGTCACTGACCTGACTAAGGGTTCTTCTGGGGCCTTTAATCTACTGCGGCAACAATCATATTTGACCACAGTCAGTGAAATGTTTCCCCTTTTACCTTCGGTTATGCAACCAGTGAAATCATTTAATAAGCTCTGTCCTACAGCTCATGATATATAAGTCCTGTGTGGTTTCGCCTAATAAATCCTTATCCCTGTCTTGATCTTCAGATGTCCAGCAGGTCATAGTACACTCTAAAGGAAATGTTTTCAGGTTTTGTGCGTAAGATTATGTTGCTTATTTTCTTATTTAAGATGGTTAAGCTATATAGAGATGGAAAAATAATGTCTAACTGAGAAGCAGAGAGAAGGTGAAGAAGGGCTATTTTGTATTGACAATTGCTAAATATAGGCAAGGTGATGTTTAAAACGTTATAATCCTTACAGCTTTTATAAACACTGTCTTGAAAACAATGGCATACAGTATGGTTAGGGCTCAAAGAAAAGCTGTCTCTTGTACATTAATCTAAGTTGCTCTGTAAAGACTGTTTCCCAAGAAATTGTAGTGGTTGTTAACAGAAGCGATGTCTAGTATATTTATTTTATGGCATATTATTAGTAGCAATGATCATATTTCATTTTAAAGATAAATTTTAAAAATCGTAAAATTTATTCTTTTGAAATATTTTGATAGCTTGATTTAAATTACAGTTTTGTTACAATATCTATTCAGTTGGCATTGTTAGAATATTCCAGCTTTATATATTTAGTGATAACTAGCTTCTTGATGGTCTGTTTTTCTTTCTTTATATAGTTTGTTCTACACATGTAACCATAAACCTATAATTATATATACTTTTTTTCCTTAAAAAGAAAAAGAAAAGCCAGATGGAAGCTCTTCCTTCCAGAAATAAAACTCAGCCTCACCAGAGAATTTAATGCTTCGTAGAAGTCTTAGCTGTGCCTCTTTGAAAACCTAAGTGTAACAGTTTTCTAGTGTTGAGTGGAATAAAGTTAGAATTTAGAGTTTGCATCTCTATTCTTTGATTAGGTTTTCTTTTAGAGAGAATAGGGTGGAATTTCTTATAAAAATGCTTAGTATTATATATTTTTATAAAAGTGAGTCCTTTGGAGTTTAGCCCTGTCACTCCTTTTTCCTCCTCAGAAACAGATTTACGACTTGCTCTGTGTAGGTCATGTGCAAAGACACTGTAGATGACAAAATATAACCCTCGTCTGCAGCACTATCTCCTCTATTGTGTTTGCATCATAAATTTCATTTAATAAGATATGTCTTGTTAGCCCAGTGTTTTCCTAATTTATGATTGGCTTTTCTAATACTGTCCAAGATGAAAATCATATGAATAAATGAAGATGTTATCTTAGACATTCCTTTTACTCTTATGCCTGGAGACGAGGTAGTCTGACTTGAACAGAACCAGAAATGACAGCTTTTCTCTGAGAGTTCTGAGCAGGAATGTGAAAGAGGTACATGGGAGCCAGCTCCTGGAGAATGTTTAAAGCCATGGAGAAAAGAGTCTCCTTTTGCATTATAACACCAAGGTATAAAGAGAGTTAAATGTGTTGCATAGCATCATACTACGCAGAGTATGAGTGTGAAAGAACCTACAAGGCACTAAATTTTTGAAATCTCATTAGATGTTGCTATAACAGCAATTTCTGTTCCCACATTCAGTAATCTATTAGACTTCTAGTCAATATATTGAAGAGACTCAAAATATACTTATTCATTGGTCTTATTTTTAAAATGTACTGTTGGCTTGCTCTTGCTTTCCTCCCTCCCACCTCTTGCATGCCCCTACCAGACATAGAATAGTACCTTATAAGATTTGAAGGAATAAAAAAGAAAATAACAGAACTGAACCATTTTATATTGGGGACTTGCCAAAATAGTTTTAAATCCAATTGATAAGGAAAAGTTCTTTATAACCAGTGTCAACTGTTTAACTAATCTCGAATATATAACGTTACAAAAAATATACAGACAATACATGCATATAGTTAATTATGAGGTAGATGTGGGTACATTGTAGCTGATATATCAGGTATTTTATAGATTAAAAAAATAAGTACACAGAGCCCTTTTAAGGAAGATTTTTCCTAAGGAAGACCAGTACAGCCTAATTTTTCTACTATGTAAAAGCAGAGAAACCAAACTTCAAATCAGAAATTGTCATTTAATTTAATTGTTCATGCTTTATTTATCCCATTACTGTGAGGATGACTGCTGGTCTGTCTAATTTAGAATCTCAGTGCTACTCTGTCTAGTTTATTATCTTTAAGGTTTATCAGCTGTGCAATCAAGCTGAACTATTTGTGTTTTACTGAAGATAGACACATTGAAAGAGAATGTGGGACCTCGGGGACAATGGAACTAGTTATAACAGAGGTTTAAACGAGAACACATATTAGACCCATGCCTGAGAGAAGGACCCCCTCCCCCCCCAAAAAGTATGAAGAGACACTCTGTGATTTATAATTCATTTTTAGTTTTTGCTAATTTGGTTTGGGAGCAAAGGGAAGAATATTGGAAAGATTCCATTTTACCTTTTCTCAGTAGCCTTAAAAATTTGCTTTGAACTTTCATTGCTAGAATGACATATCATGTTGATGGACTATTTGTGGATATCTGACTGACCAACAATTTCATGGGCCTTGGGAGAGATTTGTTTCACAGTTAAATCCCCTCTGTGGCTAAACTTAGGAAAACCAGAATTAAATAACTATTTAGAGAAAATAAAAATGGGATATTTATTTCTCCTTCAAACTAATGTGAGTGGTAAATGTGCACGACATTTAAATTCCTTAACAGCAAGTTGCTTTGCCATTTGCTCACAAATAAAAGTTCTACGGTTCTCCTGCATATTTTCTAAATTGAAAAAATCCCCAAACTTTCTTTTTCCATGATTAGTCATGTATATCCTAGTGCCTTATTGATTAGGGCCTCTTCTGGAGTCAGGCAGATAAATACATATTTAAGTCCTGGCTCCATCACTTCCTAGCTGGATGAATTTGGAAAAATTACTTACTCTCTCTCAGCCTCAGTTTTACAGTCTGTAACATGAAATGATAAAAGTACTTCCCTAAATGATTGTTTTGAAGATTAAATTAGATAATGCATATATACTGCCTGGTTCATAGTAAATGTTCAGTAAAGAATTGCTGTTACTTTTATTACTGTTATCAATTTGTCTTAGAGCTCAAGTCCTATTGTTGAATTTCAGTAGAGCTGTTGTTATTGGTTCCTCTCATATCTTCTCTTTTCCTTTTTGGTAGACTGCCCAACTTTGAAATGTGCTTTGTTACCATCTTTCCCAATATTTTGTGACAATTCTTTTTTTTCTGCCACTTCTGCATGAGGCAGGTGTTCCTTTTCAATATCTGCTGATTATTCTGAGAGATATTATAGATTAAATCAATGTCTTTATTGAAGATAATGCCCCCCCATTATGAAATTCTTCACAATGTTATTTCAGCGAATCATTTGTTCATTCATTCATTCTTTTGTTCATTTCCTTGACATCTCTGGAGCATATTAGATACCAAAGTGACAAAATTGAATGACTCCTGGATCCTGTCTTCAGAGAGTCTAATGCACATCCTGCTATGTCCCTAATCATAGCTGATGAGCATGCAAGTTGTACAAGTGATACACCTAATTCATAGAAAAGAAAAAACAAAACTATCATGGGAAATAAGGCCTAATTTTTTCAAAACTTGTGTTATCAGCCTTCATGATTCTTGAATGTGTCCAGAAGTCCCCTTAAGAACTTCCATAACTGTTTTTATCGGCTCATATTCTAATTAAACTTGTTTTCCTTTCAACTAACATCCAAAATAATTAAAGCACACACCCATTATTATTTTGCAGTGTTGTCATTGCTTGTTTTGCAATAGTGTTGTTTTTGTGATATTTTACCCTTTCATGTGTACAGGTTGGCTTTTGTGGGAAAAGTCTGGGTGTCTATACCGATTTGTGATTTGTTTCTGTATTCCTATCAGTGTGCAGACTTTTAAACAGATCGTGTTTATAAATTGCCTGTGTGCCTCATATGAATTTGCCTTTAGTTTGCACACACACAGAGAATTCACACATAGAGGACTCCTCTAGGGAGCCAAGTTTACGCTCAATGGCTGCTCTGAAAAGACAGGTGCTCATTTCGTTAGTGATGGAGCCATGCAGCTGAGGGTTCTTGTGCACTCTGCTGCTGTAAATCAGATTTCTCACAGAAAGAATTGTTGAACAGACACAAAGTGGTTTCCTTAGACCTGGATAGCTGCAGGCTCTTATCCATAAATGGCCCATTATCAGTAAGTAACTTTTAGGAAATTAGGCAGCATAAATTTATTTTTGTTTAAGCAAATAGTTCCTAAATGATAAGTTCCCAAATCCCCTGCATCTTTTCAACAAGGCTTATACTGAAACGAACATTTCTTTGTCCTGCTGTGTTTCTTTGTTCCGCTTTCTTGTTTTACTGTTTTGGAAATTTGGTACTTATTTTTGTTGTTTCCTGTTTTCCACCCTGGGGATAAACTCTTTATTAGTTTTTAAAACTCATGTTCCATTAATCACCAGATTTCCATTAATCATTCATCACCTTCCCTTTTCCTCCACTTCTCATCCCTCTGTCTTTATTCTACCCACTTGCTTCTTACTTAAATTATGGTTAATGTGATTAGAGGCCTTGCCCAGGAAATCAGGTGTCTTATGAGCTTTCAGAGAATTTCTTTAAATGTATTTACAGCTTTTAAGAGAGCACATCCTCTTTGGAGCTGCTTCCTTCTGTTTGAAAGAGGCCTGTACACATGGCATAGATGTTCACAGAGGCCTATGAGAGCAGACAAGTGAAGGAGCAATCTCAGAAAAGTTATGTCTTTGAACAAGTTAGCAAATAGTCTTCAACCCTTACTAGATAGACGAAAGTTTTTAAAAAGGAAAAAAAGAAAGTCCTTTTGAAGATTTGTATTGTTTCTCCATGCTTTGACCAGTGCCAGTCCTTGGAAAGTGTTACCGAACCTGAAGTGAGTTCGCTCACCCGTCGCGCAGCAAGCCAATCTCTGACACGGGGTGTGGTGGAAGAAAGTAGGAACTTTATTTTTGCACAGCGCTGAGCAAGGAGAGAGGGCAGCTAATGCTCAAATCCCAAACTCCCTGAAAAGCTAAAAGGAAGGGTTTTTATTTGGGGTTTTAGGTAGAGGAGGAGGAGCATACGGCCTTGCTCGTCGGAGCTTTCCCACCAGCCTGTCTTTGGCCTTGAGACACTTACAGAGAGGAGGAAGCCTGTGACCTTGCTGCTCAGCAGCTTTCCCACCAGCCCATATCTCTTTGCGGGAGGAGATGGTCCAGGTGCTTGTCCTTGACGGTGTCTGTTTCCATGGAGGATAATGGATTCTGGAGCCAGGAAGCCAGAGAGTAAGCAGGGAATGAATGTTTTGGTTTTAACCCCGTATATGCTGGGTTTAATGTGGGGAAACTGATATCAGGGTCGGTATCAAAAGTTCTGGCTTCTTTATCTGCTTTTCATCCCAATTGACCCTCAAGGAAACAAGTAAACGTTTGCCAACAGTAACTATGCTCTAAACTCAAACCCAGAGACCTAAAGTAGAATACAAAGTTGTGGGGGGGAGGCTGGGGAGAGAGAGATTGAACCACATTCTTTTATGTCCTTCACCTGCTTTCTTTTCTAACACTGAAGAGTAGAACCATTGCACTGTATCCAACTGAAAGCACAAAATTGTTAATCTGAACCAAGTTCCAGAGTGCTGGTTTGTTTTAAAGCAAAGAAACAGAAAGCCATAGTGACATTCCTGACGGCATGCCTCCAAGTTCTTAATGTAATTACTTCTTGGTTCCTGAGATGTGATTAATTAGATGAAAAGAGATCAAGTGTAATCTAAAAGGATATAGAAGATTTCCTAAATAGGAGTGACTCTGGGCTTCAGAGCCATGACAAGAAGTCACTAGATTCAGGGACACAAACATCTCCACGAGCCCCTCGTTATGGCTGGAAAACCTCTTGAAAGTTAACTCATCATTCTCTAGTTACATAGAGAAAGTTACGTAGAGAAAGATGAGTTGGAGGGATAAAAAGGAACTTTTTCCCTCGAGTCTGCAGGATGTTTTCTTATTTCCAGCATAGTCTTTCTCCACCTGGGGTTGTCTGCTTTAACTGACATCAAGGCCGTCTTATTGAAAATTTTTCAGATTCTTGATCAAGCACTTTAGTCTGACATCCTTTGTCTATTGTTACTGCTAAATTAAATTTCACCCTGACAGCTGACCACCAAGTCAGGCCCTATTTTGTCTGCGAGCTCCTTTGATTTAGAAAAAGTACCTTATCTGGCAACCTCATCTTTTGTACCTCCTTTTCACAAATATCCTTTAACAGGCTTTAAGATGAGAGAAAAGAGGGTCTTTTAAAATTCCCCATAATTTCCTTTTAAGCTGGGAGAATTGTGAAGCCACAAAAGCATAGAACTACAGATTAATGTAGCTCTTGAGCCTCATATGTATATCCCTACCTACATCTTTTATTTCACACCCCCCAAGACACACACCTCATCCTCTTCTAGGAATCAAGGAGTAAGTAGTGATGCTTGCCAGAAACAAAGGACATGAGAGAAGGGAAATAAATGAATATCAGTAAGTTTTCTAGTCATAGCTAAAGAATCATGGAATCTCATAGCTGGAAGCAACCTTGAAAATTGTACTTGTGTTTCCAACCTTTTGTCCGCTTTGAGGGAGAGAACAGAAATGCCCACAGCAGAGGTTCTCAGTGAAGGTAGGGGTGCGGCGGTAGCGAGGCAGCTTGAGTCAGAATGTGGAAGGTCATGCTGAGTGTGGGTATTCTATGAAGAAATTCATCCCTTGGGACATGGCCTTCTCGTCTGCCCTCCTTGCCCCCTTTCCTGCCCCTCCTCAAATCATTGGTTTAGAGCAACCTTCTCATTTTACCGATAAGAAAATGAAGTTCCATAGAGAGGTCAAGGGGCTTATAAAGATCGTTAGACCTTAAGAAAAACTTTTTTCCCCTTTTTTCATGAGGCATTTCTTATCTCAGAGAGAAAACCGTGAAAGAAATCAGGCTGGTGTTGGAACAAGAACTATATTAAACAATAGATGTTCTCAAATGAAAAATTATTTGTGTTTTAATCTTATTTATTGTGAATTAGTGATAAAATTTAGCTGTGCCATATTTGACAAGGACTTGCTGCTTGAAGTTGCCCATCTTCTCCTCTGATATCATACTATTTTATCGCCTCCTCTTCTTTCTTTCTCTTTTCTTTTCTGTTTTCTTTTTTTGCCATGCTGAACTCAATAACATATTTGTGGAGACAATTTTTTAAAAAAGGGATTATTCCTGAAAATCTGCTACAGAATCAAGCAACACATTTGTATTTTAGACCTAAAGAGTGCAAATAGAAAGCATTGATGAATTTTTACAATCATAGAGCCATATTTTAGAAGCACCAGAGGAGATTGTTATTTGAAAGAACCTTGTAATGAGTCTTACGGTAAAGCAAATAATTAGTATCACATTTGCATGGACGGTTCATCATTCAGTGATTTGGAGGCCTCAGCTGTTCAGAAACCTGATTTTTAAGGGGACGGTGGGTCAAAGGGCAAATCTGAAAGTGGGGCAGGAAAACACACCTCTGATTCCAGAAATAATAAGGCAAGAGAAACAAAGCAAAAAGTTCCAGTTTCTTTGCTCTCTAAACTTGAGACTTTTGGAAAAACTATAGGCTTCAAATTTTTCATCCTTACAGAAATGGAAAGAACATAATTTCTGGCACATTGTAAATATTGAGATTTTAAAATTAAATGGTTAAATCATTTTTTAAGTATATTCATATAGAATCCTAATACTATAATGATTAGATTCTCACCATAGTCTATTTAAAAATATAAAAACAAGTTCTTTATTGGTTGAAAATTGTACACCATTTCCTTTTCTCTTTTAATTCATATTTTCATTTACTTACCTCACAGAATTTTATCAATGTAAAATGCTTAAAAGGTTTATTGATCATCTTATAGTCTCAGAACCATAAAATAAGAAGTTTCCTGAATCCATAATCCTCTAAGTTATGAAATTTGATCTGGGTTGAATTTTTATTAGTATTATCATTAGCACAGATTGATCAAAATCACAAATATATAACAACATTGATAAATAATTATTAAACATAAAAATTAAGTTTTTTAGAACTTTATTAATAAGATGGACAAGTTGTTTTTTTAAAAGTAGTTTTTGTATCAAGTAAAGTATTTATTTCGGGAACAAGATAGGATTTAGCACAATTACAATTTTTCATTTTTCTAGATATAAACAATGAGAAGTTTTTCCTCAAATGAATAAGTAGATGGATTGGAGAGATTTTTATGTTATTGAATTTTTAAAACTCCTTACCAGTTGTATGCCAAAAATCACAGTGATTTCTCATCATTATTTTTCCTGATTCATCCTCTGACAACTCAATTAGTTCTCCTTTAATTTTGTTGAAAGGAAAACCTGACTTGCAAAAGGATTTGTTAATCAGTCACTTGAGACCTTCTCTTTCTCTGTTTCTGGGAAGTACACCAAAGGCTTACCAATGCTTCTCGAATACCCACTAATTATGCTTGTTGCTCTTTCTCTTAGAGGCACCATGTTGAACTTGATATACTGAGAGTTGGGAAAATAGAAATATTCCAAAGTTCAATCCATCTCTGCAGATATAGTTTTTTGGGGGGCAGAATGCTTTATCTTATTACATGCATTAAATAAATTTCATCAAAACTTCGGAGCTGCAGATTTAGCTCAAGTTTATGGAAAATATCTACCATACAACCTATTTTGAAAAACTTATTTGCTGAATCAATCAGCTAGGTCAGGTTTAGTTTCTTTCAGGTTGAATTTTTGCATTCAAATAAACTTTCTCATGGGCCTCCAAACGACTTGTCTTTTCACTTTTGAATTCTCAGTCTAAAATGGATTGCCAGGTATGGTGAGTAGACTTGTAATGTCTGCCCCTGGGAGAAATAAGACACCTCCATTCTTGATATTTCTTGTTGATTCCTTTTTTGCTTTGTTCTCATGGGACTTTTTCTCAGGAGCAATGTATTCTTTCACGATGGCTTGCAAATGAAAAGGCAAGATCCTTAAAGCGAAATTGTCATCCCCACGACTCCTCGACTACATGTGCATTCTCAGACACATCAATTTTGGGAAAAAAGTTGAGCATCTAGAAATTGATTCTTTTAAAAATATCTGATTCTGTGAACTCCAGTTGGAAGACCACTATTATAAAGTTTGTAAACATCAGAAGAATGAAGATACATAATAGCGTAGGGTCATTTGGTGTATTGATGATTAGTTTTAACCCCCTTAATATGTCCTGAGGGTTTCAATAATTGACGTTCATATTCGTGATCTGGATTCGTCAAGAACAGTTTAAATATGAGAGCAAATTTCTGCCTAAAAAGACATTTCAGATCAATTTCCATGCAACATGAATAAGATAAAAATAAAAGGTAAACTCTTTGATACTCTAAGTGGTAAATCCTTGGAATTCTTGTCTTTTGCACCTAGTTTTCATGATGAAATATTTTATAAATTGTCACAAATAGAAACCTCTTCAAGATCAGTTTTCTACGATTTTGTAACCATATTTGTAAATGATTTGGAAAATTCTTTAAGCTAATACAAGAAACTTCCTATAATCTAAATCTAAGAACTATTAAATAAGCCAGTGCATGTCATTGCTCATTGCCTATTACTTCAAGATTTCTACCTTGTAGAGAGAAAGGAAGCATTAGAAGATCACCTAAAGAAAACAGAAATTCTTCATATTAGAGAATGTGAATTAAAATTATTTTCTCTTCCCAGTAATGTATCATTATGCCATTAATCCTACATATACTGAGAGTTCAATGGAATTATATAGATTCTATTTTTATACTTTTACTTTCTGTAAAATGTAGAACTGTCAACTCCCTATATTATCTACTTCTCTCTATATAATTTTGCTAAAATGAGAAATATTCAAATAAATCATAGAACCAATTAATTTATTTTGTATACAATTAAACTGGTGATAAAGAAATATCAGAAGGAACTTAGATATGTGTCTTACAATATTAGCAGTATTGGACTGACAGTATCAAAGGTAAGCTTGTAGTCTTAGGGTAAGTTATTGTGCAGGCGTTTACAGTGTCTTCCTTGGCCATTAGTCAGAACAAAATATCAAGAACGACCTTCCCTGGTTGTGTGGTCCAGATTGAGCAAGAAGCAGGTAAACCCAGATGTTGAGTGGCTGTGCATGATACTTAACCTCACTAAACTTTAGTTTCTTCATCTGTGAAATGGGATGATAATAATATTTATTGCATAGGATTGTTGAATCAAACAAATGATTGAATGCACATACAGGACTATATAAGAGCTTAATAATATTAGCTATTATGATTATTATGGGGCCTAATAATAGCCTGAGTGGGAAATATGGACCAATATCGGATCAGTTAAATTAAATGTTTGCAGTTTGTTGCAAATTTAAGGTCACTCCAAATCCAGTAAATTCAGTAGTTTGTTTATTTCTTTACCATTTCCTTTGTCATCAAGTGTAAGAATGCTTTGTCATTGTCGTAGTCCATTTGGGCTGCTATAACAAAAATACCATAGACTGGGTGGGGGTGGCATAAACAACAGAAATTTTTTTCTCACACTTTTGGATGCAAGGAAATCCAAGATTAAGATGCTGGCAGTTTTGTTGTCTAGTAGGAATCTGCTTCCTAGTTAACAGAGGACCGTCTTCTCGCTGTGTCTTCACGTGGGGGGTGAGGGAGCTCTCCAGATCTCTTTTATAAGGACACTAATTCCAATATATGACCTAATCATATAATCATATGGGCCCAAAGGCCCCACCTCCTAATATCATTACATTTGAGGGATCTCAACATATGAATTTTAGGGGGACACAGACATTCAGTTTCTGGCAGTCATCAAGTATATTAACAGTGTAGATATTTTTTGTAATAACAGAAGATATGCCTAGAGATACAGACCGTGCTTCAAGTGCCATGATTATTCTTGGAATGTTGGGACTCGATGTTAATTACCATCTCTTAATAGTTTCAAGATGCCACTTAGGTAGATGAAGTTTCTTACAGTATAGAAGATTGTCAGTGTTAATTTTTTTTACTAATGACTCTTAAGGTGAGTCTAGATATCACCTTGTCATAGAGTTCCCCCTAAAATAGAAAGGAGATCTTCAGACTCTTTTCATTATTTCCTAAATGGTATTAGTGCCCACGCTGACTATGAAAAGGCTACCCAAAATGTCTCGTTCTCCTGTTTTTGACTTGGATTATGTTAATTCTGTGTTCTAGTGTTGGTGATTTGTGGTGATTAGATGTTCTGTCAGACAAGGTATATGTCTTTCTTAATAATGTCGAAAAGGAAATTAATTATTAATTTTGGATAGATGAAGTATGTACTCCATTCTCAAATGATAATGAAAGGAGTCCTTGATAGTGACATTGTTGGGAACCATTGCTCTAGGTGGGTGAATTTGGGAGCTGGGGGGGAGGGTATAGACACTGCCATTGTTCGTATATATACTGTCTATATAATAATTGTATTATATTAATTTGATCTATATTATAGGCACATGATTCTATGACAATCAATTAAAAAACAATTTTATTGACTTTGGCCAAAGTAAGAACTTAATTACCATTTTGCCAATTGGTCAAATTTGTAAGACTCTTCTTTCTTAAAATTTTACATATGATAACGACTTTATATATGATAGTGGAGGAAAGCACTTCAGCATTTCAGAGGAAAAGAGCCCCAAATAAACCTTAAAGATGACTCAGAACACAGAAGAAAGAGAACCAAAGCACACACCACATGGCCTTCTGACAAAGAGGGAAGGCCGTGCCCGCACCCTGTGTTGCTCTTTCCTTCCCATATCAATGTCAGTCATTGTTTTGAAGGAGACACAATAGACCTGTCTGTCACTTCTTAAGCTGGGTCAAAGTTTGTTCTTTGTCTGATTGGCTGCCTCCTCACTCTTCAGAGGGCCCAATAAAATACAGTAGATATAATTAGTGAGTGAAATTGCTGAGGAAAGAAACACGATTGTGTAGTATTTGCTGGGAATTTCAGAAGTAATAAAGCAGAGTTTAGAATAAGACCGTGTGAAATATTGTAGCTGTTTCAGATTGTGGAATTCATTTATGGAGGAGGTTAGCTGCCAGTTTTCTGCAAAAAAAAAAAATAGTTCAAATTAGTTAGGTTATTTTAGTAATTATCATTTAACACGTGCTAAGTGCCCGCAGTTCACACAGTATCAGAATGCACCATGGAAGGAACTGAACTTGCTATTGGATTTAATTAATCTCTCAAGTTAATTGCTAATATGGGCCACATTTCTTACGTGAGTAAAATTGGTGTGTGAGAAAAGATAATGTCCTTCCCTCATTAAGCTGTCCACGTTAGATTTACAGGGCGACAGTGTGGCCCATTTGGGCTTGGTTTTGATAGCTTTCCTAACTGACAGCAGAGAGTAAGTGGTGATCTGTCCTTTCATTATTAGACTCAGCCCAATAGCTATGGCACAAACACAACCACCTCTATCAGGGAGATTTCAAAGAGCTGTTTGTAGTTTGATGCTCAGCTTGTCATATTTTTTTTCTGCTAGCCCCAGACTCCTTTTGTTCTCCCAGTACGTGGAGAATTGCAGTGCGAGGGCACCACCTGACACCTGCCAAGAAGGGCAGCCCTTGCCAACTGCAGCCTTCCCCAGAGGAGGAATCAGTTAATGACTTTTGTCAATGAGGTAAGTTTGTAGATCTTAGGAACTTCCCTTCACATGGTTACATAGCTGGCATGTGACCCCCACTGCCAACTTGTGCTTGTCAAACTCTGTGGATAGGGACTTTTTTTTTTTTTAAGATTTTATTTTTTTCCTTTTTCTCCCCAAAGCCCCCCGGTACATAGTTGTACATTCTTCGCTGTGGGTCCTTCCAGTTGTGGCATGTGGGACACTGCCCCAGCATGGTTCGATGAGCAGTGCCATGTCCGCGCCCAGGATTCGAACCAACGAAACACTGGGCCGCCTGCAGCGGAGCGCAGGAACCCAACCACTCGGCCACGGGGCCAGCCCCTGTGGATAGGGACTTTTAAAAGGCTGAGATATTGTTGATTGCCTGCAAAAACTGGAAGCCTACTTATGTCCTGTCTTTTCATCAATGTTTGCTTCTATGGAGTCTGCTTCTATGGGTTCCCTAGAAGCAGAGCTTGAGATGGAGATTGGTGTGCAGGTGATTTATTAAGAGAGGGCTCCTAGGAGAAACCAGGCAGGGAGTGAGGGAATTAGGATAGGGTAGGGGAAGAAGTGACGAAGAATGTGGTTTCTGATGAAATTAGCTCGATCATGTAGAGACTCTGGAGCATGAATCATGCCACAGAGTCAGTCCTGCCTTGAGGCAAGGGAGCAGGCTTTTGTACCTCCCCTTCATACCAGTTGGTCCTTGGCTGAGGGTTTGGTGGTATATCTCTCAGGCATCACTGAGTAAGGGGGCTCTAGTCACGCAAGGGCAGTCCTTTGGAGAATGGCTGCAACACCTGCAGGGAGGAATGGGCTACCGAACTGGTAAAAAGGATCCCACAGGAATCTGGGTGGGGCATCAACAACTTCTGCTCAGTGTGGAGAACACATTCTATAGTGGGATAGGGCATTTGCATGCACAGGGAGCACAAGTTCCCTTCAAGTTACAAAAGTCTGTGGCAGAGTCAGAATGCATTATAATTGGGGTAGGCCCTGTGGCTCAGTGGTTAAGTTTGCATGCTCTGCTTCAGCGGTCCCGGGTTTGCCGGTTGGGATCCTGGGTGGGGACCTACACACTGCTCATCAGGCCATGCTGTGGTGGGCATCCCACACAGAAGAACTAGAATGACTTACAACTAGGATATACAACCATGTACTGGGGCTTTGGGGAGGAAAACAACAACAACAAAAAGAGGATGATTGGCAACAGATGTTAGCTCAGGGCCACTCTTCCTCACCAAAAAAAAAAAAAAAAAACCTTAAAAAAAAAAAGGAATGCGTTATAACTATAGACTGTTAATTTTGTGCTCTAATTCAGTCTTTAATAAGAGATCAAGAACTTACAGAAGGATGAAAATCATATAGTACATTTTTCAGCTTTGTGGAAAATGAAGTTGTAGTTATCAAATAGACTTTCACCTGAGAAAAAGAATATGATACTTCTTAACCCCACTGAACTTAATTAATCTCTCACCCCTCCACAGATTTTTAGTAATAAGTTGTTAATGCCTGTAAAGATAATTAGAGATGGCAGACAAAAACACGATTATACTCTCATGCCAAAGAGGAAGTGAGGTATGTAGTGTCTGGGTGCTACAAAATACAGCCTCTTGTTACATCAAATGACAGGGCCTAACTGTGTGATGTAAACACATTATTGCAAATGTCAGTGCACAGAGAACTGTTTACACAGACTGCAAAGATGATTACTAAAGAAATAGCAAAAGCAATAACATACAGAACAACAACTTTTCATTGACTAAGTTTTAATTCAAACTTGTTATCACTGTGGATGAATCATTTCATATAGAGACTTAACTTGTCTATGATAGGCTTTGTAAATAAGTCAGCAAGATAAAAGACACAACATTTGACATTAAAATATTAAGTACATTAATGTAAGTTATAAAACTTTTATATCAACCTGCAAAAGATATATTCTGAGTTTCATATCTCTCTCACTTACTCTCTTCCTTCTTTCCTATCAAAAATATCAGTAGCTTACTCTAATAAATCAATTATGAAACTTTATACTATATAGGTTTCTGAATTTGGCCATGTAAATATTTGTATAACTAGATATTTTCTGGGAGGTGGAGTAAAGATACTTCATTCACTCTGTATTTCATGTATTTTTTACCAAAGTGTCAACTTTGCTAAATTACTCCTGAAAGATCCAATCTACAGAGAAAATTTGTGGTGTATATATTATTTAAAAGTGTGATGCATTTCTTTGAATGAAATTAGTTGTAAAAAGAAATTAGGAATTTCTTTCTCCATCAATTGATGTTTCTTTGGTGCCTTTTTAAAAATTTTTCATCCAATTCTTTTTTGTCAGAAAGGTAATTTTAGACACAAAAGTTGTAATGACCCATTACATAAATCTAAAGTGTCAAGTGTCACCCCTAAAATATTTATAACCTTGAGTTCATGAAAATTTTTTAATTTCATGAAGGATTTTGTTGACTAACTTTTGTTACGGTCATTGGCAGTGCTGTTTTCATGGTAGACTAATTTTTAAAACACTCTGGTTCAGTTGTTCATTGAAATGATAAAAAAAAAATTACCTAAAACTAGTGCTTGAGGTTACCTTCTGATTCTGCTTTTGGCAGATTAAAACCTAATCCCTCGTATGGGAGCAGGAATCCATATTAAAGGAGGTTCAAACCCGAAATCATACCGTTAACGCCGGACTGTGTTGAATGAAACTGTTGTACAAACTCTCTTTGCCATCAGAATATTTACAAGCCCTCTATTTTCAAATGTGACTTTAGACAATTTTTATTGCAAAAAGTTTTGTTGTAAGCAGAGTGATAACTTCTCTTGCTGCACCCTACTTTTTTCAACCGCGAGCTGTCTTGTTCTGTTGCCTTTCCTCGTTGGCTGTTCCCCTTTGCTCTCTCAGATCCTAAAGTGTGTGAATGAGTGAGGTGGGTATGGAAGTGGCTGGTAAGAAGAAGAGGGGCCATTCCCACTGCTTGGTCTTTTACTCAAAGGAAGACTTGCTATGAACGTAAGCATGTTCAAACAAACCTCCCCAATAATATTAAATGGCTAATTTGACTTTGCGTTCCAGACCTTGTTCCAAGGTGCTCTAAACACATTCTGTCATTCATTCCTTACATCAGCTCTAGGTGACACATATATTCTTACTGCATTTCGCAGATTGGGAGACTGAAACTCAGAGAGGCCAAGCTGCTGTACCACACAGTCTGCTCTGAAAAAGCTTCTCCTCATGACTGAGAGACCAGTATTAACAAATAGTCACCAGTATTAACAATAGTCAAAGGTAGTCTTCAATTACATACTAATATCCTGTTTAAGGAATTCTTGGTGTGAGTTATAGAAGCTCTTTAGCCCTTTGTTAAGATGAAGTGTTTATCATCATTATCATCACCACCATTAGTCGTCACCATCACCATCCTCATCACCAGCCTCCTCCTCCTCCTCATCATATCTACCAGTTGTTGACTCTCTCTTATATAGCAAACCTAAGACGGATGCTTTACCTTTAGCAAGTTTGTCCTCTAATTCCCCTCAATTGGATGAAAAATTTTTCTGATGTGGGCAGGCAGCCCACCTACAATTCATCACATAAAATCATGGAAAAATCATGGGCTTAGGAGTTTGACAGACCTGAGTTCCTAATTACAATCGTAAGCAAGTTGGTTCGTGCATCTGAACCTAAGTTTCTTCACCTATCCCATGGGCTAAATAATTCCTATCTTGTATTTTCTAGGGAGAATTAAATGAGATAGTATATATGTCAAATGCTTAGCACTGTGCTGCAAACATAGTAGCCACTCAGGAAATGTTTCCTCTCTCCCTCTTTTGTACCTCTCATGTGGAGAGAAAATGACAGGAGGCATAGATAATCGCTAAATTAAATTGTATAATGAGAAAAAAAGTCTTTATATATTTAATAACTTAGTTTTCTCGTTCGCATACTGTATTTGAGGTTGTGTTTTTATGCATAATATGCCTTGTATCTTTTACTTTTCACAGTGACTCTCTGCCTAGGCAGTTGGTAGCTCTTCATTTTCTGCTGATCTCTATGGACTCCGTCAATGAATTTTTTGCCTTCAGGCCAGTGGGAAACTCAAGCAAGAGATTAAAGGAAGGAAGGAGAGTGAGGTCAGGGTTTTAGTTGTCCTGGATTCCTCCCTATGGGGTCACTTGGGCTGGCTGTGTCCCTCTATCTAAGATGATCGCTCTTCTTAAGATTAACGTCTCTACCAGACTCTCCTGCGGGTTCTGGTCACTGCTCCTTCCCTTTCTCCCTTTAGGCCTGAGGATGATAGCAGCTCCAGAGTGTTAGATGTCCTTTATGGTTTCCCTATATGCTACCCACAGTTTTGCAAACAGTCCCTTGATTAAGCCCTCCTCAATTGATTTTAATTTGAGTGGACCACCTGTGTCCTGTTGGAATCCTGACTGACAGAGGAGGGGAAACTAGGGAACTTTTTTTGAAATTGCACGTACATGCCAAGCACACTGTTTATTTGGGGTGGCTCAGGTGGATGCTGGTAGAGCTGATTAGGGAAGTAAAGGCACTCAAGGCATTCTTGCTGTTACCACTATTGTATTCCATTTTTATCTATCTAAGCTGATGTTAAGGACCATGGGCATACTCTGTGCTTGAGTTCTTTATTTGCAGACTATTCATGTGGCTCCAATACTAGATTTTGCACTCCTTTAGGATCGAGACTATTTTATTCATCGTTGTGCCCTCGATTCGAGTACACCACTATGCTTTAGCAGACACTCAGTACAGCTGTAATTTGATGATCCATCTGCGTACGTCTAAGGATGAGCATGAACTGAAGTACACGTGTACACTGAGAGAACACCTTTTGCTTCTTGATGTTAGCTTCTGTAAAAACCCGAAACAATATATTGTTGATGTGTTATATCTGCAAACATCGTTATATAAATGGACATGTCTGACTGTATTTCTTTTCTTTAGCATCTGCTATAGGAGAAGAATTGGATAGATGCCTGGAAGGCATGGGCAGTTGTAACATTTCATTAGTACATACTGATCTGGTTACAATTTGAAATACTACAGAACACTTTTTTTCTCTTCTGACTTTTTTGCTTATTAAAATTTATCCCCAAATGTTCTCAATTACTGGATATTGATGTTTCTTATTTTGAAAGCCTGATTGTAGATACCTGGTTATAGTTTTTTACCTTTTAATTAATGATAAGCACTGGAGAAATCAGTAGTAGAGCAGTACCAGCTTTGGCTTTTAAGGGGCATAAATACAGTGTGGTAGTGAAAGGTGTATTATATAATGGAATATTAGAATTATCAGGATTTTTTAAATGAAGACTTTTATCACTAATGTTTTGATAGGTTTAAATATGAGAAGGATAAAAACTGGTAGTGCTTGGTCAATTCAAGGGCTGTGTTTTAAAGTCTAGCTTGTAAAAGAGAAAGAATTCAGCTCCCTTTTAAATTAGAATAAGTTTCTTAATCTTATAAAGGAATGGCAGTGTGCTGTTCCCTTTCAGATACATGTTTTTTCCTTCGCAGATTGCAAATGGCTATCAGTGTGCTGAATATACAGACAAGTGGTATGAGTCCCCTGAGAGAGACACTTTCTGTAGACTGACACAGATTCCTCTTGGGAGAATTTATGTACAATAAATTATTTATATAAAACCCTAAGGCTCCTCTGCCACGCTTTAGGTTTTTTGTAATAAATATATCACTGCAAAATGCTACAAACAATTGCAACTGGTTTATGTTTGATGGAGGGTGGGAAAGACTACAACAAAACCCCTTTCAGCAGCATCCCTGAAGCATCAGACCTGGAGAGGGTGATGGCAACAGAGGTGGAATAGGGCCAAGGCAGAGTTAAAGGACAACCTGGGAACGAATAGAGTTTTGCTAAGTCATTGAGAGGATTCCAGGCCCTCCAGTTTCCTTCTTCAAACTGTAATAAGGGGAATAGAGGAGAGAATTGAGCCCCGGCGGGTAGGAGAGGTTATTGAAGGTATGGGCATCTGAGGTGGGGTTAAGATATGCTTCCAATGATGGATGCAGATGTTGGGCAAATTGCCGAGGAAACAGTACTTAGATTAGGAATTTTTACCCTGAGCAATCAGTAGGTCTGATGTAAAAAAACTCAAAATTTTAAATTTGGAAATAATTATAGATTCATGGGAAGTAGCAAAGAAATGTAGAGGGAGGTCGTTTGTACCCTTTACCTAGCTTCCCCCAGTGTTAATATCTTGCCTAACTGTAGTACAGTAGAAAAACCAGGAAATTGACACTGATACAATCCACAGAGCTTATTCAGATTTCGCCAGTTTTATAGGCACTTGTGTGTGTGTGTGTGTGTAGCGCTATGCAATTTTGTCACATGCACAGCTTCATGAAATCACCAACGCAATCAAGACCCTTACCTGTACCATCACAAGACTCCCTCTTTCTACTCCTTTTTTAGTCACACCCATCCTTTCCCCCGAACCCTAACCACTAGGAACCACTAATCTGTTATTGATCTCGATAATTGTCATATTTCATGAATGTTATATAAAAGTGACCTTGCAATATGTATCCTTTTGAGATTGGCATTTTAAAAATTGCTGAAAAATATCGCATGTTGTGGATGCACTACAGTTAGTTTAGCCATTCACTTAGTGAAGGACATTTGGATAATTTCCAGTTTTTGGCTGTTACAAATAAGAAGCTATGAACATTCATGCACAAGTTTCTGCATGAAAATAAGTTTTCATTTCTCTGGGATAATTGCCTATGGGTACAATTGCTGGTCATAGGATAAGTCCATTTTTAGTTTTAAAAAGAACCACCAAATTTTTTCCAGAAGATCTGTACCGTTTTACATTCCCACCAACAATGCATGAGTGATAGTTTCTCTGCATTCTGACTGGCATTTGATATTATTCTCTCTTTGTGTTTCAGCTATTCTGAAAGATGTGCAGCGATATCTTATTGTGGTTTTAAATTGCGTTTTTCTAACAGCTAATGATGTTGAACATCTTTTCATGTGCTTGCCACCTGCATATGCTTTTCTCGTCTTTTGACCGTTTTCACATTGGATTTTTCTAGTTGTTGTTTTTGTTTCATTTTATTTTGTTGCTGTTGACTTTTGATAATTCTTTATGTATTCTAGATACTAGTCCTTTGTCAGATATGTGGTGCGATCGGCCCAGGACTTGACCACTGCTGCCTACTGATCAGACTGCCCGTCAGTGCCCTGTGGCGGAACTGGGGCTATGGCTCCCTACCAGGTGTCTTCTGGGCTTCTCCTTTTTCGGTCCTTTGGCCAGAGGGAGCAGGCTCTTCCTATTGGTGTTTGGAGTTACAGGCCTCTCTAGAACCCAGTCCAGGGTATATGGGTGATAAACAGAAAATCCAGAGAACTCACCACATTATCGTCCTTCAACTTTTGAGGTCTCTAGCCAGTCTGCCTTCTTTTTTCCAGGTTTCAGAATCCCCTTATCATTCTATTGAGTAATTTCTAGCCTGTTTAGTTGTATTTAGAGGGAAAAATCAGTAAGGCAGAGAAAAATGAGTCTGTGCCAACTTTTTCTAGAAATACTCTGTAGATTGGATATTTAAGAAGCCATTTTGTGTCAAACAATCAGATTATTTTCCTGGAGATATTATCTGATAATGTGAGAGCATTGTAAGCATTTAACTCTTAATGGTTTTACCATTGTGTCTTAAGTGGCCTTTGCATTATGGTGACCCTTTAAGGTTAAAAGCTTAAAGGTGACTGTCCTTAATGCCAGTGCTTTAAAATATTTTCTCTAGTCTGGGACAAAAGTGTTGCATGGACTCTTTGATGCATTGCCCAGATCTGCCTGCAGGAGCTAACGACTCATCACCCTACCTACTGGGGATGCTGCCCACAGACAGTCCTCTCACACAGGCACATCGCTTTCATGAGGTAGCCTGTTCCCAGGGACTCATCACTGGAGGGTATAAAGGCCCATGCCCCTTCCCCCCAACAAAAGACACCTGATCTCCAATATTCCTCACAAGCTACCATTGGGACTTCTCATTCTGCCAGTTCTGCTCCCGTTCTCTCCCTCTCTTTCCTTCCACAGATGTTGATCCCAAAAGCACTCCTTTAAAAACCTCCTTCAAGCTAAATGTGTGAAGAGTCTGTTTCCTGGGGAACTCAACCTGCCTCGAAAGTCATTTGCAGGTTTTCTACTATCTTTTACTAAATGGAATTGTCCGTTGGAAAGAGATCTAGTTCTTCTAGAACTGTGGTGTTTTCATTTTTTTTTTTTTTAATGAAATGATGGCCATACAAGATGGTGATCCTATTTGTGTTCAAAATCTTCACTTAGGAGAATAAAAAGCTGGGATGCTATTCATTTCTCCCCAATTTTTGAAATCCATGACCTGAGAACCATGGCTTATGATTCTTTTAGATTTCTTGGGACCATCTGTTTTTATGAAGAGCCATCACCAAACACAGCTGGTTTTGTAGATTATTGTTTCGGAAAGTTTACTCAAGTCTGCAATTACATCTTCTGCAGTTGCTGTAATATCTAGTTCCCGCATGCTAAGTGATGCTTCCTGGCACTGTGTTCTCCACGTGGCACTCTAGTCTGAATTTCTTTGCTTAATTTGGAGGTTTAGGACGAAAACATGGTAGTGGCAGTGCCATTATCTTTAAGCTTTTTTTCTTAGCCACCAGCTGATTGCAGGGTGTAAACAGTAGTTTGCGCATTACTCAGTCATATATACCTCCCACCAAGAACTGGTTACTCTTTCACATATCTCCTGATTTATTTCCCACGGTGCTTCTAAATTAACTACATGGAGATCTCCTATGCAGTCTAAGGTCACTCCGCTGCTTGTTCATTTAGAATTTTCTCTACCTGAATTATGGCGAACCATGGAAGAAGCTTAAATAAGTCCATTGCATCTTTTAAAAAAATTATTATAAAGATATTATATGTTTGGCTTTATTCAGTAAATGTGTACCTAAAGACACCAGTAAATTGAATTTTTGTAAGCCTAATAAAAATATAAATGAATTAAGAAAGCTTACTATTCTTCTGGAGAGTCTTTTCTTAAAGGTGAGTGATAAACCTTTAATTCATGTTTAAATCAGGCTTTTTTACTATATCAAGGTCTTCTTGAAAAAAATTATGTGAAAGTGAGCCCAGTCCATTCTCCTGTTTCTTTCTGAACTCCAGTATGCTCAAATGGGCTAAAATAGAGGGTAGGGAAGGCCTGAATAAAAGCAGACTTTAATAAAATTAAGGACATTTGTTTCTCACAGAAGTGACTGGATACCTCTTACTGATAGCAGTCTGCAAGAAAATAATGTAATGTTGAGAAACATTTAATGAGAGCATGCATCCCCCAAATCTTTAACCCTATCACTTTATTAAAAGTCTATGTGAGTGTCTATTACAAATATTTATTCAAAATATTTCCCTGCTATTACAACATGTAGTACACTTTAAAAAGTATTCCTCTTCAAAAAATGTGTTTACTCATTATCTGGAGTGTGTCCTTAGGAAATGATGGCTCGCTGTATTGATTAGTGTTTCATTCTGTGATATCAGTTATTCATGGTCTCTTCAGGGGTATTAGAATTATGGGAACAATCTTGAAAGTTGACGTGGTAAAAATGTAAAGCATTTTATGATGGAGCATGCCCCTTGATCCATTTTAGCCTGGGTTCCTTCATCTGAAAAATGGGTAAAGTAATATTTATCTCACAGAGGTCATGTAAGATTGAATTCAATTGAGAATACTTCATGGTCTGTACAGTAATAATCAGACACAGGCTATTGTTTCTGATTTTCTAGATATTTCTTCTGAAAATACAATTACAACAATACTGTTCCTTTGCCCAGGCCTTCCTAGGTTTTGAAACCCTTACAAAGATTTCTCTTTGGAGATTCCTAATTGCTATGCCCAGAAAGTAGGGTTGGTTTGTTTTATTTTTAGTCTTTATCTTTTTTTTTTTTTAAGAAGAGAAAGCTGAAAACTAAGGGTCAGTGGGGTTAAGTAACTCATGCTAGGTCACATATTTAATAAGGAGCAGACCCAGGGCTAGAACCAGGCTCTCTGACTTGGTCATTTCCAGCAGGGTCAAAACCTCATTCTGTGCTACAAGGACCAAGCAGGTAATGGAAATTAGTGATGAGTGAATCTATCGGGAGTGGGGAACATTGGTGAACCAGAGAAAGCTCGTGCAATGAACTGGGAAGTGCATCACCACCGCTTGGTTCCACTCAGATGTTGCCAAGGGGGATTTCTGGTCCAGTGTACTAAGATCTGCTGGAGGTTTTTTTTAAAAAGGGAAGCCAGAAATTCAGATTTTTATGTAAAAATATTGACATCTACTAAAAAGTGGCAAACAAAGAGATAGACAAACAAAGACCAGGCAGTACCAGCATTTTATTTTTCCCTGTAGCAATCTGTGGCTGTGAGATGCTCCTTCTCCCTGGTTTAGGATCCAGTAGATGCTGAGTGAAGGAGACTGTAAGGTGCTGGCAGGCAGGGATTATGCCCTGTTTATTGTTGCATCCGCAAGTCTAACGAGGTACCTGTGTTACACAGTGTGCTAGTACATGCTTTTGAATGGCTGAATAAAGAATAGCAACAACAGACCAAAGGGTTCCCGCAAAACACATCTTGAGACCCAAGTCAGCACACAGGTCAGCAATGTGTCATCTGTTCTACTCCAAAATGCTGAGAAGCACATTATAAATATTCAGGCAGGTAATTTCTATTATTGTTTCTCAAATGGAAATTTTAGGAGAGGTAAAATTAGGGTGAAATTTTTATCTGTTTCTTAAATTACTGAAAAATATTAATTACACTAAATACAGATGTATGCCAAACATTTTTTTTTTTTGAGGAAGATTAGCCCTGAGCTAACTACTGCCAGTCCTCCTCTTTTTTGCTGAGGAAGCCTGGCCCTGAGCTAACATCGTGTCCATCTTCCTCTACTTTATACATGGGCCCCTACTACAGCATTGCGTGCCAACCAGTGCCATGTCCGCACCTGGAATCTGAACCGGTGAACCCTGGGCCGCCGAGAAGCGGAATGTGCGAACTTAATCACTGCGCCACCGGGCCAGACCCTATGCCAAACATTTTTTTTTTCTTCGAAGATTGGCACGTGGGCTAACAACTGTTGCCAATCTTTTTTTTTTTTTCTACTTTATCTCCCCAACCCCCCCCTGTACACAGTTGTATATCTTAGTTGCAGGTCCTTCTAGTTGTGAGATGTGGGACACTGCCTCAACGTGGCCTGACCAGCGGTGCCGTGTCCGCGCCCAGGATCTGAACCCTGGGCCAGTGCAGCAGAGCGCGCGAACTTAACCACTCAGCCACGGAGCCGGCCCCACAAACATTTTAATTAAGTGAACTTTTAATGATTTCAGTAACCAAATGCTCATAACTTTCAGGCATAGTGATGTTTGAAAATAACTTTATTCAAGGGAATCTCAATTCAAATGTGCCCATATTTAATTATGAATTCATTTTTCTTAACATTTCAAGGGACCTCTATGTATTGTAAAAGAAGGAAAAAAATTCCATATGGCACTTTGGTTGGTGTTAATTATATATATAATATAGGTCTGTTGTCATGGATTCAAGCACATAATTCTAAAATGTTTAGAAATACTTTACCTACTATATGATGGACATCAAGATTTTTCATGGCCAAAGCCTTGACCCCCTTATTTTTCTTTAGACAATAAGATATAAGCAACAATATTTATGTTGGGTCCTCATAGCAACAACCAAAAACTACAATTAAGACCAAAATCATAAATGTGGATATAGGAACTATGGTTGTCCTATCTGTGATTGGTTTCAAAAGATAGAGATCTAGTTTAATGCAATATTTCATTCCACCCTTAGAACATCTTCTTTCCCATTTCAATTAACAAGATTAACAGTTAGAGATGCACATACCCAGAAACCTGCTTTGCATCACACCATGCATCCAGTCTTTGGGTAACCTGTTGAAAGCAAAACAGAACAATTTACCTCCAACCGTCCCACTACACTCTGACTTCAAGTTCAACCTCACAATTAAGTAACTTGCCAACTTTGAATTAGCAATAAACAGCAACTCAAGATCCGTAGGTTTTATAAGCAAGTCAGAAGTAGTGCTTAGAATGATTACATTCCTAAGCCCACAATTATCACAGCTCAGAACTAATTTTTACGCCTTAAATAAAACCAAAAGAATCTACACAAAGCACTTCATTTTCTGGGAAGGTTAGATTAAAATTAAAACATTCACTGGAAAGTCATCCTCTTTAAAATGCATTTCCTAAGAATCTCTTACTTGAGGAAGAAGTAGCTACTTTACTTTTGGGCTATAAATCCCTTTACTCCCTGCAACAGGTGTAGAGAGGCCGCTAATATATTTTTTTAAAAGTATGATGTTTAAAAAATTATTCTGCTAGGCAGTTCTTTCAGGTTTACAGATTGTACACATTTGCACAATATGATAATTTATTTACCCAAATGGGTAGCAGAGAGTGCCTGAAACTGAAACAGACAATATTCCAGAGAGACCTGAAGTAGGCAGTGAATAACAGCCAGAGTAGCGCCTTCGAGTATGTCACGTGTCTCCTGCAGAGTCCAAGTGCTTTCGCAGCTCTCTTCAAAACATTCTACATAACATTCAGGTGGGGGTCTGGGAGGAGAGACACCACTGGGACAGCTGTAGCTGAAGCAACTGGGTTCTTGCTGCATGAGGAGCTAAGAGGAGGGAGAGGTAAGTCTCTCTCTCCAGCTTCGGCAGCTCGGATGTTTTGGGGCCAGTGGGAATTTCACTTGAGATCTCTGTTACCTTTCATATGGTAGGAGTCTAACAAGTTACCTCGTTGACCTTCTAGGCAGCAGAGGTATTAAACTGTCTTCCCGTGGGCTCTGTCTGGAATGGGTGCCTTTAAAAAAAATTTCTAAACATTTAAAAATCTGAATTTCTAGATTCTCTTTAAACATTGGAAAATCTGGCACCACTGTACCGTTGTTATCCCTTCATGGTAGTAATAGGCCGGAGCTGAGCCAAAACTGTGCGGTTTCGATGGGGTATGTACCCCCCACACGTGACCGTACGCATTTACATACCCTGCACACTTGATTGCACTTATTTTCTCACCTGTCTGGCTTTGGAGCTTTTCTGAGTGTGGAATTCCTGTTGTGTAAGCTTGCTGGAGTGATTTTATCTGTTCATTTCTCTACTGGTCACCAGGCTTAGATTCCCAACTGCTTAAAGGACATTTCTGTCTCAGTGTCCCTCCAGCTCCTGGCTCAACGCGGCCAGTGCCAAAATTTTTTCCATTCCCTCAGTACTCAGGGATATTTTAAGCATTAATCCACATGATCTCATTGAATTTTCTAAAAAGTGAGTATATGTATTTCTGTTTACAAAGGGGGAAACTGAGGCGAGAGGCAGAATTCAAATTTAAGAGAATTTGATTTGAAAATTTGTACGCAGTCTTATTACTGTTTCGGGGAGATAAGGGACTATGCCATGCTTTTCCTCTTTCTTTTCTACTTTTTTTGCAACGTGCTTAGGAAAGTCTAAGTGTAGTGAAACAAGTAATACCTTTGGTGCTTATGTTACTGCCTCTTCTACATTCTCCATCCTTTCAGACATACAGTCTGAAACAGTGTCTGTGTGCACTTTTAGGATTGTAATTTCCCGTCTCCACAAGGAGAGAATCAGCCCTGATAGTAATTCAGAATGATCTAGATCAGTGTTGTCCAAATGAAATACAATGTTAGCCGTATATGTAGTGGAAAAAAATTAATAGCCACATTAAAAAAGTGAAAAGAAAGAAGTGGAATTAATTTTAATATTTTATCTAACCCAGTGTATGCAAAATGTTATCATTTCAACATGTAATCAATATTTAAGAATTATTATGCTGTATTTTACATTCTTTTTTTGGTAGTAAATCTTTGAAAAACTGTGTATTTAGTACAACATATCTCAGTTCAGACTAGTCACATTTCAGTTGCTAAATAGACACAGGTGGCTCATGGCTACCACAAGGGGAAGCCCAGGGCTACATCATTAGCCTGGCATATGGAGGGCGAGTAAGGAAGAGAGATTATGGTTCCTTTGGTGGCTGAGGCATAACTCAAAATACCTAAGGTCTGGTTCAAACCTCCTCTGCAACTGATGCTATGAGCCTTGGGATGTGCAAAGAAAGAGACTTTTGGAATGAATTATTTATTCTTTTATTTGGATACAGCTGCTCGATGTTTGCTAGACCAAAGAGTTGGTATAATTTTAGTATTTCTCTCCTGCTTTTAGTGCAGATCTAGGGTTTTAATGGATGCAATTAGGAGATGATTTCACAGGAAAGTGTTTTGTCTCCTGGGGTAGTTTATATTCCCTTGCCAGCCTGAGGTGAGATCATCTAGAAGAATTTACCTTTTGCCTCCCATCAGGGATAGCAAGTGAACACACAGAAAGAAGGACGCGTAGCATTGTTGGGAATATGAGAACCTCACTGAAGAAGCAACTAAAGAACTATGCAGTAAAGTGTGCAATAAAGGGGTAGAGTAGTTTCAGCCAGTGCCATAATGGACAGCCTGAATCCGGAATGAAAGTTTGTTTGGTGGAAGCGCTAGTAACTATGATTTGTAATACCCAGAGACGCAGACTAAAGGCGATCAATTATGTATGGCCTGTTATTACTTTGTGAAAACTGGTCCTGAATTGTTGTATTATTTGATGGTGTTTTTCCAGGAAAATAAGGTTTCTTTTGCACATTTTTCACAGAGATAAATGCAGAAAAACTCTAAACTGTTCTAGCAAGCGTGCATTTCTAGCTAGTCCACCAATCTGAATTTCGGGTCATGGCAATATGGTCATAAAAACTTGCCCGGGGCACATTTTTGGCTTATTTTTAGCCGAAAAGCATTTTTAAATGCCTCACGAGATTTAATGACTTTTGCATTATGACTTGAGGTGCTCTATCAGGAAAATGAAATAATTCCGTTTGGATTCTTTTCCTATGCTGGAAGCCCTCTGAGTTTCCCTCATTCAAATGCCAGAAAGTGCTGTTTAAACATATGCTCCCCACGTCAGTTGTTCCACAGCCTCCCGTTATTGTTTTTATTCTCTCTAGAGCACCCAGGTACCTGAGGTATACTTCTAATATAGAAAAGAAGTGACCTCGCCCCCCTTGAGGTTTCATTCAACACAGACAAATTGAACACAGCACAAAAGAAAGGTAAGGCGATAAGCAGGCACTGGTGATCACCAGAGTGGTTTTTGAGAAGCTGGTCGTGGCCACAGTTTGACGTACTTTCCAGTTGTCCTGCTGTAAAGCCAAGCTTTTCTTCATCTGTTCCCTGTGGTTAGTTTCCTTCCCTGGGGCTGACAGAATGGGGAGAGCTGTTTAATACAGAAAGGGGGAAGCTGCCTTAGAGACTAACAGGCTCCCGAATAGTTCTGAGGTTAGAGTTCTCCTGAAGACAGCAGGAGGTCACCATTTCTTTTTTTATTTAGCTGAGTCTGATTCCCTGAAATGATTTATCTAAAAAAAATTAAGGTATAACATATATACATACTGTAAAAGTTGATCAAGTATGCTAATCTTAAGTACATGGCTTGATGTTATTTTTACATATGTATATTTCCACATAGCCACCATGTAGATCAAGTTATAAAACATTTTTAAGCACCTCAGCAGGCTCCTTTGTGCCCCTTCCAGATGTTTTCCAAATACACTCTTTCATGAGGTAACTACGTTTTTTTTTTTTTGAGGAAAATTAGCCCTGAGCTAACATCTGCTGCCAATTCTCTTTTTGCTGAGGAAGACTGGCCCTTAGGTAACATCTGTGCCCATCTTCCTCTACTTTATATGTGGGATGCCTACCACAGCATGGCTTGCCAAGTGGTGCCATCTCCACACCCGGGATGCGAACTGGCAAACCCCTGGCCACCGAAGTGGAACGTGTGCACTTAACTGCTGCACCACGGGGCCGGCCCCATCACTTGTTCTTGAATGTCATCAAAATGGAATCACACAGCATGTAGTCCCTTCTTTCTAGCTTCTTTAAATGAATGTGTTTGTAAGATTCATCCATGTTATTTGGAGTGCCAGTAGTTCATTCTTTCTCAGTTCCATGGAGTATTTCTTTGCATGAATATACCACATTTTATTGATCCATGCTCCTGTTTATGAGCATTTGGATTGTTTCCAGTTTTTCTAAAATTCTATTTTGGTCCTTAGTCTACCACGCTCAGGCCATTGCAGAGGTGGCTCTTGTCCAGCGACCTGGAGCACAGAGATACTCTATGCTGATGGAAACGTCCATGCTGTCTCCTATAGGTTTGTATTCTACCCTAAATGATCTGGGTCATTGCTTACTCCTTCGCTGTCTCCTTCCCTCTCTTCTCCCTGACTTTAATAATACTAATGATAGCAGCCGTTATTCCCTGAACACATCCCATGGACCAGGCACTAGTGCTACTCTGTACTGTGGTGATGTCTCATTTAATTCCCACCAAGATCCTGTAAGGAGTTATCATCACAGGTTTTACATGGAGGAACTAAGACTTTAGTAAATTAAATGGAATCCCTAAGATCACACACATTTTAATGGCAGAGCAAGGATTCAAACCTAGATTTTTGACTCACACTGTGTGTTTTTTTTTAATTTGCTACAGAATATTTATTGTAATCACAGAACAAAAACTGTATAATCATATTTTTTTGCTCATTCTATAAACATTTGCCTAGTCCTTTGCATGTACTACACATTCTGATAGATAGAGATACGAGTGTATAGAACTTAGTTTGGTCATTGCTTTCCCCATCCCCCTCAGGAACTTATGATTTGGTTGGTAAAGAAAGCTAGTTGAGCAAATAGGTTCAATATTTGTTATAGATGCTAAGGTAGAAGTTTAGATGGGTTACAGCAGGAGCACAGAAGAATAAAAGAATTTATGTGAAAGTATTTTCCCATCTGTCAACTATTTGCCAACTATTTTTACACCTATACATATGCACATTAAGACCAAAGAGAATGATATCAGCTCATAGCTGCTTTCTGGAAAACATGCATGAGACATTTAGGACTCTGAACCCATGCATATTATTACTGAGGTTTTTTTTTAAAGGACTACAAAAGAGTATGTCTAATATGATCCTATTTTTAAAAATTTTTTATTGAGTTTATGGTAGTTTACAGCCTTGTGAAATTTCACTTGTACATTATTGTTTGTCAGTCGTGTTGTAGGTGCACCCCTTCACCCTTTGTGCCCACCCCCCAGCCTCCCTTTCCCCTGGGAGCCACTAATCTGTTCTCTTTGTCTACATGTTTAACTTCCACATACTCACCCTGTGTTCTTAATCACTACACATACTGACACAGACAGGGCCTTCGGATCTGTGAGGAGCTGACATCTGTGAATGGAACACAATTTTGTCCATTTCTTTACCCTATGACCAAAAAACAGCTGTAATGTTTTAAATGTCAGAACCCATCGTTCCCTGGCTTTAAACCTCCACTGACTCTGCTTATCATTAATATAAAATCCTAAGCCCACACTGTAGCCTGCAGGGCCTCCACCTGATCTGCTCCTGTCTCCCTCCTTGACCTTCTGTCCCATCCACCGGCCCTCCCTCAGTGTCCTCTAGTCACAGTGAACTTCATCCGTTCTTGAACAAACCAGGCTTGTTCCTGTCGCTGGGCCTCTGCACTTTGTTATTCCTTCTGCCCAGTGCGCTCTTCGGATCTTTGCATGGCTGGCTCCTTCTTATCATCCAGGTCTCAACTCGGATGTCACCTTCCCAGAGAATCCTTTTCTGACCACCCACTAGGAGGGACCCGCCCATCTATCACATTGCCTTACTTTATTTCCTTCCTAACACTTACAACTCCCAAACTTATTTTGTTCATTTAATGGATTACTTATTTATTGTCTGTTTTACTCAATTGTCACCTTCTCTGAGAAGTCATCAGCTCCTAGAAAACTACCTGGCACTTAGTAGGTACTCAATGGGCATTGATTGAATGAACAAAGGATTGGGCAAATGTGCGTTTCCAAGACTTCTGCGGCTCTATAGGATATGTCCTTGTATACTTTATAAAGAAAGAAAATCTTATTTTAAAAATGTGACTTTACAGGCTGAGGGGTCCAATCTGCATGTGATAAAATGAAGGGGGAGGGGAGCTAGGCACGTTATTAATTTTGTGTGTGGAAACATGCTCGCAACCGCAGGAACTGACTTCTGGCAATAAAGCAATTTCCCAAATGTCAGAGCCAACTATACAATCCTGGAAAGTGATTCTTTTCTTATTATCATTGTTTTTTTGTTTATTGCTCATTGTGATATACTAGAATGGTGAAATTGTCTCATGTCGGGCCTAGAGCATAGCATGTGACACAAATCATAAAAATTAACACATATTTTTATACTGGTATTTAAAAATAAGAAATGTCACAAGAAAAGCATATCTGGATGCTCTCTAATCACCACCACCCCATTCTAAGATGACAAGCCTTGGAATCATTAATGATCCTTTGTTCTGCTCAGTGGATGGGGTTAACATGGATACTTTTTTAGTAACAAGCTGCTCCTTAGCTTCAGCTGCTGCTTTGCCATTTGGAAGGCTGCAGGCCAATTTCTGTACATTCACAGTCGCCACTCTCCTAGCTGTTGCTGAATTGGTAGGAAGTTTTTAATTTAAACATCCTCAGTTCATGGATGTAAACTAATTCCTGGGCCCCAAGCAAACTTTGTGAAAGGGACTTGCAGCCCATTGCTCCTAGAACATTGCATGTGTGTGTGTGTGTGTGTGATGGAGCTGGGGCTTTTGTGCCCTGTGGAGGAAAGAAAACCCGCGTTAGGAGAGATGCACCCTGCAGTTCGGCCTGGGAGTGGTGAAGGATTGCGTGTCTTTGCTAGCCTAGGCAGAATTTCTTATGACTGCACATCAGATTGCATCCCTTGCCTCTGATTCAAGTCTGCACGTTTATCTCTTCCTCTCACCTCAGGCATTTAGTGATGCTTCCACCTCTAGGCAGTGTACAAATGCAAACTTCTGTTTACTATCTCTGAGTAATGATATTAATTCCAATGATCAGGGATAATGCATTGCTTATTAAACACTGTAGCAATAACGACTAGATGGTAATTCAAAGGGAAACAAAAAAAGAGTCAAAAAGCACCCCAAGCCCCTCAGCAAAAGTGGTCAGAATGGAACAAAAGCAGAGCTTTCCTGGATAACAGTGGGGAGAGGTTAAGAGCCTCCACTGCTGACTTGCAGTGTGACCTTTGAAGAGTTGCTTAACCTCTCTAAACTTCAGGTGAGACACCTATAAACTGAGAATCATTGTACCTGCCTCCTGAGTTGTTGCGAAGGTATTCAATGAGAGAGATATGTAGAGCCCTCAGCAGAGTGTCTCATATGTAGTAAGAGCTTGATTAAAGGTCTTCAGAATAAGATCTCTTAATAAGAACTGTGTTGTCATCTGCATGTGCCTGCTGTCCGCTCACTATGCAACAAACCCGGTAAAGACACCTTGAAATACAGATGCTTCCTTCTAACGTTACTGGTGGATATATAAACCAAAGACTTTAGTAGAAAAACTTATGTCATTCTCTCCCTAATCACCAAATTAACTTAAATTCCTTTTAAGAAAGTCATGCCCATTTGAAAAAGTCTTTTATCAGGTATCACTTAGAATCACGCTTATATTCTAAACAATGCATCACACTTGATTCTTTTTTTTTAAAGATTGGCACCTGAGCTAACAACTGTTGCCAATCTTTTTTTTTTTTGGCCTTTTCTTCCCAAATCCCCCCAGTACATAGTTGTATGTTTTTTTAGTTGTGGGTCCTTCTAGTTGTGGCATGTGGGATGCTGCCTCAGCATGGCCTGACGAGCGGTGTCATGTCCATGCCCAGGGTTCAAACCGGTGAAACCCTGGGCCGCTGAAGCGGAGTGTGTGAACTTAACCACTTGGCCATGGGGCCGGCCCTACACACTTAAGATTCTTGAGGTTCTCTTCAGTATACTCAGTTTCATAGAGAGCCTCTAGAAAGTAGTGTTGAGCCAGATGACTTAAAATGCAAAATGCTGAGGGATTGAGCTCAAGCAAATGTGTCAGCTCTTTCCCATCCACCTTGTCAAGGTTGAATGTTCTTGAATAGGCGTCGATGTTCCCAACCCATCCCTTATCACTCCCCCTTCTTGTATGTTGATCCCTTGCTGGAAAGTTCTTTCCCCTTCTGTGTTGCCAGTCATTTCTCACTCACCCTTAGGATCTCAGATGGAATATCATCTCTCCTGAGAGCATCTTTGTCCTCCAGACTCCATGCCTGATTCTGTGCTCCCGTTGCTCCTGGAATACCTTCATTTTATTTTGTGCCTCTTGTACTTAATTATTCATAATTATTTTTTTAATGTCTGTCCTTTTCACTAGATTCTTAGCCCCATAAGGGTAGGGATTCTTTTGTACAGCACTGTTACGCAATCCTTAGCACACATTAGATGCTCTGACAAATATTGTGAGTAAAACATTCTTTATGAGAATTTTTTCTTTCATGTTGCACATAACTAAATGATTAAAAAACTAGATTGCATTCTTCTCATACTGTAACAGTTCTCAGCCATTATATTTAGAGTTTGCCTTTTGTATCATTGAAATGATCATGTGCTACTTTTATAGGTTACGATTTAATAGCATTTCAACCAACAAGCTTTTGATTTTTAAAGAAGTCATTATTTAGTACATTGGTACTGTAGTACAAGGTGACATTCCCTCTCTCTCTAAGATGCCTTAAGTCTTCAAAGCACATCACATAATTTCATAAATGGTAAAGATATTGATTTTAAAATCCTGATGGAAAAGAAGGCAGAGCCTAATGTTTGAATCTGAGTTACAATCAGATATAGTAAATCACCAAGAACAAAGGCCGGATACTTCAATACTTAGAATTAAGAGGCTGGAAGAGAATGTGAAGGACCCAATTTCAATCCTCTTGTCTCTTTGAAGAATCAGACCCCCTGGAAAACCTTTGGTCCTTGTCTGATTGCTTCTAAGCTAAACTGTGGACTTATTGATATGGCTGTATAAAATTATTTTAGTGTTATGTCTTTGTTTAGAATTTTGCAATAAGTATCAGCCTGTTATATCATGTTTCAATTCTGTGTGCTGTTCAAGGCAATTTGACATCACGCTCGACCCCAACCCAGCCAGCTTATTTCCTACTACTTACATATGGTCTGGTCTCTCTATCATTTTATTACAAATGCCATGTGAGGTACTAGTTACTTAGTTTCATGCTGGCAACAAAATGATGAATAAGACCCAGTTCCTACCCTCAAGGAGTTAATCTACTGAATGAAAAGGCAGTATAGACTTATTGAGTGTATGCTATATGCAAGGCACTATGGGAGATATAAAAATGAACAAGACCTACAAGAACTAATGAGTAAGTGCCTATAGAGAACTGAGAACATTTCCAGGTACATAGCAATGGTGTAATAAATGTCACCTGCTATTCCTATGATGCTGGTAAGATTTCTGGCTTTAATGCTTGAGTGTTTGGGGAAGCCATCTCTGAGATCATCTCTGAGATCATGACATGGAGCTTGGGGTGGGCCTGGCTACACAAATTTGGTTTGAGAAAAATTTGAAATATCTAGAGACATCAAAATGGCAATATTTAGTAGTCAACAATAGAGGGACTTGAGATTCAGGAGCATAATGAGGTAGAAAATCTATTGTTGAACAGTAAGGAATCGAGACAATTTTATTAACCAGTTTCTTCTCACTTCAGGGTATTAGGTTCACAACTTTTTTCTATTAGTGTTTCAGTCTGTTTGCCTAATCCCCACATTTGACTGAAAGATGTATATGCCAGTATTCAGAAATGAGAATGTAAATAGAATTACAGCAATGAAAAAAAAAGGCCAACATTCAATCCAGCCCTCAGCATACTCTGAATCTAGTGGGATAGAGCAGAAGCTGACAGACTAAAGAATAATTAAAATAATACAAGATTGGCCTTGATAGAGATAGTCATTCTGTGATTTTTAAAGTGTGGGCCCTGTACTATCAGGAT
Organism: Equus asinus; assembly: GCF_041296235.1. NCBI lineage: Eukaryota > Metazoa > Chordata > Mammalia > Perissodactyla > Equidae > Equus > Equus asinus. Next base: position 39,502,430 of record NC_091810.1, read on the forward strand.
CAGCATCTCTGGGTGTGGTAGGCAAAATAATGGCTCCCAAACATGCCCACATCCTAATCCCCAGGAGGGACTTTACAGATGTGATTAAGTTAAGGGTTTTGAGATGGGGAGATTAGCCGAGATTATCAGGTGGGCCCAATATAATTAAAAGGCTTCTTATAAGAGGGAGACCAGGGTTAGTAGCAGGAGTTGTGGTGACAGAGAGAAGAGGTGTGAGAAAGGGGCTGCAGGCCAGGAAGGCGGGTGGCCTCTAGAAGCGGGAAGAGACAAGGAAGAGATTCTCGGCTGGGGCCTCCAGAAGGAACCGGCTCTGCCGGCACCTTGATGTCAGCCCCATCAGACCTATTTCAGACTTCCAACCTCCAGGACTGTAAGAGAATAAATTTGTGTTGTTTTAAGCCTCTAAATTTGTGGTAATTTGTTACACACAGTAGGAAACTAATGTACTTAGGGATATATTAGAAATGCAAAATCTCCAGCACACCTCAGATTTATCCAATCAGGAACCCTGGGGGTGGGGCCAAATAATCTGTGGATTAATAAGCTCTCCAGGTGATTCTGATGTACACTAAAGGACTCATAGTCTTTGAGGATTTGCTGTTATAACACAGAGCAGATACTGCACTCATCATGTGCACCAGAGGCAGATACATGCCTATTTTTTCAGCCAATCACTATATATTTGTCACGTGGCTTCCCCTGTGGCCACAGGTAATGGGCTGTTACAATTGACAACACTGCCAGGAACATAGGAAACTTCGGGGAGTTCCTCAAAAGAAAGAGAATAACGTTACCAGAAGGAGGATGGCATAGTTTGCTGGAGAGACACAACGAAAGCTATTCACTATAGGTTTACGACTTCACTGGTCACTTAGAGAAGGAGAGGCATTCTTGCATGGAGGAAAAGTTTGTGCCAGGGCCCAGCAGCAGAAAAATACAGGATATATTCAGGAAATGGCAAAGAAAGGATTATAGCAACAGCGCGGTACAAGTGGGTGGGATGGGGATGACAGGTAGTGGGAGATAAGCTTGGAGGTCATCAATTGCCATACTCATGAGTTTGGATTGTATTCTGTGGTGATGGCGGGCACGTACAGTGATTTTTGAGTGGGAAGTGATATGATGAATATGGGCTTTAGAAAGCAAAGTTTGGGTTCTCACCATTGCCTGAACATCAGGCCTGCTTCTTATTTGTACTAATGTCTGCCGTTGGATGTGCATATTGTTTGCTGATTATGCAGCACTCTAGGGATTCTCCATGCATAGATTTTGTATCATTATGTGTTCAAATGATGGCTTTCCCCCTGTAGGAAACTTTGGCTTTCAAACTGTTAGATTACCCACAGTAAGGAATCCATTTATGCGCGCATGCACACACTCACACACACACACACATACATGCACACACAGAGATTCATGAGACTATACCCACACTTACTGTGTGAGATATAGTTTACTATTTCCTATTCAATTCTACTTTAGTTTTTTTAAAAACTCTGGTCACAATTCCCTAAATTGATTTCTTGAGCCACTATTGGGTTATATCATGTAGTTTGGAACATTCCACTTTAAAGGAAAGGAGCAGTATCGTATTCATTTCTGCATCTTTATTTATTTGTTTGTTTGATTAAAGCTTTATTGGGTATCAGACAGGGCTGAGCAGGGACCTTGCGGAGGGAGCAGGACCTGCATACCAGGCCAATACTGGTCTTCAGGGCAGTGCTGGGGGGCTTAGGGCTGAGCTCTATAGGCTGGAGGTCCAGCTGGGCTCGCCAAAGCGGAAACAATCACTGAAGGGAAAGAGTATGGTTGGCGTTAAAGTGGGAAGGATAACATGGGCTGGAGGAGGAAATTTACTGAAGAAAAGTGGGGAGCTAAAGCTTTAAAGGGGCTGGATGAAAATGGGGTTGGGAGGAAGAAAAGGGACCAATAACACATCTTGGGGACTATCAGTTCTTAGCACAGTTCTCTGCATTCGGTAGACCCCCAATAAGACTTAAATATCAGACCCGTGATGTTTTAGCCAGAGCTCCAGACATTCCTGGTGCCATATGATAGTACATTTTCCTTTCCAAGTACGGGATGACAGATTATTAAGATGCATATACAAAGCTCCGAACATTTGGGTGGGTATATTTGGTGGGTGGGGGAGGAATGAAGAGTCAGTAGAAATAATAACACATCTTCCCTATAATAAATGTCAAAGCTTACGAAGAAGAACATTGGCAAATTGACATCTAATCACACCATGATGAAGGCCAGAACTGCTTTATATGAAATAAACTTTGCCCCATAAATTAGGGCACTATCACTGTGAGATGCTAAATCTGTAAAACTGGTGTCAAATGTAGAATGATGAAAGCTATTGTGTTAGGGTGTACGGAGAGTTTGATTTTGGAAAGGATATCATTTGAATGATATTCTCTTTCCCAAAATATCAAGGAGAGCCATGGACACTGGCTCCTGAGCTGTAGAGCTGGGTTAGGTGGGAGATTTTGCAGAAAAACTTCCCTTTCGTAACATTTTCCACTTTCTAAAATTGATTATTTTCATTAGCGTGACAGTATGTTTTTGTCTTCATAATTCCTGGTCTGAATTTTTTTTTTTTTTTTTTTAAAGATTTTATTTTTTCCTTTTTCTCCCCAAAGCCCCCTGGTACATAGTTGTGTATTCTTCGTTGTGGGTTCCTCTAGTTGTGGCATGTGGGACGCTGCCTCAGCGTGGTCTGACGAGCAGTGCCATGTCCGCGCCCAGGATTCGAACCGACGAAACACTGGGCCGCCTGCAGCGGAGCGCGCGAACTTAACCACTCGGCCACGGGGCCAGCCCCTCCTGGTCTGAATTTTAAAAAACATTTTATATTAGCCTTATTTGCATTACTGTCTTGACTCTTCCTATTTTGGGGTCTCATTTCTGTCTTCCAATGTATGTTAAAAAAATAAAATGGCCTGGCCCAGTGGTGTACTGGTTAAGTTTGCATGCTCTGCTTCGGTGGCCTGGGGTTTCCCAGTTTGGATCCTGCAAGCAGACCTGGCACCTTTCGTCAAGCCACGCTGTGGTGGCATCCCACGTAAAGTATAGGAAGTTGGCACAGATATTAGCTCAGCAACAATCTTCCTCAAGCAAAAAGAGGAAGTTTGGCAACAGTGTTAGCTCAGGGCCAATCTTCCTCACACACCCAAAATAAATAAATAAATAAAACAAAAAATAACAATGGGGGCTGGCCCCATGGTGTAGTGATTAAGTTTGGCACACTCTGCTTCAGCAGCCTGGGTTCGAGGGTCCAGATCCTGCGAGTAGACCTATACCACTTGTCTGCTATGCTGTGGCGGTGACCCACATACAAAATAGAGGAGGATCAGCATAGATGTTAGCTCAGGCAGTCTTGCTCAAGCAAAAAAAAGAGGAATATTAACAACAGATGTTAGCTCAGGGCAAATCCTCCTCAGCAAATAAATGAATAAATAACCAAAACAATGCAGGAGGGCACATTTTAAGAAACACATTATTTACCCTCGTATAGTTAAATTAACAAAATAATTATGTGATTCTCAGTCATTGGGTTACAGTATATGTATATTAGGTTTTTACCCATAGCAAGAAGTCAGAAAATCTTGGTTCTCATTCCTGCTCTGACGGCATGTGACTGTCTCCACATCATGTACTCTCTCCAAGTCTCAGTTGCCCATCTGTAGAATAGAGATGAATTATCCTTCCCCACTGAGTGTTGAAAATTTGCAGAGATCAAATTAGTTAATGTATAGGAAAGGCCTTTTTTATTGAAATATTGTCTCTTGGAGATGTATCATGTGTTATTGGGTGTAGTGGCTATTTACAGCCATGTATCTAGAAGGATTCAGAGGCTGAACCTGGGCTCAGCTGGATAAAGTACTGTTAAAAATTTGGAGATGTCTGCCATGAGTGCAAGCTTTCAGAGTGGTGAGCTTGCTGATGTGTCGCATGCTTACCATGCTCTAGCAATACATTTAGACCATCAGCACCTTCTTATCCATCTGTACCCGACTCAGTTTAGACCCCACTCCAGATCTGTACGCTTCCTGACACATGCTGCTCTTGAGGTTCTGGAGCCAGGTCACTACTGCTGCCTCTAATGGCTGAAGGCTGTTATAGTGACTGCTGCCAGTCCCTCATGTCAGCCCTCACCTGTCCCTGGGACTCCCCAGTTGCCACTGAGGCCTGAGACGCTCTAGACTGGCTCAGCCCCCTTGCATGGCCATTGGGTGGATAATCGTTGTCTCCCTTCTTCCCCCTAACTGACTGCCCTGAAAAGTTGTCCTTCACATGACCCCTCTGAGAAGAGGGGCCAGGGAGATCCAACAATCAGTTGTGCTTGAGAATAGTAGCAGCCAGCTCAGAAATGTACCCTTGTATCAGCTCTTCTTCCTTTTCTGCCTCATTTCCCTCTTCTCTCTCTCTTGCTTCCCTGGGATGGCACGCTCTAATAAATTAGAAGCACATAAGCTTTTGCCTCAGGCTGTGCTTTTTGTGGAAACTGGGCTAACATAACATCTAAATATACAAAAGAGTGTGTGTACATACATACACACACACACGCACGCACGCACACGCAAATCTGTACATATAGAGAGGGGAAAGAAAATGAATTGGATTAGCCAAAAGGAGCATGTAGAGCTTGGTTTGCTAAGCATCTGCCTGAGGAGAAGGGAGGCCTTGAAGAAAGACTTGTATGTAGTTAAGGGGAGCAGGGCAGGCCAGGCCATGAAGAGGCCAGTCACTGTGTCTCTTCTCCAACCCAGCCCCAGAGAGCTGGTCTGAGCTCCAGGGAGAGAAGGGAAGGTAAGATGAGGGACTTAGCAAGACTTATCCACTCACTCATTGTTAACAGTTTAAATAGTAACTCTTTTTAAGACAAAGGGTCATTTTTAATTGATAAAATATAGCATCTGGAACAGAGATTTATATACCAATTAAAAATATCAAAATATATTTAAAACCCGTAAGAAATATGAAAAGAATAAATAGTAACTTAATGGGGGATCCCTGAGGCAAGGTGATGTTCTGGGTGCTGGGGTTTCAATGGTAAACAGTATAAATGTGGTCTAAGTCCTTATAAAGATTAAAGTCTTGTGGAAGATGAAAATAATAAGTAAGTAAATAGGCAAAGAAGGATATAATTGATGGTATGAAGAAAATAAAGAGTTGCAATAGAGGATAACAGAAGGGGTATGGAGAGCCCCCATTTAGACATGTTAGTCAGGGAAGGCATTTCTGCAGAGGAGACATAACAGAGGGGAGGAGATGACCGTGCAGTTGGAGGAGAGGGGCCAGAGCATTCCAAGGCAGAGGGAACAGTGGATGGAAGGCCTTGAGGTGGGAAAGATGTGTCTGAGGAAGTGAAAGCACACCAGGCTGGTTATATTTATGAAGCACTTGCTGTGGACTACACTGTTCTTAGCACTTTACATGTAGTATCTCACTTTATTTCTCATACAGTTGATGAAATGTGTAGCTTTGCATATGAGGAAACTGAAGCACAGGGAAGGTAAGTAACTGGCCCAAAGCTACACAGTACACATGGTGAGCAGAGGACCTGAAATTTCCACCCAGGCTTCTCCTGGGGAGCAGTAGACCTTAGACAAAGAGCTTAGATTTGATTCTGAGTGCAACAGGAAGGCACTGAAGAGTTTTAAGCCCAGGAAGGAGTCATTCATTTAATGTATTTAGAAGGTCTCTCTTGCTGCTATGTTCAGAATGGACTGGAAGAGCAAAAAGGAAACAGGATAGTAGAAGGCTTAGTAGAAGGCTTAGGTAAAGGCCCACGTAAGTGGTGATGATGATTAATATTCAACCAACAGGATGCCTGCTGAGATGGAGGGAAGAGGAGGACTCGAGGGATATTTTGTAGGTAAAATTGACACGTCTTTCTCATGAATAAGATGTGGGAGGTGAGAGGAAGGGCCTAATCAGAGATGTTTCTTTGGGGTGTGAGCAAATCTTTCTCAGGCCCAGATGATAGAAGGTGACAGTGGTGGCCTTTTCCCAAAGGGCGTTGTCTGCATTTCTGCTTGGAACATCCCAATATGGCTTTAGTGCAAGGAGCATTGAGGCAGCCAGGGCTGCTGCTGCCTTGAGAGTTTGCCACTTCAGAGCTCTTGGTCTTGGCTCCCTGGAGAAAGGAGCAGCGTAGTCCTGGAGGACACTGGAGACAGGGTTCATTGCTAAGTGCCATCCTCAAGTGGGGGACCTCAGTAGAGAGGCAGAGTAGAGGCCCACAGGAGGGTCTGTGAGTGAGAGCACACAGGGCATTGCTGAAATAAATAGCCAGTGATTGTGCCATGTTAATATGACCTCATTTGTACCCAAATCAGTGTATATAGGATACTGACAGCTAAGGCCACTTTTGACTATTGACAACTGCTCAAAAGGGTTGAAATTCAGAATTAAGTGGTGTCATAAAGTTAGTTTAAGTGCTAGGCTGCTAGGTGCCTGCAATTTATATTGAGATGTGTACCCTTAGGCCCCTCATGTCATACTGACTTCATCTAGAGGAGAGAAAAGTGTCCAGCATAAATGTCCCCATCCGTCCATCTTTTCCTGATCCAATAAATGGGAGGGAGTGGTCTGAGACCTACTGGGTATACATCTCTGGGACTGTCGTCTGGGAGTTATGAGTAGGCAGAGAGGTGATTTTCATTTTCTGTGATAACTTCCCACAGTAAGTAGGTGGGAGGGTGCAGTGATTGATGAGCTAAATTAGATGGAAAGTGGCTCAAATCAGATTCTAGGTGATTGCTCCTGCCTCTCGACTCACTGCACTTATTTTCTATTCCACTCATTTAGCAAATGATTATGGTCTGTCTTGCGACATTTCTTATATTGTTGCTTCATTCTTTATCTTTTTGCGTTGTTCTATCTTTCTCCAGCTAGATCAGTTGCTCCTTAGAGGCAGAAATGATGTTGTGTTTATTGTTCTGTCCTTCTCAGGCCTTACACAGAGAAATGCACAGTGATTGCATGGTGTTTGAATGATAGTTGCTGCTTGAGATGAGATGTTTCCTCAGGAAGTTTTCTGAATTTATCTGCCTTAGAAAAGTAGAAAGTAAGGGGAAAGGCCACACTGAATATGCTTTCATTGAAAATATGCAGTCTTTTAGTAAATGAATTTGAGATAACTTTGTTCTAGCCAGCATAGCTCAGCCACAGAAATGGTTCACTTTTTTGTGACAGTGAAACTTCATTTCTCTAAACAGGATATGAAGTTGAATCATGAAATTGGCAATATTTGAGCTATACATATGGCATTATCATGTGGATCAATCTAATAAGAGAGAAGAGCCAATAATAATTCGTTCCTCTGATTCAGTCTGAGATGGAAATGAGCTAATGGGAAGCAGGCCCCACTTCTGCTGTAACAGCTTAGGGGAGAGAGGCCAGTGGGGCAGAGGAAGTGATGGTAAGAGCAGGCATCCCTGAGTGATCATTGATTCCTTGTCGTGAGTTGAGACTTCTGTGATTGGAGGTCCTTTCTGTTGTGATGGTGCCCAAGATCCTTTAGTGTCACCTAAACAGGAATTGTGACAGGGGCTCAGAAGAGTCGAGGCATGATCCCTAGGAATTGTAACACCCATCAGCTACCGGCCCAAGCCATCTTGGAGACCACTAAAGGTAGTTAGGGGGCTGGGGGGAGGGAGAAGGTGGCAGCTAATAGCATTATTTTACAGTTTTCTTCTGTTTCCTTCCTTGTTTCTATTACATTCAAAAAAATCACTCTACTTCCTTTTCCCTCTTTATTAAACCCAAGTTTTAAGTGCTGGGTTCAATCTGTGACAGTGGGAAGGTTAGGGAAGGTCTGCATTAGCTGTTTTACCCTTAATTCCTCTGCCTAGCTCAGATATAGCTTCTAGATTCCTCTAGAGAAACTCAGGTTCACCACTTGGCCAGCATGAGTAGGAGGGGGCGCCTTTGCCTTACTTACTCTGAGTGCAGAGGAGAGCCTGACTTCAGGTGGGAGAAGAGAGACTAGAAAGGGCAGTTTGAGAACCAGGAGGACCTGTCATTGGAAATAAGAGCCAAAGAAGTCGGAACTAAATTAATTGAGGGAAAGAAAATTGTCTATTTTTACCATTAGATTGAGTAAGAAATAATTTTTAAAACCTAGTCTGCCCTGGATTCTGTCATTACTGAAAGCATGATCAGACAGTAGCTGTCTGGAGTCAGAGAAGTATTGGAAATGAGGAGAAATACTTGACTTAATGTGTTTAGAACACTATTCAAAACCCACACTTGTGGATCTAAGAAAGAGCCAAAGCTATAGTATTAAAAAAACAAAGATATATTCAAACACTGTAGCCCTCCACCCTCTCTTGTTATTACCTGTGGACAGAATTATTGTGCTTTAGACTCTATTTGTTCATTCCATAAGTGAACCTACCAGGCTACACACATGTTATCATTTGCTCCTTGTAACAGCCCTGAGAGTTAGGAAGATGGCATGCTTGGTTTATAGATGGAGAAAATGAACCTCAGAGGGATTAAAAAAGACTCACCTACAATCACACAGATTGCAAATCAGTTGGAGAGATGGGATTCCAACTCAAGTTTGTCTGAATCCAGAGCCAGTGCTTTTCCTATGATACCACGCTTTTTTTCCTCTCTCTACTGGAGATGTCTTTAAAAAGGAAAAGGAATCAGGTGAAATTCCTGTAAAGAAAAAGGCTAAGGGTAGGCCACTGCCCCAGACCCAAAGAATGGCAGTGCAGCATTACACGGACGCCAGCTTGGGTTTCCCCTAAGAGCAGACAGGCAGAATCTGAGGACCCACCCTACAATCAGGGATTTTACCAAGAACCCACAGTGATTTATAGACTCATTAAAGTTTCAGAAGCAGTGCCCTAACCACCCCAAAGCTACTTTTCTCTACTTGCTCCATCTTAGGTTCTATAAGGACCTGACTCCAGAAGGGCACATGGCTGACTATTGCCCTGGTATCAACTGACTAGACACATCCACAAACAACAGGGGTCACACGTTTTTTTCTCATCCTTAATACCCCCTCTTCTTTTTCCAGTCTTTTTAATTTGCCCAGATGGCAATGAAGTAAGGAGAGAATAGAAAGAAAGAGATAAGATTATGGAATAGATTCAGCTATAAAATAATTCATGAGGATGTAATGTACAGCATGCTCACTATACAGTCTTGTGCCATGTAACAACATTTCGGTCAATGATGAACTGCATATATGAAGGTGGTCCCATAAGATTTGTACCATGTGGCCTAGGTGTGTAGTAGGCTATACCATCAAGGTTTCTGTAAGTATACCGTAGGACGTCCCCACAATGACAAAATCGCCTAGTGACACATTTCTCCGATTGTGTCCTCATCATTAAGCAACATATGACTGTATTTAATAATACTGTATTGCATATTTGAAAGTTGCTAAGAGAGTAAATCTTAAAAATCCTCATCACAAGAAAAAAAAGGGAAGAGAATTTTGTAATTATCTATGGTGACAAATGTTAATTAGACTTATTGTGGTGATCATTTTGTAATGTATATAGATATCAAATCACTATGTTGTGCACTGCACCTAACATAATGTTATATGTCAGTTATACCTCAGTTTAAAAAAAAGATTAAGGCATAGGAATTTCTGACAAAGTTTTTCTATGTCAGCCTCACGCCTCCTTCCAAAACTGTGCTAAGCAGTGTGGCTAACAATGTCTTCCTTAATGGAGGATGCCAGCATCCCAACCGTTCAGCACACCCTTTTGGAATTATTATAGCACCTACAATTATTTGGAGACTGTGTACATTTGGTTGCTCATTCAATCCACAAAACAGCTCTGTAGGTTTTATTTCTATTTCATACACATCCGTAGAGTCAAGCATCTCAAGGGTGGCTGAGCCTAAGTATGATAAATTTCAACCTTTAAGGACAAATTTGAGAAAAATACCATTGACTGAACCCAAGGGTTTAGAGTGGCTGATTTTGGTCATAATGCTGAACCAGCCTCGCTTTAATACTGGCTGCTTTCTACGAGGCAGGTTTGCTCCTAGCTCTAAGGATTATGCCATTTGCTTCTGCTTTCAGCATCAGTGAGAATGGGCTTCCATGATTTTGTCTCTCTCATATTTTTCTGTGGGTGATTGTGAATGATCTGTGAAGCAGAAAGAAGACCAAAGAATTTCATAAGCTGGCTCTACCCTGTGGTCTCAACAGAAATTTAACAAATGTGACATGGGAGTCAATGGGAAACCCATCCACCCATCATCAGTCTGTCATGTCGACGATGAGCACCATATCTGATTTCTGCAGGGCATACTTTCAAACATGCCAACATGTAACTGTGAAATCCTTTTAATAGTAATTCAAGTCACTTTTTTAAAAATGGGGAAAAAAGAGACATTCAGGGCACTGGAATTTTCAGTTCATAGTAGATCTAGCAAGGAAATGTTCCTTCCCAGCACCTGCCTCAAGGGTAAAAGGAAAAATCTGGGAGAAGAGTCTTCATGAGAGTTAAGCTTTAAGAAAATCTGGGGAATCAAATGATATTATATATACTGGTGTGGAATGAAGAGTATTTTGTTTTGTATGTCTCATTTTTCATTCACCAAATCATTGTCTTCCTCCAGGTTCATTAAGAAAACATTTTCTTCACAGAAATAATAATCAAGGAGTAGTTGATACTATGAGGTAAAACAGAATAGGTAATGGGACTACCTCTTTGTTACCTTAGAATATTACCCTATGGCATTATGTTTCACTGGCTTTTATAGAAATATGCAGTTAAAAAAAAAGAAGAAGAAAAGATTAGTGTCTTTGGATCTAATTTGAGATGGTGAGCTTATATTGGATTATTCCAAAATATATTCAGAGGGATATCGTTCCAAATGAAACATCTCACTTCCGATACTTTATGAAAATATTTGATGAAGTTAATGAAGGGTATAAGAAATTCCACTGTGTAGACTTGATTTGATTTCTTTTTCAAAAAGGCTTAACCTGAAATTAGTGTTGGTAATGATTTGAATATGTCTAATTCTCTCAGCCTAAGATGTGTTATATGTTCCAGTTATGCTGAATCACACATTTTATATCTAGTTGTAAGTTACTGGTGGGTTGTGAAAATAACTTAGTGATTTGTGATCAGCATTTATTTTTAGTGATATAAAATAGAATGAAATGGAAAGAAATAGAATAGAAAATATAAGAGTTCATCTAATATGGTAAGAGTTTTTATTACATACATGTCAAATGTATACATAGTCATTTTGTGTATATATACATTCCATAAGGCAGTGGTTTTAAAATGTTTTTTTTAGTGAGGAAGATTGTCCCTGAGCTAACATCTGTGTCAGTCTTCCTCTATTTTGTATGTGGGATGCTGCCATAGCATGGCTGATGAGCTGTGTGTAGGTCCACACCCGGGATACAAACTTGTGAAGCCCCAGCCACCAAAGCAGAGCATGTGAACTTAACCACTATGCAACTGGGCTAGTCCCCTGAAATCTTTTTTGAATGTGAACCACAGTAAAGTTTGAAAATCACTGCATTGGTGATTTTTGCCATGGTCATAATATGGTAGCCAGCCCTGGTGGTCTAGTGGTTAAGGTTCGGCACAGCCCAGGTTTGTTTCTTGGTCAAAGAACTACACCACTCATCTGTTGGCTGTCATACTGTGGTGGCTGCCTGTTGCTGTGATGCTGAAAGCTATGCCACTACTATTTCAAATACCAGCAGGGTCACCCATGGTGGACAGGTTTCAGCAGAGCTTCCAGACTGAGACAGACTAGGAAGCAGGACCTGGCCACCCATTTCTGAAAAAATTGGCCATGAAGACCCCATGAATAGCAGCAGAGCATTGTCTGATACAGCACAGGAAGGTGAGAGGATGGCACAAAAAGACTGGGCAAGGTTCTGCTCTGTTGTACACAGGGTTGCGAGAGGTCAGAATTGACTCCATGGAACTAATGACAACATAATATGGTATCAACCATAGTAGCACACTGAAAATTTTACTTTAAATAACCAACAAACTTGTCAATTTCCTTTAGACTTCTCCTTTATTTTGGGGTTTTGAAATGGCTATAATTTTCTTAAAATCTTTTTCTCTAGCCTCTTCCTTTTGGAGACAGTGATGAGTTATGAATGATGGAAATAAAGCCACACTTCAAACTTCAGCATGTATTGGCAGAGCATAATTTTAAGGAAGGGAATATTTCATCATTTTTTTTAAATTAATAATTCCGACATGTACCTTCCTCATGCCTTTTCAGTTACCATGACTCACCTTAATCTCATCTTAATACCACTGTTTGACATTAGATGCCTCTCAGAGAGGAAGAGAATCATTCAGAAATTGGGTGCATAAAGGTTATTAAACTAATATTTAAAATTCTGGTCTTGCACATTTTACTTTACTCATAATTAAATGCCGTGAGTAGCAATGTGTGATCTCCAGTACGTGCACATGCTTGAATCTGTGTCCACTTAAAGGACAAAAAGATGCTGAGGAATTCTTATTTTATTAGCAGCCTTTCTCCCAGGAGTATTCCTTATGGCTAACAACAACGACCATGCTGTTAAGCCAAAGCTGAAGACAGAATTTTAAAAACATAAAATACAAAGATTTCCCCATTTCTTGGAACACTTTATAACTTGCTTCGATCCCCAAATAACTAAGCATCTGTGAGGAATAGGTTAATATGCCAAAAAATAATCTACCTTTGGAACTTCAAGAATGGAGCTATGCTATTTGATATTATGGATAAATTTTCAGGTCTCATGTCTTGGGCATAATGTAAATGGAAGTGGGAAATGAAAACATTATCAGTGGATTGGAATAAATTTTACCATATACATGATAAGTATTTCTAATGCCTCTGCCTCATTTCAATTAGCAGCTAGACTTTTGTCTTAAACCTGAGGGTTAATCATTCTTGTTAACAGACTTGGTTGCTGCTACATACTTTTTTGATGTAGCTGTGATAGTAAGGCCCCTTGGTTGCAGCTCTGAAACCCAGTCTTAGCTAACCTGGCTTAAGCAATAAAGGCCATTTGTTGACTCATGTAATTGAAAAGTTCTAGGTAGTTTAGGCATCTCTCTCATAGGCAGGCCTTCTTATGTGGTGATCACTACACTGGGCTTTCCATTTTTCCAGTTTAGGAATCCAAGCAGAGTTTCTCTTTCCAGTAGTTTTTAGAAAATCCAAATACTGAGTCTCATCAGAATAACTTAGATCACATGCTCATTACTGAACCAATAACTGTGACCAATGGGACAGAATAGTGATTGGCCAGGGCTGGGTCATGTTCCTACATCTGTATTCCAAGTACAGGAAGAGGAACAGGTTCTCCAAAGGAAAAAATGGGGTGCTATTACAAGGCAAGATTTTATGTAGCTGCTGGGCAAGAAAAAACATAAGATGCTGCTACAGAAGTCTTATTTTGACTATTTAAAAAACTTCATTGTGTGTAAAAACAACCAGTGAAATTATCTCTATCTCCCCATTAAATGAGTCATCCATTTAAAAAATATGTATTGAGCCAGGCGCAGACATTCCCTTTTAACTTCTCTGAACATATGAATTGTGTGCATGGTTTTGACCAAGTGTCTGTAATATTTTATTAAATGATTTTCATCACCCTGGGTAATAAACAGGTGATTTGACTTAGCAGAGTGCAGGTGCTATTTTTAATAGTTAGTGCTCTCTGGAGGGCTTCCAAATAATAATAGCATCTTTAAAAGCTTTGGATTCCCCAAGGAGCAATAAAATTGTGCTGAATATTGTCTATGATAAATAACACATCTCCCTTCTCTTCTCTTCCATATTCCTATTTGAGAAAGCTCCAGAATTCCTGACATTATCTGAGGGTTGATTGCCTGGCGAAGGTCAATATTTCTTGCTTTCTATTAGTACATGTTTCTTTGCATTCATATTGGAATAATGAGAATATGATAAGCTTTTAAAAATATTAAAAATCATGGAAAATAAAAGCATGAACACATCAATAAGGAACTTAACATTTTATTTTCTAGAATGGAAATAGCTTAATTTTTTCCTTATCAGTGGAGTTCAGGGCTTGAGAAACCAAAATCCCAGAGGGAAGTTTCTACAGAAAAGTGAGTTAAAAATGCTGCATGGAATTTTCCCTTGATATCTTGTTGTATACTCCTAGGGTGAGACAACAAAAACTAAGTTGAAAACACCTGATAAGAGACTAAAAGGCAAAGCAGAGATTTTGGCAGTCTCACAGAGTCTCATGGAGTTCAGAGCTTCCCAGGAGGTGTAGGACGCTGGTGAACACTCAAGGCTCTTAATTGAGGTCCCTGAATAGCTACATCCTAGGATAAGAGCAAACTGGAAATAGACGAGCCTCAGTTGGACCAAGATGATCTGCCTATACTCTGTCCGCCTGCCAGAGGAAAACCAAATCACCTTTGGAGGAAGGTAACATCATTCGAGCTTGTAAAATTTTCCATAAACAATGTATCTGTCATTTACTAAAAAATTAGTAGGCATGCCAGGAAACAGGAACAAGTGACCAAAAATCAAGAGAGAAAAATAGCCCCCAAAATAATAAATCCAGAAGTGATTCAGATATTGGTCATCAAACACACACTACCAGATAACTTAATATGTTCAAGAAAAGACGGAAAATTTTATCAAAGATCTGGAATCTATAAAAGGAATAAAATGGACAACTTCAAACTTAAAATTACAGTAACTGAAAATTAAGAACTCAGTAGATGGATTTAACAACATATTAGACATGTCAGAAGAGAAAATTGGTAACTTGGAGGATCAGTAGAAATATCCATATTAAAGCACAGAATGGAAGAAAAATAGTGCAAAAATAAAGAAAATTTTGTAAGAGACATATCAGATGGTGTAAAGGTCTGGGCCTGGCCATGAAGGCTTGGAGGAGATTGGAGAGAAAATGGGCACAGAAGCAATAGTTGAAGAGATACTGGTCAAGAATTTTTCTGAAACTGACGAACAACATCAAGCCATAGATTCAAGAAACTCTATGAGCAAATAAAATAAAATAGAATATGTAGGTATATTATTGTAAAACTGTTGAGAAACCAAAGACAAAGAAATAGTCTTAAAAGCACCCAAAGGAAGAAAGACAAATTTTCAAAGGAGCACCAATTAGACTCATAAATAATTTTTAAACAGAAAAAATAGAAGCTAGAAACAAAGGAATGACATATTTAAAATGCTGAATAAACTAATTGCCAGTCTAGAATTCTATATCCAGTGAACATATCCTTCAAGAAGGGTATTTTTAGAAAAATTAAAACTAAGAGAATTAATTACTAGCATATTTACATAGAAACTATTGAAGTGAGCTCTTCAACCAGAAGAGAAATGGTCCCAGATGGAATTATGGAAATGCAGGAAGACATGAAAAGCACCAAAAAAGCATGATAATATAAGTAAATATAAATGAATATAGACTGTTTAAAACAAGCAAAATAATGTCTAGTGGAGTTTATCTTCCTGTAACCAAAGATGAGACAATTTAAGCATCCATCAGAATAAGAACTGCAGTGGATTGAAGCATCAAATATTTTAAATCCATGAGTTGATAATGTTAATAATAATAATAATGGTTGGTTACCATGGGAGGATGTTAATGAACCAATTTATTATTTTGAAAAATCGTATAAAAATTTAAAGAATTGAGCATTTATCCTTAATTTCTTATACTACTTAGTAAGTTAACATAGATGGGGGGAGTTTTCTCTTGATAACAGTATTCCAGCTAATAAATAAAAAATACAATAGAATTAGAATATCCTTATTTTTCCATTTTAATGAATTAATGGGTCAAGACATTGAACATTAATGGTTATGAATATTACAAAAATACAACCAGATGTTATGCCTCCTGAGGGAGAAACACACACAATCAGCCATCAGATAGTCTTGCTAAAAACCAACAACAAAAAATAAAACTGAATCTGATTAAGCCTCTAGATCTAATTACCAACAAACAGAATGTACAGATAGGCAGTATTTTACTTAATACAATATCATGGGAAAAAAATCAGACATTGGAAAAGCTCAGTTCAAACAAGCCAGTTTTTCCAATGAATAAGTAGCAAGGGAGAAAAAAAAAGATTTAGGGGAATTTATAGATAAAATAAACCTTAGAAAACATATCAACCAATCACAGCGTGCAGAACTTATTTGGATCTTGATTCAAAAAATACCTCTAAGAATAACTATGACATTGGAGACATTTGGAAATTTGAATTATTTACAGAATACTTGATGGTATTCTGGCATTATTGTTAATGGTTTATATGTTTGATAACAATATTGTGGTTGTATGTTTTAAAAAATGTACTCATCTTTTAGAGATAGACGCTAAATAGTGTGTTACAAAGAATAGTTACAAGAGATATGATGTGATGTTTGGAATTTGCTTTAAAATAATATGTTTGAGGGAAAGGGATGGGGATAGAGATGGGAGAAGACTGGCCGTGGACTAGTGATCATTAAAGCAGAGCGACATTTATGGAGTTTTGTTACGTATTGAGTCTACTTTTGTATATGTTGGAAATTCTCCATAACAAAAGGCTTAAAAAGTAAAATATATGCAGAATTACAATAAAAAGCAACGATATCACATAAAGTGGGAGTGGGATGTGGGGTAAATAAAGTTGAAATGATATATTCCCTATCCAGGCTTTGGTAAAATGAGCAACTTTGGTAGATTCTAATAGGTCAAGGGAACATATTTTAGTCTCCAGGGTCACCAGTTAAAGAATTTGTAACTAATACACTTAAAGAGGGGGAAAGTGGAATACTAAAAAAATATTTGCTTAATTGAAGACAAGGAGAATTAAGGAACAAAGAATTGTGGGACAAATAAAGAACATATTAAGATGGTGATTTAAACACAAATATAACAGTAATTAATGTGAAAGCGCTAAATACTTCAGTTCAAAAACAACAAAGATTATCAGACTTGGTTATAAAAACAAGACAACCAGATGCTGACTATGTGAGCATTAAATATAAAGCCATATAAAGAATAAAAGTAAAAGTATGTAAAAAAGAAATACCATGCAAGCACTAACCAAAAATTCCAGTGTCGCTATATGTGTGCATACAAATAGCACAACCTCAAAATATTAGAAAGTTAGCAGCTGTAATAGTACAAAAAGGAGAAATATAGAAATCTTCAGTCTTAGTTGGAATTTTACCATACCTCTTTCAATAAGTAATGGGATATACAGAAAGAAAGTCAGTAAATGTATAAAAGATTCAAATACCACATTTAAGAAACTTGACATAATGGTAATATATAGAACACTGCACTACCAGCTGAAGAATGTACATTTTTAAAGTACACAAGGAATATTTAGCAAATAGTTTGTATACCTAGACATAGGCATTTCTCAACAAATTTCAAAAGATTGAAGCCATAGAGTTTATTTTCTTATTATGGTAATCTTGTTAGAAATCAGTAACAAAATGATGAGAAAAATTCCAATATTTGAAAATTAAGTAATACTCTTTCCCTTGTGTTTCAAAGAAAATAACCACAATTGGGCCGGCCCTGTGGCTGAGTGGTTAAGTTCATGTGCTCTGCACTGGCGGCCCAGGGTTTCACCAGTTCAGATCCTGGGCACGGATATGGCACTGCTCATCAGGCCATGCTAAGGTGGTGTCCCACAGACTAGAAGAACCCACAACTAAAAATATACAACTATGCACCAGGGGGCTTTGGGGAGAAAAAGGAAAAATAAAATCTTTTAAAAAAAAGAAAGAAAGGAAAGAAAAGAATCACAATGAAAATTATAAATATTTTGAAGTGATGATGAAAATATATCAAACCTTGTGGGTTGCAGCTAAAGCAATACTTATAGGGAAATTTATAGTGTTACATTCTTATATCAGAAAAAAAGGAAGGCTAAAAATTAGTGATCTAAACATCAGTCTCAAGGATCGAAAAAGCAAAATAAATTCAAAGAAATGAGAAGAAAATAAAGACAAGAGCAGAAATCATTGAAATAGAAAACAAACAATAAAAAATAACCAAGGGGCTAGCCCTGTGGCCTAGTGGTTAAGTTCAGCACACTCTACTTCAGTGGCCTGGGTTCAGTTCCTGGGGGGTGGACCTACACCACTTGTTGACAGCCATGCTGAGGTCGTGGCCCTCATACAAAATAGAGTACGATTGGCACAGATGTTAGCTCATGGCAAATATTCCTCAGCAAAAAAACCAATTAATTGATTTAAAAAAATAAGTAGAATCAAAAGTTGGTTCATTGAAAAGGCTAATAAAATTGATAAAACTCTGATAAGAGTAATTACAAAAAAGATAAGGCACAAATTGCTAATATGACAAATGCAAAAAGTATAACACTAAATTATAGATGTTAAAAAGCTATTCCAAAGATTTTATGTCAGTAAATTTGAAAGTTTAAATAAAATGGTTAAATTCTTTTAAAACACACTAAAATTGATATAATACATTTCAGAAAATCTGAATTATCTTATATCTATTAAAGATGTTGGGTTCATAATTATAAATCTTCCCACAAAGAAAATACCAGTTAAATTCACCAGCAAATTCTTCCAAACATTTAAGGAAGAAGCAACACCAATCAGATATAAACTCACATTATTAGGCCAGCATAACCTTGACCCCAAAGCCAAGAAAGGAAATTCACAGTCCAATTTTTCTCATAAAGACACATGCAAAAATCCTAGCCAAAACGTTAATAAATCAAATCCAGTGATACATCAAAAGGATAATATATTACTACCAAGTTGGGTTCATTCCAGGAATGCAAGTTGATTATTTGAAAATCAATCAATACAATTTATCACATTAATAGAGTAAAAGTGAAAAGCCATATTATCATCTCAATAGCTGAGGGGGAAAAAAACTTTGGTAAAATTTAACTCATTCCTGATAAAAACTCTTCTGAAACAAAAATAGAGCAGAACTGCCTTAATCAGATAAATGATATCTACAAAAAAGCTACAGCAAACCTTATACTTAATGTTGAAATTTTGACAGCTTTCTTATTGAGATTGTGAATAAGATAATTATTCACAATAACTTATTCAGAGAGAATCTATTTTCACTTTTATTCATCATTTTATTGGAGACTTGCAAGTTCAACAAGGTAAGAAAAATAGAACATCTTCATGATTTTGGGATAGGTAAGAATCTGTATTTTTAACTAACCACAAAGGTGATTCTTATGCACAGCTGGTTTGGGAACCTCGTGACTAGGTTGTCTAGGGTGTGATTTGCTTCTTATCTTAAAGTGGTCACAATCTAAAGCTAGAGAAGTCATGAGGAAAATCTCATTTGTGTTTTCAAATGGACTTCCATTGTCAACACATTGGATCAATCAGATTGGAGGTGAATTTTGCCACTTTCCTTTAAAAATTGTTTCTCTATACAAATACAGTGTTCACTAGATCTCTTGCTAATATTTTTTAATTGATCAGAAACAAATAATCCCTCTTATACATTGTAATGACTTTCTTCTATTTACCTATAATTTCTTTTAAAATGTTAATGGGAGTTTAATATGTTTAATTCTCTTTTGTATCCATGGGATTCAAATACAACTGAACCCTTTTTCGATGTCAATGGTTAATGTGTAGATATATACCATGGGCTGGTCAGATCATGGACCTAGAAAAATAGTTGTATATAATGAAAGTCTAGTGTAATGTGTTGAGTTTCTATTATACATGTTGCCTTCACTATCCTGGCATTACCAAACAATGACGTTATTTTATCGATCTTGTTTTTCATTTTCTATTTTTTCTTTTTCTTTTTCTATTTTTTCTGCTTTTTCTTTTTCTATTTTTGTCACAAAATTGTACCTGCTCCTAAAATTCAAACAATGCATAAATATATGAAGTAATAGACAAAAGTCCCCTCTACTTGCATCCTAAACCCATTCCTCAGAAGTAATCATTTTTTTAAAAGTAAACATTTTTGGGGCCGGCCTGGTGGTGCAGTGGTTAAGTGCACATGTTCCGCTTTGGTGACCCAGGGTTCACTGGTTCGGATCCTGGGTGTGGATTGGCACCGCTTATCAAGCCATGCTGTGGTAGCATCCCACATATAAAGTAGAGGAAGATAGGCATGGATGTTAGCTCAGGGCCAGTCTTCCTCAGCAAAAAAGAGGAGGGTTGGCAGCAGTTAGCTCAGGGCTAATCTTTCTAAAACAAAACAAAAATTATAAAAAAATTAATTAATTAAAAAAGTAAACATTTTTATCCTGTCCTTTTCATTTATGTATTGTATATACTTTTCTGTACTGTTTTCAAAGAATCATCAACTTGCTGTCTAGATCTTTCAAAATTCAAGTGTATATATTGAAAGCAAGTTTCTCCTTCCTATCAAGTTTGACAGATGGGCAGTCAATATGCCACACTCTTAGGTATTTGTAATGGTTATTTTTGTACCATGTGCTGTTTGTTCGTTTGTGGGATTAAGCAGTGCTCTGGGAGGGAATGATGCCCACCAATATGGTGTAACAATACTGTTCCTTTTGTCCTCAGAGCAACATTCATACACATTCCCACCCGTAAACTTATGTTCTCATCCTGAGTGAATCCTTGGCAGGAACAAGAAGTGCACAGACCTGTGCTGATGGAAAATGAGTGAGGAGGGGAGCAAAGATGTTTGCAATGTATTAAGCCAAGAGTAACAGTAATGTATTTTTACAAAAAGATACTATGTATGTTTAACATAGACATTTTTAAGTTTTTAGTTCCACTATTCCACAAGGCATAAATATTTGACAATGACCACTGTGGAATATGGTTAAGAATCATGACAGTTTTTGAAAGAGGAGTAGTATTATATTAATTGAGATAAATCTCCCAGAGGATAGTAAAGAAAAAGCATCAGCTGATCAGGAAGTACCATTTAGAGACCAAAGCAAATACTACAGTTTAGGACTTTTTGTGTAAAGTGTACTACAGCCCCCTTACCCAGTTCCTTACCAATTCCTAAGTATCTCTCAGATTCGTCCTATTCTACTATATCCATTGTCCCTATTGTAGTGTAAATTATTATCATTACTTCAGTAGCCTCTTCACTGACCCCCTTGAGTCCATCCTTGTCCCCTCTCCCCCTAGTCTATTTTCTACACTGTAGCTTGAGGGGGATTTTCAAGATGCTAGTTTGATTATGCCACTGCCTTGGTGGAAACCATTTCCATCATTCGAAAACCTAACATGACCCCTGTTTTACTCTCTTGATTCTTCTCATATCATGCTCCCTTAGCTTTCTCAACTCCAAATACACTGCCCTTTCCCTTCCTCAAAATTACTCTCCTCCCTCCTACCACAGGGCCTTTTCATATTCTTGCTCCCTCAACCCATGGGACTTTTGTTTCACTCATCTCCACTGGGTTAATTCCCTCTCCTCAGACTTCAACTCCAGTATTTTCTCATCTACAGAGTAGTTTAGGCCTCTTGTTATAGTCTCTCTTTGTGGCATCTGCCACTGATCTATGTTACTGTTTTATCACTGTCTGCCAAAAAGGCCGTTAGCTCTGTGAGTTCTGAAATATGTATGTTTATGCCCAGTTACCAGCTCAGCCTGGCATATGCTAAATGATTCATAACTGTTTGTTGAATGCACAAAAGAATGTGTGTAAATTTTTAAATTGAACAGGAGGCAAATTATTACAGGTGAAGATGTTATTATCTATTACTAATTAGAGGAAATAACTTCAAAGGGAAGTCAAGGGCAGAAGTTCTGATGAAATATAAATTAAAGGACTAATTTTTTGGATGAGGTAACTGATGCTCAGAGGGGTTAAGAAACTTGCAGAGGAAACACAGCTACTCAGGGACAGAGCTAAAACTTGAACCTGGATTTGTCTGATAGCATCACTATTCCCAAGAGCAGTTACATCTATAGAGGCTTTATGTAGACAATAATCATGGCAAATGCTGTGTATTCTATCCCCCTCCTGAAAATTCATGAAGACTGTTATGAATGTTAAAGATTGACAATTCCCGGAGTAGGGAAATTTGTTTAACTTAATATAACCCAATATCCCTTTCATTTGGTAATACCCATGGATGGAATCTGCCTTGGCAAATGCTATTCATTTCTTCATCTATCCATTTGTCCTTCAGTTTGCTTTATCTGTCTTTATGACACTGGTTGTAATTCCATTGCTAAATAATTCTTTCCAAAGAAGACATTTGCCAAATACTTTCATCTAGTTAGAATGAGAATACAACCCCCCTTCAAGATAAAACACTAAGTCTTTTAAAGTTAATTTGTCTTAACTTACGGTCAACTGCCTGGAGACATGCGCCTCACTTAACCTTCCTTCTGTCCGGATATACTTATTGCTTTGAAATTATGCTGTTTCTCCCATGTTATGTAGGCTCCCAAATTGCACAAGATGATGCGCCACCAGACCTGAGATAGCAGTAAAAATTGGAACATTACATCTATTTTTCATGAGAAAAGGAGACATTTGGTCAAACTCAGTCCAATTACCAATGATAAAACAAACGTGTCACCTTCAATAATTACTGAAGAACAAGACTTAACTATAAGTAATACTACATCTATTTCATTTTTAGATTATTTCATTTAAAAATTAATTCCTACTAAACAGTTCTTGGTACTAGGGAAGTTTGCCAAGACTCATTTCTTTAGAATGGAACATTAGTCTTGCAGGATATGCATAGCCTGTACTTCTCCAAATTTCTCATAAGTTTAAATATATGGATTTTATGTCTTTAGAGAATTTTACCAAGCCCTATTCTTCTATACCAGGTATATTTATATCTACATCAATATAGGTATTTTGGGAAAAATCTATGCATATCTACAAGGCGACACAAGATGCCTTTAAGGATTTTTAGCCTAAATATGACACATATTCCAAAAAGTCCCACAACTATATGGTTTTGAGTTTGTAATAATTCAACATGATCTATGTACTTTTTCTTTGAATAAAAGTGCTTTTATTGAAAATTTTAAAGTTCATACAAAAGTATAGGGAGGATTCGAGTCTAAATTCAACTGTTTTTTCCTGAATTAACTTCTGAAAAATAGAAATAAAATTTTCAATATGTCTCAATACATGTATTTATTCAATAAATAAGCACTAGGGCATAAAGGAGGACTAGACATTGTCTCTGCTTTCAAAAACTTACCCATATGCAGGGACAAATAAACAGCTATGCACAGACAGTACCAGGGTTAGGTGCCAAAACTAGGGGTGGGGGTGAGAAGGCAGGGTGCTGTGGGAACATCTGAGGGGGCACTTCTCTCACCCAGGACTGGAGACTCAGGCTGGGCTTCCTGGAGGAAGTGACATCTAAGCTGAGACTTCTGTGTCTAACAGTTCTGGTATGGTGAAGAAATTGAGACAGAGGTGCCGGTGTCACCCTTCGTTAATTAAAAAAAGAGTCTGCAATTGCTGTGTAGTAAGTAGTCTTTTTATGGCAGCATTTTTGGCCCTATATAAAAGAGAAGAGGATGATGCTGTCTTTTTGTGGCTCTGGTTTGCTTTGTCTGATTTCTTTGTGCTTTGCTGCTTTTTTCTAGGAACCTGTACAGAGTCACATGAGAATTATCTCCACTCAGTTTAGTGTCTGATCTGAACAAGATATTTTCAGAAGTTTGGCTGTGTGTTTTGTGTGTGACGGGGTGTATGAAAGAGTAGTGGGTAATTCCAGCTTTGTTGGAGTGACTGCCTGGCTTGTGACCCCTTCTTCGAGAACTGTCATTCCACCCAAAGGCTGACCCTCTGACTCTGGAATATCCACAATTCATTCTTTGTAGGACACTGACAGCAGAGGCCTATGGCCTAATATGGCCTGCAGATATGTTTTTAAAATTAGGAAATTAAAATCAGTGAAAGTCTGAATTTCCATTATTACACAGCCAAAGTTGAGAAGCAGCATGAGCTCTGTTTATTGCAGGCCCTTTTCTTCTAATGCCTTGTTTCACACCTGGTCAGTTTCACACCTTTAATTACCTGCCTGGCCCCTGTAGGTGTTTGAATTGGGAACTCCTGATATATAGTTGTAGCTGATTAGACCAGGTATGGACTGATCTTGACCTTGGTTGGGTTAATAGATTTTTTCCCCCCTCTGGTCATTTTGAAGTGGTTCTCAGGACACTACTTGGTTTCCACTTAAGCTGCAAAGAGATACAAATATTTGGTCATGTCAATGTTAAAGCAGAGAAAGCACATCTAGAGGTACAGGCAATAGGTAAATGTTTCAGAAAGAAGTAGACACGAGACTCTAGCCCCACAGAGAGTGTGAGTGTGTTATATTGGATCTGAAAGACTTCCCACTTGCTGGCTCTGGTTCCTCATGAGGGCTGGCCATACTCTCTGTTCTATGTGATGTTGGATACCTGTAATTCCTTATCCAGAACCCCCATTTTCCTTGAGCTCCTGAAGTCGATTTTTGCTTTTTGTAACTAAATGAATCCTAATTAAGAGACTTACACATGCTTTTTATGTTTTTGTTTGAATGGGGAAATGAAATTTTGGGTTTCCAGTAATTTGTCATGGATATTCTAGTTGGATTAGAACAAAATCTTGTAATCATTGAGTAGGTTATTCTGGGTGACCGTTGGAAACCTCTAGACTACTCTGTTAAATTAGCAGAACAAAATCTTGTCATTACTGAGTAGAGTTTTGACCATTACAAACTTCTCAGCTCAAGCCTTCCCTAGGAAGTTGACATACTGAGATTCTACTGTGAAGAACTGGTTCCAAATGAGCTAGAAAGTTGCCTGGCTTCTTATCTTGATGTTTTAAAAAAAAGCATTATATAATATTTTGTATTTATCAAACAATATGTTTGGATCGTAATAAACTAAACACCCATGAACCCACCATCCAATTTTAAACACTGTAACAATACCATCTGTTCATGTATTCCTTCCCTATCTCATGTCCTGCCTTTCATTCCAACAGTAACCATTGTGCTGAAGAAATTGGATGTACTGGATGCATTTTCTACTCATCTTTCATTTCCTTTTCTTTCCTCATATAAAATAATTTTGTCACATGTGTACATATCCCAAAACAAGATATATTTTAATTTTTGAATACTATAAAAATGACTCTATACCATATGTCAGTGCTTCCCAACTTCTTCACATCTTGGCACATATTGAACTTAGAAATATTGTACAGTGCCTTGGAATAAATGCTATCTGTGCCTCGCCATAAGACTCTGGCCACTCCAGCTAGTGTTCATGCTCAGAACTGAGGGAGCAGTATGTTAGGACCTTTGTAACCTGGTCACTGAGGTACATCACTTGGAAATCATTGCTACGTGTAGTCTTCTGCACATGCTGTTTCTACTTGATTTTTTGTTTCTAAGATTTATCCCTGTAGATGCATGTGAATGTAGGTGATTCCTTTTCACTACTGTATAATGTTACTCTGTGAACATACAAACATTTCTATCTTATTCTGTTTAGACTCCCTCTTTGCTTTTCATTTACACTAGGGATCATACCAGCTTACCATGACTTATGGAAACTGCTGAATTTGATTTAATGTTTTCCTAGGATTCAAAGAGGTGCTTTTAAATTTCAGTTTAAAAAAATCTGTTTAGTTTTAGATTGGGTCTTGGAGTATATGGCAACAAGAGATAGATTAATTTGATCATTATATAAGATATAACCTTTTCTATTTAATTATGTTATTAGGACAAAATAGCAGTATGTGCCAGTGAATCTACTTTCAAATCAGTAGAAATTTACTTTAGATAAGCAAACTAAGGAGTATGAATTATGAATATTTCATAATGCCATCAATATTTTTCATATTTATTATGTGTTGGGATCTGAATGAGCTGTATGATTACTTATTTTGGCAAATATGTTTCACTTCATGTTCCATGTCCATTTAATTGGTAGTGTTTGCCTACCAACTAGTTGGGAAGGTGTTTTGAATCCATGTCAGGGCTACCTTCACCATAGGAGGCTTTTCTCACAAGTATGCAAAATATTCCACTCCTTTGGTAAAGGATATTTTACCATTGTTATTGAACCCCAAACTAGAAAATAAACAAAATGCCCTTTACTATCCTCAGTTTCAGGGTTTTGAACTCAGCTATACATAGACAGAACTTGTCTGCTGTAACTTAAAACAATGAGAGTAACAAAGCTTCCTTAGACTTTTCAGAGCCTATTAAATGTTATTGTTAAGATAACGTCTTTTCTTGTCCTTCGTTTATGAATATTTGGTCAGGAAATGGTCGTAAAAAGCTTCAAATCCCAATTGGATAATGCATTCTCAAAAGTAGTTGCCAAGTGTAAATACCACTGATACATTCATGCATATGATAGTATATAAATAACCAGGAAAGCATAGCAAAGGTCAATCAATTATGTATAGGTCAGAATGCTTTCCATCTGGATTGAGTCATTTTAGCAAATGACATCATGTGTCCTTTGGAGTCTATTGTGAAATGTGGTTTGAGTCATTATAGATTGGCTTCTTCTCTGGGTTACCAAGATGGCAGTGGTGAAGCTCAATAAATAAATGTATTGGACTCTGCAGGAGCAGATTTGCATAATTAGGGTGTAGTGATGAAGGCTTCTTATTCTAGAGAAAACCTTTGGGCCCCATCCACCAATTTCTAGTTTCTTATCCTTTTTGGTTGATTTTTTTTTTAAGAACTTGAAGACAAAAGACTTGGAAATGAGCCAGATGTTCTTTATATAACTGCAGTGGATATCTTACCATGAAATTGCCAGCAGAGAATCAATAGTAATAAATCTAGCACCCTTCTAATCTCTTTTAACTTCACCATTGCTCTTCTGGAATGGGGCTACTTGGGCCCTGTAAATTTGGTTTATAATTTCTACTTGATCTAATGGAGAGTGGTCACACTCAATTTCCAGACTCTAGAGTGACTGGTGGGATGGGATGTTTTTTGAGATGGGAAGGGATGTTGGCACTTTCCAATTGGCACAACAGGAGCTGAATTTAGCTTATAGACCAAGTGATAAAAGGAGCTGCCAATTCCAGTCATTTCTGATTAGTCAGGGCTTGAGGAGGTAAATGTTATTTGACAGAATTTAATGTGTGATTTTTCCCTTCCTTCAGGATATTTTAGGAGATTTTAGAAATGTTAAAAAGTTGTTGACTTTTTTTTTCCAAGTAGGATGACTTAGAATGAAGAAGGATTTAGAGTCAAAATTGCTGTCATGTGTTATAGGAATGTATTGCTGGAATCTAAGTTTGGTTATAAGTCCTTGGAAGGAAGAAGGCTTGGGCATCCTTAGCAAAGATGAAAGGAAATGGTCCTTGCCTTTAGGGAGCTTATAGTCTAGTGAGAAGACAACATGCAAACAGATTGCCACAGTATAAAATGATAGCTGCTCTGATAAGAGATATGTGTAAATCCAGGCACTATTGCTATTTCTGTCACTTATTTATATTATATTATATTATCCTCTACATATTTACTTGGGCCCTAAATGGCTGAGAAACATGCCTATAGTTATTCTTATTGTTAAGCCATGTTGAGAGTGAACTTTAAGTTTTCAAGATGAAAAGCCCGTGTTCCGGCGGTGCAGAGGCATTGTGGCTGTCCTGCTTTTGGAATGGTACTTATTATTCTGCACACAGCCCAAAGCCCTAACTTCATTTCAGTAAAACTCCGTAGATTCCTAGGGACTATTCTTTGATTATGTCTACATGGACACACTACAAACAAATGGTTAAAAGATGAATAAGTCAAAGTTGTAGTTGTTCCTTATGGTATCTAACGCTGATTGCAAGGTTTTGTCTTCTGTTCCTCCACTATCATGGTGGCCTGAGATGACAATCTGTGGTCATAGATTGATCAGTTGATTCAGTAGTATAGATAGACAACACAAAAGGGGCCTGTTAGACCAATCTGCCCCTTTAAATCAAGACAAAAAAGTGCCCACAAGCAGACTTCTGCTTCTATCTCATTTTATAGAACCTCTCCTAGCTGTAAGGGGTGCTGGAGTGAGGGAATTGTGAACAGAGAATGGGTTGGCCAATCAATATTTGCCAAACTTTCAGTCTTATTATCCAAATAATACTGTTGTCAATAAATGTGATAATACTATACCTTACTGTTTTTTTCAATGTATTTTCCCCCTTTAATAATACCATGAATATTTTTCATGTTATTAAATATTCTACCACATAATTTTCAATGTCTACGTGGTATTCCACTCTACGGCTGTACAATAATTAATTTGAGCTTTTTTTGTTTGCCATTTAGGGTTTCATGGTTTTACTCTTATAAATAGTGAGGTGGTGAACATCCCTGTGGCTACATCCTTTTCAGAACTCTTTTGACCTTTCTTCTTTCATTTTGATTCTCTCTTTTTTTTCGAATCCGCAAATAACAATGATGTAAATAAATAACCAGATATTTAGGTACTCTCTTTAAACAGAGTCTAGGGAGAGGAATTCTTTCAGAACTCCGATAACTTAGATTATGTCTTCAAGATGCAAAATATCTTATTGATTTGGCAAAATTGGAGAAACAATTGGTAAATCCATAAACAGGATAGAGAGGAGGGAAGTGACCCATTTTTTGATGGAATCATTTTAATCAGTTCAGTCAAAATGGTTTAATGACTTTTGCAGGTCTCGTTAAGGGGATCTGGCAGTTTGCAGATATGTTAATTTTCAGAATCCCTCCTACCTGAAAATATATTTTCCTCTGGCATTGTGTTTCTTTTTGTACAAAGGTTGTTCAATGGGAGTGTGAAGGTAGTTCATCTCACAGCTCAGTTGTCAGAATGTATCGTGGGTGTGTTGAGGTTGAAAGCCTGGCATCCACACCAGCTAAAAGCAGCGGGTGCAGAGAAGTTTGGCTTCCAGGGGAGCAATAGGGGAAATGCTGACACCCCCCTCCCCTCTCCCGCTATCATTGCTGTGGTCTTTGGGAGGGCATTAATGGCGCCGCCTTCTCTTGTTTGAGAACTAACAGTGGATCAGCAAAGCTGAGCATAGGGCAGACAGTTCCGGTACTCGCTGAGTACATTACCTCTTATAACAGGGTTTTAAACGTCAATACTTTTTCTAATGTATATGAGGAATGCTAACTGAGAAGCTGACCCATATTCTTAGACTATATCCAACTATATGTTTGTTTTTTTAATGTTGCAAAATAAGGTTAATTTTTATGGTGAATGTTTTATGGTCTGCCTTCTGTTATGTGCCAAACAAATTAAGGGCGATAGGTGGTGAAGATGAAGGAGCGGCGTTGACCTTTTGGTAAGTCATTCATCATGCTGCTTCATCTGTAAGTGGTTTTGCAGTTGCAGCTCGTATTTGCTAATCACTCCATTTGGCTCTCAATTCTACAGGGGCTGATTGTCTTGTTGTGGATTGCCTTTTCTCTTCTTTTTTTAAAAAAATTGGTTATTGTAATTATAGCTATTTTGTTACCTATTAGTTCCTCCACCAGAGGGGGCTTGTGGACAGAGAGAGGCAGTAGGAATTAATAATTCAGTTTCTTTTCACTGCTCCTTATTGTGACTTGTAAGGTTCTCCTCGGTAGCTGAGATGGACTTGAAGTGTTTCATTCACCTGCTCTCCTTTGAGTCTTCTTGTTCGCAATGAAATTAAGTCACAAGAAAACTGTCTTTGGCAGTGGCAACGTAATAGAATAGGTAACTGGTGTTAATGGTCTAGCGCTGGGAAACTTTTTGGCTCCCATGTTGATCAAAGTCCCGTCAGGGGAAACCAAGAAGAAAGCAAGAATTGCCTCTTATTTTAGTCCTGGGTCAAATACTAGAAACTATGGAATTCATTATAGTGGAAGCATAAATCTGTATCCTAGACCCAAAGTGGATCCAAGGCTGGGCATTTGATAGAATGTCAAATGATATTATCAAATGATATGAATATCAAATGGTATTCATAGATAGTGGATATCTATGGGCTCTTAATTTCTTGATCCTTCTGCCTGACTCTGGCCGATCCCTAGAGTTCAGAAGCATGGTTAATATACAAGGCCCTCTTAGGGCTGAATCAGCCTACAAGATATGGAGGCCAGAATAGACACATCCTGGCATCTGGTCTAGGCAGGGACACTTAAGGGAAAGAGTCTGCCTTAGGACGAAGAGAAATTGACCTTTGTCCACTAGGGAATCCAACCAGTTATAGTGCTTTGCTGATTAGTCCCACAGAAATTGTTTCTTAATTATGTATTTTAGAGTTTATTAAACTAGGGACTGTGTTCTCTCTCTGGAGACAGAGAGAATTTTGATATTTTGATTACAATTAAATGGAAATTGGGAAGACTAAGAGACAGAAACTAATCACAAGTGTTTCACTGTGCTTTTATTCCCAATCAAATGCAGTGTTAAATGTTAATATCCAGTTATTACCTGCGCTCTGCCTGTCCCCTGCCTAAACCTGGGATTCTTCCACTGGGTGAGTGGTCCTGGGGTCCAGATTGGCATTGCTCATTTGGTTGATGAGGACAGATTGACAGAGTTGTTGCTGGTAAGTTTGCAGCCAAGCCTCTAAGGGCGTGATCATGAGGCCATTCTGGAAGTCTCTGTGTGTGGTGGAGTGGATGTGGGGGTACCTGACCCTTTTTATTATTTTGTTAAGGCACAAATTATAGGCCTATGGCCGTAGCCATTCATTTTACCTCATTTTGGATAACAAAACAAATTTCTTTACACTCTTTTATAGAAACACCAAAAAGCAAGAAACATGATTTCTAAACAACAGAATCTTTTAACAGGGAATTTTCAGAAGTTACATTTTTGTCTTCTTTTGTTAGAGATAGAAAGCCAGTCTTTAAGGAAGGGACACTTGGGTCTCAGAAAAACAGGCAATAGTCATAGTCTATTAATACCAATTACTTCTTATGAGAAGGAATAATTCTTCCATGGTCTTGACATTTTAGTCTTTTGAAGGAGATTTTCTTAAGTGTCTTCCATAACAATATAGTACTGAAGTTGGTCTGGAAAGAGGCAGAAATGAATTTAAGTGAATTTTTGGAATCCTGCTTATTGAAAATACTGATGCTATTGAGTGTGACTTCTCTCACCTTCCTGCTCCAGATCCACAAACTTACCTGGACTCACACCTACCTTTGCTCTCTTTCCTCAAGACTCGGAGATTAAGAAGAATTCCCTGTATCTTTCAACTCATTTATGAATGCTCCCTTCACCTTTTACCCGTCTGTACCATCCAGTATGGTAACAACTAGCCACATATTGCTATTTACATTCAAATTAATTTAATTAAACAAAGTAAAAATTCAGTTGCTCAGTCATTAGCCTCATTTCAAGGGCTCCATAGGAGCAGGTAGCTATTGGCTATCTTATTGGACAGTGTAGATATACAACATTTCCAGCATCACAGAAAGTGCTATTGGACAACTCTCCTCTGATACTTTTGTCTAGCCCCTAAGAATACGGCTTCCCTGTCACCCTTTCAGGTGGTGGCTGTTTTTTTCTCAGTGTCTAGAGTGGAGTCAGTGTCCTCTTTCGTCCTCATTATCACTTCTAGACAGTTTCTTTTCTCTTCCTCCACAGAAGCACTTTTAAAGCACATGCCATCGGACTCTCCTAATGCCTACTCTTATGTATTTATTGAAGATTTTACCCCCTACCTCACTGTCTATGCTCATCACTGTCCTGCCATCATTCTTGGTAAAAACATCCACATAGAATACTCATTTTTGGCCTTTCAGTTCATTGAGTTTCTCACTTGCCAATACCTCTTTCTCTACCTCATGGTCATACCCCAGGCCAGTGGCTCTCAATCTAGGAAGTACCACTCTCCTAGGGAGTATTTGCAAATGTAAGGAGTGCTACTGGCCTTTGGAGGTCAGGAGCTAAGGATGCTAAATATCACTGAGTACATGAGACAGTTTTACACAATGAAGAATTGTTTCACCCCAGGTGCCATAGTGCCCTTGTTAAGAAACATTGTGCTAACCTCAAAATGTGTTTCAAAGCATCCCTGTTTCACCACCACCTCCTGTCTTTCCAAGGATGCTAGCTCTTTGGATTCCTGGACCCAAATTTCAACTTGTGTATGTGGGATGTCCCCACACATATAACCAGCAGTCCTCTGACACCAGCTGGGTGTCCTACAGTTCAACTCAATTCCAGTGAAGACAGCATCAGATCCAACAGGTTAAAGGTTCAGTCCCACAAGACTGCACCCTGCCCCCAACCCCTCACCCCCCGCCCCATTGACATGCCAGTCACAAGCACAAGCTGTTATCTGTGCTTCTGTATGACTGGCTATAAATCATATGTTCCCACAACCCTTTCCTGGAGTTTTATTAATTTGCTAGAGCAGCTCACAGAACTCAGAGAAACATTACTTACTAGATAACTGGTTTAATATAAAAGGGTGGAAGAGATGAATAGGGCAAGGTACAGGAAAAGAGCATAGAGCTTCTATGCTCTCTCTGAGTGTACCACTCTCCCAGCACCTCCATGTGTTCACCAACCCAGAAGCTCTTCAAACCCTGTCCTTTTCAATTTTTATGGAGACTTCATTACGTAAGCATCATTGATTAACTCATTGGCCATTGTTGATTGACTCAATCTCCAGCCCCTCTCCCCTCCCTGGAGGTTGGGGGTTGGGACTGAAAGTTCCAACCCTCTAATCACCTGGGTGGCTCCACTGGCAACCAGCCCCCATCCATAGGTGCTTTCCAAAAGCCACCTCATTAACACAACAAAAGATACCCTTATAGCTCTCATTGCTAAGGAAATTCCAAGGATTTTGAGAGCTCTATGCCAGAAACAGGGATGAAGACCAAATATATATGTTATTATAAATCACAATATCACATACCTCCTGTGACACTAACATTCCTACTCTAAGTTCTTTGACCCTTTGGGGCCTCCAATCTATTGACCTACTGCTTTTACGCACTATTCATCATCCCTCTCATGCCTTCACTTCCCTCCTCACCCAGCTTAGGTGCTATGGTTAATCTCCTTTGCTGTTTCTATCATCCTCATCTGGCAAAACACTGCCTCTCACTTAGCATTCTGCCCACTTTGGACCTAAGGGCGGATGAATGGAGAAGAACATCATACTATGCCGAACTGCTTCACTTTAATTATGTCCACAAATTTCTAGTGGATCCTCTGCTCCACCTGGAAATTCTACATCATTGACCTAATACTTCCATTCTCTGAGACAACAATTTTACACCTTCACCTCTCCCTCAAATCTCCAACTCCCCTCCCCAACTCTCCCACTCAGCTGGTTCCCTCACTTCGTATTTCATTGGGGAATAGAAACAATCAGAGCATACTACCTCATCTTCTCCAGCAAATCTACATTCCCACCTGTTTCCTCACCCACTGTCCCTGTCTCTGCATGAACTGTATGTATAAAACCCCATAGTAGTTGCCCATCATCCTCGAGATTAAATTCAGTCTCTTTGCCATAGCCTCAAGGCCCTTCAAGATTTGGCTCGTGCTTTTCTTTCTCATCTCGTTTCATATCACTGTCCTTCTTTTTCCCCGTGGTCTGGTCACACTGGTTTTCTAGCTGTTCATCAAATATGTCAAGCTTATTCCCACCTCAACCTCTTTGTGTTTGCTGTTGCTTCTGCCTGTAAGTCTTTTCCTCTAGGTATTTTTAGGCCTTGCCTGCTTGTCGCACTCAGGTTTCTGCTCAAGTGTCACCTCTTCAGAGGATCCTTTTTTGACCACCCTGCCTCCATTAGCTGTCCTCCTCCCCTGTCAGTCTCTATCTCCTTACCCTGCTTTGTTTTTCTTCACAGGGCTTGTCACCACCTGACATCACATTATAAATTTGTTTGTGGTCTGACTATAACTTCCGTGAGGGTAGGGATTTTGCCTGTCCTGTTTGCTTCTGTATTCTCAGTGCCTAGAACAGTGTTTAGCACTCAATATTTATTGATTAAGCATTTAACACATTTTTGATACATAACCATGAATAAATGAAGTTTACTGACACCATGGTAAAGGCTCTTTCAATTTGGCACGCCTTTACTGCTCTGTTCCATATAATGACTCAATTCTCTCGCTACTTCTCTCTATTTGAAAGATTGGGAAACTTTCTTCTATACAGTGTCCCATAATAACACTCGGCTTTCATTTGATATAAACACGTCATTTACATATTAATTCTGCCTTTGTTCTTTTCTCATTAGCCCATAACAATTAAAATAGACTATTATTCTGCCACAGTAGGAGTTTTTATGATGTCGTATCAAAGTCTCCATTAGTTAAGTAACTTAATAAATTAAAGCCTTATTCAATGACAGTATCTTTCAATTGCAAGTCATCTCCACTAAAGAGCACAATGGAAGACAGGGAAGATTTTAGCATTAGGACATGCCAACCTAACCGCCAGATGTGCTTACTGACACACTGGAAGTTAAAAGCTGTCACTTTAGGTGATCATTTGGTGCCGATGACCCTGAGAACAGAATAGAGTTGATGGGGGGAAAAAACACAAACTCAGGCATTGCTATTGGAAAGCACAGCTCAATTATCAGGTTGTCATTTAGATTCTTCAGAATATTACCTGGATAAAACCACAAATTTAAAAGAAATTAATACAGGGGCTGGCCCCGTGGCCGAGTGGTTAAGTTCACGCGCTCCGCTTTGGCGGCCCAGGGTTTTGCCAGTTTGGATCCTGGGTGTGGACATGCACCATTCATCAGGCCATGCTGAGGTGGCATCCCACATGCCACAACTAGAAGGACCCACAGCTAAGAATACATAGCTATGTACCAGGGGACTTTGGGGAGAAAAAGGAAAAATAAAATCTTTAAAAAAAAATTATCACAGAATGTTTGGAGCTATGAGCCTATGTCTCTGGGTTTCAGTTTGAGAGACACTGAACTGTAGGGTAAAGTTCAGATTTCTTAGCTTATAATATGAGGCCCTCATTTAACTGAAGGGTGAATTGGAGTGGAAGGTAGTAAAATGAAGACAGGGAGAGAAAAGATACTAATGTAGTTGTCTAGGTAAGAGATGAGAGGCTGGGGTAGGGAAAAAGAAATGTAAGAAAGGAAGAGGCGGAATGAGAGCTGCATCAGATAGAAATGAAAAAAAATAGTGGGGGAGAGGGAAGTGGAGCCACATCAGAAGCAGATGACAAATGGATTCTGTTATATTCATGTTAGAGGGAAAGAAATAGAGTAGTGGGTTGGCCACCTTATTTTGGAATTTTTTTGTGTGTCTATTATTTGGATAAGTACTAATTACGTTATCTCTTTAAGAGAATCTTGTTGTTAATGTATCTTAATGACTTATTGAGAATAGCTAAATTATGAGCCTAAGTAGATACAGCAATACTTGCCATGGTGTGCAGTATTTGGTTTGTTCTAATTATGTGCCATCAACTAAGCTCCAACACCTAATGACTGTATGAATGAGTGATGTCCCCAGTGTCCTGTCCTCAACAGCCCTGCTCAGCTCCCGCAGACTCATGCCTATCGCTTCCTTTGGAGTCAATCCATTTCATATTTGGTCTTCCTCTTTTCTTGCTACCCTCTACTTTTCCCAGCATTATTGTCTTTTCCAAAGAATCCTGCCTTCTCATGATGTGCCCAAAGTAGGACGATCTCGATTTTATCATCTTTGCCTCCAGTGATAGTTCAGGCTTAATTTGCTCTAGGACCCAGTTGTTTGTCTCTTTGGCAGTCCAGGGGATCTGTAGAGCTCTCCTCCAACACCGTATTTCAAATGAGTACTTGGTACCTTTCGATAATCCCTGACTTTGGAGAAATTGTAGATCAATCTGATGGTTGAAATAAGGCCAAATATACCAGGAATCACAACAAATATAAAAATGATTCATTTTATCTGTCAATAGACAGATTCTTAAATTGTGTGGGGAAAGGAAAACAGCTGTATTCTCTTTGCAAACTGTTTACAAGAGACACCCCTGTTAAGGATAATGGCGTGGGAAGATTGAAAGAAAGTAGATGGAAATTGATTTAATATACCTTGCAAATACCTTTCAAAAGAAAGCTGGTGACATGGTATTAATATCAGACAAAATATACTTTAAAAATGTATTATTACAGATAAAGACAGTTATTATTTAATGATAAAAGAATGATTTACCAGGAAGATATATTAGTCCTGAACCTACATACCTAGTAGCATCATTTCAAAAGGATATAAAGTAAAAATTGACAGCATCACCATGAGGTATTGTGAACATAGATAATCATGATCAGGGAATTTTAAACATTTTCTTTTGGACACATAAGTCAAATAAACTGAAACAATTAGAAAGGATAAAGAAGATTTAAATAATGTAACTGGTTAGCTTGATTGAATAGACATATATGGGACTTTGAACTCCACTAGCAGAGAATATACACACATAGAAAGCCTTACCACTGGAAGAATAAAAATTATATTGGCTACATTCTTATCTCAGGAAAAAAAGTAGGCCAAAAATCAATAGACATCAAAAAGTCTATACATTTAGAAACTCAAGATCATATTTCTAAATAATTCTTGAGTCAAAGAAAAGTGATGATAGAACTTAGCAGATATTTTATTTTACATCTTGTGGGATACTGCTAAAGAGGTACATAAAGAGAAATTTACAGATTCACAAATGCATATATTAGAAATGAAGGGAGACTAATTATTAGTGAGTTAAGCATTCAACCAAAAAGGTATAAATAGAAGAGTAAACCAAAATAAAAGAAAGGGATAATACAAAATATTACAAAAAACAAATGAGATGGAATACAAAGGAATAGTAGAGATGATCAACAAAGCAGAAGATGATTCCTTGAAAGACTAACCCAACACATAAACATCTGGCAAATTTGATCAACTACAGAGACAGAAAGAACACAAATAGTATTAGAAATGCAAAGGGGGCCTACATATAAATACCCTAGAGAATAAGAGTTCAAAAGAATATACCATGCATAACTTTATGGTAATATATTTGAAAACATACACTCTAATAAATAAGAGTGTTCAATATGCTTATGATATACACATTCTAAGCTTGTTTCACAACTGGAGATTGAGAAACATGATATCTATCCTAGTTGAGTTTGAGGCTGGCTTCTTGGATTAGAAAATCATTCCATCATACAACAAATACCTATGGACATCTACTGTATTCCAAGAATTGGGTTTGTGCTAGCTTATATTTTCATGAAGCAGATGGACATTAAACAAATCATTACAAAAATAGATATTTACAATTGTGGTAAGTGCAGTATAGGAAAGGTAAGAGCATTTAACAAGTAACGTAATTTTATTAGGACAAAGGGCACATCAGCAAAGGTTTCCTGAAGAAGTGACATTTAAGCTGTAACCCAAATGATGAGTAGGAATTATCCAGACTAGGAGGTGTACAGGGTCCAAAGGTATAGCTCATAGAGTGGGAGGCTAGAAAGGTGAGAGAATTAGTTTTGACAGTTGCCATTGGAATATGGTAAGGATTTGTAGAAGACAAATACATTAAATTCACACATCACTGTAAAGCACAAACATATTTTCCCTTGTTAATAGACTTACTTAAATGCTTAGGGATATAATCTTTAGGAAAAGTATAAAAACATGGATGGGAAGGAAATAAATCAACTTCATTCAGAATAGTGATTTCTTCTGGAGAAGAGAGAGCAGAGGGGGCTTCTGCACCCATTACTTGTTAATGGCTCTTCCCTTCCTGAAAGGAAGTGTAAAGTTAGCCTCAGCCATGAGTTTGCTAATTTATTTAAGTGTTGGTCTTACCTGGAATGGAGCCCTCAATTATAAAACATCAGGCAGAAAACTGTGAAAGAGAAACTTAGAGATGTCTTTCTGAGGGGAGCAATGGTTTAGACAGTTCTACTCAAATATGAAGAGGGAGGTGCCGAAATCTTGAGAGTAAGAGTTTAGAACTGCACTGTCCACCACAGTAGCCACTAGCTACATGTGGCTATTACTACTTGAAATGTGGCCAGTCTGAATTGAAATGTGCTGTAAGTGTAAAATACACACCGGCTTTCAAAGACAATATTAAAAAAAATGTAAAATATCTCAATAATATTTTTATATTGATTACATTAAATGATAGGATCTGGGTATATCGAGTTACATAAAATATTAAAATTAATCTCAACTGTTTCTTTTTATAGTTTTTAATGTGGCTACTAGCAAGTTTAAAATTGCACATGTTGCTCAGATTATAATTCTATTGGACAGCGCTGGTTGAGAAATTTTTACAGCAATTTGGCATTGTTATGATATCCAAGTGCACTTTTTATTGTATTTTGCAAATGTGTCACCAACCCACAATACACTGGAAATGAAAAATACAGTCAACTAGTATTACATCACAGATAGTTTGCAAACGACTACTTTAAACCATTCATGTTTTCCAGAGTGTTTTTGTGCTTACTATAGGAAAATATGTATAGTGTTGATTTCTCAGAACTCTGTGAACTATTCTAAGGAAGTGACTGTTAAATTGATTTGGCCGTCTGAATGTGAAAAAGGTTATTGATAAAGATGTTATCATATAACCCTCAGATTTACTTGTATTTATTTCTGGTTACATAACTTGTATATTGGAGTTGGAGAGAACACAATAAAAACTGTGGTAAAGATTACATTTTTAAAAAGTCCAATTGAAGGACCAGTTTGGCATCAACTAGTGGTTATTTTGAAAATTAAAACACAGGAGGTAGGGAAGCTCATATCTCAAATTAGTTACATTTCAGCATTGATAATATACTTAAGTAATTGTCTTCCTTAGGTTTTGTTCTATAAAATTAACTTATTTTTCATCAGAATGGGCTAGTTAACATTGGACTTAAAGTTTGGCACACATGAGCTTGTGATTTACAGGGCAATTTTTCTCATCAAAACCTGGGCAGAACCATTTATTTTAAAACCAATATTTATTTTACAATGGGAAGATGGAGCAGATTAAAGGAGCATAAAACCATGATAAATCACCCAATCTTTATCCCATAGAAAATCTTTTAAATGGCTCTTAAAGTAATGGCAGTAAAACCGTCTCACAGAGTTTGTATTTGGATGGTTTTCTAGCATATGGTATAGTCATGTAGATTAAAATCTAATTAACAAGGAATTTATAAAAATTCAGATGTGGTCTGGATGATTTGTTTTCAAAAAGAAGTTCAATATGTTTTTTTCTTAGCCAGGTTTCTGAGTCTTGCTCATGAGTAAGGGAATTCAATCTAAAATTCTTAGCCATTTCAAATCAAAGGCCCAAGAAATGAAATCTCTATTAGTCTTTTTATTTAGTAATCAATATTTACATTAAATGTTTAAGAACATGTATATTTATGTTTATTATAGATTATTATGCAAAAAAGGAATTTTTATAACTGATGTCATCTTGTTTGATTTAGTTCCCATTTATATCTTAGATTATAATCATTTCTGTAGTTAAAAATAAGGGAGTTACATTTCTTTAATAGTGTTCTTTAATACTATTCTAATGATAAGTGAAGTTATGTCACATAGAACCTTTGGACTGATTAAAAAGTGCTAAAGGGTAGAAAATGTTTGAAATGGAAGAGATCTGCTTGTAGTCATGGTGAATTTTACAAAATGGAGAATCTGTGTCCTGTTGTGAAATGGGTGTCCTATTGTGAATGGTGCTTATCGTAGACTCCAGATCAGTGGTTGGCAAACATTTTTTGTAAAGGACCAGAGACTAAATATTGTAGGCTTTTTGATCATATGGTCTCTGTCTATTCAACTCTGCTATTATTGGGTGAAAGCAGTCTTAGGCAATGTATAAA
Organism: Equus asinus; assembly: GCF_041296235.1. Lineage (NCBI taxonomy): Eukaryota > Metazoa > Chordata > Mammalia > Perissodactyla > Equidae > Equus > Equus asinus. The sequence continues at coordinate 39,542,177 of NC_091810.1, forward strand.
TGAATGGGTGTGTACACACCCTTCAACCCAACAATTCTATATCTAGGAATGTTCCCTAAGGAAGTAATCAGAGGTTTTGGCAAAGAAGTGTGTACAAGAGTATCTGTCATGTATTACTTCATGAGATGGAAAGCTGCTTATGAGCCCTGGTTAATTAAAAGAAAAGCAACAAAACCAAATTTAAGCTGTGATCCTACTTTGATAAAATGTGTATATATATTAGTTTGGCCCATATGGGATTACTGATAATTGCCTGTTTTTATCTGTAAAATGGAAATTTTATTTTTATTTATTTATTTATTTATTTTTTTTAAAGATTTTATTTTTTCCTTTTTCTCCCCAAAGCCCCCATGGTACATAGTTGTGTATTCTTCGTTGTGGGTTCCTCTAGTTGTGGCATGTGGGATGCTGCCTCAGCGTGGTCTGACGAGCAGTGCCATGTCAGCGCCCAGGATTCGAACCGACGAAACACTGGGCCGCCTGCAGTAGAGCGCGCGAACTTAACCACTCGGCCACGGGGCCAGCCCCTGTAAAATGGAAATTTTAAATGGTCAACCTAAGATGTATACATAAAAAGAGACTGAAAGATTATCCACCTATAATTTTCTGGGTGAAAGAAATAGAATAATTTTTATTCTACTCTTTTTCATGCGTTCATTTGTTACAATGAACATATTTTAATTTGCAATGAGAAAAATTATACAGGTTTTTTTGGGACAAAGAAAAGACTTTGCCATACAAATTTTGGTTACTCAACAATGGAAAAGCAGAAGGAGTGCACGTGTGGTTCTCTTTGGAGAAGCTGGGCCTGCTATGAGAAACCAGAAGCACTGTTTTTCTGTTGGCAAGACCACTCCTGTTATGGCAATGGATCCAGAGAGCTGCTGCCAGCACACGTTGTGTAGTCTCTCCCACTGGTGACTCCATCCCCCCAAGGCCATTTAACGTTCAATGCATCAAATGCACTCCTCTTGTTCAGATTCCTTACACATCAAATTGCTGTCTGATTAGGATTTGGCTTTGCATTGGGTATGTCTTCAGGAAGGGAACATGCTGGTCATTCTGACATCTGTGCAACAGTTATATTGCAAATTGTAGACTTTTACTTTGACATTCTGGTTTTATTCCTTAGTTTTGTGAACTTGTTTAATGAAGACCACCTCCTGAGAAATGGATTCCATACTGTGTGTTGAGAACACCAAGGCCCAGGGTGCCAAAATCTGGTGAAAGAACTTCCTAAAGTATTGATGACCTTCAGCTGGGCCTCCAGGTGGGGGGGCCTGCTGCCTTTCTCCAGACAGCATTCTACATTTCTGCACAGAAGGATACTTGGGTCTTTTCCTGTTTGAGATTTTTGTCCCTTTCCAGCTCTAAAGTTCTGCAGTTCCTTGGTTTTTCTCTCCAGCCCTTGCTTACTCGTTTTCCTCATTGCTTCTTGTCACCTGGCAGAAACACAGTGGGGAGAGACAGGTACACAAGAGACATTTTTGCTGTTGGTATTGAACTTTCTCCTGGAGTTTTTGTTGGATGACATTGATTTCTAGTGAAAAGGGAGCTCAGCTTTGGAGCAGACCTGTAGAGAAAGAGAGTCCCTCAGGCCTGCTGTGAGGCTGGAGTCCCCTTGTCCCAGCGACAGGGATTGGCATTTGTGTGAGACTGTGGGGACTTGCCCCTAATGCTGGGAGCTTCTCGCAGTGACAATCAGTGTGAAGAAAAGCAGAGGACCGGTTTTCCACCTTAGGGAAGCAGACATTTTATGAGCTCACATGTTTTTCTCATCAGACTCTGAAATGGCTTTCCACTGTATTTTGATACAAATGTTCAAACTACACATTAGGGATAATTCCTGCTTCATTTGGAGCACAAGTCTGAATGATCATATCTCCATTAGAGAAAATGAGGAGGCCTCTGTGTCTGACACTACTTCATTAAAGAGAAAATATTTTCCCAGTAGGCAGAAGTTACTGGCTAAATACAACCCGAAATCAAAGAGCATTTCTACCAAGAACTCTTATGTCAGCTTCCTTTTTCGTGAATTAACGTGGGTCTGTGCAATTTACATTTCTTACGAAATATTTACCCATTTTCCCTTTTCAGCAGATGAGAGAAAATCTTAATTCAAGACACATTCTTCTGTCACTTTGAACGCTGATTCGGGATGAGAATTCTTTGTATTTAAAGAAAACCCCAAAGTGATTGGTAAAACTGCTTACAGAATTTGAGGTTACACGTCTTGAGGAAGATTTAGGTCTGAAAATTTAAGACTTCAATTTGCAAAGTGTTGATTGCATCACTTTGCTTGGCAATATAGTTAAGTCATTTTTTAAAAGTAAAGCGAATGCATTTTGGCCTCATCAATGAAATGTATCAAGAACCATAAAGTAGTAAAATGATGTTAAGAAAAATAACATTTCATTTTTTCTTTGCATTTTTGTATTGAAAAAAATTAAAATTACCCTCTTTCCCTTTGAGTTCATGCTACAAAAGCTTGTAAATTTTAAGCTGAATATTTAGATGTTTATGTGAGGGGAGCTCAATTTATAAATCTGAACGCTACCAATATGACAATTAATTTTAGAAAATTGTCAGTCAGCAGACATGCTGGGCCTATATGATTCATTTGCTATATAGGCAATAATGTATGTTATAAAAAATCAGATCGTCACACAGAAAGGAAAAATGAATGTAGATCAATAATTTAATTTAGCTTTGACCTGGCTAAGTTCTATAGCGTGGTTTATAATTTTTCAGTGAATAGCCCCTTAACATTTTACATATAGTGCCTCAATTTTGTATTGATCTTCCCTAATGTATTCTTCATTTCAGAAAAGGAATAGCATATCTCAAACCTTTAACAAAAACACATTGTGTCGGCCTGCAAAGGTTACCCAAAATATGACAACCTATTAGTGTTATTTATTCTGTCTTTGGAAGTACTTTTTTCCTTGCTAAATAATTTAAAAATTTAGAAGAGAAATGGGTAGTAAATGAATGATGACTTGGAGGGCAAGTTCATGGAGTTCTTTCTTAGTTAATAGATTCTTAGTCTTTCTCCATTACTTAATTGCTTATTAAAAGTGGAACCCGTGATGTACTAGGTATAGTCTATATTTATTCCATGGAAAATTATTAATTTTTAATGGAACTAAGTGGCTGCTTGGACAAGGGACCACTAGCTATTAATCAGGAAGCAAGTGATTGACTGACTTTTATGCTCATTAATTATTCAAGAAAGTTCAATTTAAGGTCCATGATAGTAGAAGAAAGTTTTTGTAAGTGAGCGTGTTTGCACGAGTACATTTTAGTACCATATTCATTTGTTTCTTTCACAAATATTTCATATGTGCTATGTGCCGTGCACTGCTGATTCAGGGATGAGCAAGACCCTCAGCCCCTGTCCTCATGAAACTTCCAGGGCAGTGAGTAAAACTGAAGTGTCTCAGTGCTAGGAAGAGAAGAGCAGAGTACTACTGAGCAGTTTGGGAGACTCCATTTTGCTTGACTCCCCTTTACACAGAAAATGATTCTTCTCTGCACAAATTTCCTGAGTCTCCTGGAAATTCAATCTAGCAAATTCTAATTGCTATCTGAGAAAACACTTTGTTTAGAATGATGGAGCTGTCATTTCTTAGAGCTGGGACAGACTGGAGAAGTCATCCAGGGGCTGCATGCCTCAGCTTGGGCACGTCTGGTGCCCAGAGGGAGATGTGCTCATTTGTGGGCCATTTCTGGAATGAGTAGAATGTTTGAAAGTTCTTCCAGATAATGAACCAAAATTTCTTCTCCAGTGTATTCTCTTTATTGGTTCCAGTTTCATGTCTATAAAATCACATCTTGTTTACCTATTATTTGGAGCACTTGTCATAATTTTCCATTTATTTGTGTGATTTTTTTATTATGGCTGTGTTATTCCCGGTAGATGTATGTACCCTGACAGCAGAATTGGATCTGTTTTTGTTCACTGTTATTTCTGTAGCACCATTACAACTCTAGGGAATAAATGAATGAATGAACGAATGTTTTGTCTTGTTCCAAAAAGACTTTAGGGAAGAATACATAGATTAAAACCTTGTGTACTAGTCCATTAACTATTTGACAACTGTCATGCTTCTCTCTTTACTCCAGTGTTTCTTATCTTCAGGTTAAGATTCTCACTTCTTTTAGCTTTCTTTACGTACAAGATGGTGTCCAGCCTTTTTTTTTTTTTTTTTTTGAGGAAGATCAGCCCTGAGCTAACATCTGCCAATCCTCCTCTTTTTGCTGAGGAAGACTAGCCCTGAGCTAACATCCGTGCCCATCTTCCTTTACTTTATATGTGGGACGCCTTCCACAGCATGGCTTGATGAGCGGTGCCATGTGCGCACCCGGGATCCAAACCAGCAGACCCCAGGCCACCAAAGCGGAACATGAGCACTTAACCGCTGTGCCACCAGGCCGGCCCCTGTCCAGCCTTTCACCGATGTTATCTCTCTCCCAATGCACCCCACTTTGTTAATATAAAAAAAAGTGCCAGTCTCCCCAGGAGGTTTTGGGAAGACTTCACAGAAGAGGTGCAAACTCACCCTGTGATGGGTCTTGAAGAATGAGAAAGTGTTCATGTCAGTGAGGCCAGGAATGGCATTTTCAGAGTGCACTGAGAACAGTGGTATCCAAGTGTTTACCCACCTTGCAGATTTTTACTAGGTCATCTAACTTCCCAGTTATATCCTCTGTGGGGAATTTTTGCTCCCTTCTTTCCATCTTCCTCATGAACTTCAGTTTTCTTTCACCTTATCACTTCCTCACCATTGCCTCAATGCTCGAGACAGAGCAGCCTGGGGTTGAGAGCTTACTTTAGGGAGTTAGTTTGGCTTCAAATCTGGGTTCAAACCATGTTTTTCATGCCCCTAGGCAAGGTAGGATACTTCTTTGAGATTTAGCATTCTCTTCTTTAAAATGGAAAGAATAATAATACTCAATAAAATAATTGTGAGAATTATCAGAGAACTGTGAGCATTATTCACAAATTAGGTGTGAAGTGCCTGACCCATGGTAGGTTTCTAACACACTGTTACTGTTATCCTGGCCTCCCCTCTAGTGAACTCTGCTGTAGCTCGCTTCCAGTGGTATAACCATCTGTCCAGAGGCCTCGGCACGTGCAGTGGCTCCGACATATTTTTCCATGGAAACCCCATCAGTGGTTAATAGAGGTTATTTCACTATTTCACTTTCTTCCAAGCGCTCGGTCAATGGTATTGTGTGTCTACGTTTGTTTCTTTTAGCCTCTAGGTGCATGGGATCCAGTGATTTTTTTTCTTTTTTCTATTGCGCTGTACAGAAATCAGATTTGACACATTCTCCTTTTAATTTCTCTTCTTTTGGGTCTTCATTTCTCCTGGTATTATGGGGGCCTGGCTTTCGCCCATCTCGCCTCTCTCAGCTTCATCTGGGTAACCAACATACTCATTTCATTCTGGTCAAGATTTCTCTGAATAGGTTTATTGCAGATTGCTGCAGCTGCAATCAATGTTTACAATCTGATGACAAGATGGAGATTAAGGCTTGTCATCACCATTTAATTAACCTCAAATTAAGCAGTTTCTGGTCCCATTTCATGCCCTTCCACAAGCCCAAGAGAGCTGCTAAAACAGTGCCTGGAGTCCTAATAGATTCCAGGTCGCACTCTGAAAAGCAGGGCTGGCTTAGCTGGGACACTGAAGAACTGCAGTATTTGATCCCTACTCACATGCCCGAGGGCAGAAACGAGCTAGTCAAAAGCGTATGAAAAGGGAGGAGGGAAAAAGGAGGACGTTTTTCCCAGTTCAAGGAAGCGTTAGTCTGTGAACTGCAGAGATGTTGAGCCAGAAAGCATTCTAGAGTCAGAAAAAAACTTTGTTCTTAATATTTGAAAACAACTTTGTTTTTAATATTACAGGAGTAGTATATGTCAATAGTAAAATTATAAATGGTAATTGTAAAAAAGAAGAAAGTAAAAATCATCCGAATTCCTACTCAGCACATGTGTTTTTAAGGCTTACCTTAGCTGTCCAGTCTGGTAGCCACCAGCCACATATGGCTCGTGAACATTTAAAATGTGGCAAGACTGAATTGACACATGCTATAAGTGTGAACTACACAGCAGATTTCAGAGACTTACAGGACCAAAAAAAGAATTTAAACTAATATTATTTCGTGTATATTGGTTTAATTAAAAAAAATCATTAAATGAATTTCACCTATTTATTTTTACTTGTTTAATGTGACTATTAGACACTTTAAAATTACATAAGTGCCTTGTATTGTATTTCTGTTGAACAGTGCTACTTTAGACTTTTTTCTTTGCATACATCACAATTTTTTAAAGAAAAAAACTGGATTATTCTACTTACAAGTTTATATCTTGCTTTTTCAGTTCATAAAATATTGTGAATATGTTCATGCCCTGAAATATATGATGTGGTATTATCTTTAATCACTTGTAATATTTCATTATATGGTGTGCTGTATTTGATTAATCCAATCGCCTATTGTTGAACACAGGTTACCACCAGTTTTTAAAATTACAAATTATCCATGAAGATACGTATTACAGTCATGTGCTGCTTAACCATGGGAATATGCTTTGAGAAATGCGTTGTTAGGCAATTTCATTGTTGTGTGAACATCATAGAGTGTACTTACACAAACCCAGATGGTCTAGCTTACTCTACATGTCGGCTATATGGTACTGATCTTATAGGACCCCCGTTGTATATGAGGTCTGTCGTTGACTGAAACATCATTATGCAGTGCATGACTGTATATCCTAGGGCTCATCTTTGATTTTGCTCCTGGGATTTGTTTCTGGAAACCAGTTGGTTGAGTCACAAGCTTGCTTGTGGTGTTTAAGCAAATGGCTGTACAGAAAGGTAGCACTGATTTCGTATTTACTTCAGCAGTTTTTGTGAAGTTCATTTCACCTCACCTTTATCAACACCAGATATCATCATTGTTTTAATTCTGATTTTAATGAGAAGCATTATTATGGGTTTGCTCAGCAAATAATTGAAAAAGTCTTAGGATTGGTTGCTTCTATCATGGTCCTGCCAGTACTTCAGATGACTTTCTTTTATCCTTCAATTATTCTTTTATCCCTCAAGTATTGAGCATCCATAATGTGTCCAGCACTGCCCAAAGATTTGTAGAAGACATGTGTCTGATTTCTGGAACTCCCTTATATTTAATATTTGAGTTGGAAAAGAAAAGAAGAGAGAATAAGTAGAGCATGGGCCACGTGAGTCTTATTTACTACAATATTTCCAGCACCTAAACAGAGTGCCTGGTGTATGGTACATTCTCAGTAAATATTGTTGAGTGAATTAATGACTAAATGTATGACAATGTTTATAGAAGTGACAAAGAAAACTATAATAAAAGTGTGATGATTTTAAGGTAGGGACAGTTAGGGAAGGCTGCCTGCCATTGTCTTAACCCAGCAGAAACCAGAGGGCATGGGAACTGAGTCTGCAGGGGGCTGCAGGGGAGAGGCCACCAACAGGGCTGACAAAGGATCCAGAGGGACAAATGGAGGAAAACCAGGACATCAGCTCTGATACCTCCTCTCTGGGGAAAGGCACTACCCTTTCTGAGCTTTGGTTTCCTCATCTGTAAAGTATGCAGAGTATCCCTACCTCAGAAGGTTGTAATGGACATAAATGAAGGAGCGCACTTATCATAATGTTGTTTTCTTTACTTATATTCCTCAGCGGCTTAGCTATCAGCTTTTTACTGTCTTGTGCATTTATCATTTCTCATAAGTTAATCAGAAGGGAAAACAGAGAAGAAACTCACCCTGATAGACCTGGA